>NC_053393.1:56246108-56869773 GCF_905171765.1 Bufo bufo
GAGATTGCGTCCTAGGCTGCATTCCAGTGTCCTAGTCGGGTGATATTCAGGTTTACAATTGCTTCATCATTACTATTTGAGATCATTGTTATTACAATACTGGGGTAACAGTTAGGGGATCAACCAGTTGACATAGATATTGTGAGGAATCATGTATGATCTTTTAGGGATGTCCTTGTAATCAGGGAAAATTGCTCCACAATGTCTGGTTGGACATCCAGGAATGGTTGTCCATTGACAATGGTGGAGGTCCGACGTGATGCCATGTGCCAACACCACGTGGCATGACCTTGGAATCCCATATGAATAGAGGACAAGCTATCATGAATACTTTATAATATATGGTGGACTGAAACATCAATTGGTCAATAGAACAGTGGTTCTTCCGCAGCTAGTCATACAATTCCTTACATGGGATTTGGAATCAGAAGTCACAATATTGTACAAGTTAAATGGATGTTCTCGATCTTTTTTATTATTGTCACTGTTTCGACCCCCCTTATCTCCAGTTATCTTAACTATATTTAACTTATAGTATCCTAAATTTCAACCCATTGGACTAGGGATTGAGCCGTGGGTTGCGTCTCCCGAATGTGATGTGCGGATCAGGTGTATTGTTTCTAGGATGTGGCTTGCGTTCCATGCCTCAATACTGGTGGAACGCAATACACACCATACAGAGCGATCTCGCGAGAACAAAGTGGACAGCATGTGATGTCTAAGTTCCGATCACGTGACCTGACGTGCGATCACATGATACGGAAGCATTAACAGGTCCTTTGACATGCGCAGTAGGAAAATTTATTTGCCGACTTCCACGAGGACCTCATCCCCCACTCTCCCTTGGATCTCCGTCCCCGTATTGTTTTTAATTCACACACCTACACTAAGGAATCTGATTTTTATTGTACACCTGAATGAAATTTTAATTATGACAATTATCCAATGATATATGAAGTTATGAGTATATCAATGGTTTTAAGTTTGTTTATTTATTGCACTATTGTCACTTTACTATATAATGCACAACTTACACTGTGAATTATGATATATATTACGCTACAGATTATATTTTTGCACAATTGTTTGATGATTGGATTAATGATTGATTGATTACATGAATCTGTATAAATACGCACATAGCACAAGGATGTTTTGCCATTGCTTGAGAAAGATCCCAGGAAGCGGATCGAAACGTTGCATGCCTGGTGAATAAAGTCACTACATTTATTTTACTTCTTGGATGTGCCGTGGAATTTCTTCTTACTATATAAAGTGGATATAAAAAGTCTACACATCCTTGTTAAAATGTCAGGTTTCTGTGATGTAAAAAAACTTTTTCCACCTTTAATGGGACCTATAAACTGTACAACTCAAATGAAGAACAAACTGTCATATTTTAGGTGGAGGGAAGAAAAAAAACAAAAACTAAAACAATGTGGCTGCATAAGTATGCACACCCTCTTATAACTGGGGATGTAGCTATGTTTAGAATTAAGCAATCACATTCAAAATCATGTTAAATAGGAGTCAGCATACACCTGCCATCAAATAAAGTTCAGCTGCTCTAGTTGGTATTTCCTACAATTTTCTTAGTCCCATCCCACAGCAAAAGCCATGGTCCACAGAGAGCTTCCAAAACATCAGAGGGATCTCATTGTTAAAAGTTATCAGTCAGGAGAAGGGTACAAAAGAATTTCCAAGGCATTAGATATACCATGGAACACAGTGAAGACAATCATCATCAAGTGGAGAAAATATGGCACAACAGTGACATTACCAAGAACTGGACGTCCCTCCAAAATTTATGAAAAGACGAGAAGAAAACTGGTCTGGGAGGCTACGAAGAGGCCTACAGCAAAATTAAAGGAGCTGCAGGAATATCTGGCAAGTACTGGCTGTGTGGTACATGTGACAACAATCTCCCGTATTCTTCATATATCTGGGCTATGGGGTAGATTGACAAGACGAAAGCCTTTTCTTAGGAAGAAAAACATCCAAGCCTGGCTACATTTTGCAAAAACACATCTGAAGTCTCCCAAAAGCATGTGGGGAAAAGTTGTTATGGTCTGATGAAACCAAGGTTGAACTTTTTGGCCATAATTCCAAAAGATATGTTTGGCGCAAAAACAACACTGGACATCACCAAAAGAACACCATACCCACAGTGAAGCATGGTGGTGGCAGCATCATGCTTTGGGGCTGTTTTTCTTCAGCTGAAACTGGGGCCTTAGTTAAGCTAGAGGGAATTATGAACAGTTCCAAATACCAGTCAATATTGGCACAAAACCTTCAGGCTTCTGCTAGAAAGCTGAACATGAAGAGGAACCAAAGCATACATCCAAATCAACAAAGGAATTTTTGAATGGCCCAGCCAGAGCCCAGACCTGAATCCGATTGAAAATCTGTGTGGTGATCAGAAGAGGGCTGTGCACAGGAGATGCCCTCGCAATCTGACAGATTTGAAGTGTTTTTGCAAAGAAGAGTGGGCAAATCTTGCCAAGTCAAAATGTGCCATGCTGATAGACACATACCTAGAGTTGAGCGGACACCTGGATGTTCGGGTTCGGCAGGTTCGGCCGAAGTTGAAAAAAAAGTTTGGGTTCGGGACCCGAACTTGACCCCGAACCCCATTGAAGTCAATGGGGACCCAAACTTTTGGGCACTAAAATAGTCCTGGAAAGGGCTAGAGGGCTGCAAAAGCCATCAAAATGTGCTTAAGAGCATGACAACTGTTCTGCAAACAAATGTGGATAGGGTAATAACTAAAAATAACATAAAATACAGAAAAATTAAAAATAACAATCTGGATCTAGGAGTAGGAGGTTGAGGAGGCGGTGGATGGGTGGATGTGGCGGTGTAGTTTAACGTGGCGGTGTAGATGGAAGCGGCGGTGAAGGAGAAATAGGTTGCCAACACTGATTTGTGTTATTTTTTATTTTTAAATTGGGGTATCCCCCAAAATATTGGGACATATAACAAAATAAAACTAAGAATAAGTGCACTTGAGTACAAGAATGGATGGTTGAGCCTGGTATAAATGTCTTTTCTGCACAAAGTACGGACAAGTCCTGTGGGATCCATGCCTGGTTCATTTTAATAAACGTACGCTTGTCCTCATTGGCTGTGGCCTGTGATAATTCTCTCTGCCGTGCTAAACACACGTTCACACTATACACTGGCTGCAGGGCAGGTCAGCACCTCTAACCCTGCATTCTCGGGTGCTGGTGGTACCCCAGCTGCGTTGGCGACCTCTTCCTCCTCCTCTGCCTTTGCCTTGTGCTTCCACTGTGCCCCCGCTGTCAGGTGGGAATGCTATCTTCAGGGTGCGCTTGTAGTCGCGCATCTTCCGATCAGTAACAGATGTTTTCACTAAATTTAGTTCCCTCTCAGCAATGCAGAGCAGGGGTTCATTCACGGCAAAATGGGGTTCATGTCACCCAGCAATAGAACAGAGGATTTTGAGAGATTTAGGCCCCTGTCACCTAGGCACAGCAGGGGTTCATTCACGGCAAAAGGGGGATCATGTCACCCAGCAATAGAACAGAGGATTTGAGAGATTTAGGCCCCTGTCAGCAATGCAGAGCAGGGGTTCATTCACGGCAAAAGGAGGTTCATGTCACCCAGGAATAGAACAGAGGATTTTGAGAGATTTAGGCCCCTGTCAGCAATGCAGAGTAGGGGTTCATTCACGGCAAAAGGGGGTTCATGTCACGCAGCAATAGAACAGAGGATTTTGAGAGATTTAGGCCCCTGTCAGCAATGCAGAGTAGGGGTTCATTCACGGCAAAAGGGGGTTCATGTCACCCAGCAATTGAACAGAGGATTTTGAGAGATTTAGGCCCCTGTCAGCAATGCAGAGTAGGGGTTCATTCACGGCAAAAGGGGGTTCATGTCACCCAGCAATTGAACAGAGGATTTTGAGAGATTTAGGCCCCTGTCACCCAGGCACAGCAGGGGTTCATTCACTGCAAAAGGGAGTTCATGTCACCCAGCAATACAACAGAGGATTTTGAGAGATTTAGGCCCCTGACACCCAGGCACAGCAGGGGTTCATTCACGGCAAAAGGGGGATCATGTCACCCAGCAATAGAACAGAGGATTTTGAGAGATTTAGGCCCCTGTCAGCAATGCAGAGCAGGGGTTCATTCACGGCAAAAGGGGGTTCATGTCACCCAGCAATACAACAGAGGATTTTGAGAGATTTAGGCCCCTGTAAGCAATGCAGAGCAGGGGTTCATTCACGACAAAAGGGGGTTCATGTCACCCAGCAATACAACAGAGGATTTTGAGAGATTTAGGCCCCTGTCAGCAATGCAGAGCAGGGGTTCATTCACGGCAAAAGGGGATTCATGTCACCCAGCAATAGAACAGAGGATTTTGAGAGATTTAGGCCCCTGTCACCCAGGCACAGCAGGGGTTCATTCACGGCAAAAGGGGGTTCATGTCACCCAGCAATACAACAGAGGATTTTGAGAGATTTAGGCCCTTGTCACCCAGGCACAGCAGGGGTTTGTATACGCCAAAAATGGTAAAATGTCATCCTAC
The DNA here is from genome assembly GCF_905171765.1 of Bufo bufo. NCBI lineage: Eukaryota > Metazoa > Chordata > Amphibia > Anura > Bufonidae > Bufo > Bufo bufo. The sequence goes on from NC_053393.1 coordinate 56,250,657, forward strand.
AATTAAAAATAAGAATTTTTTCACTAAAATTGGCACTTTTTTAAATTAAAATGGCTCTAAAATAGTCCTTGAAAAAATCTAGAGGGATGTAAAAGGCAGTAAAATGTGCTTAAGAGCATGGCAACTGCTCTGCAAACAAATGTGGATAGGGAAATAACTTAAAATGAAATAAAATAACTAAAACTGAGAGAAGGAGGTGGATATGGAGTCGGAGGTTGAGGAGGCGGTGAATGTGGTGTTGTAGGTGGAGGCAGCAATGGAGGAGGAGGAGGTAGCCAACAATGTTTTTTTTTATTTTTTATTGGGGTAGGTAGCCCCCAAAATATTAGGACAAATAAAAAAATAAAATAAAAAAAAGAATCATTGCACTTGACTTGAGTACAAGAATGTATGTTTGATGGTGGTATAAATGTCTATTCTGCACAAGGTACAGACAAGTCTTGTGGGATCCAAGCCTGGTTCATTTTAATGAATGTGAGCTTGTCCACGTTGGCTGTGGACAGGCGGCTACGTCTGTCTGTAATGACGCCTCCTGCCGTGCTAAATACACGTTCAGAGCGTACACTGGCTAAAAGGCAGGCCAGCACCTCCAAGGCATACAGGGCAAGCTCTGGCCATGTGGACAATTTGTAGATCCAGAAGTTGAATGTGGCAGAACCATCAGTCAGAACGTGTAGTCGTGTGCACAGGTACTGTTCCACCATGTTGTTCAAATGCTGCCTCCTGCTAACACGCTCCATATCAGCAGTTGGGGCCGGTTGTTGCGGCGAGGTGACAAAGCTTTTCCACATGTCGGCCATGCTAACCCTGCCTTCTGAGGTACTGGCGCTGACACAGCTGCGTTGGCGACCTCTTCCTCCTCCCCTGCCTTCGCCTTGTGCTTCCACTTGTCTCCCGGCGTCAGTCGGGAATGCTCTCAGGAGCGCATCTACCAGCGTACGCCTGTAGTCGCGCATCTTCCGATCACGCTCCAGTGAGGGAATTAAGAACGGCACATTGTCTTTGTAACGGGGATCCAGCAGGGTGGCCACCCAGTAGTCAGCACACGTTAAAATGTGGGAAACTCTGCTGTCGTTGACCAGGCACTGCAGCATGTAGTCGCACATGTGTGCCAGGCTGCCCAGAGGTAAGGACAAGCTGTCCTCTGTGGGAAGCGTATCGTCTGCGTCCTCCGTATCCCCCCAGCCACGCACCAGTGATGGGCCCGATCTGCGTTGGATGCCACCCCGCTGTGAACATGCTTCATCCCCATCCTCCTCCTCATCCTCCTCATCCACCAGTAGTGGGCCCTGGCTGGCCAAATTTGTACCTGGCCTCTGCTGTTGCAAAAATCCTCTTTCTGAGCCACTTTTAAAAGACTGGCCTGAAAGTGTTAGGCTACTTTCACACTAGCGTTGTTTAAATCCGGCGTTCAATTCCGACACCGGAACTGTCCGCCGGATCCGGAAATGTACTCCTGGGGGCGTCGGGGAGGGGGATCTGTGGATGGCACTGCTATGGGGAGGGGGATCTGTGGATGGCACTGTTTAGGGGAGGGGGTCTGTGGATGGCACTATTTAGGGGAGGGGGATCTGTGGATGGAACTGTTTAGGGGAGGGGGATCTGTGGATGGCACTATTTAGGGGAGGGGGATCTGTGGATGGCACTGTTTAGGGGAAAGGGATCTGGATGATGATTAATAACAAACATACATATCTAAATGGCGGCGGCGACGGAGGGGGGGGGCGCACTTGGGCAGCTCAGTCTCTGTTGGTGGTGGACCTTGTCCCATCCCTGCTTACAGGGGACTGTGATCCACACAATTAACCCCTCCTGAGGGGTTAATTGTGCGTATCATAGCCCCCTGTAAGAGATCAGGTGCTGCCAGGCAGCAGGGGCCAGACCCCCCTCCCTCCCCAGTTTTAAATTCATTGGTGGCCAGTGCGGCCCCCCTCCCTCCCTCCCCACTATTATATTCATTGGTGGCCAGTGCGGCCCCCCTCCCTCCCTCCCCAGTATTATATTCATTGGTGGCCAGTGCGGCCCCCCTCCCTCCCTCCCCAGTATTATATTCATTGGTGGCCAGTGCGGCCTCCCCTCTCCCCCCCTAATTAAACCCCCCCCATCATTGGTGGCAGCAGAGGGTTCCGATCGGAGTCCCAGTTTAATCGCTGGGGCTCCAATCCGTTACCATGGCAGCCAAGACGCTACTGCAGTCCTGACTGCCATGGTTACTTAGCAATTTTAGAAGCATTATACTTACCTGCGATGTCTGTGACCAGCCGGGCGCTCCTCCTACTGGTAAGTGACAGGTCTGTGCTATAAGCAAAGCGCCCAGCCGGACACAGACAGCGCAAGTGTGGCCCCTGAGGGGTTAATTGTGCGGATCACAGCCCCCTGTAAGAGATCGGGTGCTGCCTGGCAGCAGGGGGCAGTTATGTCCACAGTTCTTAGTATATTCTAACTTGAAGAGTCCGCATCACTATGGGAACGCCTCTGTGTTAGAATATACTGTCGGATCTGAGTTTCACGATCTAACTCAAGTTAAAATATACCATCGGATTGGAGAAAACTCAGATCCGATGGTTTATTAATAGGGACTCCTGACTTCACATTGAAAGTCAATGGGGGACGGATCGGTTTGCAATTGCACCATATTGTGTCAACGTCAAACGGATCCGTCCCCATTGACTTGCATTGTAAGTCAGGACGAATCCGTTTGGCGGACACCAAAATGACTTTTTTTTTACTTTCCTTCATGTCCGTGGATCCTCCAAAAATCAAGGAAGACCCACGGAAGAAAAAACGGACACGGATCACTGAACTACGGAACCCGTTTTTTCAGACCGCAAAAAAAAAACGGTCGTGTGCATGAGGCCTTAATCGCATTGCGAATTCAACTTAGAGCTAAATTCCTAGCACTATATTCTTAATCTTCGTTATATTCTAGCAATACAACCATTAGGAACCCAGCTCTAAGTTGAATTCGTAATGCGATTAATATAACCTTTATTAATCGCATTGCGATTACAACTTAGATCTGAGTTCCTAATGGTTGTATTGCTAGAATTGACGAATATAACAAATATAGCACTATATTCTCAATCTTCGTTATATTCTAGCAATAAAACTATTAGGAACCCAGCTCTAAGTTGAATTCGCAATGCGATTAATATAACCTGTATTAATCGCATTGCTATTACAACTTAGATCTGAGTTCCTAATGGTTGTATTGCTAGAATTGACGAATATAATGAATATAGCACTATATTCTCAATCTTCGTTATATTCTAGCAATACAACCATTAGGAACCCAGCTGTAAGTTGAATTCGCAATGCGATTAATATAACCTGTATTAATTGCATTGCGATTACAACTTAGTCAAATTTGTGACACTGTAGCTTCAGAATGAATCTAAGATGGATGCTGTCCTTGCTTTTTGATAGGAGGTGGGAGGGTCTGAGAGGGAGGGTATGCTGATTGGCTGGAATGTGTCTGCTGACTGTGAGGTACAGGGTCAAAGTTTGTTCAATGATGATGTATAGGGGGCGGACCGAACATCGCATATGTTCGCCCGCCGCGGCGAACGCGAACAAGCTATGTTCACCGGGAACTGTTCGCCGGCGAATAGTTTGGGACATCTCTAATCCTTATCAGGAAACATAAGTGGTTGTGCGTCAGTGCATTCTATGTCTTCCACCCCTGGGGAAGGGCTAGGTGGATGCCCTTGAGAAACCCTGCCAGCAGAATGTTCAAACAGCATAAGAGACTGCTGCATGACTTGAGGCTCAGACAGGTTCCCCGATATGCACGGGGGTGATGTGACAGACTGATGGGCATGGGTTTCAGGTGCCACCTGTGCGCTTTCTGCAGAAGACTGGGTGGGAGATAATGTGAACGTGCTGGATCCACTGTCGGCCACCCAATTGACTAGCGCCTGTACTTGCTCAGGCCTTACCATCCTTAGAACTGCATTAGGCCCAACCAAATATCGCTGTAGATTCTGGCGGCTACTGGGACCTGAGGTAGTAGGTTCAGTAGGACGTGTAGCTGTTGCTGAACGGCCACGTCCTCTCCCTGCACCAGAGGCTCCACCAACACCACCATCACGACCGCTTCCCTTGTTTGCCTTATAGTTAGCGTTCACAAAGCAAAGTAAAAAGTGGTTAAGTATGTTAAAAATAATTAACCGCCAATATAAACCCTGATGTAGGGTATTGCACTCTATTTTTTTTTTTAACTCTATATGACAGAGGTATTTGTGGCCTAAATGTGACACTCACTTATGCACGTCTTATCCCAGATGTGCAGTATATCAGAGGGTTTTTTTCACCCCAGTAACCAAAAAGGCGTATTTCTGGCCTAAATGTGACAGTCACTGATGCTTGTCTAATCCCAGATGTGCAGTATATTAGAGGGTTTTTTCACCCCAGTAACCAAAAAGCTGTATTTCTGTCCTAAATGTGACAGTGACTTATGCACGTGTAATCCCAGATGTGCAGTATATTAGAGGGTTTTTTCACCCTAACCAAAAGCTGTATTTCTGTCCTAAATGCGACAGTGACTTATGCACGTGTAATTCCAGATGTGCAGTATATTAGAGGGTTTTTTCACCCTAACCAAAAAGCTGTATTTCTGTCCTAAATGTGACAGTGACTTATGCACGTGTAATCCCAGATGTGTAGTATATTAGAGGGTTTTTTCACCCTAACCAAAAAGCTGTATTTCTGTTCTAAATGTGACAGTCACTTATGCTTGTCTAATCCCAGATGTGCAGTATATTAGAGGGTTTTTTCACCCTAACCAAAAAGCTGTATTTCTGTCCTAAATGTGACAGTGACTTATGCACGTGTAATCCCAGATGTGCAGTATATTAGAGGCTTTTTTCACCCCAGTATGCCAAAGCTGAATTTCTGTCCTAAATGTGACAGTGACTTATGCACGTGTAATCCCAGATGTGCAGTATATTAGAGGGTTTTTTCACCCCAGTAACCAAAAAGCTGTATTTCTGTTCTAAATGTGACAGTCACTTATGCTTGTCTAATCCCAGATGTGCAGTATATTAGAGGGTTTTTTCACTCTAACCAAAAAGCTGTATTTCTGTCCTAAATGTGACAGTGATTTATGCACGTGTAATCCCAGATGTGCAGTATATTAGAGGCTTTTTTCACCCCAGTATGCCAAAGCCGTATTTCTGTCCTAAATGTGACAGTGACTTATGCACGTGTGATCCCAGATGTGCAGTATATTAGAGGGTTTGTTCACCCTAACCAAAAAGCTGTATTTCTGTCCTAAATGTTACAGTCACTTATGCACGTGTAATCCCAGATGTGCAGTATTTTAGAGGCTTTTTTCACCCAAGTATGCCAAAGCCGTATTTATGGCCTAAATGTGACAGTCACTTATGCACGTGTAATCCCAGATGTGCAGTATATTAGAGGGTTTTTTCAAACTAACCAAAAAGCTGTATTTCTGTTCTAAATGTGACAGTGACTTATGCATGTGTAATCCCAGATGTGCAGTATATTAGAGGGTTTGTTCACCCTAAACAAAAAGCTGTATTTCTGTCCTAAATGTGACAGTGATTTATGCACGTGTAATCCCAGATGTGCAGTATATTAGAGGCTTTTTTCACCCTAACAAAAAAGCTGTATTTCTGTCCTAAATGTGACAATAACTTATGCACGTGTAATCCCAGATGTGCAGTATATTAGAGGTTTTTTTTCACCCTAACCAAAAAGCTGTATTTCTGTCCTAAATGTGACAGTCACTTATGCTTGTCTAATCCCAGATGTGCAGTATATTAGAGGGTTTTGTCACCCCAGTATGCCAAAACTGTATTTCTGGACTTGCAGATAGCCTATGCTGGTGCACTAACGTTGCATAAAATGGCTGCCGATTATGTATTGATATTGACAAACTGAAGAAAAAAAAGTTCGTTTTCAGCAGTAGTTGGCTCAGGGCAGGCTTAAAAAAATTGTGCACTGCACCTACAAAACACTTTTTCTGTAGATCGCTGAGTACATAAACCAGTTCTTGATAAAATTTCTCCATGATCTCTCCCTCACAGCAGCTGCAGCCTCTCCCTACACTAATCCGAGCAGAGTGACGGGCTGTGATGGCCTTTTGGGGCAAGTAGTATGACGCTTGTTGATTGGCTGCTTTGCAGCCTTTCAAAAAGCGCCATAAAAATCGCCGAACCCCGAACCCGAACTTTTACATAAATGTTCGGGTTCGGGTCCGGGTGCCGAAAACCCTAAAGTTCGGTACGAACCCGAACTTTACAGTTTGGGTTCACTCAACTCTACTCATACCCAAAAAGACTTAGTGCTGTAATAAAATTAAAAGGTGCTTCAACAAAGTACAGTATTAGTTTAAGGTTGTGCACACTTATGCAACCATATTATTTTATTTTTATATTTTGTCTTCCCTCTATCTAAAAGATTTCAGTTTGTTTTTCAATTGAGTTGTACAGTTTATAGGTCACATTAAAGGTGGAAAAAGTTCTGAAATGATTTATCTTTGTCTCATTTTTTTACATCACAGAAGCCTGACATTTTAACAGGGGTGTGTAGACTTTTTATATCCACTGTACCTTGTGAATTTATGCTTTTAACTATTTTGTTGTTACCATTATAAAATGCTTTGATGCTGCAACTTTCACTGGAATGTAAGCTTTTGCGTATATGGATCATATATTTTTTTTTTGTATACTTTGGTTTGTTATGAAAGCATAAATAAATAATTTTACAAGAAAAGATTTATTTTCGTTAATGGGGTATTCCGGCTTTGTAAAATAATCCCTTATCCACAGAAAGCTGCTGTAGATTTCACACTGACGTATGAACAGCCAAAGTTGTGCATAATTTATGATGACGACCCCGGCAGCAAAGGAGATTTTGTTAAATGTTACAGCAAGACCTAGACAACCTGGTGACATGGGCAAGAACATGGTGGATGAAGTTTAATGTCAATAAATGTAAAAAAATGTACGGTAACTAGGCCACAGTAATCGTATGGCTGAAGTAAGCTACAAGTAAACTAAGCAAAGGTACTCAGGCAGCAGCTGCAAAAGCAAATAAGATTTTATGGTGTAAAAAAAGAGAGATAAAAACCTGTGATCCCAATGTAATATTATCCCTTTATAAATCCTCGTAAAGACACATCTTGAATATGGGATTCAGCCATAAAGGGTATGGGGGAGCTAGGAAGGGTTCAGAGACAGGTGACCCGATTATTAAATGATTATTTCATTCCAAAGATTTTACAAAGGACCAGGGGGCATTCATTATATGTGGAGGAAAGGATTCTTTACAGTTAGAGTAGTCAAACTGGAACACCCTAGCCTAAGAGGTATAATGGCATATAGTATGACAACATTTAAAGCGAACCTTTCACCTCATTTTCACTTTATAAACTAGCAACAGTACCTTATAGATTATCTTCAGTGTGTTCTTATACATCCTTGTGCTGCTTTCCTGCGCTGTTTATTCTTGAAAAAATCGTCTTATAAAGTTCACATTTCCTGCTCCAACAGTCACGCAACAAGTCAAGGGGGTATCCCTTCCCTCACCTCTGGCTGTACCTCCCCTGCCCTAACCCCGCCTCTATGCTCTGTAATTGACAGCCGGCTCAGTCGCCGGGACCGAGCTTGTGAATCCTGCGCATGCGCCGTCCTCCTCATTCGCCGCACGATCCCGTCTTTCTTGCGGACACAAGCGCCGTACGCGATGCCTGCCTGTCTGCTCTCCTATCTGCTCTCCCTTCCGTGCGCGCGCTCCCCTATCTTCAGGCTCCAAGTGCCCCACGTGATCACTGTAGACGGCGCATTCGCAGGATTCACAAGCGCGGTCCCGGCGACTGAGCCGGCTGTCAATTACAGAGCATAGAGGTGGGGTTAGGGCAGGGGAGGTACAGCCAGAGGTGAGGGAAGGGATACCCCCTTGACTTGTTGCGTGACTGTTGGAGCAGGAAATGTGAACTTTATAAGACGATTTTTTCAAGAATAAACAGCGCAGGAAAGCGGCACTAACATGTATAAGAACACACTGAAGATAATCTATAAGGTACTGTTGCTAGTTTATAAAGTGAAAATGAGGTGAAAGGTTCGCTTTAAAAACAGGCTAGATGCTTACCTAATAGCAGATGACATTGAGGGTTATATTTAATCTAACGATTAATGTTGTATAATTGATCTAAGAAAGGTTGAACTTGATGGACTTTTTCAACCAGAGTTACTATATAACTATTCAAATTGAAGCAGGTCATAGGCGCATGTTATTGTCTCTTTGACACCTCTTTCCAAGCCTCTTCCAAGACTCTTGAGCAGTTTCCATTGTATTCATTTTCCCACAAGCAGACCACACTGTAACCAATAAAGAAGGCTCTCACATGCCCTCTGCGTCTGGCATCTCCTTAGCCAACAGAGCTAGATTGGGTACAATAGTCCATCACCTCCACAACGAGGATTGTCAGTCAATCAAAAAACCTTCTGGCGCCTTGCAGTTTTTCATGCAGCCTTCCCCATAGACTTCTTGGAAGGTGAGAATGAGGCGCAGTTTGATGTCTCCAAGATCCTACATGCTCCTCCTATGTAAGGCACTTGTACATCACTTCACATACCCCAGGCAGAATTTGAGTAGCAGTTTTGGAAAATATGAGTGATCTTGCAAAACGCCATACGATAATTTAGGTGTGTACGTTTGGGTGGGAGGAGACAGGACAGGACCTAGGTGGAGTGACTGATTTAAAATTCTACATGCAAGAAAACTGGAATGCATGCCAGTATGAAACATCAGTCTTACTAAAATCTCCCCAATGAGCTTCTTACCTCTTGAGAAACCCATGTGTGCCTCATCTAAACTGCACTAAATTTACTGGATACTAAAGTATGGAGGAAGCAAAAGAACTTTCAAAGAATCTGTGAGGAAAAAGTAGTTTATTATAAATCAGAAATAGGATAAAGGTAGATATCCGAAGTAGGGATGAGTGAATTGTTAGAATCAAAATTTAATTAAAAAAATAAATCTGATTCGTGGGAATAAGAATTTATTTAGATTCATTTGGGTAGAATTATATATTTTTTTTTTTTAGAGAAAAGATCTGGCTTAGCTATTATCCAAGTTATGCCTCAAAGACTGTTTAAAAGGTTGAGCATTGGCTTATAGGATAGATACCTTACATTTGGTGGCATGAGAGGCTTAACTTCCTTTTCCTTTTGGAATAAAAGATAAGTTGCATACCTTTTTCCCAGAAACCCAGACGAGCGTTGCCTGACCTATAGACAAAGACATAGATAAGGATAAATAGTACCCCCTGAATCCTGACCAAGGTCTGTCACCTAGCTAAGCCAGACAAGGGGCAATCACCCCAATACAGCTGTCTGTAAATGAGATCCAAATTATACTTCAAGGCCTGTTTAAAAGGTTGAAAATGTACTTTTCCTTTTTTGAATGAAAGCTAATTTGCATATCTGTTTCATAGAAAACCAGAGGAGCCTTGTCTGGCCTATATGACTCCCCAGGCTTTCTAGTCACTTTCCATAAGGAGAACATTTTTTCTTTGTACTTTTGATACAGCTAGAATTTAATTTCTTTGCTAATTCAGGCAAATCAGAACAAAATGAATTTTAACAAATTTGCTCATCCTTAATCCAAAGGTTTGAAATTACCAACCAGTTCTGTTGAAATTCTGATTGAGAAGTGAAACATGAAGAACAGAAGAATTTCATTACCCTTCTGCTCTAGTTTGTTGAATGGTTATGTTATTATGTGAAGCATACCAGGTGTGTTAATTTTCTGATCAATCCTGTTTTCTTTAAAAAAAATTATACGCTCTGTATCTTACAAATTCTGCCTGCTGTGTGTGTGTGTGTGTGTGTGTGTGTGTGCACAATTCCTTGCAAAAGTATTCAACCCTATAAAAAGTCAATATTTTTGAAACACCAATAGGAAACACCATCAATTCTTCTTCAGTAAGGGTGTGACAATAAGACTTACAAGACCAATTCTAAGTGTCTTACTTGTGTCCCCCATTTGGAAAGGACGTATGACTATGGTGGCAGATTTACTAATCGTGTGGGCAGTCTAAAGATGCACCGGATTTATCACAATGGCTCAGGCTGAATGATAAATGTGGGATAAACACTTTCTTTTAATCTAACTTTATACCACTATTGGTGTGCTTAGTTTGCAAAAGAAATTTGGGCTAAAATGTTGCATCTCAAGCCACGTCTCCTTTCTCACTTAGTCACGTCCCATTCCCTCTAACCTACGTCCCCTGGAAAGCTAGACACAGTGCATTCTTCTAAAAACAGAAGCGTCAAATTGTGCAAAATCTTGATGCATTTTACAAGGTGTAGGTGCAGTCACGTTAGTAAATGTGGGTCAATGTGTAAAAAGCCAATTTCCATTATAGCACAAAGCAGTCTTCATTAAAGGTGTTGTCCAAGTTAAATACAAATTTGGGCAGCCCCTTTAAATGGTGCAAAATATCAAAAGAATTGATAATGACCCTTTTTATTCCCAGATTCTTCCTGTGATATGCTCCAGTCCATGTTTCTCGACCTAAATCATGGCTCTAGCCATGATTTTGAGATAATTTGCTTATAGTGTTATCTCCAACTAGGGAAGAAGACTCATGTCTTTTGCTAGTGCAGCTTATTCCATCCAGTATTTTGTCCGTGACAGGGAAAGGGTTAACAGTGGACACTGGCCCCTCAACTACTGTATGTCTGCTAGATTTCTGTAGATGTCTCAGAAGTTACACTTTTATTATCTGTGGACTTTAGATTTTATGCTCCTTTAGAAATATGAATGCAGCATTATCATTTTAAATTGAAATGTCCTTCTGTACGTGAATCACATCTGCAGTGTTATATCAGACATGGACATTTTACAAGGGCGGCAAGATTGCCATGGAGACTGTCTAACACATTAATGAAGCATGCATGGCCTAATATTGCTGGAGACCTTGCTGGGAAAGTAACCACAGCAGCCAATATTAATATGAAATTCCATCTTCATAAATACAGTACTTCTAAATACATTACAATATAAAAGAGCCACGTGGCTCAGATGCCACGTATGGATTTTAGGTCCCTTTCATGCAACCCCAGGTTTCTCATCCTCATGCCCAGCAAGTATCAAGGATGTATTAAGAAGTTCCTCAATGGCTGTTGGTTGGCCGATCCCAGACAGTGTTCACTTAAATGTGAAAATCACCCCCCCCAGAATAATTATAAACCACCAAATATATTAATAATGCTGGAATCCCTAAACCATGCTAGACCACCCAGATATGCTAATGAAACCCTAAGGGACACTGGGTCAACCAGAAATGCAGTGGTCCTGTGAGATACATTATTACTGTTGCAAAACTACAACTCCCATCATACCTGATAACTGAAGGCCTTCAGGGCATGATGGGAGTTTTTAGGATTACAGCAGCTGGAGAGCTACAGGTTGGGGAACATTGCCTCAAAGGTTCATCACAATGAAGCTATGTTTACACCCTGCCACAGTTCTTTCAACCCCACAGATCCACCTGCGGCTGTCCATTCAACAGGACTACTGCAGCGAGCCCAAGAGAACAGATGATATGAGTGATAGTAGCAAAAAAATGGTGATTGTAGTTACTCACACATTTTTTATTTTCTTTAGGGCACAACCTGGTTTTAGGATTGTCTTGCCTGGTGTTGGTTCAGGGTGCCCTTGGTGGTAATGAATTCTGAAGTGAAAGGCAGGGTTCCTTGACAGCTGCAGATGTTGGTACACTCTTGTGGTGTATGAAATAATAAGGCTAAGTTAACAGCAGTACGGTCCTTGACTAAAGAATCAAGCTCAAGAGCACAGTTCTCAGTATGCATGGACTGGCAGCTCCTACACAATCTGCAATTTCCACAGTTCTTAAAGGTTTCATGGCTGCAGTAATGATTAATACGGTAGGTCAAGTTGTCTCTCAATTTTCCTGACACTGCACTTCTCTAGCTAAATTTAGCATAAGCATCCAGAAATTTGGGTGCAACATTTTGAATTAAATTTTCTCTATGCCTCCACAGGGCACACCCCAACATCAGACTAAGTTCTGCACCTTTTTTTGTATGAGTATGCAAGTTGCCATACTCACATTTAAAGCTACAAGTTTCCACTGCAGGATGTAGTACGGTGGGAATATCCGGATTCTGCCTTGTTTAAGCTTGTCCAGGTCCTTAAGCATTACACTTTCTGGACAATGTCTGGTATGGAGTCTATAAGCTTCTCTTTTAAGCAGTTTATCTCCACAGAGCTTTTACACTCACCTCCTCGCAACTCTGGAATGCTTTTCCCACTTTTCTTTCTCCATATTAGCAGGTGTTTAGGCTTTCTTGTGAGTGAATTTCTTCAGGAATGTGTTCTGTTGCCTCAACTTATATATAACCACTGTCTCTAAGTGGAGGATGGGAGTGGTAGTGGCTCTGGCTGCAACAGTTATTCACATATGTCACAATGGTAGTCCTCACACAGAGGCTTCCTAGGGCATGGTAGTGACAGGAACATGCCCCCTTTCTTCCTTCAGGGCACACCTTGATCAGGCTCCTGCCTGATGGTAGCTGTGGTGCCCTTGGTGTTTAGTACAGGTGCAAGGCAGGAGATGACGTTGCTGTAACTGTAAAATGGTGCTGGACTCAGTAAGCAGGCCAGATGTAGAAAATAGAAAAGTCTTTACTAAAGTGCAGAATGAGGGTTGTAGTACAGCCATCGATATCGCAAAATGGTCCCAAACAGAATGCAAATCTTCTCACGTAGAAGCAATGATGGTGATTGTAGTACTTTTTCTTTCTATCTTCCAAATTCTATATCTGCAGAATCAAGGGCTGGGAATAAGGTTCTTGAAAACTTGTCTGCAATTCTTAGCTGAGGGGTGCAGAGTTAAGATACAGTGGCCAAGACCATGTCCAGGTGTTAAAAGGTATATTACCAATGTCCTTCTCACTGCAGTAAAGTCTCTATCAGCCTTAAACCGCAAATACCTTACTGACTGACTCCAATGTTTTGCCATGCAGATTCTGGCCAAGCATTGGAGTGCTCTCTGGAGTACTGTAGAGTAGTGATGGCTCTCTTAATGCAAAATATCTCAGAAATAGTGATTCTCTGGGATTCAGGACTAGTCTTCAGAGAACTGAGCATATGCACTTCCTCTCTCTTCCTCAGTCAACACTAGAATGATCTAGAGTCAGACCTAAGTCCATCTCCTAGTCTTCTGCGAGAACAGTCAGAATCTTAACCTTGACCTATCCATACATAACTATGCAATTTGCAGTGCATCAGAACATCATATAACATTACATAACAAAAAATAATTTTGCAAGTACCCTATTCTGAGGTACTGCAAATGCTCTAAATAAGTCTGTCTGTTTTCACACATATTTTCAGTCCACCATATGAACAAGCTCAAAGTCTGTCAAGGCAGAGAAGAGACCACACAATGTTCTTTATTTTGTACCTAGTTGTTCTAGGGCAGGAAACCAAGCGAGTGGGACAAGGGGTAGTCAGAGTAGGCAGGTGTCTACTAGTCATTGCACTATATGTATGTAGGCGATTCATTCAATTTATGATTTAAAATTTAAAAATTTTTTTTTTTTTTAAACCAATTGTTTCCTTGTACAAATGGGAACACTAGGGATTAGTGGGGAAAGAGGACAATTCAATGAATGATTGTCCATCCTTGCACCTCCTTTTTTTTTGTGCAAAAAGTGGGAGGGGTATGGTCAGGGTCCCCATGGCTCAACTCATTTAACAATATGTGTGCTTTTAAACTTTTGCACATCAGACCAGAAATCTACATAAGCTCCCTAACTGGAGTAGATTTCTTTTTTCTGGCACACAGAACTCCAGATGAAGTGCTGGAATTATGGCCTCTTAATAATTCTGGAGCATCATACTTCAGCAGGGTTTTCTATTTAGACTGAAGTAAAAAAACATTGAAACATTTATACATTACTTCCAACCTGTTAGATATAGAGCTAAATTATCTATAGATTTTTTGCATGTATAGTTTACTGTTATCCATACATTGTCTTGTGCTGCCATCTGCTGCACAAATAAGCAATTATAGTCTCTGAATAACATTTTTGGGGAAAAAAATTACATTTAGGTTTGTTCCGTTGTCTTTCATTTCATAATCTATCTTATTTAACGTGGTATAAAAAAGATTTTCTTACAGAAATCCCAGTAATAATAATTAGGTGTTGACCCATATACTCCCTCCACTTTTTCATGGATGTAACTTCACAAGTAGTTCATGTTTACATGGGGCCTGGCATATTTGTTGCAAAAAAAAAAAAGTCTATGATTGAAAATCTTTCCCTCACATATAAAACCCTATTCAGAGGTATGGGTACATATACAGAACAGATATGAACATTTCTATGTCAAATTTCACATGCGTGAAAAAACAGTTCTCTAAAAGTCAGGTCCATGCAGTGCAATTCAGGAAGTCAAGAGGCAAAGTGGAGTTGAGGTTGAGCGGAAATAACTTTTTTTATTTACTTTTTACTTTTACTGTAGGTCACTTTCTGTTACTTTCTTTTTCTCCATAAGATCTTATTCTCTGAAAATACCATCTCCTTCTGTTCACACTACTTTGCAGTATGATGTCCTCATCAATCAGACTTTATTGATGAGAGAGAAGAATAATCTTCTCTGGTGGGCCCATGGAACCCCCAGTCCAAGTCTGTGTCCCCATTCTAAATGATGCATTACAACGCCGATACAAAAACAATGCAACAGCACTCTGCAAATACAAAGTACAATAATGCCATAATTATAGAAAATATTCTGGTGCTAATACTACGCTCATTTTATAAATTTGAGACTGGCAAATACACCTTGCACAAAACTAGTTGTGCCAATATGCCGGTGCCAATGCGATCTCCACAGGACAGGAACCTACCACTAAATGCTACCTGCTAAGGAGACATACTGGCCACCATAAAATACAGGGAATGCAGGTTCCACATGCATGCTGGGTCCACTCTACATTTTACTGCTTTTGGTGTCATAATGGCCTCCATTAAGTGCAAGACCAATGGAGTCAGCCACACCTCCAATGTAGACTACAAAGAAAAAAAGGGGGTTAGTCAGCACAACCCAATTTGCAAGCACAATAACAAAAAAAGTAACTATTTCTTGACTTTGTTCTTTTGCAAATTGTTGCTTTACTGTTTTTAGTTTTGAAGGCTGAGTATATAAGGTTAACATTCCCTTTCTAGCAACAGTAACCAGGGAAAGGGCAGGTCCAACCTGTTGGACTTGGTTCTGTCCTGTTATTCAAGTCAGTATGAATGTAGTTGAGACTGCTGAAGCAGCTCTGTGATAAATGGCTAAAAGGGGAATTTAGGAAAACAAACCACACAGCATCCACTTAGATGGTAGAGCAGCCATAAAGAGGGATTGTGCATGACACAAGTCTGTGGAGGTAATACTTGTTCAAGGCTCTTGAACTCCACAGTGTTGGCTGAGAGAGAGTCTAGTATACAAAAATATATTAATTCTTCTGGCATTAGATAGCATATCGCTTCTTTTATTATTATTTTTTAGGCAAGCCAATTTGCATACCTTTGGCTTTCTAGGAATGATATTCAAATTAGCTTTTCTTCAAAAACAGAAAAGAATGCTAATTTTTCCTCATGCCAGCTTGATTAAGATATGCGATTTGTATATACTTTTCCTAGAAACCAAGTTTTATCACCTGGTATACAATACTCATGCATATTTTTTGGTCTCTATTGATAAAGAACACCCCAAAGAGTATACCAAAAGGCAAGTCAACCAAGTAAGACAAATCTCTTGAGACATTCTAGTTCTCTTGTCCTTCTTGGAAGAGAACTACCTTGCATGTTTCATTTAAAGAGTTGTAAGTTTTGGGGGATGTTGTATTTCTTTTTGTCTTACCTTCAGTTCAATATTACTTTTGAGGTCTCTATGGTTCATCTGTAGTTGATCCAAAATGGTGAATTAAAATTGCTAAGGTGTCTTTTTTTTTTTTTTACTATACTGGTGATGTATCCTCAGGTGAATATGAAGGAGCCATCCCATTGAATTGAGACAGCAGGAGCTATACTTATGCCTACATGCTGCTGCACAGCAAGTAGGTAAAGAGAACACAGCGGCAATGTGAGAAGAACTTCATTATTTTCAGACAGTGGATTGGTAGAGGACTTCCTGCCTTTTAAACATATGTATGTAACTAAGCTAGAAAAATAGCTAAGCCAACCTCATATCTGCAACTAGCTCTTTCAGAACAAAACCCCTTTATCATAGAAAATAAGATGAGACAAGTTTTTCAAGTTGCAAGGCTTTAGGGGGAACCTCAGGGTTGGAGACCAGTTGATATATGTGACAACTATCGTAAGCTAGACACGCTCCACTTGATTTCTAGGGAAAATGTATGCAATTTATCATTTTTAACATCTGCTTGCATCAGGTTTAGGAAAGGTAATTTGAATATGTTTCTCAAAAACCCAGAGGGGCATTGCCTGGCCTACAATAGTGCATACACATACTTGGCATACTAGGGGCTCTCCCTAATTAATATACATTTGTATACTGGAACTGAATCTTGCTAGGTTTGCACATCTCTAATGCCTCTTCAACATATATATTTTGCTTTTAGTCAGATTTATATCCCAGACCCTAGTGTTGCAGGGCATATTGATAACCACTGAGTCACTGTGTTGCTTTTCATACTACCCACAATACATCTCTGCTATTGACTTATCTGGTAGAGAACCACATAGGTGTATGTACAATCTCTGCAGGCACACTTGCCAGTTACTGAGCTATCAATGCACTTTCTGCAAATTACATTTCACATAGTCTTTCTGCCCAGAGCCCAGTAGTAATAGTATTGGTCTGCACACTGCCACCATATGAGTAAGTCATGCTATCCTCATACAAATGCCAGTCACAATCAGACCCAACCATTTCATCAGCCTTAGGCCTTATGCACAAGACACTATTTTTCGTCTGTATCCAATCACGTTTTTTCCGGTTTGAATGTGGACCCATTAAAAAAAATGCAGACAGCACATGGATCTCACGGATGCCGTGAATTGTAGAACATGTCCTATTCTTGTCCATTTTGCGGACGTCATATGCACACCATCCACATCCGTATTTTGAGGATCCGTAATTTGTGGACTGCAAAATCGATATGGTCGTGTGCAGGAAGCCTTAGGATGTGGAAAGGAGTGCCATTGTCACTTGACTGGTAATATCCTTTAAATAATGCATCCCCTTGTATTCAATCGAATAGACATTAGGAAGCTCCTAGATGCTTGTACGGTGGCACTGAGCGCTCTTATCTACTGAGCCCATGTGCACACAGGGTAAAAGTCAAATGACAGCAGTCATATCATGGATGCTCTAATGCATATACACTGTGTGAGCTGCACATTATCAGGACCAGAAAGCTGCAGGATTTTCCTTGCACAATGATTTAAGCAATCTCACTGTCTGGGTGTTTTCTTGCTTGACAACACCGAAATGGCTGTTCTTATCTTTTAGCCCAACGAAACATTTATTAAAACTAGAGTTCACTGGAAATGTAGCAGAGACAGCTTGTGTTTCTCCTCCTATGTGACATTTCCCAAGATAGTACCCCAGCTCTAAAAATCCCCGGCTCCAGACCTAGCGGGCCTGCCCTGGAGGGCTATTGTTCTTGTGCTTGGACTGAGAAGTCTTACAAAATACTTTATCCTTCTTCCAGTGTGTATTACGGATGTAGTCCGAGGCAGTTACATGTCACCATTACTGACACTTAATTGTCGACTGTTTTCCATGGTTTTTCCATGTTTTCCAACAACACTCCAGCATTGTAAATCATATGGCATAATATTAATGTAATAATACCGAGATGGTGATGGAAATGAAAAACCGTATGATTATTAAAGAGGTTGTCCTATGAAAAATATTCTACAGTTTTCAAACCAGCACCTGGATATTAGTGTAATAATATATTAGTAATTAAGCATTTACTACAGCCACTGAGTTATTCGATAAAATGCATTTGTATAACACCACCTGCTGTTTGTTCTTTTCCTTATTTCCCTGTCTATCTCATTATGGTGGACGCACATGCTCAGTTCCATTCTTCAACTGCTACCAGCCATATCTACTGCACAAAGCTGTAATAGTTACAGAGCGAGAGCTGTAGCAGACTTGACACTCCCCCTGAGCTGTGATGGGGAGAGACCTGCAGCAGAAAGGACCTGCCCCCCTGAGCTGCTAGCTTGAAATAACTCTATAAGAGCAACTGGAACAATGAATGGGGAAATCTCTGGATCCATGTAAGGTACAGGGCTGGTTCTAGTTTTGTTACAAAGTAATTGTCATATACTGTATGATGCCAAATTTTTATTTTCACACCAATCATGGGATAACCCCTTTAATACAGAGAAGGTGTCACCATGGAGTACTGTATGAGTCACCAATGACTCCTGTTTTTTTATGCTTTACATATTAAAGGGGTTATTCCTTTATCGTTTATCCTCAGGATAGGGGATGTGTCTGATCGGTGGGGATCTGACCACTGTGACCTACACTGAGAATGGGGGTTGTGCGCCCCCTCCTTTCACACCTGCACTTTCCCTTTTCACTATTGAGATCCGTCATAGGATCTAAATACTGGAAGAAAATGCTTCAGTTTTGTCCCCATTCAATGTGAACAGAACTGAACTGAACTGAACGGAATGGAGTGGATCGGAATGCATTCTGTCCGGTTTCATTGCGTTCCCATACCGAACACAAAAGCGCTGCAAGCAGCATTTTTTAGTGCGTCCTGATATGGAGAGCAAGACAGATCTGGCATAACTCAAAATGTAAGTCAATGGTGCCGGATCAGTTTTCTCGGATACAAAAGAAAGCGGATCTACCTAATAAATCACATAGAACTGCATCACTTAGAAGGAAGACCACCTGTTTGCTGAGGGAACCAGTTTGCACTGACAGCATCTCTGTCTCAGCAAACAGTGATCTTGCCGTCCAAACTAATGCCAGACACATTTGTGTCTGCTGTGGGATGTTCGTAAGCCAAGTCACTTGGTAATACTGATTACACTGACCCTGTATCATCCAGGCAAGGGAAAGGTAGATCATCTACAAAAAAAAATTGCCGCCAGGGTCAATTCATCTATACCCCCCACAAAGAGGGAAACTATCAACAAAAGGGACACTATAAGGGTTCTTGAAGTCACATACCTCCCAACTTTTGAAATGAAGGAAGAGGGACACTATGTGCGGCGCACGGCAAATATTTTCCGCACTAGACCATGCCTCTAACTCCGCCCAAAACATAACCAAACACCTAATCCCACTCAGTCCCCTAAATGCTCCCACATAGTAATTATTCCCCCTTTATGTCACCACACAGTAGTTATGCAATGTCCAGATATGTGCCTCCTTCACAGTAGTTATGGCAGATATGTGCCTCCTTCAAAGAAGTTATGACAGATATGTGCCCCTCACAGTAGCTATGCCCAGATATGTGCCCCTCACAGTAGCAATGCCCAGATATATGCCCCCTCACAGTAGTTATGTCCAGATATGTGCCCCCTCACAGTAGTTATCTCCAGATATATGCCCCCTCAAAGTACTTATGTCCAGATATGTGCCCCCTCACAGTAGTTATCTCCGGATATATGCCCCCTCAAAGTAGTTATGTCCAGATATGTGCCCCCTCACGGTAGTAATGCTCACACGTGCCCCCTCACAGCGTTTGCATTTCTTTCTGGCAAAGCTACCTGGTTCCGGCCCGCAAAATTTATACCAAGTCTAGTGCGGCCCTCAGACGAAAAATGGTTGGGTACCACTGCTTTAGAACATACACCAGTGTCTCGCTGTAAAACACAGCAGAACAGTGGAAATGAAAAGCACTGATGGGAACAAAGCCTAAAAGGAGGAGTGCAAAGCCTGAAGCTGACGTCAATTTTTGCGCTGGGACACAACATTAATGAGAAGAAGGGGGTGACTGATATCAGAGAGTGGTCCAGTGCCAAAGGGTTGTGTTGTGGATGGTCCATGGTGTCCATGATGGACCTGTGTGGTGGCCTGTGTAATTATTAGACCAATGCTTGTCCATTGGTGCCATATCTGTGAGCTGGAGGTCATAACATCTTGTTCATCAATAGAGAATTGGTGGTCCAAAGTGTGGGCTTATGAGAAGCATGTGTAGATGCTGCATAGAGGGTTTCCAGTGAGTATCCATAGGCAAGACGGGCCATTGTAGTATTGCCTAGCAAGGCCTGAATAATGTAATTGGGAAGCAAAGGAGAACCAGCAACCACTACCTTACTAGCTTAGAAAGTTTATAGGATCTGGACAGACATGGTCCTATGCAGTCATTCCAACTGATACATTCTAGAGTGACCAAAGTAGTCAGGGTTATGATCAGATCAGGATCTCATCACGTTATTGCAGTGTGTTTGCTTGATGGAAGTTTGTCCCTGCTATCTGCCTGTAGCTCTGATGCAGTCAACAGCTCCCTTCTTCTTGTGCCTGGTTACCACTTTACATGTTATATTGTAAGGGCCCGTTCACACAGCGGGTCTTACCGCAGAATTTTGGTATGAACAGCCGCACAAAAATTTGCATCCCTTCTGCCTCCCATAGATCTCAATGGGAGGCAGTGCTGAAGATCACAGAGCAGTGATGCCTCCCATTGAGATATATAGGAGCCAGAAAGGACGTGGCTGCTGGAGGGGTTTCTAGGTTCTCCTCACCAAACTTCTGCAGTAAAACCCAGTGTGTGAAAGAGCCCTTACTGTTCACATCTTCTGTGTAATAATTTTGCTTCCTACTGTTTGTGGAAATTTAGTCTTGAAATAAACCTCATCTGTATTCTGAAAGTACACTGCCCGTCCCAAAAACAGTCGCCACCAAAAATATTTTGTTGGACCGCCTTTAGCTTTGATTACGGCACACATTCGCTGTGGCATTGTTTCGATACGTTTCTGCAATGTCACAAGATTTATTTCCATCCAGTGTTGCATTAATTTTTCACCAAGATCTTGCATTGATGATGGTAGAGTCTGAGCATTCTCCAGCACATCCCAAAGATTCTCAAAGGGGTTAAGGTCTGGACTCTGTGGTGGCCAATCCATGTGTGAAAATTATGTCTCATGCTCCCTGAACTACTCTTTCACAATTTGAGCCCGATGAATCCTGGCATTGTCATCTTGGAATATGCCCGTGCCATCATGGAAGAAATAATCCATTGATGGAATAACCTGCTCATTCAGTATGTTCAGGTAGTCAGCTGATCTCATTCTTGGAGCACATACTGTTGCTGAACCTAGACCTGACCAACTGCAGCAACCCCAGATCATAGCACTGCCCCCACAGGCTTGTACAGTAGGCACTAGGCATGAGGGTGCATCACTTCATCTGCCTCTCTTCTTACCCTGATGCTCCAATTACTCTGGAACAGGGTAAATCTTGACTCATCAGACCACATGACCTTCTTCCATTGCTCCAGAGTCCAATCTTTATGCTCCCTAGCAAATTAAAGCCTTTTTTTTCTGGTTTGCCTTACTGATTAGTAGTTTTCTTACGGCTACACAGCTGTTCAGTCCTAATCCCTTGAGTTCCCTTCTCATTGTGCGTGTGGAAATGCTCTTACTTTCACTATTAAACATAGCCCTGAGTTCTACTGTTGTTTTTCTTCGATTTGATTTCACCAAACGTTTAAGTGATTGCTGATCACGATCATTCAGGATTTTTTTCCCACCACATTTCTTCCTCAAATACAATGGGTCCCAACTATCCTTCCAGTTTTTAATAATGCGTTGGACAGTTCTCCAATTTTAGTAGTTTCTGCAATCTCCTTAGATGTTTTCTCTGCTTGATGCATTCCAATTATTTGACCCTTCTCAAACAAACTAGCATCTTTTCCACGACCATGAGATGTGTCTTTCGACATGGTTGTTTAAGAAATGAGAAGCAACTCATTGCACCAGTTGGGGTTAAATAACTTATTGCCAATTTGCCAGCTGAAAGATAATCGCCCATGCAGTAATTATCCAATAGGAGGCTCATAACTATTTGCTTAGTTAAATCCAGGTGGCGATTTGTTTTTGGACAGGAGAGTATGTCATTCAGTGGAGTTTAAGCTGTTTGATAGATATCAGGTGATGCTGGACAATACAGACAACCATATCCATATTGTCTCATGAGCTCCTACTTTATCCTAGGGCTAACTAGCCAGGGCTCCCAGATGTGTTACAATCTGTGAAAACAACTACATAAAACCATAGGTGGGTAGTGCAGGTTACATTTGACCACCTTTGTGTACCCACATATTTTTATTTTCACATTTTCCATTGATTCAGGATAAAAATGCAATAATCTCTGCTACCACCGGGTGTCAGTAGTTTAATGTTACAAATTTTGTAAGGAGAAACATTGGAAAAAAAAATAATATGTGTGATATTGTTATAGTCTAACAATCTGGTAAGCACAGGTTACATTCAGTACTGAAATGTTCATTCAATATCACAGCATTTTATTTATTTCTTGATTATATTTTTTACTTCTATATTTAACAAAAGGGATTGAAAAGTCTAGCAAAAAAAAAAAAAGCAAACAGAGAAAATAAATCAATTATTAAACTCACCTCCTTAACCCCTTGGTGACCTCAGTCATTATGGCGGAAGTCACCACTTTTAAGATGGAACCCGCTCATGTGTGCAGTGGGCACCATAGCCGTTTCAAACAGCAGAGACCCATGGTGGATGTATGTGATCAGCCCTACGGGCATTTTTTGTCACTTCAACTCCCCACAATTTTTTTTTATAAAAAGTGATCAAAAAGTAGCACTTTTTGTGAGGCAAGGTCTCATCCAACCACAAAACATTGTTCCATTAGCCTTCTGGCTTGTCCAGATTATCTTTAGTAAAGTCCAGATGGGGAACAATGTTCTTTTTGGAAAGCAGCAGATTTCTCCTTGCAATCCTGGCAAGAACGCCATTTTTGTTTAGTGTCCTTCTGATGGTGCACTCATGAACATTAACATTAGTCATTTAGTTGCTTAGAGGTTACCTTGGGTTTCTTTGTGACCTTGAGGACTATTACAAACCTTGCTCTTGGAGTGATCTTTGTTGGTCAACCACTCCTGGGGGGATAATAATGGTCATAAATGTGGCGAAACCAACCTCGCCACTGGGTTTTGGAGAGGCCTGTTTAAAAGCCTCTTGCCTCAGGATTATGGCCCATACTAACTTTTAAACCCCTGAACCTATTCAACTGAATTTTGGATAGGTTTGTCCCCAAGTTATACTGTTTAAATTGATGTAAGTTATATGTATGGACAATGTAAACTCACAAAGTTGTAACAATTTATAATAAGTGTAACTTGTCAGCTTGGGAGGAATATGCTGGGTGTGTTTCTATTGTGCCATTGTCCCATTGTGTGTTTAAATGGTTATGTCTGTCCTGTTGTATCCACATGTGTATTGGCGATTTCCCTTTGTCCTGAGAGATAATTGGATTGCTCCTCGGTTGTCTCCGGGACAGAGAGGAGGAAACCATGATGCATTGTGGGGATATGTTGTATCTGTCCTGTGTCGCAGTCTCCCTTCTGGTCCTCTGGGGGCGTGAACGATTGGTTGCTGTACTTAGATTGTATGTGTTGTAAATTACTGATTGGTTGTATTTCAAAACCCTGTGGGCAGTACTATGTTTGTGGTTTATGAATAAAAGAGGCTGTACTTGAAGTACAGTCAGACCACTGCTTGACCCTCAACACGGAGCCTTGTCTCGTTATTGGGGGGATCCACTGTATGCTGTTAGAGACTGATTGCCAGGAGTGTAAGCTGATTCCTGTTCGTCTGCTAGCAGCTATTCGTGAGGTTCCAGTTTGGAGTGCTATTTTGTATCCAGTTCGGGAGTTTGGTGTTCTGCAGTAGCTGTGCCTGTCTCTCAGAAAGGGGCCTATCGCCTAAACGGATTTTAACCCCTTGTCTGCTGAAACGGTCCGTTACAATAAATTTTCTCCATTTGTACACAATCAGTCGGACTGTAGATTGGTTGAGTCCAAACTACACTGCTCAAAAAAATAAAGGGAACACAAAAATAACACATCCTAGATCTGAATTAATTAAATATTCTTCTGAAATACTTTGTTCTTTACATAGTTGAATGTGCTGACAGCAAAATTACACAAAAATAAAAAAATGGAAATCAAATTTTTCAACCCATGGAGGTCTGGATTTGGAGTCACACTCAAAATTAAAGTGGAAAAACACACTACAGGCTGATCCAACTTTGATGTAATGTCCTTAAAACAAGTCAAAATGAGGCTCGGTAACGTGTGGCCTCCACAAGCCTGTATGACCTCCCTACAACGCCTGTGCATGCTCCTGATGAGGTGGCGGACGGTCTCCTGAGGGATCTCCTCCCAGACCTGGACTAAAGCATCTGCCAACTCCTGGACAGTCTGTGGTGCAACGTGACGTTGGTGGATAGAGCGAGACATGATGTCCCAGATGTGCTCAATTGGATTCAGGTCTGGGGAACGGGCGGGCCAGTCCATAGCATCAATACCTTCGTCTTGCAGGAACTGCTGACACACTCCAGCCACATGAGGTCTAGCATTGTCTTGCATTAGGAGGAACCCAGGGCCAACCGCACCAGTATATGGTCTCACAAGGGGTCTGAGGATCTCATCTCGGTACCTAATGGCAGTCAGGCTACCTCTGGCGAGCACATGGAGGGCTGTGCGGCCCTCCAAAGAAATGCCACCCCACACCATTACTGACCCAATGCCAAACCGGTCATGCTGGAGGATGTTGCAGGCAGCAGAACGTTCTCCACGGCGTCTCCAGACTCTGTCACGTCTGTCACATGTGCTCAGTGTGAACCTGCTTTCATCTGCGAATTTGCCAATCTTGGTGTTCTCTGGCAAATGCCAAACGTCCTGCACGGTGTTGGGCTGTAAGCACAACCCCCACCTGTGGACGTCGGGCCCTCATATCACCCTCATGGAGTCTGTTACTGACCGTTTGAGCAGACACATGCACATTTGTGGCATGCTGAGGGTCATTTTGCAGGGCTCTGGCAGTGCTCCTTCTGTTCCTCCTTGCACAAAGGCGGAGGTAGCGGTCCTGCTGCTGGGTTGTTGCCCTCCTACGGCCTCCTCCACATCTCCTGATGTACTGGCCTGTCTCCTGGTAGCGCCTCCATGCTCTGGACACTACGCTGACAGACACAGCAAACCTTCTTGCCACAGCTCGCATTGATGTGCCATCCTGGATAAGCTGCACTACCTGAGCCACTTGTGTGGGTTGTAGACTCCGTCTCATGCTACCACTAGAGTGAAAGCACTGCCAGCATTCAAAAGTGACCAAACATCAGCCAGGAAGCATAGGAACTGAGAAGTGGTCTGTGATCACCACCTGCAGAACCACTCCTTTATTGGGGGTGTCTTGCTAATTGCCTATAATTTCCACCTGTTGTCTATCCCATTTGCACAACAGCATGTGAAATTGATTGACACTCAGTGTTGCTTCCTAAGTGGACAGTTTGATTTCACAGAAGTGTGATTGACTTGGAGTTACATTGTGTTGTTTAAGTGTTCCCTTTATTTTTTTGAGCAGTGTATTTAGAGATTTTTTTTTATACTTTTTCCAGCCTTATGAGCATCAACAAAATCTCCTTTGTTCGTACCATGATACATTTCCACAAATGTTTTGTGAAGATAAGACTTTGATAACTCATCGTTCTTTAAATAAAACAGGTAGTCCAGTCACACCTGATTGTCATTCCATTTATTGAAAATTCCTGACTCTAATTTCACCTTCATATTATCTGCTACTCCTAAGGCTAGATCTACACAACGACATTTGTCGCGCGACAGATAGGGCACAACTACACTGCAACATTTGTAGCGCAACATTTTGTTGCACCAATGTCGTGCAAAATTTTTTATAATGGCAGTCTATGGTGTCGCACTGCAACATGCGACATGCTGCGACTGCGACGCAACAGTCGCAGAAAAATCCATCTCGAATGGATTTTCTGCGACTGTTGCGTCGCAGTCACAGCATGTTGCATGTTGCAGTGCGACACCAGAGACTGCCATTATAAAAATTGTCGCGCGGCATTAGTGCAACAAAATGTGCCCGACAAATGTCGTCGTGTAGACCTAGCCTAAAGGTTCACATACTTTTGCCACCTACGGACATGTGATATCGGATCATTTTCCTTATTAAAAAAATTACCAATTCTAATATTTTTTACTCATTTGGTTGATTTGGAAATCTTTTTCTACTTTTAGGGCTTGTGTGGAAATCTGATTTAATTTTTGTTTAATATATGCAGAAATATAGAAAATTTGGAAGAGTTCACAAAGAGGGATGAGCGAACCCGGACCCCATTAAAGTCAATAGGAACCCAAACTTTACTTTATTATTTCTGTTATAACATGGTTATAACATGGTTATAACGTAAAATAATAGCATTCTTAAGACAAAATGCTAAATAAAGTGGCCATTGAGGGGTTAAAAATAATAAAAAAAACTCACCTCATCCACTTGATCAGGCAGTCAGCATCCTCTTCTTTCTTCTTTCTGCAGGACCTGCAAAAGGACCTGCGATGACGTCACGCGCTCACCACGTGGTAAGCATGGTGACGTCATCGCAGGTCCTTCTATCTTTATTCAGCAGGACCTGCGATGACGTCACCGCACTCACCACGTGGTGAGCGTCATCGCAGGTCCTTTTGCAGGTCCTGAAGAAAGAAGAGGATACATGCTGCGCGATCAAGTGGATGAGGTGATTTTTTTTATTTTTAACCCCTCAATGGCCATTTTATTTAGCATTCTGTCTTAAGAATGCTATTATTTTCCGTTATAACCATGTTATAATGAAAAATAATAAAATCGCCCGAACACCGAACCCGAACTTCAGTGAAAAAGTCCGGGTTCGGGTCCAGGTACCCGAACTCGCAAAGTTCGGTATGAACCCAAACTTTACAGTTCGGGTTCGTTCAACCCTATTCACAAACTTTCTAGCACCACTGTATGTGATCCTCCACCACCAGTGTGAGAATAGCATTCTTTCTGCCCCTTGTTATCAGTGTCCTTACACTCTGGACACTGCCATCCAGCATAAACATCCCTATTTTCTACACTAAGATCTCTGGCTTAGACTAGATCTAGCAGGAACCTCAGGTAATGTAGAAGCGAAATGTAGGGTTCAAAGGCTGAATATCTAGCAAACATTATGCTTTTGGTTGGAGATTACAAATTCACAGCATGTACAGTTCCGCATGTAAAGATCTGCACTGCAATAAAAGAGCCCCATAACCAGTCAGAGATGAACTCCAAATAATTGCAGTAATCAATAAGAGAAGGGGAAAAATATCATAACACCTAACTTTTTTTTATCCTTTTAAACCCATATAATGTAATGTATGCCAGAATGATATTTCTACTTTGGTTTGGAAATTTCCTGGAAGTGGCCCATTCACTTGGATTGGTCTGAGCTGCAATACCAGTTATAATAGGCTTGATCAGCTGTCTCAAAGTACATGCACTGGGACTCAATCTAAGGCCAGTTCCTTTTTGTTACGAGAGTGTTGACGCTAATGAAGATGAGGATAGATAATAGTCGTTTTTTTTTTGTTGCATTTTGTTCAATCAAAGTTCAGCTGGTGCCCTAAGGCAATGGTCCATTAAAACAACAGGAAATTTACAGCATTCATTTACAGGCCTTCCAATAAGACTACAACGCTGCCAGCAGCCGCCATTAAAACTTTCAGGAATAACTCAGGATTAATTTATTTATTTACTTATACTGTAGACGAGTTGCTGTTTCGGCAGCTGGAGGTAACGGCCTCATCAAACTTAAGGATATTTATTAGCACTCATGATCGCTGTGGTTGAAATAATGGAGCATGGGCATTATATTTTTTTCCCCAGCCAAAAGAACAGCATGGATTGCTACTTATTAGGGAATTTGTACATGGACATATTTTATCTCTACATGTTTACGCAGGGAGGATGGGACTGAACACTCCATATTTATTGTACTTTATGTTCGATTATCTTCCATGAGCCACGCTGCGTAGTGGTAATTAGATTAAGATAATACATACCAATATATATTGTGAGATGCACAACCTCTTTCAGCTGAATCATCATTTACAGACTGCAGCTTGGTCAGGAAATATGTACAAAGTTCAATGTTTTATGATCTTTCCTTTAAAGATCTGTGGAGGCATATTAACATACGCAGTGGCTTATTGCTTCCTATAAATCCTATTCCTGTGCCAGGATACTGCAGGTCTGCACCTTTTCACTTGAATGGGAGCTGAGCTGCAGTAACTTGGCTTGTTCACGACATAATGGATGGAAATATCTGTTTCCGCCTCTGTCCTCTTTGGGGTTTTTTCAGCAGTGTGACCTGCTAAAAACAGCTGATCGGTGAGGGTGCCTGGTGTCAGACCCGCACCCATCTCACATTGACCAAAGGATAGTTTAGAAATATCAAATTTCTACAGAACAAGAAAAGGACTTGGATATTCTGGTTATAAGTAAGCTAAGCCACAGTACTCAATGTCAGGCTGCAGCTGCAAAAGCAAATACAGTAAGGTTTTAGGCCGCATAAAAAGAGAAATTAAAACCTGCAATCCTAAGGTAATATCACCTCTTCTAAGGCCATATCTTGAATATGGGATTCAGTCCTGGACTATATAAGGATATAGAAAGGGTTCCCGTGGCCAGTCTCTAAACCCTTTTCTATATAGAAAGGGTTCAGAGACGGGCTAAGGGATGGAAGGTCTCTGAACCGTTTCTATATCCTTATATAGAAAGGGTTCAGAGCTTTCTATCTCGTCGCCCATCAATGGCAGAATTATACTATGTCAGAATTTAAAAAAGAGCAGCATGCTAATATAATAGCGAACATCATTGATGGTTATATTTAATCTAACAATTAATGTTGTATAATTAGCCTGAAAAGGCTGAACTTGTTGGACCTGTGTCTTTTTTTTAACCTGTGTAATTTTGTAACCATATGAAGCAACTTTCCAAAGTCTTCATTAGAAATGTCCTACCATTTTCCTTCTGCACAGTGTGTGTAATTCCTTCATATAGTGCTGGTGCTGATGAATCTGATATAAATCCATTAGAGCTTTGCACTGTTTCTGATTGCCCTTTGCTCTCACCTTCCCTTGTTAGAGGTAGCATCAGGAAGTTGTACGTGGCAGATGTGCGTGGAAAGAGAGGGGATAATCCAATGAGGGTAGCTCACTCAAGCTGTAGATAGGGTGGGAGACCTCACACAAGGCAGTTTACAGGGGGAAGATAGCAGCATCCTGGACACCCAGATCCAGCATGTACAGTAGAATGTGGAAGAACATGTCCACATGAGAAACTAGAAGCAGACCTCGGTTTGCTCTTGACTATGCTCTGCTTGATTATTCTACTGGTTTGACCTTGGCTTGGATTTGGATCTGCTTTCATCTGATGTTTTGGACCCTGACTTGACCACTCGTGTTTGACTTCAGCTTGGTATTGTACTAGTCTTTGTCTTCTGATTTTTCTCAGGCCTTTACATTTTTTTTCCTTCCATTGTGGAACCCAAGCAAGCATTAGTTAATCAGATGCAAGGACTTACTCATCTAGTCTAGAATTTAGTGGCTACGGTTCAGCAACAGGGGGGATTCAGGTGGTTACACAGTGACCTGCTTTATCTAAATTTCAGAAATCTCAGGTAATACTCCCAGATTGTCTCTCAGGCAAAAGAAAACTATTCATATCCTTTTGGGAGAGTTGTAATCTGTATTTCTGCCTGAGGCCCCACTCATCAGGGACAGAACAGCAAAGAGTGGGTATAATTATATCCCTATTGCAGAGGGACCCACAGAAGTGGGCATTCTCTCTTCCCTCAGATTCATTAGAATTATCTTCGGTAGATAATTTATTTTCTGCCCTCGTTTTACTGTATAATGAACCTGACAGAGCAGCCTTTTCAGAGTCCAAGTTAATCTCTCTCCAGCAGGAGCTCAGACCGGTAAAGGAATATTGCACTTATTTCCACAAATATTTCGTGGCAACAAAATGGAATGACCCAGCATTAAAGAAGACCTTTCACCTGAAAATGCAAGTTAAACTAAAGATATACCCTTACTTGCCGGCCCCCAGTGGTGCTTATTCAGTTCTTCATTTTGCACTCAGTGCCCCGTTTGTCCATGGTGCCCCCAGCAATATTTCCCGCCTTCTATGCTAATGAGCCATTCGGCTCAACTGGGCGGGCCTTCAAAAGTTCTCCCGGACGTGTTTTTCTTCTCCCTGGCATGGAGCGCATCCAATCAGCGCGCTCCGCTCTTAGCCAGGGAGAAGAAGCTCCAGTTCTAGCGAGATTTGCGAGAACTGGAGCGATTTCATCCATCCTGAGCCGGCGCAATCTTGGATTCCCGCGGCGAGCATTGGAGTAGCGGCATGGGCGGCAGCTCAGGATGGATGACTGTGAAACCAATAGATGGCGCTGTTCATAACTCAATAGCGCCATCTATTGGTTTTCATAGTCTTATAAAAACTGAAAAACAAGGCAGATTCTGCTCATTTGCATGTCTTTTCCATATGCCCATGTTTATGCAAATTAGTTTTTACATGACAAAACTGTATAGAAAGGTTATTGAATATTATGTTAGGACAATCATAAAACTTTTTGTCGCCCTAATGATATTGATCTAGGTGTGCAGGTCCACCCAAGCCGCCCAACAGATGCAAAATAACTGGTTCTCAGTCAGATGAGAGCTGGTTTGGAATATCTGATAGTGCACAAGGCTGCCATTGTAAGGTAGGCTGGCTGTTATCTGTCTCATGGATAGATTGATGGCTTGCACATACCAGGCTTTTAGCATATAGCCTTTGTGTGGTTGTCTATTGTATTGTATGTCATACATAATAGGAGTCTAAGATGCATCCAGCTATCCTCTTAATGCTGTTTCCAAACCTTTTTGATGGGGATTCCTTCAATATCTAACCTTTTTTTATGAACCAGACACCCTCTTCTCTTCCGAGCAGGGAGTGCCTGGGGTTTTCCCATTGACTTCCTTTGTGCTTGGGTGATTGGTAGAACCCGGGAGCATACCGACGTGTTCGGCCAGAGCACCCGAGCACTTTGGTGCTCGCTTAACACTACTGTCTATGTGTCAGCCTTTAAGACCTATTCAAGGTCAAAAAACCCAAGAGTTAAACCGCCGGGGAAACTTTGTCCATTGCCCATCCCAAGAAAGCCTTGGTCTTACTTTTCAATGGATAGTATAATGGATTTACCACCCTCTCAGGGGGAGATGGTTATTTGGGCAGTGGTGGACAGATTAAGCAAAATGTCCCATTTTGTTCCACATAACAAATTACATAATGTCAAAGAATTTTTTCTCTTTTCATTGACCACGTTGTTAAGTTACATGGGGTTCCAGAGGGTACTGTATTTGATTGTGGGGTATAATTTGTATCATAAATCTGGAGATCTTTTTGTTCTAAACTTGGGGTAACTGTCTTTCTCCTCCTTGTTTCATCCTGAGACCAATGGCAGACTCTTAGTCAATAGTTAGAACAGTATTTGAGATAATTGGGTCGCTCATCTGCAGTTAGCAGAGTTTGCTATCAATAACCAGGTAAATAGTTTCACCAACACTTCAACTTTCTTTTGCAATTACTACTGTATTACCCAACATACAGTATGGGTTTTGTAACATCTTTGTTCAATAATCCTGAGGTTGAAATCGCCGTAAACAAGCTGTCCACAGTCTGGGCTCAGGTTCAGTCGAACCTGAGAACATCCCAGGATATTCAGAAAAGAGGAGCCAATTGAAAAAAAATCTCAGGTTTTCAGCTTTTCAGTGTGGGACAGAGTGTGGCTCACCAGTGTGCCACTAAAAATATTAGATTGAAGGTGCCTTCTGGTACGCTGGCTCCACAATTTATTGGTTCATATGAAATTCTGGAAATTATCAATACTGTGTCTTTCCGTCTTACGTTACCAGGGTTGTTAAAAATGTATCATGTATTCCACAGATCAATGCTTAAGAAATATGTGACGCCTCTGATCCCATCCTGCAAACCTCCAGTCCTGGTTGAGGTGCACGTTGAGTTGGAATGTGAGGTCAACAAAATATTAGGTTCTAAAAGAGTTAAAGGTATGTTACAGTATACAGTTAACTGGAAAGGTTATGGACCCGAAGAGAGGTTGTGGGTGGCCGAGAAGGATGTACATGCTATTAAATTAGTTAAAAGATTTAATGAGACACATCCAAATAGACCTGCTCCTTTAGAAAAGGATCCAGTGGCCCCTCATAAAAGGGGGGTACTGTTAGCATCTGGACAGCAGCAGGTGTGCATAGCAGTAAGCGCCGCGGGCAGCATCTGGTTCCCTTTGCTACCAGGCTGGGGTGGCACGTCCTGAGGCCCTAGCCAATCAGTGGCAATGTTGTCACGTTCAGCATCTGATGTCACGCAGGTCCCATGATCGCATGCCCATGTGACTTACAAGCGTGTCTTATTTGAACAGGCAACTGCTGGCCACAGTTGCCTGTGAATAAGTTCTCTGTACTTCACTAGCCTGCATATTGGACTGTGTTTTCTGGTTCTTGGACCTTTATTTGCTCCTTACTATCCTCAACTTGATTGTTTTCCTGGTTTGACCTTGGTTTGAATTTCGATCTGCTTTCGCCTGACGTTTTCGACTCTGACTCGACCACTTGTGTTTGACTTCAGCTTGGTATTGTACTACTCTTTGCCTTCTGATTTTGATCTGTTTGTACTCTCCTGGTTTTGACCTGGCCTGTCTGACTTTGTGTTTATTCTGGTTTTGTATCTCTCTATTCTGGGAGCCTGTCTGTCACTTGGTTTATTATTTTCTCCTAGCCTTCTCGCCTTAGGTCCCAGCCCCTAGTTAGTAAGGGATGGTTGTCCAGATGTAGGCCGTCACCTAGGACGGATCGTGCAATTAGGCTGGGGCAATGGTGTGGGTAAGTTAGGGCTCACTGTCCCCTTCCATTTTAAGTGGATTTAAGTGGAGTTTACTGAATATAAGACTTCTACAATGATAAAAAAGATTAAGATTGAAAAAATAGGAAGCAAGTTACTACAAGGAGGGCACTCACTCAGAGATGGAGAGGAGCCCTGGCTTGTTGACAAGCCAAGGGGCCTTTTTCCTATACATCTGCCACGTGGGTGTTCCCCTTACAATACTGCATGGCCTTTACACTTTAAACAGTAACATCAGGAGGAAGATTTTTGAAGCAGAGACAAATAACCTGCGTGCACGACTTTTGTCTCTGCTTAAAAATTCTTCCTCTGAGCAGAAACCTATCGGACCCCATTAAAGTTTATGGTGCCTTCGGGCTCCGTTCGGCTCAGTTATGTGCCAAGAACGCTGTTGTGAACTCAGCCTATGACCCCAGCCAATCAGCTATTTGAGAAGGCACTGGTGCTGGCAGTAGTGCAGTGGCCTTCTATCTGCTCCCCAAGCACAGCTCTGTCCATTTGACAGTGACTGTGCTAGGCTTCACAACTCAGCCCCCTTTACTTCAATGGGGCTGGGCTGTACCTAGGCCATGTGACAAATGAACGTGATGTCACATGGCCTAGGAAAAGCTGTGAGAAGGCCACAACGCTACTGTGAGCGCCGGTGCATTCTCAAACAGTGGATCGGCAGGGTTCCCGGGTGTCGGACCCCCACCGATCCAGAGGGAAAACCCCTTTAATGTCATAATGACCATTTCAGAGCCATGCTACAGATTCCTTGGTAGAATATCTTGCATAAAGTTCAATCACACACTTGCATAGTTTCTATACAATATTAGCTATTGATTACTGGGAAAATATGATTATTTTCTTCATCACCATGTCTAAGTGTCCATAGCCTGAAACTGCATAGGGTTATTGCAAATACAAAATACCTCGTGGGGAACAGGAAATAAGCTTCAGATGCTAATGGAATTCTATTATGATCTAACCATTGTGTGTGCTATTACAATAGGAAAGTAAACCAAAAAAAAAAATCCAGCAATATAACAAAAGTGACCATGGCGTACTGTAATCTAAAAGTGATAAACATTCATCAAATAGAAGTGTTATGTCCCAAAATGAAGTATTATTTTATGGTGTTCTTGATGTTTTACAAGATAGGAAAATGTTTTGTTCAGCCAAGTGAGCTTTATAATTGCTTATCTTACAAACTGATAAGGTGCAGATTGAATTCTCTATAGAAAATAAATCAATTGTTCCAGTTGTTTCTGAACAATGTGGCAAGGAACTTTTCTTCTGCCTACAAACTTTTTCCAAGTGGAAGTATTTTAATATTTTATCCCCTGCACTTCAACGTGATGGAAAGCTTCTGTTTTTCAATCTACATGCCCTGCATTGTCTTATTGTTTGACAAGTTGAGGTTTCACATTAAATATGCTATGGCAATAAAAGGAAGTTCAAATCAAACCTACTTTCACTCAAGTAAACAAACCTTGATACAATGTTCACGGATGATGACTTCCTGGATTCTTAAAGGGAAAATTAACTGTTTAATACAGTAAACCTCTCACGGAAACACAACTATCCACTACAGTATACCATCCCTCACCTGACTATTAACCTTGTGGACTTGTTTTATGTTCAGATTAAAGACAAGTGAATGGATTTGCAACGAACTGGATTCGTTATGAATTTCACAAAATTTTTATGCAAAGTAAATCAAAAAGATGTTTGATTTGTTTCTGGAAAATCGCGTAAAAATGGCACCCAGCGCCATTTTACTGTCCATGTTGGCGGGCAAAATCACGAGGAAGAAAAATGAAGGATGGTCACATGACACGGAGAAAGTGTGTGTGTGTGTGTGGGGGGGGGCTCGCCATGATTAGCTCAGAGGCTAGCAGACAGACTGGATGAGCTGATCAGGGGGGCAACAAGCAGGGAGGTGCCTGTGCAGAACGAGCTGAATGCCATTCTGCATTGTACTTGTGACCTGGTAGGATGATGTGCTGTGGCTCTGTCTCCTAAAAGAGTCTACAGACATAACCCACTGATATACTGCTCTGTCATGTGACCCTAGTGCAACTGCCAAGGGTTGATCTATTCCCCACAATCTCGCACGCCCCAACACAGTCTTTCGAGCAGCCCAACACGTTGCCACCATCTATGACATTTAAAATACTATACAAATTAATTAGGGGATCATAGAAAACTGCACCCCACTCACAAGCAGGTGCACAGTATCACCAGACACATGGTAACACCTACCTCACTCATACACTTAAAATGAAGGTTAACAGGCTCGTTCTGACAAAACCATTAAAAATGTAGCTTTAATGTGATACAAATGTACAGTACTTAGGTTAAATTTTTTTAAAGAAATAACAGACATACATAGATGTGCAGAAACAGTTATAAAAATAAAAGGATTAAAACAGAAAGGTTCTTTATACTTAGCGGATTGCTTGGTAAGAGTCTGTCTGGTCCTGGGGATAGGAGAATGTAGAACACAACCCAATGTTGATTGGATCTCCAAATTGTCTACCTGAAAGGTTTAAAATCCCTCATTTTTATCCACATTCAGCAGGGGGTGCAGCTGAGAGGGGTTTCAAATTATACTGAATGCCATTATTACAGTTATTAGTATGTGAATTGTAACAGGAATGAGTACAAACCTTATGATATATTTTTCATCCTCTGGTTTTCAAGCTGAAAAGCTTCTGGACCCCTGTTGTGGGAGAATGCCGCCATGTCTCAGGTTTTATGACTTTCCATGGAGCTTGAGTGTAGAATCCAGGAAACCTCTGATTACCACTTCAAAAAAGACCGTTTTTAGAAGTCAGGCACTAATTGGATTTCCTCCAAAGGAGAATGTGTATTCAGATTCCGACTGAGCGGCAATGTACAAACAATATTACAGAATGGTGGCATCAAAATATACAGAATCAAATGACATTTACATAAAATCATACACAGAATAAAGGCCTCTATTCATCACATACTGTGATAGGGAAAGTATAAGAAGATTATAGGGAGATAGTAGGATATTATTTGGGAATATGGGTATATTAAGGGGTGTAATCGGGGAAAAAGAGTGAGGAACTGGTCACTATCAGGTGCATTTGCTGGAAGACTACTGTTGTCATTACCTGTATGCAGTGTGTTTGTGGAAGGGAAGGGATTTGGGACATTTAATTGCACCTCTGTCTTTAAATTACAGGAAAAAAACTCTTGAAATTTTGCTAGTAGAGTTTAATAATCTGTGTGTACCAAACTCAAGACTTTTCATTCATTTATAGCCTCATAATAAAATGCCTAGAAAAAAGGAAGAATGTAAAATGAAAGACCCATGCCCCATCTTCCCAGAGTCAGAATGTGGATGATAGCAGCAGTAGCAGCCCCAGCCAGTAGTAGTAGCAGTAGGCCACAGTTCTCCGTGACTTCCAAAAGGTGCAACATTATTATAGAGAACAAAGAACATAAGATTGTGTACTAGATGGCTCACTCCTCCTCTCAGTCACAGTGGAATGATGTCGATGTAACATTCACCTCTTAGTCTGACACCATGCCTTGGAGCCAGTCACAACATTCCTCCTTCTCTTCTTTCTTGAAAAATAAGTCTTTCAGTTGCATTCGCTCTGTCTTCACTGCCCCCTCTTAGTGGGACACCATCTATTTTTTAAGAAGAGGCAACAAAACCCCACTATGCTCTATGGAAGATACTCAACAGAGTATCCCTGTCGATGACTCTTGTGAGAGCAGACGGCATTTGGAATGCCATGAGGAGGAGGTTCAGTGGAAGGCGATGGACCCCATGCATATCTGTGATCGTGGTAGCTGCACTTGAAGCCATGGTGGTGTCACGAGGGTATCAAGAGCCACGTCTGACTCCGTTATACCCGGGGTCAGGAAGTCGCAGCGGGTGGCTGCGCGCTCTATATCTAAAGATCACGTTGTTTCTTAGTGATTGTTTTCTGTGTTTGCCTTGCTATCCTTTTTGTCTCACTCAGGGATCCGTAGCTTCTCCTCCTCAGCTGTTTCTTGCCACTCCCAACCTCCTTATATTCTCCCCTCACACTTCTCTAGTTGCCAGTTATAGAGCTTCCTGCCTGGACATCTATACTGACCCACTGGAGTTGTGAATCCTGGTTGTCGTTCCAGAGTGCTACCCTCCGGATCCCTGTTGGGCTTATTGTTGTCTCCTGTTGTCGCCCACCTGGGATTATATGTTGAGTCTGTGTTGTCTGTCCTCCCCTTGGTGTTTTCCCTTAGAGCTAGTGGTGAGGACTAGTGTTCCCACCGCCCTGTTCACTATCTAGGGCTCAGCTCAGGGAAAGCCAGGGCTTTAGGCATGTGATCGGCGTACGGGTGAGGAACCCGTCTAGGGACGTCAGGGCAGCCAGGTGCCAGCCGCCAGGTGAGTCAGGGGTCACCACCTTCCCTCTCACTTGGGCAGGGCCTTCCTCGTTCCCTCCCTCTGTGTCACGTATGTGATAGCCACGCCGACCATGATATTATAACTGGCCCTTACTTTTTGAGAAAAAATAAAAAATTATATAATTTTTTATTTGTTGTTTTTTTTTCTCTACTTAGAATCCAATATGGATCCTATTGATGCCTTGGCAGAACAGCTTCAAAGCCTGTCTTTGGAGGTGGCAGGATTGAAGGCGTCTGTTCTCCAACAACAGCAGCAAATGCAGCAGACCGCACCCCCAGCGGTTGCTATGGGTAACCAGGTTGTCACAGAACCCAAGGTTGCTCTTCCCGACAGATTTTCTGGGGGAAGGGACAAATTTGCGACGTTCCGTGAGGCCTGCAAATTATATTTTAAGTTGCGCCCTTACTCCTCAGGTCATGAAGAACAGCGGGTAGGGATTGTCATTTCCCTGCTTCAGGGGGATCCGCAATCCTGGGCGTTCTCGTTACCCCCTGGTTCTCAGGCTCTTCGGTCAGTGGAGAGATTTTTTGGGGCTTTGGGTCTCATATATGATGACCCTGACCGAGTCGCCCTGGCTGAGTCGAAGTTACGGAGACTCCTACAGGGAGATCGGTCAGCAGAGGAATATTGCTCAGAGTTCCGTAGGTGGGCTACGGATACTCAGTGGAACGACCCGGCTCTCAGGAGTCAGTTCTGCTCTGGGTTATCTGAAAGGGTTAAGGATGCACTGGCGCTGTATGAGACCCCCCTTTCCCTTGATGCTGTTATGTCCCTCTCTATCAGAATAGATAGACGTCTTAGGGAGAGATCGAAAATTCCGGAGCAATTGGTTACCTCTCCCAAGCAACAGTCAGCCTGTACTGACTTAGATGAGCCTATGCAGCTAGGCGGAACTTCTCGTCAGGTCCGTCCTCCCGAGGTTCGCCGTAGGGGGGGGCTTGTTTTTTCTGTGGGGGGAAGGGTCATTTCATTAATGTCTGTCCCTCCTTTCTCAAAAACAAAAGACCGTCGGAAAACTACTAACCCCGGGCTGTGCGGAGGATGTCAGCCGGGGGGTATACGTTTCCTCCATACGAACATCTCAATTTGTGTTACCAGCGGTCATTGTTTTTGGTGTTAAGACGGAGTCTATTTCTTTTTTTCTAGACAGTGGAGCAGGGGTAAACTTGATTGATGCCCATTTTGCCCGCACTATGGGTTTGTCTCTCTGTACGCTGCAGAGACCTATTCCCGTATTCGCTATAGATTCTGCTCCTCTGTCTCAGAGAAACCTCACCCACATTGTTCATAATTTACACCTTCGGGTAGGGGACCACCATAATGAGTGTCTTTCATGTTACGTTCTGGAGGGCCTTCCCTCTCCGGTGGTATTGGGTCTTCCCTGGTTGGTAGCGCACAATCCAGTGGTGGATTGGCAGGCCAGGGAGATATTGGAGTGGAGTGAGCATTGCAGAGAGAATTGCTTAAATAACAATTGCTTAATCGCCTCCATTGCTTCCCTACCTACATTTATTTCGGACTTTGAGGACGTTTTTTCTGAAAAGGGTTGTCAGAAGTTACCACCTCATCGTCCTTATGATTGCCCGGTTAACCTGATTCCCGGGGCAAAATTACCCAAGTCCAGGTTGTATAATCTTTCGGGTCCCGAGAGACAAGCCATGAAAGATTATATCTCCGAGAGTCTGGCTAAGGGACACATCAGACCCTCTTCTTCACCCGTGGCTGCAGGGTTTTTCTTTGTTAAAAAGAAAGATGGGGGCCTGCGTCCTTGCTTAGATTTCCGTGAGTTAAACCAGATAACCATCTGTGACCCATACCCTCTTCCTCTCATTCCTGACCTTTTTAATCAGATTGCGGGTGCTAAGTGGTTCTCCAAACTTGATCTTAGGGGGGCCTACAATCTGATTCGTATCAAGGAAGGGGATGAGTGGAAGACAGCTTTTAACACCCCTGAGGGGCATTATGAAAATCTAGTTATGCCTTTCGGTCTGACCAATGCCCCTGCTGTCTTCCAACATTTCGTTAATGATATTTTTAGTCATCTCATCGGCAGGTTTGTAGTCATATACCTAGATGATATCTTAATTTATTCGGCTGATCTGAAAACACATGAGGTGCATGTCAGGCAAGTACTGCAGGTCCTACGGACGAATAAATTATATGCGAAAATTGAAAAATGTGTCTTCGCCGTTCAGGAATTACAGTTCCTGGGATATCTATTATCTGCTTCAGGTTTCCGCATGGATCCTGGGAAGGTCCAGGCAATTTTAGATTGGGATCTTCCTGAGAACCTTAAAGCCCTTCAATGGTTTTTGGGTTTCGCTAATTTCTATAGAAAGTTCATTAAAAATTATTCAGTGATCGTTAAACCCCTTACCGACATGACTAGGAAGGGGACGGATTTTTCCAAATGGTCTGACGCCGCTAAAGATGCATTTTCCTCTCTAAAGGAGAGGTTTACCTCGGCACCTGTTCTAATTCAACCTGATGTCTCCCAGCCTTTTATTGTCGAGGTAGATGCGTCAGAGGTGGGAGCTGTATTGTCTCAGGGTCCGTCTCCTGGCAAATGGCGTCCTTGCGCTTTCTTTTCCAAAAAATTATCTTCTGCGGAGAAGAATTATGATATTGGAAATAGGGAACTGTTGGCGATTAAACTGGCGCTTGAAGAGTGGCGTCACTTCTTAGAGGGAGCAATCCACCCCGTCACGGTGATTACGGATCACAAGAACCTTCTGTACCTAGAATCGGCTAAGCGTCTCACCCCTAGACAAGCTAGGTGGTCGCTATTCTTTACCAGATTTAACTTTGTAATCACCTATCGTCCTGGGGCAAAAAATACCAAGGCAGACGCATTATCTCGTAGTTTCCCTGGAGGGGGTAATGTTTGTGATCCGGTGCCTATTTTACAAAGAGGAGTGGTTGTCTCTGCTGTACACTCTGTTCTAGAGGGAAAGGTGTTAGAGGCTCAGGGGGACGCCCCGGCCTCTTGCCCCTCAGAGAAATTGTTTGTACCGTTAAACCTGCGTCTTGAATTATTAAAAGAACATCATAATTCGGCACTTGCTGGACACCCGGGTAGTAAAGCAACCTTGGAGCTTTTATCTCGTCGTTTTTGGTGGCCAAGGTTGCGTCAGGATGTAATGGATTTCGTGTCTACTTGTGCACGCGCGAAAGTCTCTCATACACGTCCAGCAGGGTCTTTATTGCCACTTTTCATCCCCAATAGGCCATGGACACATCTGTCAATGGATTTCATCACTGACTTACCGTTGTCGGCGGGTAAAACAGTTATCTTGGTAGTAGTAGACAGGTTTAGCAAAATGGTACACTTTATTGCGCTACCCGCACTTCCTAATGCTAAAACTCTCGCTCAGGTGTTTATCAGTGAAATCGTGAAGCTTCACGGGGTCCCTTCCGATGTGGTTTCGGATCGGGGAACCCAGTTTATTTCTAAGTTTTGGAAAGCTTTTTGTTCCCGTTTGGGGGTTCACTTGTCCTTTTCCTCAGCTTTCCATCCTCAGTCGAATGGACAGACTGAGCGTACCAACCAAAACCTAGAAACATATTTAAGGTGTTTTGTGTCTGAAAACCAAGAGTTGTGGTCATCATATTTACCGTTAGCTGAGTTTGCCATAAATAATCATTATCAGGAGTCCACTGGCAAGTCACCATTCCTTGGTGCATACGATTTTCATCCCCAATTTTGTACTTTCAAAGAGGGGGGGTCTTCTGGGGTTCCCGAAGAGGAAAGGTTTTCTTCATCTCTTTCATCGGTATGGCAGAAGGTGCAAGTTAACTTGAAAAAGATGAGTGGTAAATATAAATGCATGGCCGATAAGAAACGGTCGCCAGGTCCGGACCTAGGAGTTAATGACTATGTGGGGTTGTCTACTAGGAATATTAAGTTGAAGGTTCCTTCTTGGAAACTGGGTCCTAGGTTTATTGGTCCCTATAAAATAGTAGCCGTCATTAACCCTGTGGATTTTCGCCTGGAGCTACCTCAGACTTTTAAGATCCATAACGTCTTCCATAAATCGTTACTCAAGAAGTATGTTCCACCTCTAGAACCTTCGCCGCTGCCACCTCCTCCTGTTATTGTGGCTGGTAATCTGGAGTTTCAAATAGCCAGAATTGTTGATTCTCGTCGGGTCCGCCGCTCTCTTCAGTATCTGGTGCATTGGAGGGGTTACGGTCCCGAGGAAAGAATGTGGGTTCCAGCGTCAGAGGTAAACGCCAACAGGTTAATTCAGACTTTCCATGCCTCTCATCCGGAGAGACCTGGTCCTGAGTGTCCGGAGGCCCCTCGTGAAAGGGGGGGTACTGTCACGAGGGTATCAAGAGCCACGTGTGACTCCGTTATACCCGGGGTCAGGAAGTCGCAGCGGGTGGCTGCGCGCTCTATATCTAAAGATCACGTTGTTTCTTAGTGATTGTTTTCTGTGTTTGCCTTGCTATCCTTTTTGTCTCACTCAGGGATCCGTAGCTTCTCCTCCTCAGCTGTTTCTTGTCTGCCACTCCCAACCTCCTTATATTCTCCCCTCACACTTCTCTAGTTGCCAGTTATAGAGCTTCCTGCCTGGACATCTATACTGACCCACTGGAGTTGTGAATCCTGGTTGTCGTTCCAGAGTGCTACCCTCCGGATCCCTGTTGGGCTTATTGTTGTCTCCTGTTGTCGCCCACCTGGGATTATATGTTGAGTCTGTGTTGTCTGTCCTCCCCTTGGTGTTTTCCCTTAGAGCTAGTGGTGAGGACTAGTGTTCCCACCGCCCTGTTCACTATCTAGGGCTCAGCTCAGGGAAAGCCAGGGCTTTAGGCATGTGATCGGCGTACGGGTGAGGAACCCGTCTAGGGACGTCAGGGCAGCCAGGTGCCAGCCGCCAGGTGAGTCAGGGGTCACCACCTTCCCTCTCACTTGGGCAGGGCCTTCCTCGTTCCCTCCCTCTGTGTCACGTATGTGATAGCCACGCCGACCGTGATAGGTGGTGACAGTAAGGGCAATGGTATAGACAGTGACGGTAGGGGCAAATACGACACAGGGAATTGAGAGGGGGGTCAAGGAGCCCACAGTGACATATCACAGTCCGGGGGAGCGGTTTGTGAAGTTTTGGAGGATAGAAGATGGAGAACGAAGTGATCGGAATGCCATTCTAATTGGCCCTTTGTCAATCCTTTATTCCTGAGTGAGGTGCTGGTAAATTCCCCGGGCCTTAAGAAACCATAAAAACTTAAATATATGTCAGCCTTAATGATGGTGCTAGGATATGGCCCAAAAGGATTCCCATCTAGTGAGTTGGATAGCTTCCTGAACAGATCGCCTAATACTTGCTGTATAACGGAGGTGGAACCCTTGCAATTTTTTTGAATACCCCTGAGGGTTGCTTTTACCGCCTGAGATGAATAAAAATCGAAGCACTATCTGGGTGCTCGAGCATGAAATAATGCTGGACCCCAGCCAAATACAATCTGATGGTGTTGTATGAGAGGTTGAGCTTCGTGTGGCAGTAAGCCAGAAACGCCAGAATGTATGTGGTTTGGTCAGTGTTGGCCCCCTGGTATGAGAGCGAGAATTTGTTGAAAACAGTTGCAGCACGCCAGACCTGCAGGGTATGGCGATTGTGAGGTCACGGTTAACGGCAAGCGAGGGTTACTCACAGTTATGTAGGGAAACCCTGGGCAGGCATACAGCAGTGAAGGAGAGGTTGGCACAGGAGTCCTCCGGGGCACACTCTGTATTAAGGGACCAGGCCTGGTGGTGGATGAGGTGCCCTGGATGTTGCAGGTGTTTTATGTGCCTGGGGCAAGGTTCCTTTAAGGTTCGTGACGCCAGTGCCTGTAACAGTGGCACACCGATTGGTAGTATTAATAAGTGAGGTACACAGATGGTATGGTGAACCAAACTTTGCTTTACTGTAATCAGTTCAACTTTATACAGTTGGATGTCAATTCAGTTCCACGTATCAGATACACTTCACAAGCAGGCTTTCACAATTATGGCAGGTATACTGTTTCCTTGCAAGATACTCAGAGGGTAAACAACAACACACTCAGAATCAGGCTGTACCTTCTCCTCAGAGATCGTGTACACTGTTCCTTAGAACTCCTGTCTGGTTTTTATCCCAAGGCCCGGATACCTCAATGCTGGCTTTTATCCTTGGTAACAATCTTCCTCAGGTACTCATCCTTGCTTTACATTACTACTCCTTCTGCCCTTCAGCTTACTTGTACTAGCTGGAAACACTGGCTCTGCTTGACTTGGTGGGAACTGCAGGTTTTCTCCCAGGAGGCAAACTCTTCCCCTGGGGTGAATCTTCTGAGCTAACCATGGCTCTCTTGATCAGCAGGTAGGCTAGGATCCCTCTACTAGCCTCCTGG
Source organism: Bufo bufo (assembly GCF_905171765.1). Classification (NCBI taxonomy): domain Eukaryota; kingdom Metazoa; phylum Chordata; class Amphibia; order Anura; family Bufonidae; genus Bufo; species Bufo bufo. The sequence goes on from NC_053393.1 coordinate 56,294,463, forward strand.
TAACAACTAGAAGCCTGGGCTGTCTAGCTGCATGTCAGGAGAAGGCCCTCAGCTTGTCCCTGGCTGGTGCCTTCTAAGGCTACTTTCACACTAGCGTTCGGGTGTCCGCTCGTGCGCTCCGTTTGAAGGGGCTCACGAGCGGCCCCGAACGCATCCGTCTGACCCTAATGCATTCTCAGTGGAGGCGGATCCACTGAGAATGCATCCGCCTGCCAGCGCTCAGCCTCCGCTCCGCTCAGTGAGCGGACACCTGAACGCTGCTTGCAGCGTTCGGGTGTCCGCCTGGCCGTGCGGAGGCGAGCGGATCCGTCCAGAGTTATAATGGAAGTCAATGGAAGTCAAGTTCTGAACGGATGCAAGCGTCTGCATTATAGGAGCGGATCCGTCTGATAAAACATCAGACGGATCCGCTCCGAACGCTAGTGTGAAAGTAGCCTTACTGGTCTCTGCAGACTCCTGACTCTGAACCCCCTCTCACTGTCTGGGCCTGGACCTTTATACTAGGGGTTCTCTAACTCCCTCTAACGTCCGGGATGTCTAACTGCACCCAACTAGGCCTGCTATTGCATATTACAGGGGAACATTGCATATAAAAAACACATTAGAAAATAGATTGATTGCACAATTACATATGACATTTCTGTCCCTTGTGAGTAGGAGGAACGCACACACCAATTGACCCTTGTGTAGTGCCCACGCCTATCTAGTGGGACACTACATACCACCACGCTATAACGTTGCCCGACCTCGGCGCAACATGGAGGGGCCCTGCCCAGCTGGATACTACACCTGAAAAAGAGAGAATAACGCAAAACAGGAAAATTTTCATCTACATTTGCAAGCATAAATCAGGCAGTTCCACTGGCTTAGGAACAAGTAACGGTGAAAAGGGGCGACGTTCTCTTCTCTCAGGATAATGTGAGGGAACAGGGGCGCTGACCTGGCACAGCGTATCATTATAACCAGGATAGTCCATATGTGCAAATTGTCCATAATATGACAGTAGACAAATATAAAACAATTTAAAGTTCTTGGAGGCTCAAGGAACAAATATGAGTCCGTACCCAGGTTTCTTTCTTATTTAGAGTGAGTGTCTTTCACAAGCAAGGCAAGGTAGCAAATCACAGAGGCTCGCTTACAGTGGAGTCCATCTCTGGGCACATTTCTTTAAAAGAGCAAAAATCTCAGAGGCTCAGGTACTTTTGAGTCTATCACTGGGCACGTTTCCTTAGAATTAGGTTGCACAATAAAATGACAGCACATAAAAGATAGCCCACACTTTCAAATGGCATAATATAAAAACAAGTGCTGTAATACCCTTAATCAACCTGAAAAGGGGGTTAAAGGGTTAAAGGTGCAACAAAAATAGGCACAACTTGGTGTGAGATCGTAGAAGCAGGCAGGAGGTCCTGTAAACAAGATGGTTTTGCTGAACTTTTTATTTCAGTGGGTGACCACTACCACTGAGCCGTGGGTAACTGGCAGCAGCAACAAAGGACTCCTGTCCTGAAAGGGTTAAATTTTCAAAAGTAATCCCTTGGCAAAGCAAACAAATCAAGGGCCTAACAGGCTAATTCACAGGGGCATATCATAATCACCTGGCTCTGCTGGCAAATGAGGCCGGTAATAATCCTCCACAGGCGGATGTGCCCACAACACGGTATTAGGAGGCAGCTGCAGCATGAAGGGACCCCTAATAGGTATTGGCCCCATAGGCCTAGGGGTGATGACAGTTGCTGACCGCACCGGTGCAGGGATAACAATTGCAGGTTGTGCTTGCCTAGGTACCGCCGCCGCCAGCGGTCCGGTGGGCTCTGCGCAGCAAGTCACAGGATGAGAGGGCCTTCTTGGGGGCCTCAATGCAGCTGTGGTAGCAGAAGGTGGCCGGCGGGTAGGGACAGGCACCCTTACCTCTTCCTTCTTAGGCGGCGTCTGGATCCTGGCGGTGGCAATCTTGCGTAACTCCCGCAACTTCTCCTCCAGACGGACGATCTGGTCGTCGAGGCTCTCGGTCTCAGGATCGCTGTCCTCCGCTGTCGCCGCCGGCACTGGTACAGTAGATGATGCATCGGACGCGGCCGCTGCAGGCTCCGGTGGCGCATCAGGTCTCTTACCCTTCCGGATATTATCCAGGGTAACGCAGAGTCCTTTCAGCTTCTCCATTTCTTGGATTGTTTTCTCCCGGCGAGGCAGCTCAGGGGACGGATAGGGGCTCACCCATTTCTCCAACACTGTGGGCTGCCAGAAAACATTCGGGCCAATGAAAGAGCCCTGCTCTTGGAATGCATGATGGGCCAGTTCTGGAGAGCGCGCTGGTTTGCGCTCGCAGCCAGAGTAGTCCTCATCTGCCTCCCAGTCCTCCGGTTCTTTCTGGGGCCGGGCCACGGCAGTAGCATACGGGCCTCGCAGGCTCTCGGCTGGGGTGAATTCCACTTCCTCTCCCTCGCGGAGGTTATGCATATGCTCGGGGAGGTAACCCCGCTTGACGGATCTCCGGTTTACGTATAAGTCTCTGCCGGTAGTATAGTCTTGTATGAACCCGTAGCCACGGTTCTTGTCGAAGGCCACAACCAACCCCTTTCTCCTTTCCAGGCGGGGTTGGGTGTCAGTGTGGCGCTTGTGAACGGTCTTTGCCAGTTCTTCGTAGTATATCTTGGTCTTGGTATTTTTCTTTATGGCGGCCTCCCGGATCTCTGCCATTAGCGTTGACCACTTGAACGAGGGCTGAAAGAAGTCCCTCCAGGAGCCATAGTAGTTCTCCGGTTGCGTCCCCAGTGGCGGGCAGGCGGGCTTCTCCGGTCCCGGAGAGTAGGCCGGTGGAGCGTCCTCTGGCTCTACACCAATATCATCCATTTCCAGCAAATCAGGCGCAGACATCCCAGCAGAGCAGTCTTCACTCTGAAACATGCTCGATCCTTCTCTGGAGAGCGACAGGGTGGCGCTAATAAGTTCAGACAGATCCTCCCATTGCACTGGGAGGCCGCCCCCCAGGTACTCCAGTATGGGGGAGGCGGAGTCCATTTCTGCAGACATGCAAATGTCCAGACAGGGCGGTGGCGCCGACATTGAGCCTTTTCCCGCTCTTCTCAGCAAAAAGGCGCCAACTTTTACCGCCAATTCAGGATGAAGATGACGCAGCAGTAAATTCAAGCAAGCTCAGCGGCCATCTTTAGTAAAACGCTGTCTATTCACTGACAGCAAGCGGTGGCTTAAACAAGCAGCAAACAGTCCAGAAAACACTATTTTCACACCGCTACTTAGGACAGTCCTTTGGGCCCAGCAATTTTCAATAAAACAATTAGGGCTTGTCACTTTAAGGCAGTCTTTAGCACACAGTTTTATATCCGCAATGGCGCAGGAATGTTCCGTAAATCCTGTTCGGGGACGCCAATTTATGCAGCACGCCAGACCTGCAGGGTATTGCGATTGTGAGGTCACGGTTAACGGCAAGCGAGGGTTACTCACAGTTCTGTAGGGAAACCCTGGGCAGGCATACAGCAGTGAAGGAGAGGTTGGCACAGGAGTCCTCCGGGGCACAATCTGTATTTAGGGACCAGGCCTGGTGGTGGATGAGGTGCCCTGGATGTTGCAGGTGTTTTATGTGCCTGGGGCAAGGTCCCTTTAAGGTTCGTGACGCCAGTGCCTGTAACGGTGGCACACCGATTGGTAGTATTAATAAGTGAGGTACACAGATGGTATGGTGAACCAAACTTTGCTTTACTGTAATCAGTTCAACTTTATACAGTTGGATGTCAATTCAGTTCCACGTATCAGATACACTTTACAAGCAGGCTTTCACAATTATGGCAGGTATACTGTTTCCTTGCAAGATACTCAGAGGGTAAACAACAACACACTCAGAATCAGGCTGTACCTTCTCCTCAGAGATCGTGTACACTGTTCCTTAGAACTCCTGTCTGGTTTTTATCCCAAGGCCCGGATACCTCAATGCTGGCTTTTATCCTTGGTAACAATCTTCCTCAGGTACTCATCCTTGCTTTACATTACTACTCCTTCTGCCCTTCAGCTTACTTGTACTAGCTGGAAACACTGGCTCTGCTTGACTTGGTGGGAACTGCAGGTTTTCTCCCAGGAGGCAAACTCTTCCCCTGGGGTGAATCTTCTGAGCTAACCATGGCTCTCTTGATCAGCAGGTAGGCTAGGATTCCTCTACTAGCCTCCTGGTAACAACTAGAAGCCTGGGCTGTCTAGCTGCATGTCAGGAGAAGGCCCTCAGCTTGTCCCTGGCTGGTGCCTTCTAACTTGTCTCTGCAGACTCCTGACTCTGAACCCCCTCTCCCTGTCTGGGCCTGGACCTTTATACTAGGGGTTCTCTAACTCCCTCTAACGTCCGGGATGTCTAACTGCACCCAACTAGGCCTGCTATTGCATATTACAGGGGAACATTGCATATAAAAAACACATTAGAAAATACATTGTTTGTACAATTACATATGACATTTCTGTCCCTTGTGAGTAGGAGGAACGCACACACCAATTGACCCTTGTGTAGTGCCCACGCCTATCTAGTGGGACACTACACAGTGACCTGTTGATGAGAGCTTTCGCGGAAGCGATGTGGGAATTTAGTCCATTGTCAGGGTATGGAAGGCTGACGGGGTTAGTCCTGTATGGTCCGCTTCTGGCATTACCTGGAAAAAAGTGGGGAAGTTAAATCGAGAAAGAGCGTCTGCCGCCAGGTTCTTGGAGCCCTGGATATGCCTACAGAAAAAATGGAAATTGTAACCCATTGAAAGCCAGACCAACTTGCGCAAAAAAGACATGATTAGAGGGGATCTGGACCTGCTGTGGTGAGTATCTCCACTATAGACTGGTTGTCTGTGATGAAGGTGACTGGGGAATTGGCCCAGTGTCTACCCCAAACTTGAGCTGCTGCTATGATGGGATAAATTTCTAGTAATGGTGAAGATTTGAGGGCTACCTCGTCTGACAGTATTTCTGGTGGCCAAGGACCTGCGAACCACTGCCTGCCAAAGATTGCTGCATCAGAGAAAACGGTGGGGGAAGCAGGGCTCCAGCGTGGAACGAACAAGGAAACACCATTCCATTGGGACAAAAATCTGTCCCACATTGCCAGGTCGGCCAAGGCTTGGTAATCTAAATGAATTGGAGAGTCCTGTTTGGCAGCTGTCGGGAGTAACTGGAGCAACCTGGAAACGAAGGCCCTGCCTTGGGGCATAACTCTCGTGGCAAAATTTAAGATGCCTAATAAGGACTGCAAATCTACCTTGGTGAGGGTATTAGATGTCACTGATTTGGAGATGGTGATTCTGATTTTCTCCAGCTTTTCTTCTGGAAGCCTTGCTTCCATCTTAACAGAATCCAGAACGATGCCCAGGAATGTGGCAGTCGTGGAAGGACCCTCTGTTTTTGACTCTGTGACTGGAACGTTGAGCTTTGAAAAAAGTTGAAATAGGGACGCTAACCTGTCGGGCTCATGACCTGGCTCTTCTATTATAAGTCAGAGACGGGAGAAGAAAAAAAGAGGGTTAGTCGCTGGACCTTCAAGAAGAGGGTCCGGGAATAACTTCGCAAGGCGCCAAAGGGAAGGCAGACAGTGTAAGGCCTCATACACATGACGGTCCACAAAAAGCTGTTCTGTTGTTCCGTGATCCGTTTCCGTTTTTGTTTCCGTGTGTCTTCCTTGATTTTTGGAGGATCACCAGACATGAAAAGTGAAAAAAAAATCTAAGTCAAGTTTGCCTTGCAAATGATAGGAAAAAAACGGACGCGGACACGCGGACGCGGATGACAATCTTGTGTGCCTCCATGTTTTTTCACGGACCCATTGACTTGAATGGGTCCACGAACTGTTGTCCGTGAAAAAAATAGGACAGGTCATCTTTTTTTGACGGACTGGAAACACAGATCACGGACGACAAACGGTGCATTATCCGAGTTTTCAACGGACCCATTGAAAGTCAATGGGTCCGCAGAAAATCACGGAAAATGGAACAACGGACACGGAACACAACAACAGTCGTGTGCATGAGGCCTAAAAAAAAAAAAAAAAAAAAAATATATATATATAAATAAAAAAGGGGGGGAGGGGAAGGTTCTACTAGATTGGACAAAGATATATATTGGACAAAATTATTGGTAGAGCATAGGAGGGCAGGCTGCCGATGGTCTCAACCTAACCCTGATGCCCTCAGGGTAGGTGATAGGGAAGAAAAGTAGTGTTGCGTAGAAACGCTAAAAAGGACCAGAGAGGAGGCGCCAAAATCCCTAGGATCTAGGACTTAGATCGTAAAAATCCCTAAAATAGAATCTATGGAGTTTGTAAAAACAAGTGGAGTAGCAATACTTACACACTCTCAGGATATATATACTGTCAAGATCAGAACATATAAAGTCAAAAAATGGTAAAGATAATGACGTATAAAATCAAAAATAACGTATAAAATCTAAATATTAGTGACTCACTTCACCCAGGAGGGTAATGTGGGATAAAGCTCAAGACACCCACATCACACCTCCTGCGCCTGGGTCGCCTGTAGAGATGTCAGAATCGAACAATGACCACTAAGGAGTCTATTTTCTTTTCTTTTATTCCAAAGGCAGGGAAGGGGAGTGAACAGCTCAACGCGTTTTGGGGCCTCTTAATGGGTCCCCTTAATCAGGAGCAGATATAGTCACAATGAAAAACAATGGTGTTTAAATAACAGAAAAAAATGCCAAAATGCTTCCAGTGACGTCACTTCCGGTATCCGCATGTGTTCCACGGTGGAACGCACTGGAAGTGACGCCCCACGAGCCATCAGGTAACAAGATTATGATGCAAGTTGATATACAGGTTTAACATAAATGTGGGGATAATGCGTGATATCCGAGTAACCGTTTGCAGCGGTCCTCGGGTATCTCTACTGGTCTCATCATTGAGTGTGGTGTGCTCTCTGTGGAACGCATCCCGGACTTCCGGTGCGCTCCACCGTGGAGCGCACCCGAACCGAAAGTGCGCTCGGAAGTGGACAACTCGTTTTTTCTTTTGTATACAACACCTAAGAAGTGGCGGTCCCTAAAGAATAAGGTACCATGTGGCCCAAATATGGATTTCTATTAAAAGTATCCCTACCAAAGAATGGTAGGGGCGAAGTCACGTGATCGAGTATCCAGTCACATGATCGGGATCCCATATCGCCGGTCTAAACCTGTTGGGCACTAGCAGGACATGGCGACCTTAACCCTATATATTCCATTCATATTCCATTCAAATCTTAACCTCCTCATATTGTACTTAATCTACATTATAAATAAAAGGCTTGTCCTACCTTAATGACCTATTGCCTATCTACAGTGGCATGCCTAGGGTCCTTTCTCTGCTCCCCCCAATACTTGACCACATACCTCTTACATCCAGGGACATCTCCTGTCATGTAGACCTTCTCTTTCCTCTTCTCCTCCGTTAGACCGCAATGACAAATTCTTTCAGCCGCATCTCGTCTGTACAGAGTTTGTAACACAGACACGTTGGATTTCTAAATTTTTCCATCAACCTCCCCATCCTGGTGTCCCCACAGTGTCATCCTTCTGCCACCCCCGAAACTGTGCCTGTTGTGCCCCCCAATGCCCCAGGTACTATACTGCTGAAAAAATTGTGACCCCAGTAGACATAATTGGAGTCATTTATCAAACTGGTGTAAAGTAGAACTGGATTTCCAAAAGAGCTGTCAAAAATGAAAGGTGGAACCTGATTGGCTGCTATGGGCAACTAAGCCAGTTCTAGTTTACACCAGTTTGATAAATTACCCCAAATGTCCCTATAGTGTCCACAGCAGCTATAATGTCCCCTAGATTGCCCCCAGTAATAATAACACCCTATATTGTTCTCCAGGCAATAATCCCTGTATAGTGTTCCCAGAAATAATAGAATTGCCCCTAAAGTGCCTCCCCAATAACAACGCCCCCCAATCTGCCCTATATAGTAAGTTCCCCCACACTGCCCCCATAGTAATTTCCCCCACACTGCCCCATAGTAATTTCCCCCACACACAGTAATTTCCCCCATACAGTAATTTGCCCCACACTGCCCCATATAGTAATTTGCCCCACACTGCCCCATATAGTAATTTCCCCCACACTGCCCCATACAGTAATTTCCCCGACACTGCCCCCACACAGTAATTTCCCCCACACTGCCCCCACACAGTAATTTGCCCCACACTGCCCCATACCGTAATTTCCCCCACACTGCCCCATACAGTAATTTGCCCCACACTGCCCCAATTAGTCATTTCCCCCACACTGCCCCACACAGTAATTTCCCATACACAGTAATTTCCCCCACACTCCCCCCACAGTAATTTCCCCCACAATGCCCCACACAGTAATTTCCCACACACAGTAATTTCCCCTACACTGCCCCATATAGTAATTTCCCCCACACTGCCCCATATAGTAATTTCCCCCACACTGCCCCCACACAGTAATTTCCCCCACACTGCCCCCATATATATACAAGAAAAGACCGGCACTTCACTGCTTGTAGAATGATTGCTTTATTGAAAGCATAGATGCATGGAGACAGCGCTACTCAGAACAACACGTGTTTCGGCTCAACAATGAGCCTTTGTCAAGCTTGACAAAGGCTCATTGTTGAGCCAAAACACGTGTTGTTCTGAGTAGCGCTGTCTCCATGCATCTATGCTTTCAATAAAGAAATCATTCTACAAGCAGTGAAGTGCCGGTCTTTTCTTGAATATTGAAGCGGGTCTCTTAATACCCTGGACGCGAGCACCACGACACATTGAGGAGGAGTGCCGACTGTTTCGCATCGTTTGTCTGCCCCCATATAGTAATTTCCCCCACACTGCCCCCATACAGTAATTTCCCCAACACTTCCCCCACACAGTAATTTCCCCCACACTGCTCCCATTCAGTAGTGTCCCCCACAGTGCCCCCACACAGTAATTTCCACCACACTTCCCCCACACAGTAATTTCCCCCACACTTCCCCCACACAGTAATTTCCCCCACACTTCCCCCACACAGTAATTTCCCCCACACTGCCCCATACAGTAATTTCCCTCACACTTCCCCCACACAGTAATTTCCCCCACACTGCCCCCATTCAGTAGTGTCCCCCACACTGCCCCCACACAATAATTTTTCCCCCACACAGTAATTTCCCCCACACTGCCCCCACACAGTAGTGTACAGTAGTGTCCCCCACACTGCCCCCACACAGTAGTGTCCCCCACACTGCCCCCACACAGTAGTGTCCCTCACACTGCCCCCACACGATCAAGTGGATGAGGTGGGTTAATTTTGTATTATTTTTTAACCCTCAATTGACATTATACTTAGCATTCTGTATTAAAGAATGCTATACATGGTTATAATGGAAAATAATAAAATCGACAGAACACCAAATCCAAACCCGAACTTCAGTGAAGAAGTCCGGGTTCAGGTCTGAGTACCACATTCAGTTTTTTCTCACGCGCGTTGCACTCGCGCAGAAAAAACTGAACATTGGAACGCAATCGCAGACAAAACTGCACATTGCGTGCCTACTCGCGCCCTGAACGCATCCGCCCCTCACCCGCGATGCCCGTGTGAAAGAGGCCTAAAGGTTTTCTTTAGGTTTAAAAATGTTTTTTTTTATTAAAATAAAAAATCTGGTCCAAAATATGTGTCAAACTAAAATAGAAATGCTCGCCTGTTAAAGGTCTTGTGTCCACTTTTATAGTTATCCTCTATCCACAGGATCGGGGATAACTAAGTGATCCGTGGGGGTCTGAACTCATTGAGTGGCAGGTCGAGCATATGCCCTGCCTCTCTATCCATTGTCTATGGGGTCACTGGAGAAGGCAGAGTACAGCGCTGGCTATTTCCAGTGGTCCCAAAGAGAATAAATGGAGCAGCAGGGCATATGTGTGGCCTGCCACACAATCAAAAAAGGGGAACAGGACCTGTTCCTGGAACCAGTGGGGGTTGCAGAATCGGACCCCACTATTCATATAGTTAAGCCCTATGGTGTGGAGAGGATACCTTTAAAACCTGTACAACCCCTTTTGAATCCTCCACCACTCCACCACCAGTATCTCTTTACATGACAGCAGTGATGCCTGTAAATACGGAATATCATCACTATTGACGCACTGTGCAGATTTTTTGGGCATAAGTCCAACCCCCTTTGCAGGTCACTTTTAACAAAGCCCAAGCAAAGGTGTTAGAGGAGCAAGGTGAGCAAAGGGCACAAACGGAGGGTCATAACTGAAACAGAGGCATTAGGGTAACCTGAGGCAGGGTAATAGTGGGGATCCTGGAGCAGGGGTAACTGGGTAAGAGGCAATATTAGGGGTGCATTTAGAGTGGGGGCATCTGGAGCTAGGGCACTTATGGGGGTGCACCTAAAGCAGAGGCATTAGGGTCACCTGAGGCAGGCTAATAGTGGCGATCCAATAGCAACAAGGACAGGTGTACTCTGCTATCTTCCTAAGTCCTTAAACTGATGTTAAAATTGAGAGATAAGCAAACATGTCCTACCAGGAGGACATGTCTGAGCCCGAGCACCGCGCAAAGGTTTCTCAAGTAGCTTGGGTCCTAACACTCACCTACCTGAGCCATATGGGCAATACCAGGGGCCAGTGGGCGAATTACAGGAGGGTGAGGGCTGACTCACAGACAACTCACCAGTTAACTCCAGTATCTACCATGCCAGCAATGGGAGGAGGGAGGAGTCTGCGAGTCCCATTCAAGACTCGCTGGTATGGCCCAGGCTTCACAGGTGCACCTAAATGTAGCCTGTGGATGGAAAACAGGCACATTTAAATTGGAGTTTATACACCTCCATATACAAGCAAACTAAGAAGAATAGCGTGGTGTTAACCCCTTCAACCCCGGGCCTTTTTTCACCTTCCTGCCCAGGCCATTTTTTGCAAATCTGACATGTGTCACTTTATGTGGTGATAACTTTAAAACGCTTTTACTTATACAGGCCATTCTGAGACTGTTTTCTTGTCATATATTGTACTTCATGACAGTGGTAAAAATAAGTAAAAAAAAAACATTTTTATTCATAAAAAATACAAAAGTTACCAAAAATTTTGAAAAACTTCCAAATTTCCAAATTTCATGTTCTCTACTTTTACAATAGATAGTAATACCTTCAAAAATAGTAATTACTTTACATTCCCCATATGTTTACTTCATATTTGGATCATTTTGAAAATGACATTTTAATTTTTGGGGACGTTAGATGGCTTAGAAGTATGGAAGCAAATCTTGAAATTTTTTGGAAAATTTCCAAAACCCAATTTTTAAGGACCAGTTCAGATCTGAAGTCACTTTGTGAGGCTTACATAATAGAAACCACCCAAAAATGACCCCATTTTAGAAAAGACACCCCTCAATGTATACAAAACTGATTTTACAAACTTTCTTAACCCTTTAGGTGTTCCACAAGAATTGACTTTTTTGGCAGATTTTACATTTTAATCAATTTTTTCCAGTAGCAATACAAGGGTTAACAGCAAAATAAAACTCAATATTTATTACCCTGATTCTGCTGTTTACAGAAACACCCCACATGTGATCGTAAACTGCTGTACGGGCACACGGCAGGGCGCAGAAGGAAATGAACGCCATATGGTTTTTGGAAGGCAAATTTAGCTGAACTGGTTTTTAGATGTCATGTCCCATTTGAAGCCCCCCTGATGCACCCCTACAGTAGAAACTCAAAAAAGTGACCACATTTTGGAAACTACAGGATAAGGTGCCAGTTTTATTGGTAGTATTTTGGGGTACATATGAATTTTTATTGCTCTATATTACGTTTTTTGTGAGGCAAGGTAACAAAAAAATGGATGTTTTGGCACCGTTTTTTTTATTTTTTATTTTTTACAGCATTTAACCGAGGGATTAGGTCATGTGAATTTTTTATAGAGCAGATCATTACGCACGTGGCAATACCTAATATGTATACTTTTTTTTATTTTTTCACTTTAGCACAATAATAGCAGTTTTGAAGCAAAAAATAATCATATTTCAGTGTCTCATAGTCTGAGAGCCATAGCTTTTTTATTTTTTGACCGATTCTCTCAGGTAGGGTCTCATTTTTTGCGGGATGAGGTGATGGTCTGATTGGTACTATTTTGGGGGGCATACATCTGTATTGTAATGCATTGCCTGTTAGTGTATGACACTGAGTCATACACTAACAGGTTGCCTAGGAGACCCAGCCTGAGGCTGGATCTCCTCGGCTCCCGTAGAAGGCAGTTCCCGATGCTGCGCAAGGCATTGGGCAGCCTCTGCATGGCATCGGGCTGCCTTGTGTCTTGTGTCGCTGCTGCGGCGGGGACTCGATGCGATCGTTCACCAGACACAAACCTCTTCTATGTCGCGGTCAGCGCGGACCGCGGCATAGAAGGGGCTAATCCGCCGGCATCGGCTCTGACATTCTTTTCTATTGTTGTCATTGCGTTCAAGAGCTGAAACGCAGAGGAGGTGGAGAAAGAGCAACAATTCTTTAAAAAAAAATAAAAAAACGATATTTTCATAAAAAATTCCTAGTCCTAACTAGTCTTAGACCATTTGTTGACCTTCAACTTTCTGCTAATACAAATTCAATGCAATGCAACATGGTAGCAAAACATTTCATAGGCTGCAGGTACCAACACAACCACTGTTTGGAAAACCCAAAAAAATCGAATACATTTCCTAAAATAATTTTTTTTTTCAAAGGAAGTCACCGTACATTTTGCTACTATAGTAGTGTGTATCTCCACACCTGTAAAGAATGCCACTGAAGCAAGAGTCAGGATGTTGCTAAGCAACTAACCCAGGTGATGGATCTAATATCTAGCAATAGAAGCAGCAAGGCAAAAGAACAGGTATAGTTTTGGACTGACATTTGGTATTTTTTAAAAGGAACCCCCCCCCCCCCCTTCCCCGTCCATATCAATACCATAACACAGTCCAAAGGGTAGAGGAAAGTACAATATTTACTTTGATTTTCTAGTAGGCATTCATTTTTACTCTTCTTGTTAACAAACCTAAGGCTACATTCACACAACTGTATGTGTTTTGCAGTCCGCAAATTGCGGATCCGCAAAAAAAACTGACAATGTTCCATATGGAATCCGTTTTTTTTTAGCGGATCCATATTTTGTAACAATGCCTATCCTTGTCTGCAAAACGGACAAGAATAGGGCATGTTCTATCTTTTTTGAGGGGCTACGGAACGGACATACGGCACACGGCGTGCTGTCCGCATTTTTTGCGGACCCATTAAAATGAACGGGTCCGCATCCTATCCGCAAAAAAAACGGAATGGACATGGAAACAAAATGCGTTCATGTGAATGTAGCCTGAATGTAGAATGTAGTAGAGTATCTTCCTGTTTTTTTTTGCGGACCCGTTGAAATGCATGGTTCCGCATACGGTCCACAAAAAAAACGGAATGGGCACAGAAAGAAAACACGTTCGTGTGCATGAGGCCTTAGACTGCATCGATCTGTGAAGGTTAGGCAGTTGGCTGCAGCTGAAACACCAACCCTCAACAGTGCAGTCTGCCAAAAGAGAATGGAATAGCACAAAACACACCAATTAACCAATTTTTAATTATTAAGTTTGTCTCCATATGTGTTTAATTAACGGAATCTGACTACAATCAGTTCTCTTTGTAGTCAGGTTCTGTTAGAAAAAGTTCCCCTTATGGTCTGCTTTGCAGTTGTTTTTTTTTTTTTAATATGTGATGAAATAAAGAAATTCTGTTTTTAACTGTTTTTTTTTTTTTGGTTACTTATATTCCTTATACTGCGATTTATACATACATACTGTAATTAATCATTTTGGTTCAGCAGATTCTGTTAAAAACGTACTTTTAAAATATGCAAATTACCTTGCTACCTGCAGCTGCATCCTCCTATCATAAAGACGCCCCCTCCGCATGTTGATTGACAGGGCCAGCGGACGGGATCTCTCTCTGCTGGCCCTGTTTGCATTCAAAGTCTGGTGCCTGCACCGTACCTGTCTTCAGTCGGCGCAGGCGCACTGAAAGGCGGACGCTCGCTCGGCCGCTCCATCCTCAATGCGCCTGCGCCGATGACGTCACATCTACACCCGGCGCAGGCGCATTGAGGAAGGAGTGGCCGAGCGAGCGCCCCCCTTCTCAAAAAAAACACATGTTATATAAGATACTCAATAGAGTATCCCTGTTGATGAGTTGAGTGAGAACAGTCAGTGTTTGGACTGCCATGAGAAAGCGGTTCAGGGGGAGGTAGGGAACACATGCAGGGGTGGTAGTAGTAGCAGTGGAGGCCTTGGCAACACTGTTACTTGAGGAAAATACAGAGCAAGGAATTGGGAGGGGGCCAAGGAGCCCAGAATGACATATCAAAGTTTGATAAAAGTGTCAGAATGGGTATGGATTATGATTGTGTGTTGGACAGGACCTGGGTGCAAGAATAGGGTGTTGAAGAGGAGGTGATGTCAGAGGAGGGTGGTAGCTGCTGCAGAAACAACATAGGGCCAAACCTCCCAAAAAACATTTTGTGCAAGATCTGCAGGCTTAAAATAAGCCATTGTTCAGACACAAACATAGGCACCATGACTCAATTGCAGCATACGAGGCCGCATCACCAGATCCTGTGGGAAAATAGAAATGGCTGCCAGCTAGCGGAACAACAGTATCCTCTTCTCACTGTCTCCTTTGTGGTGGCCAGGACACATGCACATGCAGTATTGTGTCCTTATCACCATCATCATCAGTTACTGCTTCTTCAGCTCAGATTAGTCATCTATGTCATCAGCCATCGACCAGGAAAGAAATCTACACGCCCAGCAATCCAGTGGTGTTTCAAGAGGAAGAAGCCGTCCCACAGAAGTAAATGAGGACACCATATTTGTAATTAAACCTGCTCAGCACTGCAAGCAGGTAAACAGAGCAGAGAAAGCAGCACTCATATGAGCGCTGCTTTCTCTTCAAATAGCTAATCAGCAGGGGTGCCAGCTTTGATCAGCAAATACCCTGTCTAACTCAGACTCCAATGCTCAACCATGCAGAATCTAAACTTTTTGGGCTCTGATTTTTCTCTATCTCTTTCTTGAGAACTGTAGAGATGGTGAGGCCTTTCTTTTTTCAGAGAAAGTTATTCTCTGTATCTTTAGTCCAGTTTTGTGAGGAGTGGAGCACATGAGCAACCTCTTACTTCCTCTGCTATACTAGAACTCACTAGTAGAGATGGCCTTGCAGGTTGCCCGGCGGTCATTTCGCGGCGAACTTTGCTCGTTCGCGATTCGCCGAACATGCCAACATATGGCGATATTCGCACGCGCCATATTTTTGTGCATAGCGCTGAACTTTGACCCATGACACATCGATCAGGTGGTACAGGACAGCTAAGTGAGATGATTCAGCACATGGACACACCCCCTACCCTATAAATAAACCCGATCTGGTCGCCATTTTACATTTAGTCTTTTGCCAGTGTAGGGGGAGGTTGCTGTGTGGAGCAGGGACAGACTATTAGAGTATAGAGACACAAACGCTAGCTAATAGGGCCACAAAGGTCCTTTTAAGGACTGGTATAGGTGTGCTATCGATAGGTATTACTTACTGAGGGGTGTAATATACTAACATAGAAAGTATATTATAGTGCATTTGTATTGTGCAGCAGTTGTGTGCGGTTCTGCTGCGATACTGCAGCTACACAGAGGGACAAACGCTATTGGGACAACTAATTGCAACTGGTGTGCTATACCAGTTGCCCCCCAAAAAATCTGATTGAGGCAGGGGTGTTATATACCTATAATATAATTTCTATATAGTGCATTTGTATTGTGCAGCATTTGTGTGCGGTTCTGCTGAGATACGCAGCTATACAGAGGGACACACGCCATTGGAACAACTAACTGCAACTGGTGTGATATACCAGTTGCCCCCAAAAAATCAAATTGAGGCAGGGGTGTGATATACCTATAATATAATTTCTATATAGTGCATTTGTATAGTGCAGCATTTGTGTCCGGTTCTGCTGAGATATCGTAGCTATACAGAGGGACAAACACCATTGGAACAACTAATTGCAACTGGTGTGATATACCAGTTACCCCCAAAAAAATATGGTTGAGGCAGGGGTGCGATATAGCTATAATATAATTTTTATATAGTGCATTTGTATTGTGTAGCAGTTGTGTGCAGTTCTGCTGAGATGCCGCAGCTACACAGAGGGACAAACACCATTGGAACAACTAATTGCAACTGGTGTGCTATACCAGTTGCCCCCCAAAAAATCTGATTGATGCAGGGGTGTTATATACCTATAATATAATTTCTATATAGTGCATTTGTATTGTGCAGCATTTGTGTGCGGTTCTGCTGAGATACCGCAGCTATACAGAGGGACACACGCCATTGGAACAACTAACTGCAACTGGTGTGATATACCAGTTTTGCCCCCAAAAAATCAAATTGAGGCAGGGGTGTGATACAGGTCCTTCTCAAAAAATTAGCATATTGTGATAAAGTTCATTATTTTCTGTAATGTACTGATAAACATTAGACTTTCATATATTTTAGATTCATTACACACAACTGAAGTAGTTCAAGCCTTTTCTTGTTTTAATATTGATGATTTTGGCATACAGCTCATGAAAACCCAAAATTCCTATCTCCAAAAATTAGCATATCATGAAAAGGTTCTCTAAACGAGCTATTAACCTAATCATCTGAATCAACTAATTAACTATAAACACCTGCAAAAGATTCCTGAGGCTTTTAAAAACTCCCAGCCTGGTTCATTACTCAAAACCACAATCATGGGTAAGACTGCCGACCTGACTGCTGTCCAGAAGGCCATCATTGACACCCTCAAGCAAGAGGGTAAGACACAGAAAGAAATTTCTGAACGAATAGGCTGTTCCCAGAGTGCTGTATCAAGGCACCTCAGTGGGAAGTCTGTGGGAAGGAAAAAGTGTGGCAGAAAACGCTGCACAACGAGAAGAGGTGACCGGACCCTGAGGAAGATTGTGGAGAAGGACCGATTCCAGACCTTGGGGGACCTGCGGAAGCAGTGGACTGAGTCTGGAGGAAGACTGGGGAGAGGGAAATGCCAAAATGCCTGAAGTCCAGTGTCAAGTACCCACAGTCAGTGATAGTCTGGGGTGCCATGTCAGCTGCTGGTGTTGGTACACTGTGTTTTATCAAGGGCAGGGTCAATGCAGCTAGCTATCAGGAGATTTTGGAGCACTTCATGCTTCCATTTTCTGAAAAGCTTTATGGAGATGAAGATTTCATTTTTCAGCACGACCTGGCACCTGCTCACAGTGGCACCTGCTCACCACTTTCTTATGGTTGGGGCTCTTCTATAGATCATCCTGGGTTCTTTTGGTAAGTATTTCATTAGATATGGATCCTGTTGTAAAATATGCCAGTGTTTGGCTAGTATTGAACGTATAGCCTTGTTTGACATATTGTACTGGGTGATGAGGATTATGCACATTTCTGGTTGTGTTGGAGTCTTTTTTGCTGTTTTTAGGCAATCTTCTTGTGTGCTCAGTGTAAGCATTCTTTATAAGTTCTTTGGGGTATCCCTTTTTTATGAACCTCTTTTTTAGGACTTCCGCTTGTTGTTTAAAGTCGTCTTTGTAAGTACAGTTTCTCCTGACCCGTTTATACTGACTATAAGGAATAGTCTGAAGCCATTTTTTTATGGTGGAAGCTTGAGTAGTGTATATAACTGTTAGTATGCCCGATTTGAAGTGTGTTTTTGTAGAGAGGTGGTTGTTGTTGTTGGTGATAACGATGTCCAGGAATTCTATTTTAATTTTACTGTAATTTGGGGTGAAGGCTATCTCTCAATTTGTGTTGTTCAGATAGCTACAAAAACCTAGTGCATATTGTTCCTCCCCATCCCAGATATTGAATATATCATCGATATATCTTTTATAATATATGGTCTGTTTGATTGGCGGTGCTAGATTTAGAATATGTTTCTTTTCAAACTCCCCCATGAATAGATTAGCCACTTTCGTCCCCATCGCTGTCCTGCACTGGTGGAAGATGGTATGATTATATACGTATAAAGAAGTTGCTTTCCAAGATAAAGCGCAGGCTATCTAGGAGGAAATCAACTTGGAGTGGTTATACACCCAATGTCCCCCGTTGTTGGTTAGTATCCGGGTTAGTAATGGATATGATGTCTCTTACCAGTGATGTTTTTGGACAGAGCAACAGGTATACGATCTAGCCGCACGGCCGAAAACAGAGGCATCATATCCATTACTAACCCGGATACTAACCAACAACGGGGGACATTGGGTGTATTAAACATTCTGTCTAGCGCCACCATAGACCCATTACGGTGGCTTCAGGGGCCCTAAAATTGAAGACATGCCGCAGCTGTAGCACTCAATGCATAAGGAATGGTTTGTATGCCCATCCGGATATATGAAAAAATAACACTTGGGACAGTTAAACATAGTTTAAAACTGATACAAATAATTCAGTTTAAAGCATATGATGGATAAACGAACAGATATATAAAAATAAAATAAAAACATTTTAAAGTGACAGCAGTATTTATCCTCAATTTTATCTTATTCATTGTATGAAGGAACAAGAGGCCGTCATTGACGGAAGATACGTGTCACCGGGGTTCCTGGCCTCGGTGAGGTAAGAACCAGATTTTTCCCTGAAGTGTCAGTTTTGCAGTTGCAGTCTGACACTTCAGCTCTTAGTATGGCTGTAAAGCCGATCCGGGCCGGTTCTTATTGGGAGCAGCCAAAGAGCAGGGTGGGTGGCTGTTCCCCACGGTTCCAGGCCGGGTTTTGGGCTGGGATATAAAAACCCAGCCAGCACGTTCAGCTGTGGTAGATTATCCTCCATGTCAGAGAAGCTGTGGAGTCTGTGTCTTGAGAGCCGCATGCTGGAGAAACAGGCCTCTAAAGCCTGCTGTGGACTGTGGGTGGAAAACTTCTGACCAGGTGAAGGTTTTTTGCATTGTGGACTTTGTGTGGTGTTAACATACACCAAAACTTAACACCGTTACTTTTGGCTTGTTTTTCGTTATGTGTGAATAAAACACTGAACTTTGCTTTACAACCTTGTTTTTGCCTCTGTACTGTGTCCGCTTACCCTGCCTACCAGAGCGAATCCCCACACTATATACATGCGAGAGCTCCGCATGATATAGAAGAAGTGGGACCAAGACCTATCTATATATACTTTTTAATATTTTTGGGCATCATTGTTGTGTGTTATTGTTTTTCTAGTAAATATGTGGGGAATATAGTTATATTCTTATACAGACCATTGGAATATATATGATATGTTGAATTTTGTGCAGTATGTCTAGCTAATAAATGTATAATTTTATGTGAGCCAGTCATATGTTATTTAATGCTGTAGACTTTGTCAGACGCTCTGGTGGTAGGGAGTGGACTGGGCTCCATTTTAGAGGATCTGGTGAGCTAAACCAATTGTATAATTAATTAATTTAGTGTATTTGACATCTATTTATACTGGCCTGCAGTAAAATTGATATCCAATGACCGTCTAATATACCTCCAGCCACATAATCACTTGATGTTTTCTGTCAGGTGAATGCCTAATTTTTGGGGCCTGTATTTCCGTGGCCGAAAATAAAAAAATTTCTAGGCTCCAGAAGGCCCCATTTTTGACAGTTTCCCTTTAAGATGCATAAAAATGTCCCCTGACTAAAATACATAATTTTTGCCATTGATCCCCCTCCGTTATGTCACTGTCCATGTTGTGGGACGATTTGTGCACTTTTTGTAATTATTTGGTGGCTGCAATTATGACCTAAAGGTTTTTCAGGTTCGCCTGCTATTAAAGTGAATGGGGCCTGCCGCGAACTTGCAGTTCGCGAACATTTGATCGCGTTCGCGAATCATCCCGGCCGATGTTCGTCCATCACTACTCGCTAGATTCAGCTAGGGGGTCCACACCTTAACTTCCTGCAGGGGCTGCATCAGAGTTAGTTAATTCTGTCACTTACATACCTGATCCTACTGGGAATATACATGGCATAAAATTACATAACATTAAATAACAAAACAAGTACCCAGGTCCAGGCTTGGACTGGCCCACAGGGGTACAGGTGATTCCCCCGGTGGGCCCTTTAGCAAGGTGGGCCCCTAGTCTCCCACCCCCTGCACAAGTGGCACATAACACAGTAGACTTACTGCACTACACACATACAGTTGCAAGAAAAAGTATGTGAACCCTTTGGAATGATATGGATTTCTGCACAAATTGGTCATAAAATGTGATCTGATCTTCATCTAAGTCACAACAATAGACAATCCCTGTCTGCTTAAACTGATAACACACAAAGAATTAAATATTACCATGTTTTCATTAAACACACCATGTAAACATTCACAGTGCAGGTGGAAAATATGTGAACCCTTGGATTTAATAACGGGTTGAACCTCCTTTGGCAGCAATAACTTCAACCAAACGTTTCCTGTAGTTGCAGATCATATGTGCACAACAGTCAGGAGTAATTCTTGACCATTCCTCTTTACAGAACTGTTTCAGTTCAGCAATATTCTTGGGATGTCTGGTGTGAATCGCTTTCTTGAGGTCATGCCACAGCATCTCAATCAGGTTGAGATCCGGACTCTGACTCTGCCACTCCAGAAGACGTATTTTCTTCTGTTTAAGCCATTCTGTTGTTGATTTACTTCTATGCTTTGGGTCGTTGTCCTGTTGCAACACCCATCTTCTGTTGAGCTTCAGCTGGTGGACAGATGGTCTTAAAGAGGACCTCTGGACCTCTAAAAAAAACCTCCCAGGCTGTGAGCTTATGCGCTGCGATTGGCCAGCGCTGCAGCCTTGGAGGGGGAGACGCCCACAGGACAAGAGCAGACACCGCCTACTATAACTTAGTGAGTAAAGATACCGGAGGGGATAACGGGAGAACGGAGCGGCGCCCAGGGATAATAGTAAGTGCAGTGAGATCCCCGGGCGCCGCTCTCCATGGCAGCATACTTAGTTCACAATGTTTTTCAAGGTGAATGGTCCTCTTTAAGTTCTCCTGCAAAATGTCTTGAAAAACTTGGGAATTCATTTTTCCTTCGATGATAGCAATCCTTCCAGGCCCTGACTCAGCAAAGCAGCCCCAAATGTTGATGCCCTCACCACCATACTTCACAATTGGGATGAGGTTTTGATGTTGGTGTGCTGTGCCTCTTTTTCTCCACACATAGTGTTGTGTGTTTCTTCCAAACAACTCAACTTTGGTTTCATCTGTCCACAGAATATTTTTCCAGTACTGCTGTGGAACATCCAGGTGCTCTTGTGCAAACCGTAAACGTGCAGCAATGTTTTTTTTGGACAATAGTGGCTTCCTCTGTGGTATCCTCTCATGAAATCCATTCTTGTTTAGTGTTTTACGTATCGTAGATCAGCTAACAGGGATGTTAGCATATGCCAGAGACTTTTGTAAGTCTTTAGCTGACACTCTAGGATTCTTCTTCACCTCATTGAGCAGTCTGCACTGTGCTCTTGCAGTCATTTTTACAGGACGAACACTCCTAGGGAGAGTAGCAGCAGTGCTGAACTTTCTCCATTTCTAGACAATTTGTATTAACGTGGACTGATGAACAGCAAGGCTTTTGGAGAAACTTTTATAACCCTTTCCGGCTTTATGCAAGTCAACAATTCTTAATCGTAGGTCTTCTGAGAGCTCTTTTGTGCGAGGCATCATTCACATCAGGCAATGCTTCTTGTGAAAAGCAAACCCAGAACTGGTGTGTGTTTTTTATAGGGCAGGGCAGCTGTAACAAACACCTCCAATCTCATCTCATTGATTGGACTCCAGTTGGCTGACACCTCACTCCAATTAGCTCTTGGAGATGTCATTAGTCTAGGGGTTCACATACTTTTTCTACCTGCACTGTGAATGTTTACATGGTGTGTTCAATAGAAACATGGTTACATTTAATTCTTTGTGTGTTATTAGTTTAAGCAGACTGTGATTGTCTATTGTTGTCACTACCAGAGCTTTGAGACGTTCTCACAGCTCTGTTTCTCCACCCCTGTGATGATGTCACTACTAGAGCTTGGAGGAGTCCTCTCTGCTCTGTTTCTCCGCCCCTGTGATGAGGTCTTTACTTTCTGTTTCCTTCCTCCCAGCTGTCCCTCCTGTGTTTGATTTCTCTGCCTTTAAATCACCCCTCCTCCTTTGTAGGGTGCGGATCATATTTTTCATTTGAGTTGTATCTCTCGCTTGAGTATCTTCACTTGTGTGATATCTTTTCACTGGACCTGTGTTCTGCTGAAGCAAGTACTTTGGATTTTGTCAGCTGACTTTGGATTTGTTTTCCCTGCTGCTGCAGCTCCTTCAGTTAAGTGTGCAGACATTGTGTGTTTCTGTTTGTTTGCTGACTGGATCCGAGGCGACCCCGGTTCCGTCCATATACTGAGCAGGGCACCGGTGGCCGTGCCCCTTCCACTATTGTAGGGGTTACAGTGGTCATCAGCCTTAGGTACGCGGGCATGTTTCGATCCACCATTTGGATCCGGACATGTGCTTAGCAGCATAGGGAGAGCGTTTAGGGTCTGATAGGGGTCACCCTTTATCCTCCCTAGTTTGGGTCCGGTCAGTAGCTATATTCACTGTGTATGCTCTTGTTGCTCACATACAGCTGTGACAATTGTTTTAACTTAGATGAAGATCAGATCACATTTTATGACCAATTTGTGCAGAAATCCATATCATTCCAAAGGGTTCACATACTTTTTATTGCAACTGTATATTCAATGTACAGCACCTTCACCAGCCTATGTTTATATAAAAACTTGATAGATTATTAAAGAAACCACTGAGTTTATTATTATAGACACGATCAGAGCCGAGATGACATCTAGGTATAGAGGAAAGCTAACCATTATCCTCTTTTCCACAGGACCTACCTTCTCAAAGTTGATGCAGGGACCCCCATATTCAACCATCTAGTAGCATCTTGCTGCTGTGTGATCAGGTAATTTTTTAATGTATTCGTACGGTGGGCCCCCAAAATAAATTTTACTGGTGGGCCCTAGGCACCCTAGTCTGACACTGCCCATGTCTGTTGTGCTTAACTCCATGGACTTCTGGGCAGCCAGATTGGAACAGTGGCCAGACCTGGCTCCATTTGCTGTCACTATACTGTCTTGTCCAGCCTCCAGTGTCATCTCAGAGAGGGATTTTCAGCAATGACAAAGTTGTCCTCTGCCAATGTACACTGCTCAAAAAAATTAAGGGAACACAAAAATAACACATCCTAGATCTGAATTAATTAAATATTCTTCTGAAATACTTTGTTCTTTACATAGTTGAATGTGCTGACAACAAAATCACACAAAAATAAAAAAATGGAAATCAAATTTTTCAACCCATAGAGGTCTGGATTTGGAGTCACCCTCAAAATTAAAGTGGAAAAACACACTACAGGCTGATCCAACTTTGATGTAATGTCCTTAAAACAAGTCAAAATGAGGCTCAGTAGTGTGTGTGGCCTCCACGTGCCTGTATGACCTCCCTACAACGCCTGTGCATGCTCCTGATGAGGTGGCGGACGGTCTCCTGAGGGATCTCCTCCCAGACCTGGACTAAAGCATCTGCCAACTCCTGGACAGTCTGTGGTGCAACGTGACGTTGGTGGATAGAGCGAGACATGATGTCCCAGATGTGCTCAATTGGATTCAGGTCTGGGGAACGGGCGGGCCAGTCCATAGCATCAATGCCTTTGTCTTGCAGGAACTGCTGACACACTCCAGCCACATGAGGTCTAGCATTGTCTTGCATTAGGAGGAACCCAGGGCCAACCTCACCAGCATATGGTCTCACAAGGGGTCTGAGGATCTCATCTCGGTACCTAATGGCAGTCAGGCTACCTCTGTCGAGCACATGGAGGGCTGTGCGGCCCTCCAAAGAAATGCCACCCCACACCATTACTGACCCAATGCCAAACCGGTCATGCTGGAGGATGTTGCAGGCAGCAGAACGTTCTCCACGGCGTCTCCAGACTCTGTCACGTCTGTCACATGTGCTCAGTGTGAACCTGCTTTCATCTGTGAAGAGCACAGGGCGCCAGTGGCGAATTTGCCAATATTGGTGTTCTCTGGCAAATGCCAAACGTCCTGCACGGTGTTGGGCTGTAAGCACAACCCCCACCTGTGGACGTCGGGCCCTCATATCACCCTCATGGAGTCTGTTTCTGACCATTTGAGGAGACACATGCATATTTGTGGCCTGCTGGAGGTCATTTTGCAGGGCTCTGGCAGTGCTCCTCCTGTTCCTCCTTGCACAAAGGCGGAGGTAGCGGTCCTGCTGCTGGGTTGTTGCCCTCCTACGGCCTCCTCCACGTCTCCTGATGTACTGGCCTGTCTCCTGGTAGCGCCTCCATGCTCTGGACACTACGCTGACAGACACAGCAAACCTTCTTGCCACACCTCGCATTGATGTGCCATCCTGGATAAGCTGCACTACCTGAGCCACTTGTGTGGGTTGTAGACTCCGTCTCATGCTACCACTAGAGTGAAAGCACCGCCAGCATTCAAAAGTGACCAAAACATCAGCCAGGAAGCATAGGAACTGAGAAATGGTCTGTGGTCACCACCTGCAGAACCAATCCTTTATTGGGGGTGTCTTGCTAATTGCCTATAATTTCCACCTGTTGTCTATCCCATTTGCACAACATCATGTGAAATTGATTGTCACTCAGTGTTGCTTCCTAAGTGGACAGTTTGATTTCACAGAAGTGTGATTGACTTGGAGTTACATCGTGTTGTTTAAGTGTTCCCTTTATTTTTTTGAGCAGTGTATAAAACGTCACTTTTCTCAAAATGAATGAAGCATTGATCAGTGAGGATTTTCACACACCTACGGCTGAGACCGATGGATAGATCTGCCCTTATTGATTGTGGCTATTAACGCCAGCCCAATTATGCCATTGCCACTGTCTGCCTGCCTACTAGTGCTTACCCTTCCCCATATATTCTACTTCTATGGCTGATAGTGTATTTGGTAACTTTGCTTGTGTGTTTTTTCCACCTTTCAATTTTTAATGCATCAATAGGAGTGGAGGTCACAGCAGAGAAGCAACCAGCAAACCCGGAAGAGGAGGAATACAGATTTTTCACAAAAAGCCCTTTGCGCACAAACACACTGCTTTAAAATTACTAAATGCATTATTGCTTTAAAAAAGGTTTATTCCAAAATCCCAAAGAGAAAAAAAAGCTCCCTGTCAGATACATTCTTTATTATAAGTAATCTCATGGACATACCCTTTCATTATGCAATGTTTCGTGTCTTGAAATCTTTTAGGCAACACTTTATTATACTGTATTTCATACAATGCTCTCAATAAGACTACTTTCACACCTGCGTTTAGGTGCGGATCCGTCTGGTATCTGCACAGACGGATCCGCACCTATAATGCAAACGCTTGTATCCGTTCAGAACGGATCCGTTTGCATTACCATGAACAAAAAAAATAATATTTTTTTATTTTTGTTTTGTTCATGATAATGCAAACAGATCCATTTTGACTTACACTGAAAGTCAATGGGAGTAGGATCCGTTTTCAATTGCACCATATTGTGTCAGTAAAAATGGATCCGTCCCCATTGACTTACATTGTAAGTCAGGACGGATCTGTTTGGCTCAGTTTTGAAATCTTGCAAGCAGTCAATGGGATTGCAACCAGCGTTTTGGTGTCCGCCTCCAGAGCGGAATGGAGGCTGAACGGAGGCAAACTGATGCATTCTGAACGGATCCTTATCCATTCAGAATGCATTGGGGCTGAACTGATCCGTTGTGGGCCGCTTGTGAAAGCCTTGAAACGGATCTCACAGGCGGACCCAGAAACGGCAGTGTGAAAGTAGCCTAAGACTGGCTAGTTCAACCATTGATTGGTGATATTGGTATTAAAAATGTGATAATCTTGTAGACGGCTTGCATAGTAAAGTATCAATTTTCGCAGATGACACTAAACTGTGTAAAGTAATTAACACTGAAGAGGACAGTTTACTACTACAGAGGGATCTGGATAGATTGGAGGCTTCGGCAGATAAGTGGCAGATGAGGTTTAACACTGACAAATGTAAAGTTATGCACATGGGAAGGAATAATGCAAGTCACCCGTACATACTAAATGGTAAAACACTCGGTAACACTGTCATGGAAAAGGATATAGGAATTTTGGCCAGAGACTACACCTTTTTCTCCCCTTTTCATGGGTCATATTCCCAGATCAATTTCTAGTGGACCATACCACTTTGTTTCATGCCACGGCCTCGGAGATGGGTCTTATTGGAGGGTCAGACCATGACCCTGTCACTATTACTCTGGAGGATTAGTATCAATCTCATACTGCCCCTGTTTGGAGGAACAATACATTCTTATTTAACCACCCTGCATATCGCGTTGAGATCTTACATTCTCTGCAAGAGTATTTCCTCTTTAACGTGGGATCGGTTTAGATCCTTTTATATTATGGCAGGCTCACAAGGCCTTTATTAGAGGCTTGCTTATCAAAATGAACCATAAAGAGAAGAAAAGGAAAGAGAGAGACACCATGCTAATAATGGAGAAAATCTCTGGGCTAGGAAAAATCAACAAACAAAACCCCACATCCCATACTTCAGCAGAGTTGAGAATAGAGAGGGATACGTTGAGATCTGTACTACTTCAGGACTATGAAAAGAGTCTACTTAGACTGAAGTGTAAGTACTATGCACAAGGCAACAAAGCTGAAAGACTACTAGTAAGGATAAGCGAACCCGAACTGTATAATTGGGGTTCGTACCGAATTTTGGGGTGTTCGTGACACGGACCCGAACCCGAACATTTTCGTAAAAGTCTGGGTTCGGTGTTCGGCGCTTTCTTGGCGCTTTTTGAAAGGCTGCAAAGCAGCCAATCAACAAGCGTCATACTACTTGCCCCAAGAGGACATCACAGCTATGCCTACTATTGGCATGGCTGTGATTGGCCAGTGCAGCATGTGACCCAGGCTCTATTTAAGCTAGAGTCACGTAGCGCCGCACGTCACTCTGCTCTGATCAGTGTAGGGATAGGAGGCAGCTGCTGCTGTTAGGGCCAGATTAGGCAGGTATTTAGTCTTCAAAAACAATTACTGAAGTGATCGATGTATAGCTGTGTATCATTCAACCTCTGCTATTTAATTGCTCACTGTTTTAAGGCTGCCCAGAGCGTTTTTCTGGGGTGATCAGCGGCCATTTTGCTTCTTGTGGTGCGCCAGCACAAGCTGCCACCAAGTACATTTAACCATCAATAGTGTGTATTTTTTTTGCCATATCCTACATCAGGGGCTTAGCTGTGCTTGCTATTTTATTGAGGGGTGAAATACAATTGCCAAAATAGAAGTACCCTAAATCTGGTGTTTCAGCTGTGGCTAGCCAATTGTTATACTGTCTGCTGTCTGGCAAAGGATATATTTTTTTCTGGGTTGAAATACAATTCCCAAATTAGCAATTCCCTAAATCTGTGGTTTCTGCTGTAGCAGGCCAAGTTTAAATCTATCCATAAAAGGGTATATTACATTGAAGGTGCGGATAGGGTCATTCTCAATAACTTCAAACGCTACCGTGCATCTCCAAGTCTAATTCTGTCCGTAAACGTATACCTGTCATCCAGCGCCTAAATACTAGGCCTACAATTTATATTCAGCTAAATCTGTGGTTGGTCAATTTATTTAGTGTCCGCCAAAGCACAGTTTTTGTTCTGGGTTGAAATACAATTCCCAACTTAGCAATTCCCTAAATCATTGGTTTCTGCTGTATCAGGCCAAGTTTAAATCTATCCATAAAAGGGTATATTACATTGAAGGTGCGGATAGGGTCATTCTCAATAACTTCAAACGCTACCGTGCATCTCCAAGTCTAATTCTGTCCGTAAACGTATACCTGCCGTCCACCGCCTAAATACTAGGCCTACAATTTATATTCAGCTAAATCTGTGGTTACTGCTGTGCCTGTATTAGTGTAATATGGTACCTTAGTAGATAGCCAGATAGTGTTAGGTGCCTGTAAAAAAAAAAGGCCTGAATTTGAATTCAATACATTGGGCCAAATTTTTTTCTTATTGTGGTGAACAGTAACAATGAGGAAAACATCTAGTAAGGGACACGGACGCGGACATGGTCGTGGTGGTGTTAGTGGACCCTCTGGTGCTGGGAGAGGACGTGGCCGTTCTGCCACAGCCACACGTCCTAGTGTACCAACTACCTCAGGTCCCAGTAGATGCCAGAATTTACTGCGATATTTGGTGGGGCCCAATGCCGTTCTAAGGATGGTAAGGCCTGAGCAAGTACAGGCATTAGTCAATTTGGTGGCCGACTGTGGATCCAGCACGTTCACATTATCTCCCACCCAGTCTTCTGCAGAAAGCGCACAGATGGTGCCTGAAAACCAAGCCCATCAGTCTGTCACATCACCCCCATGCATATTAGGGAAACTTTCTGAGCCTAAACTTATGCAGCAGTCTCTTATGCTGTTTGAAGACTCTGCTGGCAGGGTTTCCCAAGGGCATCCACCTAGCCCTTCCCCAGCGGTGGAAGACATAGAATGCACTGACGCACAACCACTTATGTTTCCTGATGATGAGGACATGGGAATACCACCTCAGCACGTCTCTGATGATGAAAAACAGGTGAAAACTGCTGCGTCTTTCTGCAGTGTGCAGACTGAACAGGAGGTCAGGGAGGAAGACTGGGTGGAAGACGATGCAGGGGACGATGAGGTCCTAGACCCCACATGGAATGAAGGTCGTGCCACTGACTTTCAGAGTTCGGAGGAAGAGGCACTGGTGAGACCGAGCCAACAGCGTAGCAAAAGGGGGAGCAGTGGGCAAAAGCAGAACACCCGCCGCCAAGAGACTCCGCCTGCTACTGACCGCCGCCATCTGGGACCGAGCACCCCAAAGGCAGCTTCAAGGAGTTCCCTGGCGTGGCAGTTCTTCAAACAATGTGCTGACGACAAAACCCGAGTGGTTTGCACGTTGTGCCATCAGAGCCTGAAGCGAGGCATTAACGTTCCGAACCTTAGCACAACCTGCATGACCAGGCACCTGCATGCAAAGCATAAACTGCAGTGGAGTAAACACCTTAAAAACAACGAACTCACTCAAGCTCCCCCTGCTACCTCTTCTGCTGCTGCCTCGGCCTCTTCCTCCGCCTCTGGAGGAACGTTGGCACCTGCCGCCCAGCAAACAGAGGATATACCACCAACACCACCACCTCCGTCACCAAGCATCCCAACCATGTCACACGGCAGCGTTCAGCTCTCCATCTCACAAACATTTAAGAGAAAGTGTTAATTCCCACCTAGCCACCCTCGATCCCTGGCCCTGAATGCCAGCATTTCTAAACTACTGGCCTATGAAATGCTGTCATTCAGGCTGGTGGACACAGACAGCTTCAAACAGCTCATGTCGCTTGCTGTCCCACAGTATGTTGTTCTCAGCCGCCACTACTTCTCCAAGAGAGCCGTGCCTTCCCTGCACAACCAAGTATCCGATAAAATCAAGTGTGCACTGTGGAACGCCATCTGTGGCAAGGTCCACCTAACCACAGATATGTGGACCAGTAAGTGCGGCCAGGGACGCTATATCTCCCTAACTGCACACTGGGTAAATGTAGTGGCGGCTGGGCCCTAGGCGGAGAGCTCTTTGGCGCACGTCCTTCCGCCGCCAAGGATCGCAGGGAAACATTCTTTGCCTCCTGTAGCCTCCTCCTCCTACTCGGCTTCCTCCTTCTCTTCTTCCACCTGCTCATCCAGTCAGCCACACACCTTCACCACCAACTTCAACACAGCCCGGGGTAAACGTCAGCAGGCCATTCTGAAACTCATATGTTTGGGGGACAGGCCCAACACCGCGCAGGAGTTGTGGCGGGGTATTGAACAACAGACCGACGAGTGGTTGCTGCCGGTGAGCCTCAAGCCCGGCCTGGTGGTGTGCGATAATGGGCGAAATCTCATTGCAGATCTGGGACTAGCCGGTTTGACGCACATCCCTTGCCTGGCGCATGTGCTGAATTTGGTGGTGCAGAAGTTCATTCACAACTACCCCGACATGTCAGAGCTGCTGCATAAAGTGCAGTCCGTCTGTGCGCGCTTCCGGCGTTCACATCCTGCCGCTGCTCGCCTGTCTGCGCCACAGCGTAACTTTGGCCTTCCCGCTCACCGCCTCATATGCGACGTGCCCACCAGGTGGAACTCCACCTTGCACATGCTGGACAGACTGTACGAGCAGCAGCAGGCCATCGTGGAGTTTCAGCTGCAGCACACACGGGTCAGTCGCACTGCGGAACACCACTTCACCACCAATGACTGCGCCTCCATGCGAGACCTGTGTGCCCTGTTGCGCTGTTTCGAGTACTCCACCAACATGGCCAGTGGCGATGACGCCGTTATCAGCGTTACAATACCACTTCTATGTCTCCTTGAGAAAACACTTAGGGCGATGATGGAAGAGGAGGTGACCCAGGAGGAGGAAGAGGAGGAGGAGGAAGAGGGGTAATTTTTAGCACTTTTAGGCCAGTCTCTTCGAAGTGACTCAGAGGGAGGTTTTATGCAACAGCAGAGGCCAGGTACAAATGTGGCCAGACAGGGCCCACTACTGGAGGACGAGGAGGACGAGGATGAGGAGGAGGTGGAGGAGGATGAGGATGAAGCATGTTCACAGCGGGGTGGCACCCAACACAGCTCGGGCCCATCAGTGGTGCGTGGCTGGGGGGAAACGCAGGACGATGACAATACGCCTCCCACAGAGGACAGCTTGTCCTTACCTCTGGGCAGCCTGGCACACATGAGGGACTACATGCTGCAGTGCCTGCGCAACGACAGCAGAGTTGCCCACATTTTAACGTGTGCGGACTACTGGGTTGCCACCCTGCTGGATCCCCGGTACAAAGACAATGTGCCCACCTTACTTCCTGCACTGGAGCGTGATAGTAAGATGCGCGAGTACAAGCGCACGTTGGTAGACGCGCTACTGAGAGCATTCCCAAATGTCACAGGGGAACAAGTGGAAGCCCAAGGCGAAGGCAGAGGAGGAGCAAGAGGTCGCCAACGCAGCTGTGTCACGGCCAGCTCCTCTGAGGGCAGGGTTAGCATGGCAGAGATGTGGAAAAGTTTTGTCACCACGCCACAGCTAACTGCACCACCACCTGATACGGAACGTGTTAGCAGGAGGCAGCATTTCACTAACATTGTGGAACAGTATGTGTGCACACCCCTCCACGTACTGACTGATGGTTCGGCCCCATTCAACTTCTGGGTCTCCAAATTGTCCACGTTGCCAGAGCTAGCCTTTTATGCCTTGGAGGTGCTGGCCTGCCCGGCGGCCAGCATTTTGTCTGAACGTGTATTCAGCACGGCAGGGGGCGTCATTACAGACAAACGCAGCCGCCTGTCCACAGGCAATGTGGACAAGCTGACGTTCATAAAAATGAACCAGGCAAGGATCCCACAGGACCTGTCCATCCCTTGTGCAGATTAGACATTTATAACTACATCCCCTTAACCATATATTCTTGTACTCCAGGGCACTTCATTCAATCCTCTTTTTTAAATTTTACCATTATATTGCAGGGCAACCCAAAGTTGAATGAACCTCTCCTCCGTCTGGGTGCCGGGGCCTAAATATCTGACAGTGGTCTGTTCCAGTGGTGGGTGACATGAAGCCTGATTCTCTGCAATGGGACCTCTCTCCTCTGTCTAGGTGCCGAGGCCTAAATATCTGACAGTGGCCTGTTACAGTGGTGGGTGACATGAAGCCTGATTCTCTGCAATGGGACCTCTCTCCTCTGTCTAGGTGCCGAGGCCTAAATATCTGACAGTGGCCTGTTCCAGTGTTGGGTGACATGAAGCTTGATTCTCTGCTATGACATGAAGCCTGAATCTCTGCTATGGGACCACTCTCCTCTGTCTGGGTGCCGGGGCCTAAAAATATCTGACAATGGCCTGTTCCAGTGGTGGGTGACATGAAGCCTGATTCTCTGCTATGACATGAAGCCTGATTCTCTGCTATGAGACCTCTCTCCTCTGTCTGGGTGCTGGGGCCTAAAAATATCTGACAGTGGCCTGTTCCAGTGTTGGGTGACATGAAGCATGATTCTCTGCTATGGGACCTCTCTCCAATTGATATTGGTTAATTTTTATTTATTTTATTTTTATTAATTTCCCTATCCACATTTGTTTGAAGGGGATTTACCTACATTTTGCTGCCTTTTGCAGTCCTCTAGCCCTTACAGCCTTTTTAGTGCCGAAAAGTTTGGGTCCCCATTGACTTCAATGGGGTTCGGGTTCAGGGCGAAGTTCGGGTCGAGTTCGGATCCCGAACCCGAACATTTCCGGGAAGTTCGGCCGAACTTCTCGAACCCGAACATCCAGGTGTTCGCTCAACTCTAACTACTAGCCCAACAGTTTAAGTCTTAGCAAGTTAGATCTAAAATCTCACACATTATCCACCCCCATACTCACGGTAAGCTCATAGATCCAAGAGATATTGCCGAACAATTCAGACTTTTTCACATGAATTTATATAATCTTAAGGACACAATTACCTTGCCCGACAACTACTTCACATTAGTTGCACACTTCTTATCAAAATCCTCTCTTCCTTCACTTACACCTTCCGAATTGGACGATTTAAATGCCCCCCTCACTTAATCTGAAATTCAGAAACTGATCCTATCCCTCCCACAGGGGAAAACCCCAGGGCCTCATGGACTGTCTAATAAATATTATAAACAATTCCACCCTAAATTAACTCCTCACCTATTGCATATATTTCAACAGTGCATGAAGGGCACCCCTTTCACTACAGGTATGCTACAGGGATTTATCATCACGCTCCCTAAATCGGGCAAACCTAGTGATGTCCTTCAAAATTTCAGGCCTATCTCCCTACTGAATTTGGATATTAGGATATTCGCTAAATTAATTGCCTCCAGATTATCCCCCATCCTTCCATCACTTATTATTCATGATCAGGGCATACATAATTTTTTTTTTTAACAAATATCTTTTTATTTATTTTCACGTAAAATGTAGATACAGGACAATTGCTGCAGAGCAAGTAACGGAAATAAAAAATATGCAAATTTTACAGCAAAATAATATAAAATCAACTTATAATGATGTGCCAATACTACACATAAAGGAGACATGACTGTTGCAGAGGGTAAATGCTCGTATATACTTGTAGTGAGCTTGACGTAAGTCAGTAAGCATCTTATAATCATGTGAGCTAATACTGTTCACTTATCACAGATAGACTAACATCACATTGAAGAGCAGTACTTAATTGTCAGAATACTTGTTAGGTTAGATAGCATCTAGAGGAAAAATAAAGTTCCTCAGAAACAAATAAAACAAAAGAAACATGTCACGAGTTGGAGGTCCCCGGAGAGACCACCGCGTCGTCATGCAATAAACGGATGGAAATCAGGTACAGACACATAAGAGAGTTTATTGCACAAACAAAACAGGGAAGGCAGCACAGACAAAACTTGAGCTCTATGTACCGTCAGCACAGTGGGAGAAAACCCCCACTGCGCCACTGTCTAGTAATACTCCAGAGGGGCGTAACTAAGCAACTCCTGGTTTTCACTAGAGCCCTAGATGGTAGGGTTAGACTTAGCCGCAGAAAGTTGCCAGGGTCCACTCTGGAGTGTGACCTAGACAGTGACAGCAGGAGCGAATGGACAACAGGTACCAGAAGGTACCGACGGCACATAGGCAAACATAACATACAGGTAAATACAAAACAGGGCAAATAATAATGCAAGCAGGAGTTCACGCAAGGGAGCAGGAGTGGCAATCAGCAGAGAAGGACTTGCTCCACCAGTAGTAATCTGCATGGCCTTGTCATGCCACTCTGCTGCAAAGGCATGCAGAACACAGACATATGAATACAAAACAGGGGAACTAATAATACGAGCAGGAGTTCACGCAAGGGAGCAGGAGTGGCAATGAGCAGAGAAGGACTTGCTCCACCAGTATTAAACTGCATGGCCTTGTCATGCCACTCTGCTGCAAAAGCTTGCTGAACACAGACATCAGAATAAACACAAAGTAACTAAAACATAACTGGCAGAACAGAAAGACAGAAAAGAGGACGCAAATGAACAAGTAGGGAAACCCACAGAGCACAGGCAGACAGACACGGATCCCATGGGTCAGCAGCATGGGAGAAAGAGCACAAACCAGGAGCAGAGCAGGACAAGACAACACACACCAGGAGAGCTGACACAGAACTGAGGAAAGCTCAGCCTTATATACAGGTTCCATGGGTGCAGCAGAGAGACCACACCCATGGAGCAGACAGAGGATTAACTCCTAATAGGAACACAGGGGAGTTAACCCATACAGAACCACAAAACACACAGAAACGAAACCTCAGCGAGGAGCGCTGAACGAGCAAGGACGGAAGGTCACAGTCACTGGTATAATGTGGGAGGGTCTGGATCTAGCCAACGTAGAGGAATCAGTGATCTAGCTGCTTGAACCAGCCAGGTGACTAGATCGTAAGCCTTAGGGGACCAACTTTTTACTGGTAGCCATAAAAGCACTGAAGTGGGAGTGAGCTTAATTGAGGTATTGCAAATTTTATTTATTTCAGATTCAATGGTTGACCAGAAGCCAGTTATTTTAGGGCATGACCACATTATGTGTCCCAAAGTTCCTACCCCTTGAGAGCACCGCCAGCAAGCGTCTGATTTAGTTAGACCCATTTTTGAAAGTTTACACGGGTCGTTGTACCACCTAACCATTGTTTTGTATGAGTGTTCTTGGATTTTAACACATCTAGAGAAACCATGTGATCTTAAGTGAATTTGTTCTATTTCTTTTGCACTAAATGTTACTCCCAGGTCATTCTCCCATTGAGCAATATAGTCTGGTTTGTTCTGTTTTCGTGAGTGAAGCAGGTTCTTGTAAATGTTGGAGATTGTATGTCTAAGTTTTTTGTTCTTGTATAATTTTTTCAAACCAAGTTAACTCCTTGTTTAAGGTATATTTGTTATGTAATTTAGAGCAACATTTCTATATCCAGGAAATTGTTCTGCTTTATATGAGAGGAACATATTGCATCTCTTGCTGAAGTTGAGGTAGTGTTGACCATTAGTTCTTTTGTGGTTATGTCTTTAAATGAGTTCCAGAAGTCTGGTGGGTTTGAAGTGTTAGGATAGATTAGAAAAGGGCTTTGTGAGGAGGGGAGAAAATTGGGGGGGGGGGTCAGATAGCAATTGTGTGTTTTTGGAGATAATGTTGAAAGTTGTGAGGATTCCTCTGGATAGTTCACCCAACGGGTATGCAGATTTTTTTTTATGCCCCATAAGTTTGCTAATTGACATTTGGTCAGGGAAAGGATTTCTAAATCAGAACCTAAAATTCTGAATTTAGGTATGCAAAGTTGTAACCACCTTTTTAGTTGGATCGCCCTATAATAGGTCTGCGCATACCCCCTTGTGATCTATCTCTAATTAACTTGTCGTACGCTAGGCGTGATTTTTTCCCTTTCCAAAGGAAGGAAGAGAATAGTGAGCGTATGGAAGTAAAAAAGGTTTGTGGCAGGTGGATGGGGATCATTTGAAGGAGGTATAACAACTTAGGCATAATATATGTCTGGAGCAGGTTTTTTCTGCCTAGCCAAGACACAAAGGGAAGAGACAGCGAGCTCAGTTGGTCTTTGATATTTTTCAGTAACGGAGTATAGTTTTTGGAGTATAGGGATTTTGCATCATTTGTCAAGAAAATACCAAGATATTTGATCTTTTCTTGTTGCCATACGAAAGGGTAAGAAGAGCATAGAGATTGGACTTGGGATGATGGGATGGAAATATTAAGTGCTTCAGACTTAGAGTACATAATTTTAAAATTTGATAGCGTGCCGAATTGTTCAAATAAAGTCATAAGTGGTGGGAATGCTTGGATAGGATTTGTGATTAGGAGAAGGAGATCGTCCGCAAAAGCAGCGCATTTATGCTCTTCTGTAGTGGTTTTTATACCTTTGATTTGTGGATTGTCCCTTATTGCTTGCAACAAGGTCTCCATAGTGATGATGAAAAGAGTGGGGGATAACGGACAGCCTTGGCGAGTGCCATTACTTATGTTGAACCTCACCCTTGCACTGGTGTGATGATAAAGAGACATAACTGCGTCAACGAAGAGGGGGGGGTAAACCGAATCTAAGGAGAGCTTTTTGCATATAAGACCAATCCACACGGTCAAAAGCCTTCTCGGCATCCGTGCCGAGAAGGATGAGAGGATATTTCTTCGACTTTGCTAGTTGAATCGCATGCAATACTCTACAAGAGTGATGATTTCCCTCTCTACCCCTCACAAATCCAGCTTGATCTCGATGGATTATACTTGGGACAATTTTATTAAGTCGATTAGCTAAGATTCTCGCCCAGACCTTAACATCTAGATTTAGTAGAGATATTGGTCTATAACTGCTACATTCTGTTTCCTTTTTTCCCTCTTTCGCTATTATTGTGATGGTAGCTTCTAGAGTTTGTTTTGGAGGTCGAATACCTGACATTAGTGCCTGACACCATGTTGTCATGTGTGGAAGGAGAGTAGGGAGTAGTTTTTTATAATAACCCGCAGGTAGTCCATCAGGGCCTGGGGCTTTTCCATTAGATTGTCCGTGTGTGTTTTAATGCATTTAATAAATTGTGCATCTTTCCTTTTTTTGATTAGGAGGGATGTTAGTTTGCTTCCCCTGTCCCCGTGCGCGTAATGTTTGAATTGCGCATACTGGTATGCTTTAGCGCATCTAATATTAAGCAGTTCTTTTAGTTTAGTTCGAAGGGAGATCAGGTCTTCATTCATGATCTTTGCTTTTGAATGTTTCTGTATGGATTCTAAAGCTGCAATTTGTGACAAAAGGGAATTTATACTTTTTTGTCTATCTTTTTTGACCCTGGAGCCTAGGGCTATCAATTCACCCCTAATGAAAGCTTTATGTGCTTCCCAAACTATAGTCTGAGAGGTGTCAGAGGGTTTGTTTTCTTGAAAGTAAAGGGCCAGTTTTTTAGATAGGTCTAATACAGAGCTATCCGAGTCAAGCAAGGTCTCATTAAGCCTCCATGTCCACTCCCTCGCCGGGAGAGAGGAAAGGGACATACACGCCGAGACCGGTGCATGATCCGAAATTGTGATAGATCCGATTTCTGCTTTTTTAAGGGTGCTCAAGTGTGCGTCTGAAATGAATATGTAGTCAATTCTTTGAAAAGAATGATGTGTTTGTGAGAAGTAGGAATAATCCTTAGTTGATGAATTGAGGGTTCTCCATGTGTCTATTAAGTGGGATTTGGTTAATAGTTTTTGGATGCCACCAAGGGTCTTTTGTGCTAGGGCAGAGACACCTTTTGAAGTATCTAAACTGGGATTAAGTGAAACATTTAAGTCCCCTCCAACTAACAGTAGGCCTTCAGCAAACGTCTGGAATCTTTCAAGTGTGGCTTTGAGCCATCTAAATTGATTTTTATTCGGTGCGTAAATACTTGCTAGGGATATTAAGGTTTGACCTATTTTACCCTTTACAAAAATATAACGACCCTCCAGGTCTGAAAGCGTTAACATGTGCTCGAAGAGGATGTGTTTAGCTATAGCTATGCTGACCCCTTTGGCTGCTTTTTTGTAAGTGGAATGATACCATTTGTCATAACGTAAATGTGGTAGTTTAGGAATTCTGTCAGATTTTAGATGGGTCTCTTGAAGAAAACAAATGTCTGCATTACCTCTCTTCAAGAGAGCTAGTACCTGAGACCTCTTTTGAGGTGAATTGAAGTCTCTGACGTTAAAGGCGGTTGTGGTTACAGAAGCCATGGAGTTGAGATCTGCAAGGGGACACAGTCCTCAGGAATAAGATTTTCAAGAGCAGCCTGTAGTAAATCATAAATAAAAGAAATAATAACCAAGTCATTAAAAACTGACTTATAAACAGAGTTAATAACATCTAACTTATTATCAACAGTAGGTCCAATTGTTGTTATTTTTAGATTAGGTTTAGAGACGGACCAAGTTCTTCTACATGATAGAATGGGCCTAGTACTTTGGCCATTCTCGCTCATGTAGAAGGGACATACGGGGACAGAGGATCCCATGGGAACCTGATCTGGCACCGCAGACCCGTGTATAATGCAGGTAAAGGTATGCAGTCAATGACGTAATAATAGTGGATGTTAAGGATGATCTAATCTTGAGAAAACTGATCAGTCGCAGACATTAAAGCCTAATTGAGAGGGTGAGGATAGAGGGGGAGGGGGGGGGAAGGTATACCATAATGGCAGAAGAGGGAGATGATTAGAGGAGGAGAGTGGAAGGAATTTAGTGAGGTAGGCATAAGATGAGACCAACCTTAATGGACGCTAGAGTATTGTTCTGTAAAGGGTTAATTTTAACCCTGAAACAGGATATGACCATATTTAACCTTTATCCTAAGTTAGTGAAGTAAGATAAAGACACCAATTAAACTATTACTAACTGTGAATTGTACGTAGTACAATAGATGGTCCTGTTATGTGACCATCACACTGACCACATACCTGTATCTGATCAGTAGGTTTTAAAATCATGTTTGATCTTTGGTAGGACATTAGATAGAACATATATAAATGCCATGATAAAAGGGTATATTGAGAGACAAGACTGGGTAAAGACAAGATAGGGGTTGAAAGAATAATGGGGAAGACGGAGGAGGGGGGGTATAGATGGTAAGGGTTCAAGAGGCTATTTTCACTCAAATTAAATCTATACGGATGGAGCAATCTTGTATAGAAGGGAGAGGGGAGAAGGGGGGGAGCAACCAATAGGGAAAAGGTAGTGATGTAGAGAAAAAAGGGGCAAAAGCAGAAAATGAAAAAGGAGAAGACTGTTTGAGCCAAGAGAGGGACACAAAGAGTGGAGAGGCACTAGGTGAGATATAAACGTATAGTACGCAGTGTATCTAGTACACTGATCCTTAACTATACATGTAGTGAGAGACCAACAGTAATTGAATTAGCTGGCTCAAACGAGACACAATACTCAATTGGCTGGTATTCTTGAAAGATATCTTCTGTGTGAGAAGAATTTTTCATTTTCTGTTAGATCTCGAGTGTCTGTTTCTTGATGGGGTCGACCACGGCTCCATACTTGGTAGAGGAGGTAGCTGTCTAGGGAAGCTGTTTACAGGCATCCAAGAGTCCACCGGTATAGGATCAATTTCAGGAAGGTCCGCCGGGGTCCGGATCGTGAAGCGTCGGCCATCTTTGGTGAAGGTGAGACCAAAAGGAAACAGCCATCTATATAGTACCTTTTGTTCTCTGAGGTGGTCCGTTAGTGGTTTTAACAACCTTCTTTTATAAAGCGTTGATGGGGCTATATCTTGATATAGGGAGATTTTTTCATCCTCATAACGCAATTCCTTCCTTTCTCTCGCCGCTTGTAATAAGGCCGCAGTGCTTCTGTAACTTAGAAGGCCGCAAATGACATCGCGTGGTGGTTCTCCTTTCTTAGGGGGAGGCCGCAGGGATCTATGAATCCTTTCTATAGTAATGTCCTGAGCTTTGTCTGCCACCAAAAGATCAACAAAAAGTTGCTCTGCAGTGTCTTGCAGATCTGCATTACTCACGGATTCTGGAAGGCCTTTAAACCGGATATTTCTCCTTCTGCTCCGATTCTCCTGGTCTTCAATTAGCATCAGAGCTGTATTGAGCGATTTTTCTAGTTTTTCCAGGAGATCGGATACTGCAGACGCTCTATTAGTTATAAGGCTCTGGTTCCCTTCAAGAGAATCGACTCTGTGGCCTAGTGATTTTGCGTCCTCCTTCATTTCTCTGATTTCCTGGAGCAGCGGTGCCATTGCTTGGGTGAGTGAATCTTTGAGGAAGGATCTAGTGAGAATGGTGTTGCTGTCATCCGAATGTTCGGTACCGATCTCTTCCCTTTCTCCTTCAGCACCTCTACATTCATCTCCGTCCTCCTCCTCCGATTCTAGTAGTGAGGGTTGCGGCGCCATTTTGCTCAGCCGCGCTGGTGAAAGCGCCAGCTTTTTCCTGATATAGCGGTCCATCTCCGTCTGTCCTTTCTTGTGTTTAGGGGTAGCCTGATGGTCTCTGGGCTTGTCTCTCCCAATTTTAACCATGTTCCTCTGAGTTTGGGTGTCTTTTTATCCTGAAACACGGGTCTAGGCGGCAGGAGCTCTTTCTCAGACCTCCATTACGCTCAGCGGTCAGGCTCCGCCCCCGGCATACATAATTTTCACCAATCTTATGGCAATCTTGTAGACCATATTCTACTGAGTGCCAAAATAGTAATAATTTGCCACTGGAAGTCACCTAAACCTCCAACCATTCAAGAAGTGATACTTGCTGTAAACACCACCTGTCGATATGAAAGGTCCCTGCCAATCTCTATGATCAACCCCAAAACAGAGATAGGACATGGGCTCATTGTCTAACACGCCTGAATTACATCCCATGATTGTAATCTATGACTTCTGACCTCTATCATGTGGAGACACTGCCTGAGAGACTTGTTCTTTGTAACCTGTTTGATTTTTCTTTTCCTTTTTGTTTGTTTATCCTAAGTACTGTTTAACAATATAAGACACTTACCTTCTATGAGAAAATAACCTCATAGAAAGACTCATGTTGTTGTCTCATTGCTATTGTTAGGGCCTTGCCTCAGCCATTTCTTTTTTGATATCTGTACCCCTTTAACTTATGTAATCATACCCATGTCAACTTATTATGTACAATTGATGTTAAATTGCTTACTTGTACCATGTTTGTCGAAACATTCATGAAAAATTTATAAAAATGATTATTCACAAAAAGCTGAAACATCTTTCTTACAAGTTACATGGTCTAGTAGTGTCTTCAGGGGCTATGAAGCTACAATGGAGCATCCTGCTAAAGCATTGCAATACACCACAAAGAGCAAAGTAAATAGTTACCAAAGTTCTTTTGCTGTAATATGCAATACCTGCATATACATGTCTTTGCACAAGGTATTAATGAGCCATATCCTCAGTAGATGGGGCTGGTGTCATCTTCTATATAGAGAGATGAAAAAACATTTGAGTGAGCTCAGTCTAGTTTAGTCTAGTGAGTAGAGTTGAGCGAACACCTGGATGTTCGGGTTCGACGAGTTCGGCCGAACTTTCGAAAAATGTTCGGGTTCGGGATCCGAACTCGACCCGAACTTCATCCCGAACCCGAACCCCATAGAAGTCAATGGGGACCCGAACTTTTGGGCACTAAAAAGGCTGTAAAACACACCCGGAAAGGGCTAGAGGGCTGCAAAAGGCAGCAAAATGTAGTTAAATCCCCTGCAAACAAATGTAGATAGGGAAATGATGAGTTAACATAAAATAAATAAAAATTAAACAATATTAATTGGAGTGAGGTCCCATAGCACAGAATCAGGCTTCAAGTCACCCACCAATGGAGAAGGTCACTTACTATTATTTTGACCACAGCACCCAGACAAAGGAGAGAGGTCCCACAGCAGAGAACCAGGCATCATATCACCCACCACAGGAGTAGGCCACCATTTAGTTACTTTGACCCCTACACCCAGACGGAGGAGAGAGGTTACACAGCAGAGAATCAGGCATTTAGATCACCCACCACAGGAGTAGGCCACCATTGAATCAGACCCCGGCAACCATGTCAGATGGCACAAGCATAAGCTTTATATCAATCAGCACAGGAGAAGGCGACTTTGACAGACTTTGACCCCTACACCCGGACGGAGGAGAGAGGTTTCAAAGCAGAGAATCAGGCATTTAGATCACCCACCACAGGAGTAGGCCCCAATTTAATGGGACCCCGGCAACCATGTCAGATGGCACAACCATCAGCTTCATATCAATCAGCACAGGAGAAGGCGACTTTGAAAGACTTTGACCCCTACACCCAGACGGAGGAGAGAGGTTTCACAGCAGAGAATCAGGCATTTAGATCACCCACCACAGGAGTAGGCCCCCATTGAATCAGACCCTGGCAACCATGTCAGATGGCACAACCATCAGCTTTATATCAATCAGCACAGGAGAAGGCGACTTTGAAAGACTTTGACCCCTACACCCAGATGGAGGAGAGAGGTTTCACAGCAGAGAATCAGGCATCATATCAACCACCACAGGAGAAGCCACCATTTAGTTACTTTGACCCCTGCACCCAGGAAGAGGAGAGAGGCACCACAGCACATATTCTGGCATCATATCAGCCACCACAGGAGAAGCCACCATTGAGTTACTTTGACCCCCGCACCCAGGAAGAGGAGAGAGGCACCACAGCACATATTCTGGCATCATATCAGCCACCACAGGAGAAGCCACCATTGAGTTACTTTGACCCCCGCACCCAGGAAGAGGAGAGAGGCACCACAGCACATATTCTGGCATCATATCAGCCACCACAGGAGAAGCCACCATTTAGTTACTTTGACCCCTTCACCCAAACAGAGGAGAGAGGTTCCACATCAGAGAATCAGGCATCATATCAACCACCACAGGAGTAGGCCACAATTTAGTTTATTTGACCCCTGCACCCAGGAAGAGGAGAGAGGCCCCACAGCACATATTCTGGCATCATATCACACACCACAGGAGAAGGCCTCTTTCAGTGATTTAGGCCTTTGGACCCAGACAGAGGAGAGAGGTCAGAGATTAGCTTCATATCCCCCAGCACAGCAGAAGAC
The DNA here is from genome assembly GCF_905171765.1 of Bufo bufo. Taxonomy (NCBI): domain Eukaryota; kingdom Metazoa; phylum Chordata; class Amphibia; order Anura; family Bufonidae; genus Bufo; species Bufo bufo. Next base: position 56,337,163 of record NC_053393.1, read on the forward strand.
CGCTTTATTTGACTTAGGCCTCAGCACCCAGACAGAAGACAGAGGTAGCATGGCAGAGGTTATGGCTTCATGTCACCCGTTAGTTTAACCGGCCACTTTCATCTGGTTAGGCCCCGGCGCCCAGACAGAGAAGAGTTTCATTCAACTGTGGGTTTCATAAAATTTGTATCAAATAAAGAAGTGGCCCGTAGCACAACAAGACATGTTTTAGGCAGTTAATAAGGACTACTCTGCACAAGGGAGGGACAGGTCCTGTGGGATCCATGCCTGGTTCATCTTTATGAAGGTCAGCTTGTCCACGTTGGCTGTGGACAGGCGGCTGCGCTTGTCAGTAATGACGCCCCCTGCCGTGCTGAATACGCGTTCAGATAAAACGCTGGCCGCCGGGCAGGAAAGCACCTCCAAGGCATAACATGCTAACTCTGGCCACGTGGACAATTTCGAAACCCAGTAGTTGAATGGGGCCGAACCATCCGTCAGGATGTGGAGGGGTGTGCAGACATACTGTTCAACCATGTTAGTGAAATGCTGCCTCCTGCTAACACGTTCCGTATCAGGTGTCGGTGCAGATAGCTGTGGCGTGGAGACAAAACTTTTCCACATTTCTGCCATGCTAACCCTGCCCTCAGATGAGCTGGCCGTGACACAGCTGCGTTGGCGACCTCTTGCCACTCCTCTGCCTTCACCTTCCACCTGTTCCCCTGTGACATGTGGGAATGCTCTCAAGAGCGCCTCTATCAGCGTGCGCTTGTACTCGCGCATCTTACGGTCGCGCTCCAGTTCAGGAATTAAAGTGGGCACATTGTCTTTATACCGGGGATCCAGCAGGGTGGCCACCCAGTAGTCTGCACATGTTAAAACGTGGGCAACTCTGCTGTCGTTGCGCAGGCATTGGAGCATATATTCGCTCATGTGGGCCAGGCTACCCATGGGTAAGGACAAGCTGTCCTCTGTGGGAGGCGTATCGTCATCGTCCACCGTATCCCCCCAGCCACGCACCAGTGATGGGCCTGGGCTGCCACCCCGCTGTGAACTTGCGTCATCCTCGTCCCCCTCCACCTCCTCCTCCTCATCCTCCTCGTCCTCCAGTACAGTGCCTTGGCTGGCGACTTGTGAACCTGTCCTCTGCTGCTTAAACAAACCTCCCTCTGAGCCACTTCGAACAGACTGGCCCGAAAGTGTTAGAAACGAGCCCTCATCCTCCTCCTCCTCCTCCACCTGGGCCACCTCCTCTAACATCATTGCCCTAAGTGTTTTCTCAAGGAGACATAGAAGTGGTATTGTAACGCTGATAACAGTGTCATCGCCACTGGCCATGTTGGTGGAGTACTCGAAACAGCGCAGCAGGGCACACAGGTCTCGCATGGAGGCCCAATCATTGGTGGTGAAGTGGTGCTGTTCGGCAGTACGACTGACGCGAGCGTGCTGCAGCTGAAACTCCACTATGGCCTGCTGCTGCTCGCACAGTCTCTCCAGCATGTGCAAGGTGGAGTTCCACCGGGTGGGCACGTCGCATATGAGGCGGTGAGCGGGAAGGCCGAAGTTCCGCTGTAGCGCAGACAGGCGAGCAGCGGCAGGATGTGAACGGCGGAAGCGCGCACAGACGGCCCGCACTTTATGCAGCAGCTCTGACATGTTGGGGTAGTGGTGAATGAACCTCTGCACCACCAAGTTCAGCACATGCGCCAGGCAAGGGATGTGCGTCAAACCGGCTAGTCCCAGAGCTGCCACGAGATTTCGCCCATTATCGCATACCACCAGGCCTGGCTTGAGGCCCACCGGCAGAAACCACTCGTCGGTCTGTTGTTCAATACCCCGCCACAACTCCTTTGCGCTGTGGGGCCTGTCCCCCAAACATATGAGTTTCAGAATGGCCTGCTGACGTTTACCCCGGGCTGTGCTGAAGTTGGTGGTGAAGGTGTGTGGCTGACCGGATGAGCTGGTGGAAGCAGTGGAGGAGGAAGCCGAGTAGGAGGAGGAGGCTACAGGAGGCAGAGAATGATGCCCTGCGATCCTAGGGGGCGGAAGGACGTGCGCCAAGGAACTGTCCGCCGGGGGCCCAGCCGCCACTACATTCATCCAGTGTGCAGTTAGTGAGATATAGCGTCCCTGGCCGTGCTTACTGGTCCACGTATCTGTGGTTAGGTGGACCTTGCCACAAATGGCGTTGCGCAGTGCACACTTGATTTTATCGGACACTTGCATGTGCAGGGAAGGCACGGCTGTCTTGGAGAAGTAGTGGCGGCTGGGAACCACATACTGCGGGACAGCCATGGCCATCAGCTGTTTGAAGCTGTCTGTGTCCACCAGCCGGAATGACAGCATTTCAAAGGCCAGCAGTTTAGAAATGCTGGCGTTCAGGCCAAGGGCTCGAGGGTGACTCGGGGGGAATTTGCGCTTCCTCTCTAAGGTTTGAGATATTGAGAGCTGAACGCTGCTGTGTGATATAGTGGAGACGCTAGTTGACGGTGGCGGTGGTGGTGGTGTCGGTGGCACATCCTCTGTTTGCTGCTCGGCAGGTGGCAACATTCCTCTCGAGGCGGAAGCCGAGGCAGCAGCGGTAGAGGGAGCAGGGGGAGCCTCAGCGAGTGCCTGGTTTTTAAGGTGTGTACCCCACTGCAGTTCATGCTTTGCATGTAGATGCCTGGTCATGCAGGTTGTGCTGAGGTTCAGAACGTTAATGCCTCGCCTCAGGCTCTGATGGCAGAGCGTGCAAGTCACTCGGGTCTTGTCGGTAGGACATTGTTTAAAGAAGTGCCATGCCAGGGAACTCTTTGAAGCTGCCTTTGTGGGGCTGGGTCCCTGTTGGCGATGTCCAGTAGCAGGCGAACTCTGGGGGCGGCGGCTCGTCTGCTTTGGCCCCCTGCTCCCTCTTTGGCTTCGCTGTTGTCTCGGTCTCACCACTACCTCTTCCTCTGAACTGTGAAAGTCATCGCCACGACCTTCAGTCCATGTGGGGTCTAAGACCTCATCGTCCTCTGCATCGTCTTCCACCCAGTCTCCCTCCCTGACCTCCTCCTGTTCAGTCTGCACACTGCAAAAAGACGCGGCAGTGGGCACCTGTGTTTCGTCATCATCAGAGAGTCGGTGACTCTGCTGTGGTGGTATTCCCATGTCCTCTTCATCTGGAGACATAAGTGGTTGTGCGTCAGTGCATGGTATGTCTTCCTCCACTGGGGAAGGGCTAGGTGGACGCCCCTGGGAAACCCTGGAAGCAGAGTCTTCAAACAGAAGAAGAGACTGCTGCATAACTTGTGGCTCAGACCGTTTCCCTGATATGCTTGGGGGTGATGTGACAGACTGATGGGCTTGGTTTTCAGGTGCCACCTGTGCGCTTTCCGCAGAAGACTGGGTGGAAGACCATGTGGTGAACGTGCTGGAAGCACTGTCGGCCACCCAATCGATTAATGCCTGTACCTGCTCAGGCCTTACCATCCTAAGAGCGGCATTGGGCCCCACGAGATATTGCGGTACATTCTGCCGGCTAGTTGAAGGAGTTCGTTCCCTACTGTGTGCGCCTGGGGCCGAACGGCCACGTCCTCTACCAGCAACAGAGGCTCCACGGACACCACCACGACCGCGTCCTCGTCCCTTAATAGTATTTTTCTTCATTGTTGCGATTCAACTCGCACCACAATGAAATATATTATTTTTTATAAGCAAAATCCCCTCACTGGAATACTTTCAGTCTTTTGACTGTATGGATTACAGATGGAATGACTGTTATATGTGAGTACCGCTTTCTTTGACAGATTCTAGTATGGGTACATATATGTTTTCCCAACCCCAGCACATTAGTTTGCTAATTCCAGATGTATGAAACGCAGGCCTAACTGTATCTAGTATATTGAACGCCAGATAAACTAACTTGGCCTTTTTTAAATAAAAAAAAAATTCCCTCACTGGAATACTTTCAGTCTTTTGACTGTATGGATTACAGATGGAATGACTGTTATATGTGAGTACCGCTTTCTTTGACAGATTCTAGTATGGGTACATATATGTTTTCCCAACCCCAGCACATTAGTTTGCTAATTCCAGATGTATGAAACGCAGGCCTAACTGTATCTAGTATATTGAACGCCAGATAAACTAACTTGGCCTTTTTTAAATAAAAAAAATCCCCTCACTGGAATACTTTCAGTCTTTTGACTGTATGGATTACAGATGGAATGACTGTTATATGTGAGTACCGCTTTCTTTGACAGATTCTAGTATGGGTACATATATGTTTTCCCAACCCCAGCACATTAGTTTGCTAATTCCAGATGTATGAAACGCAGGCCTAACTGTATCTAGTATATTGAACGCCAGATAAACTAACTTGGCCTTTTTTAAATAAAAAAAATTCCCTCACTGGAATACTTTCAGTCTTTTGACTGTATGGATTACAGATGGAATGACTGTTATATGTGAGTACCGCTTTCTTTGACAGATTCTAGTATGGGTACATATATGTTTTCCCAACCCCAGCACATTAGTTTGCTAATTCCAGATGTATGAAACGCAGGCCTAACTGTATCTAGTATATTGAACGCCAGATAAACTAACTTGGCCTTTTTTAAATAAAAAAAAAATTCCCTCACTGGAATACTTTCAGTCTTTTGACTGTATGGATTACAGATGGAATGACTGTTATATGTGAGTACCGCTTTCTTTGACAGATTCTAGTATGGGTACATATATGTTTTCCCAACCCCAGCACATTAGTTTGCTAATTCCAGATGTATGAAACGCAGGCCTAACTGTATCTAGTATATTGAACGCCAGATAAACTAACTTGGCCTTTTTTAAATAAAAAAAAAATTCCCTCACTGGAATACTTTCAGTCTTTTCACTGTATGGATTACAGATGGAATGACTGTTATATGTGAGTACCGCTTTCTTTGACAGATTCTAGTATGGGTACATATATGTTTTCCCAACCCCAGCACATTAGTTTGCTAATTCCAGATGTATGAAACGCAGGCCTAACTGTATCTAGTATATTGAACGCCAGATAAACTAACTTGGCCTTTTTTAAATAAAAAAAATTCCCTCACTGGAATACTTTCAGTCTTTTGACTGTATGGATTACAGATGGAATGACTGTTATATGTGAGTACCGCTTTCTTTGACAGATTCTAGTATGGGTACATATATGTTTTCCCAACCCCAGCACATTAGTTTGCTAATTCCAGATGTATGAAACGCAGGCCTAACTGTATCTAGTATATTGAACGCCAGATAAACTAACTTGGCCTTTTTTAAATAAAAAAAATTCCCTCACTGGAATACTTTCAGTCTTTTGACTGTATGGATTACAGATGGAATGACTGTTATATGTGAGTACCGCTTTCTTTGACAGATTCTAGTATGGGTACATATATGTTTTCCCAACCCCAGCACATTAGTTTGCTAATTCCAGATGTATGAAACGCAGGCCTAACTGTATCTAGTATATTGAACGCCAGATAAACTAACTTGGCCTTTTTTAAATAAAAAAATTCCCTCACTGGAATACTTTCAGTCTTTTGACTGTATGGATTACAGATGGAATGACTGTTATATGTGAGTACCGCTTTCTTTGACAGATTCTAGTATGGGTACATATATGTTTTCCCAACCCCAGCACATTAGTTTGCTAATTCCAGATGTATGAAACGCAGGCCTAACTGTATCTAGTATATTGAACGCCAGATAAACTAACTTGGCCTTTTTTAAATAAAAAAAATTCCCTCACTGGAATACTTTCAGTCTTTTGACTGTATGGATTACAGATGGAATGACTGTTATATGTGAATACCGCTTTCTTTGACAGATTCTAGTATGGGTACATATATGTTTTCCCAACCCCAGCACATTAGTTTGCTAATTCCAGATGTATGAAACGCAGGCCTAACTGTATCTAGTATATTGAACGCCAGATAAACTAACTTGGCCTTTTTTAAATAAAAAAAATTCCCTCACTGGAATACTTTCAGTCTTTTGACTGTATGGATTACAGATGGAATGACTGTTATATGTGAGTACCGCTTTCTTTGACAGATTCTAGTATGGGTACATATATGTTTTCCCAACCCCAGCACATTAGTTTGCTAATTCCAGATGTATGAAACGCAGGCCTAACTGTATCTAGTATATTGAACGCCAGATAAACTAACTTTGCCTTTTTTAAATAAAATAAAAATTCCCTCACTGGAATACTTTATGGCTTTTCACTGTATGGATTACAGGTGGACTGGTATTAGTAGGGGTGACACAAGCACACCCAAGTCCCTGATGTAGGATTTCTATGGCACAGACCACTATTACAAGTGATTAATGGACGTTGGGAGAGATTGTGCTGCAGCACTAGTCCCAAGATGGCCGCCGCCTATCAGCCCAGTAACATGTGCCACAAAATGGTCTGCACAACCTTTAAAAAAAATAGCCTTGGACTGTGCTGCTAAATCGCTATTGGTCTGAATCCCAGGTGTAGATGTCTGACTTGTTTGGAGCTTTGGAATGCACACTGTGGCAGCTTCTGCTGCAGCACTACAAGTCGCAAAATGGCGGCCGGCGGTCAGCCCAGGTACATGTGGATGGAAAAATCACTCTGGCCACTCTAAAAATAGCCAATCCCTATCAAAAAAGCAGCTCGGCTGCAGTTGTTCAGATGAATCACAGGTGGAGGAGAGAAATTTGCTTCCAGTTATTCAATTATCCCTGCCTATTCTCGCCCTAGCATCAGCTGCGTCTATCCCTGTTCTATTCACATCGGGAGTGAGCACGTCCCGACGTGCGCACAAGCTTATAAAGAGGCTGAGTCACATGCTGCACTTGGCCAATCACAGCCTTGCCAATAGTAGGCATGGCTGCGATGGCATCTTAGGGCAAGTAGTATGATGCATGTTGATTGGCTGCTTTGCAGCCTTTCAAAATGCGCCAAAATACATGCCGAACGACGAACCCGAACCCGAACTTTTACGAAAAAGTTCGGGTTCGGGTCCGTGTCACGAACACCCCAAAATTCGGTACGGACCCGAACTATGCTCGAACTGTTCGCTCAACACTACTAGTGAGTCAAAGCAAAGAGAACAGAAGCAAAGATGCAGTGCTGAAAAAAACCTTCAGTACTTGTCCTGTACCTAGATCCATCTAAGAGAGGGTGAGAACATTTACAGAAGCAGACTAGATGTAAAGAAGAAAATGTAGAGAAAGCCCAGTAGAGATAACATGTCTAAAAGGACTTATTAAGTCTACAGCATCCATATTCAGGAATTTCCTCAGGTGCCTCAGCTTACCAAATAACAGTTTGGCCTACTGTGAGAATTTCCATATCCCAAGGAGGATTCTGTTGAAGTGAATTGTAAGTACATCAATCTGTTCAAAAATTGTACAGAAGAGTTTATCTACTGTTCAGGGGAATCATACTTTTATAAAAGGAATAAACTCAAGGGGGTATTAGTTCTCATTGAAGCGACACAGGTTCATGGAAACTTATGTTGAGGCAATTTTCCAAAGGAAAAAATGTATGTAAAGAAGTTAATGTCAGCCAAACCAGATATTCCTTCAAAAGGCCCCTTGTTAGTACAAAGCAGGGTATCACCCATGTCTAGTGTTGAGCTTGAATATTCGAATAGCGAATATTAAATACAGCACGGTGGCTCAGTGGTTAGCACTGTTGCCTTGCAGCGCTGGGGTCCTAGGTTCGAATCTGACCAAGGGCAACATCTGCATGGAGTTTGTATGTTCTCCCTGTGTTTGCGTGGGTTTCCTCCGGTTTCCTCCCACACTCCAAAGACATACTTACAGTGCATCGAGGCCCGAAGGGTAAGACTGCGTGTACACAAGACTATACATCATCATCATATCGTAACTTCATAAATTCACAAATATAGTGCTATATATTCATTATATCGAATATTCCTCATTTTTTAACATCTGAAAACATGATTCCTCCCTTCTTCTTTCTTGTGGGTCAATAAGCCATTGGCCCACAAGCAATATAAGCAGGGGGAAATCATGTTTTCATATGGAAAATAAAATGACAAATATTCTAAAAAACAAATACATAGCAATATAGTGAATATATTCGTTATTTAGAATTTTGGCATAATTTTTTTCCTATCTGTACAGTTGTTCGCATACTCCTCCCCGACAAGCGTCCCCGTCACCATGGGAACGCCTGTGGGTTAAAAAGTACCATCGGATCTGAGTTTTCCCTGAGATCGTGAAAATTCAGATCCGATGGTATATTCTAACCCACAGGCGTTCCCATGGTTACAGGGACGCTTGTCGGGGAGCAGTATGCCAAAGTGGAATAACAGTACACATTGGAAAACAAAAAAGACTAATATTCTAAATAACAAATTTATTCGCTCTATTGCTATAACTTCGTCTTTTAGAATATTATGAATATTCTAAAAAACAAAGTTATAGCAATATAGCGAATATTCATAAAATACACATATAGACTGTAATTTAGCTAATATAGTGCTATAGTAATTTTTTTAATAGTGTACATATTTTCCAAAACTGAAGTTCAGAAGAGGCAAAAAAAATTAGACAAAAAAAAGATTATAGCACTATATTAGCTAAATTACAATCTATATGTGTATTTTACAAATATTCGTAATATTGCTCTAACTTCGTCTTTTAGAATATTCGTAATATTCTAAAAGACGAAGTTATAGCTATATATAGAATATTCGTAAAATACACATATTAGCCAAGTCATAGGAACGTTGCCTTATACTGTCAAAAGAAAAATTGCAATACGCGAATATTTAAATCGTATATTATTTGCGATAAATAGAATAATGACGAATATTCGATTTCAACGAATATGAGACGAATATTCAATCGAATATTCGTGAAATATCGCGAAATCGAATATGGCACCTCCCGCTCATCACTACCCATGTCTACTCCTTGGTCCAGGTGACTACTTCATCTTTGTCTCAAGTCTGACCACTTTTCACTACATATCGTGCATGCATATAAGTCTAGGTCATTCTGTAGTGGTGATCATCAAGCTTTGGCCTACCTTTTCATATATTGAGGTATTATTAGGCTTTCTGTTGGCATCTCCCGAATGTAACAATCCGTTCTTCTCCTTCTCCCCACCCTCCCCTTCTCCATATCTCCCCATCTTTTTTTCCTCCCTATTGTTTCTCTTGGTTCGTTATTCAATAGTGCCTAGTTCCTGGCACTACGGTTTATGCAGTTCCACAATATATTAACTAAATAATTTGATTAGATGTCACAGTTTCTTGTGACTTTTTGCATAGCTATTCTGAACTGTTGGGAAGCACATGTATAATGCACATGTTTTTGTTTTTTGTGTTATGTTATACTATCTTTTATGTATTATGTCGATCTTTGCTGGATTGTATTCACACTTGCATACTTTGCAATGATTGTGACATGACTCATATGCTGTATTGCAAAGTAATAAAAAGAAATTCAAAAGAAAGATATATATATATATATGTTCCGTGATCACTCAAAAACGCAACCATCGATTTCAACGAAACTATGTATACATATCCCTTGCTACCTGGAAAGCATGGGCGTAGCTATAGGGGGTGCAGAGGTAGCAGTCGCTACCGGGCCCAGTAGCCTGAGGGGGCCCAAAGACCCTTGTGCCACATAAGAAGACACACAACGCACTGAGGGAAGGGGGGCCCAAGCTAAACTCTTGCACCAGGGCCCATGAGCCGTTAGCTACGCCCCTGCTGGAAAGACATCTTGTGGGGGGTCATATGCCCCTACACAGCAGCTGCATGGAGTTTGTATGCTCCAGCTGTTTCTGCTACACACATATTGCTCTGTAACTCAAAAACTCATTGATCAATTTCTACTAAACTTGGTACACATATCACTTACTATCTGGGAAAGAATACTGTGGAGGTAACATGAGGTTCTGTCTGTCCCGGCGTCTGTCTGTCTATCTGTTCTTTATGCGCGACCAAACAACTGGACCGATCTTCACCAAATTTGGCACACAGGTACATCAGGTGTCCAGGAAGGTTTTAGACCAGGTCTCAGCTCTCTAGGATGTACCGTTCCTGATATATTCCCAAAAAATGACCTGATTTAGCCAATACAAGCCTGCAAGTCTTTCTCTTCATATCCCAACTGCCATACACACGGTCACATGTCCCAATAGAAGCTCGTAGGCCCTTAGTCTCCACATACACACAGTTTTACTCCAGGTTTCCATAACAAGCCCAGCCATATTTATTCACTGCTGTACGTCAGCTTTAGGCTAGAGCTACACGACGACATGTGTCGCGCGACAATAAGTCGCACGACACATAGGGCACAACTACACTGCTACATGTGACACATGACATTGATGTCGCACCAATGTTGCGTGACAATTTTTATAATGATAGTCTATGGTGTTGCACTGCAACATGTGACATGCTGCGACGTGACAGTTGCAGAAAAACCCATATTGACACCATAGCCTATCATTCTAAAAATTGTTGAGACAAAATGTTGCGTGACACATGTCGTCGTGTAGCCCTAGCATTACAGGGGCAGGGTGCTGTGGAGATCACTGTTAAAGATGCGTTCACTGTGGGTGTTACTGTTAAGGGGGCAGGCCACTGTGGAGGTCACTGTTGAGGTGACTGTTAAGGGGGCAGGGGCCACTATTAAAGCGGCAACTGCTGTGGAGGTCACTTTTAAGGCAGCAGGGTACTGTGGAGGCCACTGTTAGGGGGACGGGCCCCTGATGAGGTCGCTGTCAAGGTAGTGGGGTGCTGGGAAACTCACTGTTAAAGGGGTGGGCTGCTGTGAAGGTCAAAGTTAAGGGGATGGGCTGCTGTGGGGGTCACATTTTAAGGTGGCAGGGCACTGTGGGGGGGCAGTGTTAAGGGGTGGGGGACTGTGGAGTTCACTGTTAAATGGGCAGGGTGCTGTAGAGGTCACTGTTATGGGGGATATTGTCTATCTTTTAACAACACACACAAACATTAAATGAAATAGATGAAACATACCTGTGCGATGCCGGGTCCTTCTGCTAGTATGTATATAAAAAAGGTCTTCTGTAATTATTAGATGCATGTTTGGTTGTCATCATTATCTGAATAAAAACATATAGCAAACAAGAGACATTCATATTTCTACAAGACCCCAAATCACCTCTGTATATCCATGTTATCATTCCTAATAGTAAAACATTATCTTCAAAAACAGTACTCATCTGTGGATGTGCAGTTATTGCTATTAATCTTCATGTGGAGATGTTCCCCGGAACACTGTATTAAATCACTTGGTGTTTTTTGTAAATAACTAATGTCGTATCTGATTTCCTAGCTTTTTATTCCCAGGCTGCCATAGATCAGGCAATGCACTGAAGTACACCTACTGATAAAAAAAGCAGCAACACAAATTATTTGGCGCACTTTTCTAAGAAACTTGATACAGAGCGGTTTCCCAGCTACCTATTTAAGCCACTAGGGGGTAAGGCAAATTTGGCTTAAAGGGGTTTTCTGATAGTGATGGTCTGTCCTGAGGATAGGCCATCTATATTTGATTGGTGGGGGTCCGACATCCGGCACCCTGCTGATCAGCTGTTTGAAGAGGCCGTGGTGTTTAGATGGGCCCTGCAACGTCCTCATACATCTCCAAGCACAGAACTGTGCACTGTTATAGTGGCAGTACTTGGCATTGCAGCCCAGGCCAATTCATTTGAATGGGACTGAGCCACGCCTAGGCCATGTGACTGATAAATGTGACATCACTGGCCTAGAAAAAATCTGCACCATAGAATGAAGCAATAGACCACATAAACTCAGAGTGGGCCACTGAGTGCCCTTGTACAACAAGCACAAACTATGGTAGATAGAGATAAGCAAATTAATCAAAAATTTGATTTGGCCGCTTCGCCGAATTTTACAAAAAATTTGCTTTGTGACTAATTACAAAATAAATTTCTTTGTAAGTAGTGGGTGTAATGACAGGGAGCGATGATTGCGACGCCCCCTGTCATTTTACCCATCAGATGATCACGCCATCCGATATAAATAGAGAGTAATGAGGGGGGAGTCGCAGAGAGCGACGAGGAGAAAGCAAAGCTGCTAAATATTTTTTTCTCCAATGTATTCACTGAGGAAAATAAATTGTCAGATGACATGCAGAATGCAAAAATAAATTCCCCATTAAAAGTGTCCTGTCTGACCCAGGAAGAAGTACATCAGCGGCTTAAAAAGATTAAAATAGACAAATCGCCAGGACCGGATGGCATACACCCCCGTATCCTAAAGGAATTAAGTAATGTCATAGCCAGACCCTTATTTCTGATATTTGCAGACTCTATACTGACAGGGAATGTCCCACAGGATTGGCGCGTGGCATATGTGGTGCCAATATTCAAAAAGGGGCCAAAAACAGAGCCTGGAAACTATAGGCCGGTAAGTTTAACATCTATTGTGGGTAAACTGTTTGAAGGTTTTCTGAGAGATGCTATCTTAGAGCATCTCAACGGAAATAAGCAAATAACGCCATATCAGCATGGCTTCGTGAGGGATCGGTCATGTCAAACTAATTTAATCAGTTTCTATGAGGAGGTAAGTTCTAGACTTGACAGCGGCGAATCAATGGATGTCGTATATCTGGACTTCTCCAAAGCATTTGACACTGTACCGCATAAAAGGTTAGTATAAAAAATGAGAATGCTCGGACTGGGAGAAAACATCTGTATGTGGGTAAGTAACTGGCTGAGTGATAGAAAACAGAGGGTGGTTATTAACGGTACATACTCAGATTGGGTCACTGTCACTAGTGGGGTACCTCAGGGGTCAGTATTGGGCCCTATTCTCTTCAATATATTTATTAATGATCTTGTAGAAGGCTTGCATAGTAAAGTATCAATTTTCGCAGATGACACTAAACTGTGTAAAGTAATTAACACTGAAGAGGACAGTATACTACTACAGAGGGATCTGGATAGATTGGAGGCTTGGGCAGATAAGTGGCAGATGAGGTTTAACACTGATAAATGTAAGGTTATGCACATGGGAAGGAAAAATGCAAGTCACCCGTACATACTAAATGGTAAAACACTCGGTAACACTGACATGGAAAAGGATCTAGGAATTTTAATAAACAGCAAACTAAACAGCAAAAACCAGTGTCAGGCAGCTGCTGCCAAGGCCAACAAGATAATGGGTTGCATCAAAAGGGGCATAGATTCCCGTGATATGAACATAGTCCTACCACTTTACAAATCGCTAGTCAGACCACACATGGAGTACTGTGTACAGTTCTGGGCTCCTGTAAACAAGGCAGACATAGCAGAGCTAGAGAGGGTTCAGAGGAGGGCAACTAAAGTAATAACTGGAATGGGGCAACTACAGTACCCTGAAAGATTATCAAAATTAGGGTTATTCACTTTAGAAAAAAGACGACTGAGGGGAGATCTAATTAATATGTATAAATATATCAGGGGTCAGTACAGAGATCTATCCCATCAGCTATTTATCCCCAGGACTGTGACTGTGACGAGGGGACATCCTCTGCGTCTGGAGGAAAGAAGGTTTGTACACAAACATAGAAGAGGATTCTTTACGGTAAGAGCAGTGAGACTATGGAACTCTCTGCCTGAGGAGGTGGTGATGGTGAGTACAATAAAGGAATTCAAGAGGGGCCTGGATGTGTTTCTAGAGCGTAATAATATTACAGGCTATAGCTACTAGAGAGGGGTCGTTGATGCAGGGAGTTATTCTGATTGGAGTCGGGAAGAAATTTTTTATTCCCCTAAAGTGGAGAAAATTGGCTTCTACCTCACAGGGTTTTTTGCCTTCCTCTGGATCAACTTGCAGGATAACAGGCCGAACTGGATGGACAGATGTCTTTTTTCGGCCTTATGTACTATGTTACTATGTTACTATGTTACTAAATAACAGAGTGTAAAATATATATTTTTTTAACTCATACTTACCTGTTTAATTTGCTCACGATGGGCCAGCCGCCACCATCTTGCTTGAAGATCTGACGCAAAATCACAAGCGGCGTGGTGATGTCATACATCCCCATGTACAAGTTTTGTGCAAGATCTTCAAGCAAAAAAGGCGACGACCAACCCAAGTATGATTTTTTTGGTTTTTTATACTATTTCAGGCTAAATCGATTCACTACCATGAAGCATGAGGAAATTCAGCTTTGCAGTAAATCAAATATATCCTGAAATTCGTATCGAAGTCTACTTGGAGGACTTTGATTCGCTCAACACTGGTAGATGTAATGGACATTTGTCACCATTTAATGTACAGTAGATAAAGTTCTATGCAGATTTTAAATGTCTGGTTGAACACTATGGCTTTATCATGTAGATTATGAAGACAATCCAAATAATGGTGCAAGAAAATGTAGTGGTATAAGATTAGCAAAGAAAATATTTACAGTACATAGAAACATAAGCTTACCGATTAACAGACTGCCAAAGAGGGAGAGATAGTCCTATCACTGAGAACTTACAATTAGGGTTGAGCGAACTGTAAAGTTCGGGTTCGTACCGAATTTTTTTATTTTGGGACCCCGGACCCGAACATTTCAGTGAAAGTTCGGGTTCGGTGTTCGCCGCTTTCTTGGCACTTTTTGAAAGGCTGCACAGCAGCCAATTAACAAGCGTCATACTACTTGCCCCAAGAGGCCATCACAGCCATGCCTACTATTGGCATGGCTGTGATTGGCCAGAGCAGCATGTGTCCCAGCCTCTATATAAGCTTGGGTCACGCAGCGCTGCACGTCACTCTGCTGTTACTAGTGTAGGGAGAGGATGCTGCTGGACTTGTGATTTCAGGGAGAGAATAGGAGAGAATCTAACACAGCGATCTACAGACAAATAGTTGTGTGGGTGCAGAGCACAATTGTTTTACCCTGCCCTGAGCTTATTGACCAAGAAATACTAACTTTTAGAATTCTGTTAGTTAGGTGGGTGGCGGCGGCCATTTTATGCATGCTTAGTGCACCAGCACTGCATCTGAGCTTTTGGGACATTGCAAATCACCATTTTTTGGGGGCAAACTACAACATCTGTATTAGTCAGTGTGCAATTTAAGGTAGAAATACAGCCATAATTTTCTGGGGTTTGAAAAACACACTTTGGCATGGCATAGTTTAAAAAAAATGTACTGAGTCTACTTCTACAGGGCCTACCAGTGGCCATTTGGCTCCAGGAGAAGTATATAGTGGGCTCAGCATGCATGTTTGTACTTGCATCCCTGGATCCGATGAAAGCTGTAAAAAAACTGTATTTTCAAGATCTGCAAGTGTTAAATTTAAGTATAATATCTGCAATATCTACAGCTTTCATATTCTGTTAGCAAAAAATGACTTTTTTGGCAATCTACAACATCTGTATAAGTCAGTATGCAATTTAAGGTAGAAATACACCCATCATTTTCTGGGGTTTGAAAAACACACTTTTTTTTCTCTCAAAAAACTGTATTTTCCAGATCTGCAAGTGTTAAATTCAAGTTTAATATATACAGCTTTCATATTCTGTTAGGGAAAAAAAGACTTTTTTGGCAATCTCCAACATCTGTTTTAGTCAGTGTGCAATTTAAGGTAGAAATACACCCATCATTTTCTGGGGTTTGAAAAACACACTCTTTTGACAAAAAACACTATTTTCAGGCCTTGCAGCATCAGCACATGTGAAATTACAGGCTTATATACTGCTGTCAAATTCTGTTTTTAAACAAATACTCATTTGGGCACAAAAAATTTAGTTGGCAGCCTTTGATGCAGATGTCATTGTGAGATACACACTTAAAGGGCTTCTGTCACCCCGCAAAAGTCATTTTTTTTTTTCGGGATAGTTACATTCCTTATAGCGCGATATAGGAGAATATAATGGTATTACTTACTTTCATGCGGCCGTTTCTTTAGAAAACGAAGTTTTATAATATGTAAATCCGGTCTCTACCAGCAAGTAGGGCGTCTACTTGCTGGTAGCCGCAGCAGAAAACCGCCCCCTCGCCGTGTTGATTGACAGGGCCAGCCGTGATCTCCTCCTCCGGCCGGCCCTGTTAGTATTTCAAAAATCGCGCCCCTCTGTTCAATCGGCGCAGGCGCTCTGAGATGAGGAGGCTCGTCTCCTCAGAACTCCCTCAGTGCGCCTGCGCCGATGACATCACCGAAAGAGAAGATGTCATCGGCGCAGGCGCACTGAGGGAGTTCTGAGGAGACGAGCCTCCTCATCTCAGAGCGCCTGCGCCGAATGAACAGAGGCGCGCGATTTTTTAAATACTGACAGGGCCGGCCGGAGGAGGAGATCACGGCTGGCCCTGTCAATCAACACGGCGAGGGGGCGGTTTTCTGCTGCGGCTACCAGCAAGTAGACGCCCTACTTGCTGGTAGAGACCGGATTTACATATTATAAAACTTCGTTTTCTAAAGAAACGGCCGCATGAAAGTAAGTAATACCATTATATTCTCCTATATAATACCCCTTTAATACATTTGGGTTACATTCAGAGATTTTAAATACCGCCATTTGGTGCACCAATATTGAATTCAGGTCTACATTGGTTCAGGCCCTGTGAGATACACCCTCTACATACAGGGGTTTGAATTAGGCATTTGAAATACAGCCATTTGAAATAAAGCCTTTTTGTGCAAAGGAATATTTACTTCAGGCCTACACAGGTTCAGACCGTGAGATACCACCTTTACATACAGGGAGTGCAGAATTATTAGGCAAATGAGTATTTTGACCACATCATCCTCTTTATTCATGTTGTCTTACTCCAAGCTGTATAGGCTCGAAAGCCTACTACCAATTAAGCATATTAGGTGATGTGCATCTCTGTAATGATAAGGGGTGTGGTCTAATGACATCAACACACTATATTAGGTGTGCATAATTATTAGGCAACTTCCTTTCCTTTGGCAAAATGGGTCAAAAGAATGACTTGACAGGCTCAGAAAAGTCAAAAATAGTGAGATATCTTGCAGAGGGATGCAGCCCTCTTAAAATTGCAAAGCTTCTGAAGCGTGATCATCGAACAATCAAGCGTTTCATTCAAAATAGTCAACAGGGTCGCAAGAAGCGTGTGGAAAAACCAAGGCGCAAAATAACTGCCCATGAACTGAGAAAAGTCAAGCGTGCAGCTGCCAAGATGCCACTTGCCACCAGTTTGGCCATATTTCAGAGCTGCAACATCACTGGAGTGCCCAAAAGCACAAGGTGTGCAATACTCAGAGACATGGCCAAGGTAAGAAAGGCTGAAAGACGACCACCACTGAACAAGACACACAAGCTGAAACGTCAAGACTGGGCCAAGAAATATCTCAAGACTGATTTTTCTAAGGTTTTATGGACTGATGAAATGAGAGTGAGTCTTGATGGGCCAGATGGATGGGCCCGTGGCTGGATTGGTAAAGGGCAGAGAGCTCCAGTCCGACTCAGACGCCAGCAAGGTGGAGGTGGAGTACTGGTTTGGGCTGGTATCATCAAAGATGAGCTTGTGGGGCCTTTTCGGGTTGAGGATGGAGTCAAGCTCAACTCCCAGTCCTACTGCCAGTTTCTGGAAGACACCTTCTTCAAGCAGTGGTACAGGAAGAAGTCTGCATCCTTCAGGAAAAACATGATTTTCATGCAGGACAATGCTCCATCACACGCGTCCAAGTACTCCACAGCGTGGCTGGCAAGAAAGGGTATAAAAGAAGAAAATCTAATGACATGGCCTCCTTGTTCACCTGATCTGAACCCCATTGAGAACCTGTGGTCCATCATCAAATGTGAGATTTACAAGGAGGGAAAACAGTACACCTCTCTGAACAGTGTCTGGGAGGCTGTGGTTGCTGCTGCACGCAATGTTGATGGTGAACAGATCAAAACACTGACAGAATCCATGGATGGCAGGCTTTTGAGTGTCCTTGCAAAGAAAGGTGGCTATATTGGTCACTGATTTGTTTTTGTTTTTGAATGTCAGAAATGTATATTTGTGAATGTTGAGATGTTATATTGGTTTCACTGGTAAAAATAAATAATTGAAATGGGTATATATTTGTTTTTTGTTAAGTTGCCTAATAATTATGCACAGTAATAGTCACCTGCACACACAGATATCCCCCTAAAATAGCTAAAACTAAAAACAAACTAAAAACTACTTCCAAAAATATTCAGCTTTGATATTAATGAGTTTTTTGGGTTCATTGAGAACATGGTTGTTGTTCAATAATAAAATTAATCCTCAAAAATACAACTTGCCTAATAATTCTGCACTCCCTGTACAGGGGTTTGAATTAGGCATTTGAAATACAGCCTTTTTGTGCAAAGATATATTTACTGAAGGCCTACACTCAGGGCCGTTTGAATGAATTTGGGGGCCCCAAGCAAAATAGACATGGAGGCCCCCCCCCATCCACGCCCTCCCCAACTTACACACAGTGTGACCTCAAGTCTGGGGCCAGGCTGAGGCAGTGCGGGACAAATTCTATATACCCCCTCCCCTCTACCCTACTGTGAAACGGATATTTGGATGGACATAACATTGCTATGAAATATACAGTAGAATACAGCAGCACATACCTGTTACATCCAGTGACATCTCCTGTGATATAGACTTTCCTCAACGTCTTCATTCGGAGATAGGACCGTCATGACACCTTCTTTCAGCCGCTTCTCGTCTCTGCAAAGTTTTGCAGAAAATGTTTTAGATTCCTCACTTTACTATCATCCTCAGATAACAGACGTCCCCTTCCCCCGTAGTGCCCATAAGTATAATGCTCTCTGTATAATTATAATATATAATGGCCCCCTCTGTATTATTATTATTATAATGACCACCTCTGTAGTATTATAGTAATAATTATGGCCCCCTTCAGCTCCTCCAGCATACAGTCCCGTGTAAGATACATCACTCCCCCTGCCTTCAGTCCTTCTTGCAAACAGTCCCATGTAAAATACAGTCGTGGCCAAAAGTTTTGAGAATTACATAAATATTGTAAATTGGAAAAGTTGCTGCTTAAGTTTTTATAATAGCAATTTGCATATACTCCAGAATGTTATGAAGAGTGATCAGATTAATTGCATAGTCCTTCTTTGCCTGGAAAATTAACTTAATCCCCAAAAAACCTTTCCACTGCATTTCATTGCTGTCATTAAAGGACCTGCTGAGATCATTTCAGTAATCGTCTTGTTAACTCAGGTGAGAATGTTTATGAGCACAAGGCTGGAGATCATTATGTCAGGCTGATTGGGTTAAAATGGCAGACTTGACATGTTAAAAGGAGGGTGATGCTTGAAATCATTGTTCTTCCATTGTTAACCATGGTGACCTGCAAAGAAACGCGTGCAGCCATCATTGCGTGGCATAAAAATGGCTTCACAGGCAAGGATATTGTGGCTACTAAGATTGCACCTCAATCAACAATTTATAGGATCACCAAGAACTTCAAGGAGAGAGGTTCAATTCTTGTTAAGAAGGCTTCAGGGCGTCCAAGAAAGTCCAGCAAGCGCCAAGATCGTCTCCTAAAGAGGATTCAGCTGCGGGATCGGAGTGCCACCAGTGCAGAGCTTGCTCAGAAATGGCAGCAGGCAGGTGTGAGCGCATCTGCACGCACAGTGAGGCGAAGACTTTTGGAAGATGGCCTGGTGTCAAGAAGGGCAGCAAAGAAGCCACTTCTCTCCAAAAAAAACATCAGGGACAGATTGATCTTCTGCAGAAAGTATGGTGAATGGACTGCTGAGGACTGGGGCAAAGTCATATTCTCCGATGAAGCCCCTTTCCGATTGTTTTGGGCATCTGGAAAAAGGCTTGTCCGGAGAAGAAAAGGTGAGCGCTACCATCAGTCCTGTGTCATGCCAACAGTAAAGCATCCTGAGACCATTCATGTGTGGGGTTGCTTCTCATCCAAGGGAGTGGGCTCACTCACAATTTTGCCCAAAAACACAGCCATGAATAAAGAATAGTACCAAAACACCCTCCAACAGCAAATTCTTCCAACAATCCAACAACAGTTTGGTGAAGAACAATGCATTTTCCAGCACGATGGAGCACCCTGCCATAAGGCAAAAGTGATAACTAAGTGGCTCGGGGACCAAAACGTTGACATTTTGGGTCCATGGCCTGGAAACTCCCCAGATCTTAATCCCATTGAGAACTTGTGGTCAATCCTCAAGAGGCGGGTGGACAAACAAAAACCCACTAATTCTGACAAACTCCAAGTGATTATGAAAGAATGGGTTGCTATCAGTCAGGAATTGGCCCAGAAGTTGATTGAGAGCATGCCCAGTCGAATTGCAGAGGTCCTGAAAAAGAAGGGCCAACACTGCAAATACTGACTCTTTGCATAAATGTCATGTAATTGTCGATAAAAGCCTTTGAAACGTATGAAGTGCGTGTAATTATATTTCACTACATCACAGAAACAACTGAAACAAAGATCTAAAAGCAGTTTAGCAGCAAACTTTGTGAAAACTAATATTTGTGTCATTCTCAAAACTTTTGGCCATGACTGTACATCACTCCCCCTGCCTTCCGCTCCTCCAGCATACAGTCCCATGTAAGATACATCACAGTCCTGCCTTCAGCCCCTCCAACATACAGTCCCATGTAAAATACATCACTCTCCCTTCAGCTCCTCCAGCATATAGTCCCATGTAAGATACAACCCCCAGAGGATGCCATCTGCCCATCTCTGCTGTCCATATACCAGGCCTATCAGTATTATCCCTTCATATACCGCCTGGTCACCCCACACCTAGCAGTCTGAGTCACTTGTCTCCCTGAGTGTTAGGTGGGGTGACCAGGCGGGCAGGTGGTATATCAAGGGGTAATGCTGGTAGACCTGGTATATGGACAGCAGAGATGGGCAGATGGCATCCTCTGGGCAGTACTGTCTCTCTGATCATCCTTCACCAGCACCCTGACTGCCACGGTCCTGCTTGGCCCGGCTCTCATGGCATTTCACTGCCTGGTGCTTGGCTATCAGCACTGAGTGACAGTCAGTGTCGCCGTGTGACTGAGTCACTCAGTGCTGATAGCCAAGCACCAGGCAGTGAAGTGCCATGAGAGCCACTAGCACAGCAGAAGTGTACAAAAGCGGAGCAGCCGTCCTCTAGACAGTACACCTCCTAATGCCCAACGCAGCAAAAACTCCTACTCCATATGGAACTCCACCTCATAAATCTATTTGTTTTTTTGTACGTGTTTTATTTTATATCATTTCGCTACTTTGTCATTAACATTTTCTGATGAAATTCACCAATTTTTGGGTGTATAGTACCACTGCTATACCTAGTAGACTGGTAAAAAAAAATAAAAAAATTGTCAGTTACATTTCATGGTGAAATTAACAATTTTTTGGGTGTATAGTACCACTGCTATACCTAGTAGACAGGTTAAACAAACAAAAAAAAATTGTCATTTACTTTTTCCGGTGAAATTCACCAATTTTGGTGTGTATAGTACCACTGCTATACCTAGTGGAATGGTAAAAAAAAAATTAAAAAATTGTCAGTTACATTTTCTGGAAAAATAAACTAATTTTTGGGTGTATAGTACCACTGATATACCTAGTAGACAGGTTAAAAAAAAAATTGTCAGTTAAATATTCTGGTGAAATTCACCAATTTTTGGGTGTGATGTATCACTCCTATACCTGGTAGACCGAAAAAAAAAAAAAAAATTGTCAGTTACATTTTTTGGATAAATTAACCAATCTTTGGGTGTAATATACTCTCCTCTACCTAGTTGGCAGCTTAATAAATTTCAATAATTTTTCTGTTACATTCTTGGGTTGAGATTATACAATTTTAGACGTGAATAAACACCTGCTATGCATAGGTGACAGGGAATAAAATTTTATAAATTATTCAGTAATTAATGTGCACCACATCCTTTCATTCAATGCTTAAACTTTGAAAAGTTGTCACACTTTTATGCTTTATTAATTTCTCCCATATTTCAACTCTAATTTTAAATTTGAAAAAATGAATCCTCCCTTGGATGTGGTCTCTCTTTCTCACGCTCCCTCTCTGGCTTGGAATCCTGATTCCCGCCACCCGTGATCACCATGGTAGGCGCATAAAAGAACATCGAAAGTTGATAGAGCAGATATCAAATTGGATCGTGAACATCACGGGGACGTGAGACATGGTGGGACAGTATGTGTGCACACGCCTACACGAACTGACTGACAGGGGTCAGCCCCTGCAACTTCTGGGTCTCCAAATTGGGCACATGGCCTGAGCTTGCCCTTTACCCCTTGGAGGTGCTGGCCTGCCCTACAGCCAGTGTATTGTCTGAACGTGTGTTTAGCATGACTGGAGGGGGTTATCACAGGTTATATTTCTCAATGTTTTGGGGTGTACCGTACTCTAATTTAAAAAATAAAATTTAAAACCAAAAACCAGTGTAGGCTACCTCCTCCTCCACCGCCGCTTCCACCTACACCGCCACATCCACCGCCTCCTCAACCTCCTACTCCATATGGACCTGTTCCTCCTAGATCAAGATTTTAATTTTTTATTTTTACGTATTTTATGTTATTTAAAGTCATTTCCCTATCCACATTTATTTGCAGAGCATTGCCATGCTCTTAACCACATGTTGACGCCATTTGCAGCCCTCTAGCCCTTTCCATGACATTTTTACAGCCATTTTAGTGTTCAAAAGTTCGGGTCCCCATTGACTTCAATGGGGTTCGGGGTCAAGTTCGGGGCCTGAACTCGAACTTTTTTCTGAAGTTCGGCCGAACCTGTCGAACTCGAACATCCAGGTGTCCGCTCAACTCTAGTATTGACTAGAATGGGTCCGCAATCCGCAAGATACGACCGAAGATAGGACTTCACTAGAGATGAGCGAATTTTTTAAAATTAAATTCAGCCGGATCGCTGAATTTTCCAAAACGATTTGATCCGAATTATTTCTCGTCGAATCGCCTTAAAAACTGCTATTTCCTGGCTGCAAATAGCCTGTATAGTGGTGTAGAGCACTGTGCCTTTCAGTAACATGCATAGGGAGTCTGCTGTGGTAGTGAAACAATACTGTGAGTCAGCATAACACGCAGATGACAGTCGTCGCTCTTAGAATCACTGCACACTTCTCTTATTTGGGCAGTTACTGGGCCAAAACTGACCAAATAACTCCAGTATGAACTCAGCCTTACAGGTGGATATTAGTGTCAAGAAGAACGCACTCTTTTTACACCGTTGTCAGCTGTTTCCACAAAGATGTCTACAGAACCTGTTCTACTAAACGTTTATACAAGTAGAGCCCCCCGACAGAGTGGAGAGGGTGTCAGCAGTAAGTTTGTGTTGACGTCACTGATTATTTTACCCTTCCTCAGATCCGTCAGAACAATAACCCCAAAAAACTGATCCTGTCTGTTGAGCATCCGCCTTCACTCGGTCGGCATTTGCTCAATATTCCATCAGTATTGCTAATGCCCAAAAAAACAGGAGTGGATCCAAAACAGAGATGACACGTGAATGGAATATTTGTATGTCTTCTGTGTTTTGTACCCACTCCTGCTTTTGGCTATGTGAGGGATTAGCTCTTTTTCGGGGGTCATTCTCACAATTATCTCCACAACAGCCGGTTTGCAGGTCCAAACGTCAGGTTTATTTTCACAACAACCAAACAAAAAACAAACCCCTTACCCATCTGGGCTCTAACTTAACAGGAATAATCCTACCTCACTTCTAGCACCCGTTCACACACGGTACCAACGTGCGGCTTTTCCAGCCTATACTCCAGCACTTCCAGGCTGTAACAAAGTCCAGTACGTTTGGGGGATTGTGGCCCAGAAGTCTGCTTGACTCTGGCCTAGCGACCGTCGATTCCCAGACCTCCCCCAAAGTTCAGGCTAACACCTAGCCCCGTGGCCCCTCAGCCAGCCTGGATGAGGCCACCCTTCCAGAGTCTCTAGCAGGGCCTCTGTTGCACCAGGACTCTATCTATTGACTGACAGTCTGGGCTGGGCTCTTATCCCAGACTGATTGTGGCACCTGGTGCTGCCTCATAATTGATGACTGACGGGGAAGACATGGAAACTCCTGCCATGAATCTCCCCTAGCAGCCATGAGCTCCGTCACTACCTCACATACCCCCCCTTTGTTCAAGCCCGTAGAGGTGAACAGTAGCATCAAATCCAGATGCTCGTGAACGGGCATCGACCTGGCTTACAGTCTTCTGCTTATTCTGCCAGTCCCAGGACAACAGAGCTTGGTTTGTCACCCTCTTGAGTTTAGAACAGAGCCGAAAAGACAAATGAGATTTTCTTGCTCATCTCATGAGCCGGTACTCTCTTTCTAGATTTTCTGGCTTCTGCACATGCTCCTCACGTCTTTTCTTGGACTGCTGCAACTCTGGACCGAACAGGTCCCAGTCATGGTCGTGTCCCGACCCTTTCTCCTTTGCGTAGCTCCTTAAGCAGAGCTGGCTTATCCGCGCTTGCTTCTTTTACGCGCCTTCGATTCACGTCTTCCTTCTTTCCAGCAGTGGTTTCTCCCGCTTTGGCGGCAGTTTCAGAGACCTCTGCTTCTTTAGTGGTCTTTTCCATTTCGGTAGCCGTTCCTTTGGTCACTGCAGTACCCGAGGACTTTACATCCTCCCATACCTCGACCTTAACTTCTTCAGCCTTTCTTGGACCTGCCATCATATACTTGCCCTCTTAAGTTCTTTTCCTCTTTCTCACCAAGGTAGGAGGTACCGGGGACCCCAGGGACTTCACCAGACTCGTTTACTTCTGGCATTTTCTCCAGAGGCTCACTTAGGACACGGTTTTCCTTTCGGGAAGCATTCAGGAGAGTCGGCCCATTGTAGTAAACAGGATCTACATACTGGTCGTCCATCTCCTCATACTCCTTCTCTAGCATGTTGCTAGCTACTTGGCAGGCCTTATAGGTGGAGGGGACATCTTTCCTGACCATGTCCTGGCTACACACTGACATGAGCCTCTTGGCCTCTGCATCCATGTAAGCCCCATCAACGGGTTCAGCAGAAAGCTCTTCCATCTTCTCTGACTCGGCCAGCACTGCAACGCCACCATCTCCAGACCCATTCCTAACAGGCTCTAGCTTAGACTTCTCCAGCTCACAGACGTTCTTCCCAACGTCATCCTTTGAGCTCATGAGACCCTCCATCTCTGCTTTAAGTTGCTTGTTCAGTGTAAGACACTCTCCTGTTTTGCAGTCCACTGGAGCCCTTAGGAATTCTTGTGTTGTTTGGCCCGCGGGCAACCCCATTTGAATAGCGGGACAAGTCAAGCAAGTGCCTGTGGAATCTTCGGTTCCGACTCCTTTGCGGGCGGACGTGGTTTCGAAATCCGCCCTGACGCGTTCGCGTATCCATGCTGGGCCGCTTGAGCGTCCACGTGCACGCTTGAGAGGAGGTTTGCAAAGGGTTTATGCGGCCGAACGTACACACATCTTATTCGATACGCCGGCTGCTGATGGGGAATATACCTGTACATAAACTCTAGTACAGGGATGCTCAACCTGCGGCCCTCCAGCTGTTGCGAAACTACAACTCCCAGCATGCCTGGACAACCTGCAGCTATTAGGGCATGCTGGGAGTTGTAGTTTTGCAACAGCTGGAGGGCCGCAGGTTGAGCATCCCTGCTCTAGTAGATTAGAGGGCAGGCATGGGTTAAGTGATCAATGACCAGTTAAGGCCACACAAGTGTCAGGGATTAGGATAATCATATGGCCTATGAGGAATAGATACATGGCACTCTGTGATTGGCTAGCAGGTGTTTAAGAGGGGATCTCCCTGGTGCCCACTGTTGTTTTGACAACCCGGATGTATGTTGCTGTTCACATTCTTCCAGACTACCTGTGCATGACCTCTGACTTCCTCAATCCATCTCTAGAGACTGCCTGTGGGAAACTTCTATGCGGAACAGTGTCTTGTGTTGGACCTCAGATCAGACCCTGGAAATGTCTCGTCCCTAGGTACTACGTTACACGGACTCTTTCTGTGCATATGAACTTTGGCCTGGTCTGGCTGTCCCTTGTGAGTTTTCCTGCCCAAGTTATTATTTTTATTGATTACCTGCATATGATTTATGGTCTGGACTGTACTGCCGTCATTTAATAAATCCACCATTGTTTAAACTCTGCCTGGTTATTTGGGGTTCTGCACCCTTACAGGACAGTGGGCCCCAACCTCCAGTTTTATCATGGATCGTATCTAGCAGCAATTAGTGGAATTGACCGGAGCAGCCAATCTCTTGGTCCAACAGAGGATGAACATCTCTGCTGTAAATTTTAACAAGATCTATACACAACTGGCAACAGTCGGGGACAAGCTTAAACTCCTCCTTCCGGGAGTTCAGGGTTTGCCCAACCCAACTCCAGCAGAATTCTGAGTGGAACCCAAGATACCGCTACCTGAGGTTTTTTAGGGAAATAGGCAGGAGTTTCTCAACTTCTGTGATTCCTGGTATTTATAATTTGAAATACGTCCTGCATCTTCAGGGAATACCAAACAGAAAATCGGCATTGTTATGTCCCTTTTGAGGAAGGATCTGCAACATTGGGCCTTTAACCTCCCGGCGGGAGATCCCGCGTTTGGCTCAGTAGAGACCTTCTTTCATGCCATGAGTGTATTATATGATGATCCAGACCGCACTCGTACTGCTGAGACCCAGCTGGAACATCTCCAACAAGGACGACGCCCAGCGGAGGAATTTGCTGCAGAGTTCCGTCGCTGAGCCAATTTTACCAACTAGGGGGATGCCGTTCTGGTTGGGACTATCTGACCCTGTGAGACTTGTTATTATCTCTACCATTCCCCACCTTCACTAGATGTGGCAATCCAGCAGGCAATCGAAGCTGATTGTCGAATTCGGGAACGCACAACTTCATCCAGTCCATCTCCAAAACCCAGTAAACCGGCTGAGGAACCCATGAAACTTGGGTTCTCTTGTCTTACCCCTACTAATAGTGCTTGTCACCAAAACAAGGGTCTTTGCCTATATTGTGGAGGAGTTGGTCACCAGCTAAAGAGATGCCCATTACTCCTGCCGGGACACGACAAAGCCTAGTGGGAATCGAGGAGAACCCACTAGGTGCTCTGTTGCCTCCTCTGAAGTCAGCTTCTCATACCCATTTCTATTGAATGGCAAGGGAAGGACCATCCTTTTTCCGCCTTACTTGACTCGGGAGCTGCTGGAAATTTTATTTACTCTTCCCTGGTTCGACAGTTACAGATTCCAGTCGTTAAGCCGGAAGCAGCCATTTCCATCACCACTGTGGACAGGTCTCTCCTTCAAGAAGACTGGTCGTTGTGGATGACACCCGGTTGCAGGTAACAGTGGGGGCTGGTGAACCTTTTAACCATGGACATGCCATCTACTCCTGTGATTTTGGGTCCCCCTTGGTTGAGATTTCATAATCCAGTAGTGGACTGGCGCTCCGGACAAATTTGCCAGTGGAGTTCTGATTGCCTCACTAGGTGCATTTGTCCGGAGTTTCCACTGGCATCCACGGAAGTTCTGAGTGTGTTACCTAAACATTATCATCACTTCCAGGAAGTGTTCAGCCCACAGGGGGCTGATGTGTTACCTCCTCACAGGCCATATAATTGTCCTATTGATTTGTTGCCAGGTAACATGCCACCCAGAGGACATCTGTATATTGTCACTGGGCCTGAGATTCAGGCCCAGCGGGATTATATAAAGGAGAACCTCGATAGGGGTTTCATTCGACCGACTACTTCTTCTGCAGGAACAGGATTTTTCTTCGTGGGGAAGAAAGTCGGCGGATTGAGACCCTGCATCGATTTCCGCGGCCTCAATTGAATTACGGTGAAGAATCAGTACCCTCTTCCACTTATTGAGGACTTATTCTCTCAGGTGGAGAGGGCCCGAGTCTTCACCAAACTCAATTTGCGGGGTGCATATAATTTGGTACGCATTCGTAAGGGTGATGAATGGAAGACCGCATTTAACACCAGGGACGGGCATTACGAGTATGCCTTTCAGTCTCTGTAATGCCCCTGTGGTCTTCCAGGAGTTCATTAATGATGTCCTCCAGGATTTCTTGGGTAGATTCGTGGTCGTCTATTTAGACGATATATTAATCCACTCATCGGGATCATGTGTGTCAGGTTTTCCAGAATCGCCTATACGCCAATCTCGAGAAGTGCCTGTTTAAGGTGAGAGAATTGCCCTTCCTAGGGTATATTGTCTCTGAACGAGGTTTGGCGATGGATCCATCCAAGCTCTCAGCTGTTCTGGATTGGCCCCCGCCTAAGGACTTGAAGTGATTACAGCGTTTCTTAGGCTTCGCCAACTTCTATCGCAAATTTATTAAGAACTTTTCTGCAGTGGTAGTGCCCCTCACGAACCTCACTAAGAAGGGGACGAACCCATCTAAGTGGACGAGAGAGGTTGGCGAAGCCTTTGAGACACTGAAGCAGGCCTTCTGCTCCACTCCAATCCTCATTCATCCAAACAATTCTCAACCTTTTTTCCTCGAGGTTGATGCCTCTGAGGTTGGTGTGGGGGCAGTTCTCTCCCAGTATTCTGGAAATCCTGAGAGGCTTCATCCTTGTGCCTTTTTCTCCCGGAAACTCTCACCAGTCGAATGCAATTATGACATTGGCAATAGAGAGATTCTGGGAGTTAAGTTGGCCTTTCAAGAGTGGAGACATTGGCTAGAGGGTGCGGGACATCCCATTACGGTTTACACCGACCATGAAAACCTCGACATATTGAAGGGGCCAAGAGGTTAAATTCTCGTCAAGCTTGTTGGGCATTATTTTTCACTCGTATTAATTTCCGGTTAACTTACAAACCCAGACCCCAAATTGTCAAAGCAGATGCCCTCTCCCATTGTTTCCCAGAGGTAATTTCGGTACGTGACTCTGAGCCTGAGCCCATTATTCCTGCGAGGTGCTTCGTAGCCGCTTTGAACACCCCAGATATAATGGAGGATTTGTCTTCTCTTCTTCTGCCTTTGCAGGCAGAGAGCCCTCCTAACAAACCTGAAGGTCGGCTGTTTGTGCCTGTAAACTTCAGGCTCAGAGTCATACAACAGTTACATGATTCTAAGTAGTCCGGGCATCTGGGATTAAAAAAGGCCATGTCCCTTTGTAAACGTCATGTCTAGTGGCCTAAGATGTTTTTTTATATCAAAGCCTACATTTAGGCATGTAGTATTTGTGCTCGAGGAAAACGGGCTCTGTCCGTTCCCTCTGGTACTTTGCTTCCGCTGCCTATTCCTTCGGCCCCATGGATCCACGTATGGACTTCATAACAGATCTGCCTAGGTCTTCCAGTTGTATGGTAATTTGGGTAGTGGTGGACCATTTTAGTAAGATGGCCCATTTTATACCACTCCCCAGATTGCCATCGGCTGGAGAGCTGTCAGATCTGTTTGTCAAACATGTCTTCCGATTTACATGGGGCGCTGGAGGATATTGTTTCAGATAGAGGAGTCCAGTTTATGTCCCGGTTTTGGCGGTTTTTCTGCTCTCGTTGGGTATTAGGCTGTCATTTTCATCTGGGTTTCACCCAGAGACCAATGGGCAGACAGAGAGAATGAACGAGACTCTGGAACAATATCTCCGGTGTTTCGTGTCAGACTGCCAGGAGGAATGGGCAGCTCACCTTCCCTTTGCGTAGGTGGCTTATAACAACTCCGAACATGCATCTACCAAGATGTCTCCGTTCAGGTGCGTGGGGGCAGGAATCCAAGACTCTGCTTTCTGGTAGGGACCTCCACTGACTCACCGGTGGCGGACCAATGGTTCCAGGATAGGCAACCCATTTGGTTGTTGGTGCGGTGGAATCTTCGTAGTGCAGTGGCGCAACAGAAAAGATTTACTGATCGTCATCACACTGCAGAGCAAGAGTTTAAGGTAGGAGATCCAGTGTGGGTCTCCACCCGACACATTCCCTTGCGCCAACCGTCTGCCAAACTGGGGCCTAGATTCATTGGTCCATATCCGGTGATACAGAAGATAAATCAGGTGAGTTACAAGGTTGCTCTTCCTCCATCGATTCGAGGAGTGAATATCTTTCATGCTTCACTGCTCAAATCGGCAGCCGAGTCAGCTCCCTTTATTCAAACTCCATCTCCGGTGGAGGTTCAAGGGGAGCCTGAACTCGAGGTTAATGAGATTTTGGACTCCCGTTTTGTCCAGAGGTCCCTCCAGTATTTAGTGGACTGGAAAGTATTTGGTCCAGAGGAGAGATGTTGGGTACCTGCCTGCCAGGTTTGTGCGGATGAATTAGTGGCAGCTTTCCACCGTGAGAATCCGGGGAAAGCTCGTTTGGAGTCTTCTGAGCCACCTCCTCAAGGGGGAAGGGGGGGAATGTAAGACACTCTCCTGTTTCACGGTCCACTGGGGCCCCCAGGAATTCTCATGGGGCTCGGCCTGCGGGGGACCCCATTGGAGTAGCGGGACAGGTCACGCATGTGCCTGCGGAATCTTTGGTTCCGACTCTTTTACGGGCAGACGCGGATCCGGCGTCCGTGCCAACGCAATCGCATATCCATGCTGGGCCGCTTGAGAGTCCGCGTGCACGCTTGAGAGGAGGTTCGCAAAGGGAAATGTCTCGTCCCTAGGTACTACGTTACACGGACTATTTCTGTGCATATGAACTTTGGCCTGGTCTGGCTGTCCCTTGTGAGTTTTCCTGCACAAGTTATTATTTGGATTGATTACCTGCATATGATTTCTGGTCTGGACTGTGCTGCCGTCATTTAATAAATCCATCATTGTTTAAATTCTGTCTGGTTGTTTGGGGTTCTGCACCATTACATTCAGCCTCTTAAACTCTTCTCGCTCCTCAAGCACTTCTTTAAGGGCTCTAGCTAAGGAAAGAACCTTGATCTACTTTTCCCGAGCATCAGCCTCCGCTCGGTCACGTTCTTCGGCATATCGAGCCGAGATGTATTTCTCTTCAGCCAGGAGCTGGTCAAACTTCTTCTGTTTCTTCTCTAACTTAGACACAATTTGTCTCTGGTGGTCCAGGTCCACCATTCGATCACATAACTCTTGGTTAAGATGAGCAATCCTGGCTTCCAAAAGTCTTTTCTCCTTCACGAGAGCTGATTTTCCTGAGATGCTGTTTGAGACCTCATCAGCCAGCTTATCCCTTTCCAGCTCCTCATGACGTCTGGATCGCTCAGAAGCTGCAAGTTCCTCTTGAAGTTGGAGAATTTCCGCTTCTATTTGTGACTCTAGATCCTCCAGTTCATTCATCTCTTTCCGAGTCTCCTCCTTTGACTCCTCTGGAGCTTTCTCCAGTTGCTCTGCGAGACCAGGTAGTCCCTTCTCTAGTGTATCTAGGGACTGTGCGGAACGAGCGAAAACCTCTTTAAGTTTGTAGCTGTACTGACCTGGCAGGTCATTTACCACGGCCTGGGTATGGGTCTCGGACACTAGGCTGACGTTTCCCCACTTAACTCTCGTCATGTCAGATACAACTGTTATCTGGTCGCTACTAGTTACCACCTCAACTTCGACCTGGTACGCTACTAGTTACCAGCAAGACTTCGACCTGGTAGCGTCCCTCTCGGAGTTGCTAATGGTCACAGCACATACGTCACTTATGCCGCTCGTGTCATTATTAACACTGACCTCTAGTGGCACTGACGAGTTAATCCCTACCTAGGACATTACCTTATTGACCATAGAACACTGTGGAGACTGCATATCCACCTCTGGCACGTGTGGCACATCCTCCAGGACTGCCCCCCTTTTTTGCTCTTTCACCAGAGTAGGATTGCTCCCATCTGTGCTCACAATATTTATCAACCCTTCTGCCTTTTTTTTATACTTTTTCCTCCAGGGGGTGCTATTCCCCCGACCACATCCTGCAATGGAAAAGGCATGTAATTATCATCACCTATTTCACAAGATGTCACATTTTCATTTTGCACTTTATCAGCACCATTGTTTCTAATGGTCACTTCATTTAATGGGCTAGAAACCACTTCTGCAGGAGTTTCACCACTAGCTGCAGAAGTGTTTCCCCACAGTCCCCATACCACAAGGAAACCACATCCTCACTTTACCTCATGTACGACCACCTTAACATCAAGTTCACATCTTTTGCAAAAATCCACATTGTCATTATGCCATTCAAGTAACTTGACACTTTCACTTTGCATCTTATTTGCACGCTTATTCTCAAAGTGCAGCTCCTTCACATTATCATTTAAATGGACAGGTACAAGTTCTGCAGGAGTTTTGTTACTCTCTGCAGAAGTGTCTCCATTACTCAAAACCTCCAAGCATAAGGGAAAATTACGGCCCACCATTCCCTCATGTATGAGCGTATTTGTAACATCAGGTTCACAAGTCTTAGTTCTCACTAGAGACTCTCCCTCAGTGAGAACCACCTGATAGTCCATATTATCCACATAATTGTCCCGAACATTTAATATTCTATCAGTCTCTCGGGCGACCATCATGCTACCTCTTACCCGGGCTAGCATGGGATCTCTGACTTTCACCACCCCAAATCTAGCTTTGGTCACAGGCTCTTTGGGAGACCCAGAAACCTTCTCCCCTGCAGGTGCCTTCGAAGGAGTAACCACAACAGGCTTACCTGCCTGTTCACACACTGCGTTTTTCCCAATGTCATACACTTCCGAGACAGTTTCTCGCCTCAGTGATTTTTCAGTCACCGACCCAGCCGGTTTCCACTGCGGCTGGCTCACCGTCACTGGAACTGCCACAAAACTATTAACAGGAACAGTCTTAGCGCCTGACGTTGTGAATTCGGTAGTCTCGGGAGACAAAGAAATTCCCAGGGCGTCTCTACCAAGTTCACCAGCCTTCTCTTGGTTCCTGGTATCCCGAACACCTGGCAAAGTCCTTACCGCAACCGTTGCCACCAGAAACAGAATGGCCTGGAGTCCCGACTTTTCCTGGACGGTCACTCCATCCGCACCCTTTAGGACTCTGTGCACAGTCGCAGGTGATATAGGAACTTTGGAAAACCGCACTGTTCTCCATCTTCTTGTCTTCTCCGTGTTTGCCCTTGGCAACGGCATACATCCACTTTTCCTCCACCACTCGACTCTCAGCCAAGTTAAGAGCAGCCTCTCCAAGTGCAGCACTCGGCTTCCTCAACAAAACATTAGTTTCCCACACCAGCTGCTCCATTACTTCCTCTGTGGCCTTGGTTTTCCGCCAAACCGGACCACCTTTCACCCAGGTCGCCATTTTGACAAAAATGTCCATCGGTCAGTCTCTGTAAATTAGGGCTACTGGCCCTTTAAATCCCCGTACAGTTTGCACCACAGGAAAATAAAAGTCCAGATTATCACAAGCAACACCTGCTCCAATGAACAAACAGGCTCCTGAGTTGTCGTTGCCCCTAGCAACCACATTGCTTTTTAATTTTCAGCACGGAAGCCTGCAAGCATCCTCCACCAATTGTGAGGGATTTGCTCTTTTTCGGGGGTCATTCTCACAATTATCTCCACAACAGTCGGTTTGCATGTCCAAACGTTAGGTTTATTTTCACAACAGCCAAACAAAAAAACAACAAAAAGAAACCCCTCACCCATCTGGACTCTAACTATAAAGGGAATAATCCTACCTCACTTGTAGCACCAGTTCACACACGGTACCAATGTGTGGCTTTTCCAGTCTATACTCCAGCACTTCCAGGCTGTAACAAAGTCCAGTACGTTTGGGGGATTGTGGCCCAGAGGTCTGCCTGACTCTGGCCTAGCGACCGTCGATTCCCAGACCTCCCCCAAAGTTCAGGCTAACACCTAGCCCCGTGGCCCCTCAGCCAGACCGGCTGAGACCACCCTTCCAGAGTCTCTAGCAGGGCCTCTGTTGCACCAAAACTCTCTCTCTTGACTGAGAGTCTGGGCTGGGCTCATATCCCTGACTGATTGTGGCACCTGGTGCTGCCTCAGAATTGATGACTGATGGGGAAGACATGGAAACTCCTGCCATGAATCTCCCCTAGCAGCCATGAGGCCCGTCACTACCTCACAGTTACCAAATCATAAGCCAATTCTGATGGGACCATAAAGGCCTTACAGCTGCTACACAGACAGGATCCGTTGTGCGTCTCATTTTTCGTTTCTTCTGACAGATCAGAAGAAGGGTCAAATAAATGATTATGTCACCGAGGCCAAAAAGGCAAAATAGTGGCCCAGTCATAGAGTGGGAAGGGTGGGAAAACAGCTTGAGAAGTGCACAGAGTGGCCCAATGACATAGTGGTGAGGTGGAAGCAGCATGAGGAGACTACAGAGTGGCCCAGTGACATAGTGGTGAGGTGGCAGCAGCAGCAGCATGAGGAGGCCACAGAGTGACACAATAACAGAATGTGGAGGTGGCAGCAGCAGCATGAGGAAGCCACAGAGTGGCGAGGTGACATAGTGTTGAGGTAGCAGCAGCAGCAGCATGAGGAGGCCACAGAGTGGCACAATGACAGAGCGTGGAGGTGGCAGCAGCAGCATGGGGCGACCACAGAGTGGCAAGGTAACATAGTGTGGAGGTGGCAAAAGCAGCATCAGGAGACTGCAGAGTGATCCGGTGACAGAGTGGGGAGGTGGGTGGCAATAACAGTACCCCCTGATGATGGTGGGTGTACAAAGGAGCACTTGGCATCAGAATAGTAGCTAAGGCAGGTAGTCAGAAGAATCCAGTCTCTTTTGTTAAGGTTTGGGTGAGGCTGCATGGATGATCTAATTTGATACATCAGGCATTGGTGGGTGGAAATCCTGTCTCATCCAGGCCTGATTCATCTTGACAAAGGTCAGTCTCTCCACATTTTAGGTGTACAGGCAAGTTCTCCTAGGGGTAACTATAGCCCACGCCGCACTAAACGCCCGCTCTGATGCCACACTACTGGCCGGGAAGGACAGATTTTCCATGGCAAACTCGGCCAGTTGTGACCACAAATCCAGTTTGGCTGCCTAGTAGTCCCGCCGATCTTCGATGACTGGTTGCAGGGTGCACTCCAGGTATGCAAATGACCTGCTGGTTCAGGTTCTGCTCTATGTCTAGCTGCTGGTGAGTAGTTTCTTCACTATGTGGGTAAAGAAAGCTGCTCATCAATGACTCTAGACTCAGGGTGCTGCTGATGGAGCTGGTACTGCTCCTGCCACCCCACCCCTCCCCGCAGCCATGGCAGTGGAACGTGAGCGCAGAGGGCCCCCCGGTCAGACCTGCAAGAGGATGGATGATAACGCAGATAGGCAGCGGACAACTGACTACACAGGATGTCTCTATAGTATGTAGATTGTAAGCCCTCACAGGCAGGGCCCTGTCTCCTTCTGTACCAGTTTGTAGCTCGTCTTGTTTATGCTTAGTGAAATTGGCTGTATTATGTATGTATACCCCTTTCATATGTACAGCGCTATGGAATGAATGGCGCTTTAATAATAAATAATAATAGTATTTCAGTTTGTCCTCCCTATCAGCGAGTGTAAAAAAGGCCCCCATTTTGGACCGGTAGCAAAGGTCTAACATAGTGGAAAGCCAGTAGTCATCCCTCTGGCGAATGGTGACAATTGAGCTGTCACTACGCCAGCAAGTGAGCATGCATCGGGCCTTTTGCGCAAGTGACTCGGAGGGACTCCCTGCCTCCATCTCCACTGCATACTGCCACGGTGTGCCTGGGTCATCTGCCTTGTCTTCCTCATCTCCTTCTTGCTCCTCCGGCTGCTCCTCCTCTCCTGTCACCTGTGTAGAAAAACCACCCATTTTGCTACACATTGCTTGTGCTCCAATGTCCTCCTCCTCCAGTTTAGCCCCCACAGGGCTCATGTGGCCGTGAGATGTAGGTGCCATGTCTCCAGCCCCCTGGCTAGCCAGCTTTACCAGCATCTTTTCCAGGATATGAATTAGTGGAATGACGTTGTTCATCCCGTACTCCTGGCGACTGACAAATAACGTGGCCTCCTCAAAGGGCATGAGCAAATGGCAGGTGTCACGCATGTGCTGCCACTGGCTAACATCGAAGTTACTCAGGGGAGTACCTCTATCTAGAGATGGCCTTGCGGTTTGCCCGGCGGTTGTTTTGCGGCGAACATGCAAACATATGGCGATGTTATGCGCCATATTCTTTTGCATTGCACCAAACTTTGACCCATGACACATTCATCAGGTGGGACAGGACAGCCAATTGAGACGTTTCAGCACATGGACACACCCCCACCCTATAACAGAACCCGATCTGGTAGCCATTTTACATTCTGTGTTTTGCCAGTGTAGGGGGAAGTTGCTTTGTGGAGTAGGGACAGACTGTTAGGTACACCAAACGCTAGCTATTAGGGCAACAAAAGTCATTTTAAGGACTGGTATAGGTGTGCTATCGATAGGTGTGATATACTGAGGGGTGTGATATACTTATACTTTCTAACATAGAAAGAATATTACAGTTCATTTGTATTGTGCAGCAGTTGTGTGTGGTTCTGCTGCGATACCGCAACTATATAGAGGGACAAACACTATTGGAATAACTAATTGCAACTCGTGTGATATACCAGTTTCCCTCAAAAAAACTGATTGAGGGGTGTGATATACCTATAATATACTTTCTAACATAGAAAGTATGTAGTGCATTTGTATTGTGCAGCAATTGTGTGCGGTTCTGCTGCGATACTGTAGGTATATAGAGGGACAAGCGCAAGCGCTATTGGAACAACTATTTGCAACGGGTGTGATATACCTGTTGCCCCCCAAAAAACTGATTGAGGGGTGCAATATACCTGCTTCAACCAAATATCGATTAAGAGGTTCTATATACCTGCTTCCACAAAATACTGATTAAGGGGATTGATATACCTGCTTCCACCAAATATTGATTGAGACCTACGATACACCTGCTTCCACAAAATACTGATTAAGGGGTGCGATATACCTGCTTCCACCGAATATTGATTGAGGCCGGCGATACACATGCTCCCTTAGAATACTGATTAGGGGGATTGATATACCGACTTCCACCAGATATTGATTGAGGCCTGCGATACACCTGCTTCCACAAAATACTGATTAAGGGGTTTGATATACCAGCTTCCACCAAATACTAATTGAGGCCTGCAATATACCTGCTTCCACAAATACTGCTCTCCTCTAAGGACTTTGGCACAGGATCATTTTGAAAATAACAGGCAGAGGAAGAGGCAGGCCATTCCGAAGGGGTGGTAGGGGTCGGCCAGGTGCACCAGGCCGGAGCCTGAGTGGGAAGTTGGAGAAGGTGCGCGCATTTAAGTCAAAGGACCCACCAGAGTTGGTTGAGTGTCTGACTCAGCCTTCCGCTTTTGCACCCTCCTCATCCTCTGTATCTCTCTTCTATGTGCACCCCCAAAGACACCACCACCACCAGCATAGTACCTCCACTCGAGTCAGAGGAATTATTTTCCCATCCATTCCCAGACCTTACCGATGCACAGCCATTCTTGGCATCGGATGAGGAAGAGGAGGTAGCAACGGCTGCCACCCAGCGGTGTGCCGACAGTACCCAGATCTGCCCAAGGAGGGTGGTCCCTGCTGTTGCTGCCTACTCCGAGATCTCTAATGTCAGTGGTGGTGAAGGTGACGATGACAATGATGACGTGTCGATAGACGTCACATAGATGCCCACAAGAGAGGAAGAGGAGGGGAGTTTAGAGGGAGAGACGGAGCAGCAGAGAGGGAGGAGAACGAGGAGAAGCAGGCAGAACTCGCAGTGCACAGGAGGCAAAAAGCAGACTGTAAATGTACAGTGCTGCCCATAATTATTCATACCCCTGGCAAATTTTGACTTAGTGGACCTTTCACTAGAATAAAAAATCTAAACTAAGCATACAGACATGGAGAGCGGCGCCCAGGGATCTCCCTGCACTTACTATTATCCCTGGGCGCCGCTCCATTCTCCCGGTAAAGGCTCCGGTATCTTCATATGTTCGGCTCAACTGGGTGGAGCCTGCCGGCGTCTCCTTCTCCCAGGCTGTAGCGCTGGCGAATCGCAGCACTCAGCTCATAGCCTGAGAGTTTTTTTTTTCTCTCAGGCTATGAGCTGAGCGCTGCGATTGGCCAACACTCCAGCCTGGGAGAGGGAGACGCTGGCAGGCTCCACCCAGTTGAGCCGAACATATGAAGATACTGGAGCCTATACCAGGAGAACAGAGCAGCGCCCAGGGATAATAGTAAGTGCAGGGAGATCCCTGGGTGCCGCTCTTTATGTCTGTATGCTTAGTTTAGATTTTTTATTCTAGTGAAAGGTCCTCTTTAAAGTTACTTTTATTCAACCAGCAAGTTATTTTTTGACGGGAAATGACATAGGTGTCTCCCAAAAGATAATAAGACGATGTACAAGAGGCATTATTGTGGAAAAAAAAACATTTCTCAGCTTATACACTGCTCAAAAAAATAAAGGGAACACTTAAACAACACAATGTAACTCCAAGTCAATCACACTTCTGTGAAATCAAACTGTCCACTTAGGAAGCAACACTGAGTGACAATCAATTCCACATGCTGTTGTGCAAATGGGATAGACAACAGGTGGAAATTATAGGCAATTAGCAAGACACCCCCCAATAAAGGAGTGGTTCTGCAGGTGGTGACCACAGACCACTTCTCAGTTCCTATGCTTCCTGGCTGATGTTTTGGTCACTTTTGAATGCTGGCGGTGCTTTCACTCTAGTGGTAGCATGAGACGGAGTCTACAACCTACACAAGTGGCTCAGGTAGTGCAGCTTATCCAGGATGGCACATCAATGCGAGCTGTGGCAAGAAGGTTTGCTGTGTCTGTCAGAGTAGTGTCCAGAGCATGGAGGCGCTACCAGGAGACAGGCCAGTACATCAGGAGACGTGGAGGAGGCCGTAGGAGGGCAACAACCCAGCAGCAGGACCGCTACCTCCACCTTTGTGCAAGGAGGAACAGGAGGAGCACTGCCAGAGCCCTGCAAAATGACCTCCAGCAGGCCACAAATGTGCATGTGTCTGCTCAAACGGTCAGAAACAGACTCCATGAGGGTGATATGAGGGCCCGACGTCCACAGGTGGGGTTGTGCTTACAGCCCAACACCGTGCAGGATGTTTGGCATTTGCCAGAGAACACCAAGATTGGCAAATTCGCCACTGGCGCCCTGTGCTCTTCACAGATGAAAGCAGGTTCACACTGAGCACATGTGACAGACGTGACAGAGTCTTGAGACGCCATGGAGAACGTTCTGCTGCCTGCAACATTCTCCAGCATGACCGGTTTGGCATTGGGTCAGTAATGGTGTGGGGTGGCATTTCTTTGGAGGGCCGCACAGCCCTCCATGTGCTCGCCAGAGGTAGCCTGACTGCCATTAGGTACCGAGATGAGATCCTCAGACCCCTTGTGAGACCATATGCTGGTGCGGTTGGCCCTGGGTTCCTCCTAATGCAACACAATGCTAGACCTCATGTGGCTGGAGTGTGTCAGCAGTTCCTGCAAGACGAAGGCATTGATGCTATGGACTGGCCCGCCCGTTCCCCAGACCTGAATCCAAGTGAGCACATCTGGGACATCATGTCTCGCTCTATCCACCAGCGTCACGTTGCACCACAGACTGTCCAGGAGTTGCCAGATGCTTTAGTCCAGGTCTGGGAGGAGATCCCTCAGGAGACCGTCCGCCACCTCATCAGGAGCATGCACAGGCGTTGTAGGGAGGTCATACAGGCACGTGGAGGCCACACACACTACTGAGCCTCATTTTGACTTGTTTTAAGGACATTACATCAAAGTTGGATCAGCCTGTAGTGTGTTTTTCCACTTTAATTTTGAGTGTGACTCCAAATCCAGACCTCCATGGGTTGAAAAATTTGATTTCCATTTTTTTTATTTTTGTGTGATTTTGTTGTCAGCACATTCAACTATGTAAAGAACAAAGTATTTCAGAAGAATATTTAATTAATTCAGATCTAGGATGTGATATTTTTGTGTTCCCTTTATTTTTTTGAGCAGTGTATTTACATTTGAGCAAAAAATACAAGATGTTCCGCACTGTGGAAAATCTCAGAGGATGTGGTCGGAAGCCAAAAGTGACACCTGTGCTGGCCAGGAGGATAGTTAGAGAGGTGAAAAAGAATCCAAGGATCACCACCAATTCGCCATCCTGGTGAATCTGGGCTCTGCTGGTGGCAATGTCTCAAGGCAGACAATCCAACGGACACTGCACAATGCAGACTAAGTAGGACGCCACTTCTCCAGATAAGGCATAAAAAAGCTTGCTTGCCCTTTGCAAAAGCTCATCTGGACAAAGAAGAAGACTTCTGGTCTTCTGTGTTATGGTCAGATGAAACAAAAATTTAATTGTTTGGTCACAATGATGTTTCCTTCATTTGGCATAAAAAAGGAGAAGCCTTCAACCCAAAGAACAGCATCCCCACTGTCAAACATGGTGGTGGGAACCTAATGCTTTGGGGGTGTTTTTCAGCCAATGGACCAGGGAACCTAATCACAGTAAACGGCACCATGAAAAAAGAGCAATGCATGAGGATTCTCAACGACAACATCAGGCAGTCTGCAGAGAAACTTGGCCTTGGGCACCAGTGGACATTTCAGCATTACAATGACCCAAAACACACAGCAAAAGTGGTGAAGAAATGGTTAGCAGCAGGGCCGGTACAAGGCAGGGGCCGAAGGAGCGGGTGCCCTGGGCGCTACAAGGAGGGGGGCGCAGCAGGGCCGGACTGGCCTGCCGGGATACCGGGAAATTTCCCGGTGGGCCGGCAAGCCTGAGTGCCGCAAGGCCGCGGCCCTGGTGACAAGTGGGGGCGGCCGCGGCCGGCGGCAGGGCAGAGCAGGAGATGAGCGCTTCCATTGCGGAAGCGCTCATCTCCATAGTCATCTGTATTGCCGTCCTCAGGACGGCAATACAGATGCCTGCGCTGCGGCAGAGGAGGGAGAGGTGTGTCCCCTCCTGTTCCTCTGATAGGCTGCCGGCCTAGTGCTGGCAGCCTATCAGAGGCCGGTGCAGGCGGCGCGATGACGTCATCGCGTCGCCTGACTGCCGTATAGCGAGGGACACAGACGGAAGAGGCGGCCTGCATCGCATCACATTGCTGGAGGTAAGTATAAGTTTTTTTTATTATTTTTTTTATTTATATAGGTACAATACTGGGCTGGGCTGGCACATAAGGGGGGACTACTGGGCTGGCACATGATAAGGGGGGACTACTGGGCTGGGCTGGCACATGATAAGGGGGGCTACTGGGCTGGCACATGATAAGGGGGGACTACTGGGCTGGGCTGGCACATAAGGGGGGCTACTGGGCTGGCACATGATAAGGGGGGACTACTGGGCTGGCACATGATAAGGGGGGCTACTGGCACATGATAAGGGGGGCTACTGGCACATGATAAGGGGGGCTACTGGCACATGATAAGGGGGGCTACTGGCCCATAAGGGGGCTACTGGCACATAAGGGGGGCTATTGGCACATAAGGGGGGCTACTGGCCCATAAGGGGGCTATTGGCAATAAGGGGGGCTACTGGCACATGATATGGGGGGCTACTGGCACATGATATGGGGGCACTCTGGCTACTGGCACATGATATGGGGGCACTCTGGCTACTGGCACATGATATGGGGGGGGGGGCTCTGGCTACTGGCACATGATATGGGGGCACTCTGGCTACTGGCACATGATATGGGGGGGGGCTCTGGCTACTGGCACATGATATGGGGGCATCTATGGGGGCACATCTTACTGCAGATTATTTAGGGGCATCTACTGAGGCTAAAAAGAAGATATTTTATATGGGGGGCTCTGTATAGGGGCATTTTATACTGGGACACATTATGGTGGGTACTATGGGGAAGGGGGGAGCACTATGGGGGTCATCTACGGGGGCACTGAGAAGGGGTATTTTATGTTGGCACATTATGGGAACATTAGCTCAACTGGGGGCATTACAAAGGGGTATGTTTTGCATATTATAAGGAGAATTATTACTACTGGGGGGGGCATTATGGTGGGCTTTATTACTCCCCCATGGTATGACCCCCTAGTAGCAGCACCAGCCTCTCCCTGCTCTGCTATTCCTCTGCCCCTTCTCCAAATCCTTATTATGAAATCTTTCTCATTAGGATAAAGCACAACATCAGCTCCGCCGAGCCCCCGGCCAAGTGTTGAAGTGGCGTCCGAGATCCCCAAGGGCCAAGTCAAGTAACTGTAAGTTTTTATGGGGGTTCTACAAAAGAGCTATCGTGGGGCAAAGTTCATATTCGTGTTTACACACGTGTTTTAAAATGAATACTTTCAAAGTCCCACAGTCCTTTGTTCTATTGCTTTAAGTATATTCTTGTTTTGAAACAACATTGATTCTTTCTTAAAAACGGGGGGGGGGGGGGGGGGGGGGGCGCAGTTTGCCATCTTCGCCCTGGGCACCAAATGGCCTTGTCCCAGCCCTGGTTAGCAGACGACAACATTAACGTTTTGGAGTGGTGAGATCAGGGTGATGGCAAGAAGACCCTCCAACCTGAAAGATTTGGAGCTTATTGCTAAAGATGAATGGGCAAAAATACCTGTGGAGACATGCAAAAAAGCTGGTCTGCAATTATAGAAAGCGTTTGATTGCTGTAATAGCCTATAAAGGCTTTTCTATTGGTTATTGAGAAGGGTATGAATAATTTTGGACTGGACACTTTTTGCTCAAATGTAAATAAAAGCTGAGAAATATTTTTTTTCCCCACAATAATGCCTCTTGTACATCGTCTTATTATCTTTTGGGAGACACCTATGTCATTTCCTGTGAAAAAATTACTTGCTGGTTGAATAAAAGTAACTTGAATAATTATGGGCAGCACTGTATCTGGAGCGAGTTATCCACCATGCACGGTCACATTTTGCGCTCCCAGGACGCAGGAACATGGCTCCGCAGTGTGGGCTTTTTAACGTGTCAGCTGCTGACAATAGTGTTGCCATCTGCAGCCTGTGCTGTCAACGCCTAAGTCGCAGTAAGCCCAACACTCACCTAGGGATGACCGCCTTAAGAAGGCTCCTGGCCTCCCATCATCGAGCCCAGTGAGAGAAACACTGTCAGAACCCACAAAGCTACATTCCCGGCGCTCCACGTCCTGCCTCTTCTCCTTCACCTCTCTCCTCCCATTTGTTCTCCATTCTACCTTCCGTGCCGTTGTCGCGTTCATCTGGCAGAAGGCAGACCTCCAAGGCCCAAATGTTCGAGCGTAAAAAGTTGATGACGCCGGATAACCCTCTTGCCCGATGGCTGACCGCTGGCTTGTCGGAACTGCTAGCCCGCCAACTACTGCCATATAACGTGGAATCGGAGGCCTTTAGAAAATTCGTGGCCATTGGAATGGAGCAACTACAGTACCCTGAAAGATTATCAACATTAGGGTTATTCACGTTAGAAAAAAGACGACTGAGGGGAGATCTAATTACTATGTATAAATATATCAGGGGTCAGTACAGAGATCTCTCCCATCATCTATTTATCCCCAGGACTGTGACTGTGACGAGGGGACATCCTCTGCGTCTGGAGGAAAGAAGGTTTGTACACAAACATAGAAGAGGATTCTTTACAGTAAGAGCAGTGAGACTATGGAACTCTCTGCCTGAGGAGGTGGTGATGGTGAGTACAATAAAATAATTTAAGAGGGGCTTGGATGAATTTCTGGAGTGTAATAATATTACAAGCTATAGTTACTAGAGAGGGATC
Source organism: Bufo bufo (assembly GCF_905171765.1). Lineage (NCBI taxonomy): Eukaryota > Metazoa > Chordata > Amphibia > Anura > Bufonidae > Bufo > Bufo bufo. The sequence continues at coordinate 56,380,734 of NC_053393.1, forward strand.
ATTGATCCAGGGAGTTATTCTGATTGCCTGATTGGAGTCGGGAAGGAATCTTTTCCCCCTTAAGTGGGGAAAATTGGCTTGTACCTCACAGTTTTTTTTTTGCCTTCCTCTGGATCAACTTGCAGGATAACAGGCTGGATGGACAAATGTCTTTTTTCGGCCTTATATACTATGTTACTATGTTACTATTGTGAGACAGTGACTGGTCTCACGCAGTTTGGAGGCAAGGAAGGGGTGGATAGTGCAGTCCACACCCCTGTTCCACCACAGGTGAGACAAGCTGGATGTAATCAGCCTGGCATAAAGCATCTCCCAGGGTGTCAACAAGGGGGAACTGTGTTACCTGTAGACAGAGGCCTGGAGGCTCTGTCTATGTGGTCTCAGCTGGGCAAGGCTGAGGGACCACGAGGCTGGGAGATAGCCTGGAGTTGGGGGACGCAGCGACGCCTGGGAGGGTCGCAGGGCCATAGTCAGGCAGACTACTGAGCCCCAATCCCCCACAAGAAACAGTGAACTAGAGACAGTGGGCATACTGTGCTCTGTACAGCCAGGAGGCTGTGGGACATTGGCTGACAAAGCCGCATGGGTTCACAGGGTGTAAACTGTGACCTAGGTGAGTCAGGAAACTCTGTGTTAGTTAGAGCCTAGCCAGGCAAGTGTTTATTATTTTATGTGGATGTCACATGTATTAGGTAAAGCTGCGACTTCATGATGACCTGTATTGGTTGGAGTGTAAAATAAATGCACTGTTTGGACCTCAAACCTGGTGTCCTAAAGTTGTATGTGAGAATGACCCCCGGAGAAGAGCTAACCCCCCACAATTGGTGTCGGATGCGGGCATGTGTCCCTGCTGATAAGTAAAAGTGCTGGAAGCCTGCTAGTTTGCTAGGAGCAACGACATTGCAGCAAAGGGCAGCGTCCTTGTTGTGCTGGACATTTTTTTTATTTTTTTTGCTGGGTTGCAAAGGAAATTACTGTGTGCACCTTAAAGGGCCAGAAGCCCAGTACAAGAGACTGATCAGTGGAAATGGCTGCAAAATGGTATAGCCCGTGGGAGAAATCCTGCGAGTTAGTGATCGGGGGAATCCCGCTGGGGGTCATTCTAGACTCCCACCAGCAAGTGTCTCGGGTCCTGCCTGAAATTCTGGACTTTGTAACAAGGGGGCCAGAGACAAAAACTACAGTGTCACTGACCTTTGTGACGGACTATGGCTCCATACAGTGCGAGCTCTTGAAATGCGAGACCCTGAGGGTAGAGTTCATACTGGGCAAGGACTTTCCGTTCTTTTGGCAGATATGGAGCGGCAAGAGTGCTTCAAGTTCTGCGGTTGGAGATCCGGAGACAAAGATATGTGCCGTTGCCAAGGGCAACCAACGGGAAGAAAAGGAGGTGGAGAGCGGTTTGGCTCTCAGGAGTTCTTATATTTCCTGCAAATGGGTACAGAGTCCTAAAGTGTGCTGCTGGAGTGACCGTCCGGAAGGAGACTGGAGTCGAGGTGTTTCCGATGGCAATGACTGCACTGAGGAGCCTATGTGTGTTCAGGTGACCAGGAACCAAGGGCTGGAGGTTCCTAACATCCTGGAGAAGGAAGATGACTGCTATGGAGACGTGCATACAACACTTGGGAGCGCCAAACCCGTGACGGCTGTGGGTAAGAGCGTTCCAGTTGTTTCGTATACAGCAGTTAAAGTGACAGGCAGCAGGGCTCTGGAGGTTGGGCATGTTGCTGACCAGTGCCCTAATGCCTCAGAAGGCCTGTGCTGGGGTATCAGCTGGCAGCAGTTGCTATCTGCCGAGCCAGTGGGTGTAAAAACACCAGGACTAGAGACTGCTACACAAATGTCTGACCTTGTGGAGAAGGGCAGTCCAGTCCAGGCGTTGTTGGACGCAGAGAGCCAGGTGATCCTGGTACCTGCCAGCCGGGTGACTGAGACCTATGTGCGGGACTTTCATGGAGTTAGCATGAACTGTCTGGTTGCTCTCCCTGAGTGTGAGACTCCAGTGCAATCTGGGACTTGTGAACTTAGTGATGCAGTTTCACATATACATAATGTGTTATTGGGCCGTGATATCGGTTTGTTGCTGTGGGGTAAGGTAGACACTTCTGCAGATAGTGACGAAACTCCTGCAGAACCTGTACCTGTTCCTTTAAGTGAGGATCTAAGGGAGCTGCACTTTGTCCTGCATGGGGAAAGAATATTGACCATTGGAAACAATGGTGCTGGTCAAGTGCAAAGTGATGGTGACAAAAGTGCGGAAATGCATAAGGAAAATATGATGACATATGAAATATGTGGTGACAGTGATATACCTTTTCCGTTGCAGGTTGTGGTCAGGGGAGAAGCGCCCCCTGGTGGTAAAAATGTAAATGATGATGAAACTTTATTTTCTGCATCTATGTTTCATGAAGCGCTATATGACTTAATCAAAAGGTTTGAAGACATGCATATAAGTAGTGTGGAGCAAAGCCCAGCTCCAGCTCAGTGTTTGAAGGTGCAGGAAAATAGGATAGGGTTAGAGGGTGTACCGCACGGATCAGAGGTGGAAATGCAGTCTCCACAATGTTGGTTGGTTACTAAGGAAGTGTCCCAGATGGGGATTAGCTCAGCAGTCCCCCTAGAGGTCAGAATTAATAATGACATGAGCGGTATAGGTGACGTATGTGCTGTGACCGATAGCAACCCAGAGAGTGAAGCTACCATGTCAAGGTCCTGAGAAACAAAGGTGGTTACTAGTAGCGACCAGACAGTTATATCTGACGAGATGAGAATTAAGTCGGGTGACGTCAGCCTAGGGTCTGAGGTCCATGTCCAGGCAGTTATAGATGACCTAACACGACAGTACAGCTGCAAACAGGAGGATGATCTCTCTCTCTCTCCTCACGCTCCCTAGAAACATTAGAGAAGAGGGAAGATGCTTCTGCTGAACCAGTTGATGGGGCTGATGTGGATGCCGAAGACCACAGACCTGTGGTAGAGTGTAGCCCGGGGCCTGGAAGACGTCCCCTCTGCATACAAGGCCTTCCAAATAGCCAGCAGTCTGCTGGGGAAGAAGTACGAGGAGGTTAACGATCAGTTTTTGGATCCTGGCTATTACGATGGGCTGTCTCTCCTGACTCCTCCCCAAAAGGAGAACAGTGTCCTGGGTGAGCTTCTGGAGAAAATGACAGATGAGGAGTCTGCTGAAGACCCTGGTGCCTCCTGCCTCGGTGAGAAAGAGGGGGAGGGGTTAACAGGGCAAGTGTATGGTGCCATGTCCGAGAAGGATGAGAAGGCGGTCAAAGAGACTGGAGACTTCGAGAAGACAAAGGCTGAAAAAGTTAAGACTGATGTGTTGATTGACGTGAAGTCCCCAGGTGCTACAGAGACCAAAGTTAAGCCAAAGGGAGCCGCGGCCGAAGTGGAAAAAGCCACTAAAGAAGCAGAGGTCTCTGAAACTGCCACCGTAGCTGGCGTAACTACTGCTGGAAAGAAGGTAAAAGTGACCCAGATGCACGTAAAAGAAGCGAGCTGGGGCAAGCATGCTCTGCTGAAGGAGCACTGCAAAGCAAAGGAGAAAGTGTCGGGACATGACCATGACTGGGAACAGTTCAGGCAAGAGCTGCAGCAGTCCGAGAAAGGACATGAGGCGCATGTGCAGGAGCCAGAGGATCTAAAAAGAGAGAGAGATCAAAATATACGACAGCACATCATTATCACTCGGGAAAGAGTAGGAAAAGAGTATCTGGCCATGAGATGGGCACATGAGGCCTTTAGGCAGTTTCGGTTAGGCAAGATGTTGGTTTTGGTGATAAACCAAGCTCTGCTGGCGTGGATCTGGCAGAACAAAGGGAAGGTATGTGTTACCGAGGTTCCGGGCCTCGGTGAAATAAGAACTGGTAATTTTCTGTGTCAGCGGCAGCTAGTGCTCGCTGACACTGGGTTACTTAGTGTGGCTGTAAGGCCAATCTGGGCTGGTTCTTATTGTGAGCAGCCAAAGAGCAGGGTGGGTGGCTGTTCCCCACATCCAGGCCAGGTGGATGCCCTCTCACCAGCCTCCCGTAGTTATGCAGGTGTTCACCCTCACGGGCTTGAACAAAGGGAGGGGGTATGTGAGACAGTGACTGGTCTCACGCAGGTTGGAGGCAAGGAAGGGGTGGATAGTGCGGTCCACACCCCTGTTCCACCACAGATGAGACAAGCTGGATGTAATCAGCCTGGCATAAAGCACCTCCCAGGGTGTCAGCAAGGGGGAACTGTGTTACCTGTAGACAGAGGCCTGGAGGCTCTGTCTATGTGGTCTCAGCTGGGCAAGGCTGAGGGACCACGAGGCTGGGAGATAGCCTGGAGTTGGGGACGCAGCGACACATGGGAGGGTCGCAGGGCCATAGTCAGGCAGACTACTGAGCCCCAATCCCCCACAAGAAATACTGAACTGGAGACAGTGGGCGTACTGTGCTCTGTACAGCCAGGAGGCTGTGGGACATTGGCTGACAAAGCAGCATGAGTTCATAGGGTGTGAACTGTGACCTAGGTGAGTCAGGAAACTCTGTGTTAGTTAGAGCCTAGCCGGGCAAGTGTTTATTATTTTATGTGGATGTCACATGTATTAGGTGAAGCTGCGACTTCATGATGACCTGTATTGGTTGGAGTGTAAAATAAATGCACTGTTTGGACCTGAAACCTGGTGTCCTAAAGTCGTATCTGTGAGAATGACCCCCGGAGAAGAGCTAACCCCCCACACTATGTATTGGCACACCGCAATGGAAAGTCCCCAGAAGGAAATATTTCTCCCAGAAGGGCATCCCGGAGCTATATGGCTATGTTCAGCGGCAAGTGAATATATCTCTGGCACACAGTGTCTGTGCCAAGATACATATGACCACAGACACGTGGTCTAGCAATCATGGGCAGGGAAGGTACATAACTTTTACTGCCCACTGGGTGAACCTTCTGACGGCCATCAAGCATGTAAATCGTGGCACCCGTGTGGATTTGGTGTTACCGCCACGGATTGCATGCAGGCCTGCCTCTTATTCTCCTCCTCCTACTCCATCCTCCATCTCTTTCTCGGCTGACTCCTCCTTTTCCACTGCTACCGCCTCTTCTGCTGCACCCCACAAGCTCCCCAGAACCTATTCGACGTGCCAGGTGAGACGTTGCCATGCTGTGCTGCGGCTGTTGTGCCTGGAAGCCAAGAGCCACACCAGTCCTGCACTGCTTTGAGCTCTGCGGTCACAGGCCGATTAGTGGCTAACCTCGCTCAATTTGACAGTTGGTAAAGTGGTTTTGCGACAACGGTGCCAATCTGCTGAATGAGGCATGGATCTCAGAGGAATTCAACACCTCTGAGGACCACGTGTAATTGAATTTCCTCATGCCAGCCCACACATATCCGCCACCATACAGAACAAAGAATGATCCTTGTCTTATGTATATACAGAGGCATAAAAGGCCTTTTCTGTCAGGTGAATGCCTAATTTTTGGGGCCTCTACTCCAGTGGCCTACAGTAAAATAGTTATCCAGTGACCGCCTAATGTACCTCCAGCCACATAATTACTTGTTCTTTTCTATCAAGTGAATGCCTAATGTTTGGCGCCTGTACTCCCAAAGCCTAAAATAAAAAGCCCTTTTTCTTTTTCCCCAGAAATACACGCCAAAAAGAGGCTTTAGAACATATAACTGCGGTCGTGAACGGCAAATGTTTTTGTTTGCCACTAATACACGCCAAAAAAAGGCTTTAGAACACATAACTGCGGCCATAAATAATATTTCTTTGCCACTAATATACTGTACGCTGAAAAGGCCTGTAATTTTCTCGCTTCAACACACAACAAGTAATAAGCCCCTTCTTTTCCCCCACTAATACACGCCAAAAAAAGGCTTTAGAACATATGTATATAACTGCACCGCACAAGGGCTAATAAGACCCCAATAACAAGAACGGTTTTCTGGAATTAGAGGTATCATCTATTGCAAACCTGAAATGAGCAGCAGTATAATTGGAAATGCAATTTGGATCCGCAGTCAGTGCAGCAAGGTGTAATAGGATTGTTCCTATTACCCAGGCTGTAAACTCCCCTACTGAACCCTGTTCTGCTTCAATACTGTGGAATGATTACTCCCTATCCTTTCCCTGAACTTCTATACAGCAAAATAAAAGTTTTAAAGTATTTTCTACCACTGTCCCTAGCGCCTGCTGACGTCTCTCCCTGCACTAAGTACCCTGGAAAATGTCTGAATCCAAGATGGCTGAAGCTATTTATAGGGCTGTGACATCACAGGGCTGGCTGCTGATTGGCTGCATGCATGGCATTGTGGGTGATCCCTCGTTCCCAGAGTTTCTTGCTCCATGTCCTAACATGTGCAGCAGCTATTTTAGGAAAAAATGTGATTCGTTACCATGAAGCGTGAGGAAATTCGGATTCAGTGCGAATCAAATAATTCCTGAAATTCTGATCGAATTCCACTTCAGCTTCGATTCGCTCATCTCTAAACTTCACCTATCTTTTGTGGAGCAGAAGAACGGATAGGAAGCCTATGGAAGCTCTACAAAGTGCTTCCATGGGCTTTCCGGTCCGTGCCTCCGAACTGCAAAAAGATAGAACATGTAACTTATGGATTCCGGACCCATTCAAGTCAATGGTTCCACATCCAGAAAGCCGGTTTTGTGCATTGCAGACCGCTATTTTCTTAAAATACGAGATCTGTTGTTTTTTTTTTGTTTTTTTTGTTCTTTTGACAGAATTGAGAAGAATAGAAAATTAAACGGTGATGTGAACCCAGCCTCATATCTGTTGCAAAAAAAAAATATAATAATCTCTGCAGCTACCTATCTAAAAAAAAAAATTAAAACTATGTACGCAGTTTTATGTGCCATTATGAATTGTACATAACTGCTTAAGACTTTTTTATGTAAATGCTTTAGAACCATCATCAAAAATTCCATAGGCAGTATGATAGCGATTTTATAAAAATGATCACAGCGGGTATTTAATTCATGAAGAGAAGAAAATGTCCTATTTCACGAGTCGTATTCTTCCACAAATGCCAAGTTCCGTAACATTTTAAGCAATTGTGCAAACGGTTGAGTTACATCCTCTATTAAAATGTTTGCATTACTGAAATACCGCAGGGAAATTACCATTTGTTTCAGCAGATCTCAGTAAAATTTTGTATTAACAGATATAACAGCATTAGTATTATGTTACTTGTGACATCTGTTACATCCTTATTCAAAGGCAAATTTTTATGCAGTATATAAATCTGCCCGCATATAAAGGATGATATCATGTAGACAGTTTGATACCTGTAAGTCTAGGACAATAAGTTGCACGACAAAAAGGGTACAACTACACTGCGACATGTTGCACCAATGTTGCGCAATGTTTTTTGTAATGATACTTAATGATGAGCGAAGTGAGCTTTGGATCCTACATCCGAAGTCACTTTGTTCAAAATTTCGGAGATCCGTCTCCGTACAGTATTAAAATGTATGGGCTCCGATGAGCCGAAGTCAGTTAGTCGCGTGAGACTCTGTTGAATAACTTCGATAGTTCATTTAAAAAAAAAAAACACTTTAAAACTTGGAACTGAACTCGGCTTCATTTCCGAGGTACCAGTCGGAACCAAAGCCGAGTTCAGTTCCAAGTTTTTAAGTAGTTTTCCACTTAAAAAATCAACTACTGAAGTTATTTAACAAAGTCTCGCGCAACTTCGCGAATAACTGACTTCGGCTCATCTGAACCGATACATTTTAATACTTTACGGTGACGGATCTCCGTACAGTATTAATCCAAAGTTTTGAACGAAGCGACTTCAGATGTAGCATCCGAAGCTTGCTTCGCTCATCACTAATGATAGTCAATGATGTCATGCTGCGACTGTGATATGACAGTCACACAGAACTCCAACTTGGATGGATTTTTTGCGACTGTCTTGTCACAGCCGCAGCATGTCGCATGTCGCAGTGTAACACCATTGATAAAAAATAAAAAGTCGCGTGACACATGTCACCATGTATACCTAGCCTTATATATCATGTCTCCACTTTTTGGGCATGTGCCCTAGGCACAGGGGTGTAGCTGCATTGGGTGCTTTGGCAGCAGTTGCTTTCAAGTGTTGGTGGTAGAGGTGGCTCAGGGTCTTCTTTACCACAGTATTATCAATGCAAAAGAGTAGGTGGGGGGCCCCTAAAGCCTTAGTTAAACTTATGCCTGGGTCCTAGGTGCCAGTGGAATGCCAGAGTATTAAGATACAGGGTTAGGACAGCTAACAGGTTCTACTTAAGCAAAAACAAACAATGCAACAGCACCCTGCAAACACAAATAATAAAGTAAATACAATAGTGCCATACTCACTGTAGATAATGTACTAGTGCTAATGCTACGTTATAAATGTGACATTCTTGGCAAATACATTTTGTGCATAATTATTTGTGCCCGTCCTCCAACGGCAAGGCGAACCTACGATAAATACTACCTCTTTTGGTGCCATACTGGCCTACATTAAATTTAGGTAATGCAGGTTCCACATGCATGCTGAGCCCACACTATATTATACCTCTTTTGGTGCCATAATAGCCTCTTTTAAATTCAGGGAATGCAAGCTCATGCATGCAGATTCTACTTGGGGGTGAAATATAGCAGCTTCCTTTACTTAATGGAGATATCTGTTGTTCTAAGTGCAAAATAATAGTCAAAGAAGTTACAATAGCTTCTATCTGAAAGAAATGGCTTTTATTCCACTTTTAAATGATGGAGTTCACTACCTCGGTTCTTCAATGCCATCTTATTTCAAAGAGAAAATTATACATTTGGTCTCTTCTCAGCATTTTTGTTCTTATTGCACTCAATCAAATCCTTTCTGGATGTCAGTCTTCTCAGGACAGAGCACTGGTCTGTTTCCAACTCTGCTACACTTTACTGCACTTGAATGCTCCATCTGATGTTTACTCAGGATGAGTCTAGTCAAAGTTGATATCGGCCCTGTCAATGGGACCCTTTCCTGCGCTACCTAGCTTCACAATAATAAACTTTATTTATATAGCGCCAACATATTCTGCATATAATTTATAAGGTACACGTAAGACAAAAGTAGTAACAAATGAATTAGCAATTCAAACAAGAGGCATGAGAGCCCTGGTCTTGTAATCTGTGAGAAATACGGATGACGGAGGAGGTAAAAGGTCTCTGATTGTCCAGCCATCTTTCATAAATAGGGTAATGCACATAATGCTGGCCAGAGTCTGTGTATGCACAGAGATGAAGTTCATTAGGGTGTGTGGGATACTAAGCATCTAAGAAATAATGTAGAAGGTTTTTAGGGCATGCTTAAAGTGGTTGTTCAACGTTTCTGCAGACACCCCAGTGTGGTTGGACCCATGGTGGCAATCATACTCACTTGATCCGCACCTCTGGTTACTGTCTTCAAAGCAGCCCCTTGGGCTCTGCAGGTCCCGGGTCTCCCTGTGTCAACTTCTGGACTGATGCCGGGTCACATGACCACTGAATCCAATGACTGACCAAAGCGGTGACTTTTCACAAATACATGATGTCACCCGATCACGGTTGTTATCCAGTTTGGCTCTACTGTAGGTCTTGCAGGTATCTGAGTACCAGGAAACACAGTACCTGGGAAAAGCTGACTTCTAGTCCTGGGAACAAGCAGCAGCAGAACTCATAAGGAGAGGTCCAGAGAGAGAGGGACAGAGTAGGTTGGAAAGAGATAGGCTCAAGGCAGTGTCATATTTTCCTGTGAGAGAAACCAGTGTAGTACACCAGTGGTTGGTGGCATGGAAGGCTTGGAGACAAGTCATGTGGTCACACTGGGCCTCAGGTAGTGAACAGCAGCCATCCTATTCAGTCACAAGTAAGATGTTAACTCTGGAGATCCAAACAGATCAGATTTAAAGTTTTTTGCATTTCAAATAGATATTAAACCTCATTTACTAGTAAAGTAAAATTTTGAGATGTTTAGGTTATACAGAATGTGACTTAGATAGGAATAACTATTCTGTCCTTAAACTTATGTGTTCCCTTTCCTGTGTAGATGGAAACTACAAGCAGAGTCTGAAGGAAGATCAGCATCTGCTGTATCTCCGCCCCTCAGCAGCTCTTCATTCCTCCCACGACAGACCCTGCCTCCTCCTCCACACCAGCACAGAATGCTTAGAATCACAAAGCTGTGAAGACCTTTTAACATCACATCAACCCAGATTAAGTCGCATGGGTTACTCTTAGCACAAAAATTATACAACTAGCAAATGCATAAATCTATGTTAGCTATTCTAAAAGCCCATTTATATTAGGGAAATTAACATAATAATTTAATCAAATATGTGTCTTGATCTTTGGAAGTCTAAAAACAGGGGTCACATGACCGAGTAACATCATAAGGATGAGAACACAGCCAGGCGGAGGATCAGTGGGTGGAAACAACATTAAGGAGGAAATGCCCACCCTCATTTACACTTCCCCTTCGGCCAGCTGTATTATTGGACTTGCAGGCAAAACTGCAGCAACATGGGAAGGAATTTTGAAACAGCAGTAATTTTTAATGAGAGAAAAAGCAGATAAAGATGGCCGACCAGCATTGGCAAACCAGAAGGCAGAAAGGAGACTTGTAGCGGGGATGAAGCAACAGTTAGAACTGTTTTAAAATACTTCTAGACCAGAGGCATAGCTAAAGGATCATGGGTCCTGGTGCAAGAGTTCAGCTTGGGCCCCCCTTCCCTCAGTGCTTTGTTGCCATGGGCAGGGAAGCACATAGAGGGTCACTTATTACGACAGCCGTCTAAAATGCCCCTGCACTGGCGGTGGATCCGCTGAGCTTATGTAGAGATGCCGGCCTCTACAGGTGTAGAAAATGATGAATGAGACGGGCCTGTGGCGCCTGGGAAAAAGTCGCAGACTGCGGCGCAAAGACCCTTTGCGCTGTAATTTGTGCCAGCAGTATGCCTAATATTGACGTATTTTTGTTAGTAAATAAGACCCATATATGGAAAAAATTGGATTGGCTCACCCTTCAATTAATATGGAATGGGTGCTCCCCCTAAAAGAAAGATATCCCCAATCTTCTAAGGAGTGTATATTAACTGATTAAGGCCTCATGCACACGACCGTTGTGTGCATCCGCGTCCGTTGTTCCGTTTTCCGTGTTTTTCTGCGGACCCATTGACTTTCAATGGGTCTGTGGAAAAATCGGAAAATGCACCATTTGTAATCCGCGTCCGTGATCCGTGTTTCCAGTCCGTGAAAAAAATATGACCTGTCCTATTTTTTTCACGGACAACGGTTCGCGGACCCATTCAAGTCAATGGGTCCGTGAAAAAACACGGAGGCACACAACATTGTCATCCGCATCCGTGATCCGTGTCCGTTTTTTTCCTATCATTTTCAAGGCAAACTTGACTTAGATTTTTTTTTCACTTTTCATGTCTGGTGATCCTCCAAAAATCAAGGAAGACACACTGACAAAAAAAACGGAAACGGATCACAGAACAACAGAACCCCGTTTTGCGGACCGTGAAAAAATACTGTCGTGTGCATGAGGCCTTAATAAGAGGGGCACACCTGCATCTAAAAATCTGATGGAGCTACAGCCAATGCGTTTATATACTATTTATTAGCATCCAAAAATAATTAAAACAAACCAAAAAATATTGAGGTACCTCATTTGTTTTAATTATTTTTGGATGCTAATAAATAGTATATAAACGCATTGGCTGTAGCTCCATCTGATTTTTAGATGCAGGTGTGCCCCTCTTATTTAATCAGTAAATAACACCCATAGCCTTCATGCTGCCTGAGGCAAAAATGTAAACGACACCAACCCATGCAAAATTCTTAACCTGACCCCTTCCCGCCAGCCAGAGGTACAGTGGGATGCGAAAGTTTGGGCAACCTTGTTAATCGTCATGATTTTCCTGTATAAATCGTTGGTTGTTACGATAAAAAATGTCAGTTAAATATATCATATAACAGAGGCACACACAGTGATATTTGAGAAGTGAAATGAAGTTTATTGGATTTACAGAAAGTGTGCTATAATTGTTTAAACAAAATTAGGCAGGTGCATAAATGTGTGCACTGTTGTCATTTTATTGATTCCAAAACCTTTAGAACTAATTATTGGAACTCAAATTGGCTTGGTAAGCTCAGTGACCCCTGACCTACATACACAGGTGAATCCAATTATGAGAGAGTATTTAAGGGGGTCAATTGTAAGTTTCCCAAAACAACTCTCAAATGAGATGAAGACAAAGATTGTTCCCCATCATGGCTTAGGGGAAGGATACAGAAAGCTGTCTCAGAGATTTCAGCTGTCTGTTTCCACAGTTAGAAACATATTGAGGAAATGGAAGACCACAGGCTCAGTTCAAGTTAAGGCTCGAAGTGGCAGACCAAGAAAAATCTCGGATAGACAGAAGCGACGAATGGTGAGAACAGTCAGAGTCAACCCACAGACCAGCACCAAAGACCTACAACATCATCTTGCTGCAGATGGAGTCACTGTGCATCGTTCAACCATTCGGCGCACTTTACACAAGGAGATGCTGTATGCGAGAGTGATGCAGAGGAAGCCTTTTCTCTGCCCACAGCACAAAAAGTGCCGCTTGAGGTGGGCTAAAGCACATTTGGACAAGCCAGCTTCATTTTGGAATAAGGTGCTGTGGACTGATGAAACTAAAATTTAGTTATTTGGCCATAACAAGGGGCTTTATGCATGGAGGAAAAAGAACACAGCATTCCAAGAAAAACACCTGCTACCTACAGTAAAATATGGTGGTGGTTCCATCATGCTGTGGGGCTGTGTGGCCAGTGCAGGGACTGGGAATCTTGTCAAAGTTGAGGGACGCATGGATTCCACTCAGTATCAGCAGATTCTGGAGACCAATGTCCAGGAATCAGTGACAAAGCTGAAGCTGCGCCGGGGCTGGATCTTTCAACAAGACAACGACCCTAAACACTGCTCAAAATCCACTAAGGCATTTATGCAGAGGAACAAGTACAACGTTCTGGAATGGCCATCTCAGTCCCCAGACCTGAATATAATTGAAAATCTGTGGTGTGACTTAAAGAGAGCTGTCCATGCTCGGAAGCCATCAAACCTGAATGAACTAAAGATGTTTTGTAAAGAGGAATGGTCCAAAATACCTTCAACCAGAATCCAGACTCTCATTGGAACCTACAGGAAGCGTTTAGAGGCTGTAATTTCTGCAAAAGGAGGATCTACTAAATATTGATTTCATTTCTTTTTTGTGGTGCCCAAATTAATGCACCTGCCTAATTTAGTTTAAACAATTATAGCACACTTTCTGTAAATCCAATAAACTTCATTTCACTTCTCAAATATCACTGTGTGTCTCCTATAGGATATATTTAACTGACATTTTTTATCGTAACAACCAACGATTTATACAGGAAAATAATGATGATTAACAAGGTTGCCCAAACTTTCGCATCCCACTGTATAACTTGACCAGCATGTACTTTCTATTATACCAGTGTCTTCTTATGTGGCACAAGGGTCTTTGGGCCCCCTCAGGCTCCTAGGCCCGGTAGCAACTGCTACCCCTGCACCCCCTATACCTCCAGAAGGGGTCAGCAAAAACGCTTACGTTATGAGCGGATCCAGTTGTATTATCTTTAAAATAGCAATGACGGATCCGGCACCCATTGACTTACAATGGTTTTAATACTGGATCAGTCATTTTCTATTGTGTCTGAGAAAATGGATCCGTTTTTCTCCGCATCTCATGCCGGAGAGAAAACCGCAGCTTGCATCGGTTTTCTGTCCGGTATGGGGACACAACCAAACAGAACGCAATGCATTCTGGTACATTTTTCTCCAGTATTGAGATCTGGCATAGGTTAAAAGCAAGGGTGAAAGAAGCCTAAGAGAAAAAAAAATGATGGAAGTGCTTTTTTAAGGAGAAACAACTCCATCCTTTCATGACATGGGTGCATTGCACAAGATAGTAGGTGGTACCGTTCAGTGTAACATTGTATAAGCACGGAGTCCTCAGTTCTGCCTGAGAGACACATAACCTTCAGGTATTAGGCATCATTGCAGTAAGATGAGCAGTTCATGTTGACCACTTCCTCTTCTTCCATGTGCAGTCCAGGACTCGGGATTAGCAGCAGCACCATAGTTGCAGTAAATGCTATAACCTACCCCCAGCTGCCTATACGCTGCACCCCTTTATTCACAGGTTAAGTGGAGGTCTCAGAGATCGGACCCCTACTGATCATAAAGTGATGGTATATAGTAATGGACGAACATTGGCCTGGACGATTCGCAAAAGCGCGTTCGCGATCAAATGTTCGCGAACCGCGCGTTCGCGACAGGCCCCATTCACTTTAATGGAAGGCAAACCTGAAAAACATTCAGGTCATATTTGCATCCAGAAAACACTTACTAGAAGTACACAAATAGTCCCACAACATAGACAGTGATATACCAGAAGGGGATCATTGGCAAAAATTCCCACCAAAAATATGTATTTTAATGAGGGGCCATTTTTATGCGTCTTAAAGGGAAACTTTCAAAAATGTGCCCTGCTGTAGCCTAGAAAAATGGTTTTTCCTATCGGTTTGATGTATACAAATGTGCAGCACTCCACATTTTTATATCCTGAGGAGTCTATTAAAAAAAATGCATACGTTAATGTAATTTTTTTTTCTACCATGGAACTGTATGGTGAACGGACGCCACTGTACGGCATCAGTCTGAGGCATATGTTAACGCATACATTTTTGGTATGCATTAACTGGATGGCAAAAATAGGATGTGAACCCAGCCCTATTGTCAGAATAAGCACCAGTACACAGCGGAGCAGCGTGGCGGAGAGGGGAGGCCGCCATGTACTGACATAGCCTGGTCCTGGTGGTCATGGATGAGGACTGTGTTTCCCAAGGATCCTTTTCTACTGGGAAATACAGGGCACAGTATAATACGATAGAATCTATATAATATAAAGATATTAGCCCTACCCCAGAATAATAATACAATTAGGTGGTCATTTATTATATAGAAATACGTCTATGTTAGGCGTATTTCTGACACAGATTGTGGCGCAAAGGTCCTTAGCACCGCAATCTGCATATTTTTCCCACTCATGCCAGGTCTAAAAAAGGATGGAGTGGGCAGGGAAAGGGATACAATTATGGCCATCCAGATATTGGATACCACGCCATACATTGACCGGATAACACCTCTGTACAGTGACCGGATAACACCGCCATACCGTGACCGGATAAAAGGGTATAAGAGGGCACAGTACAGGGAATGACTAGGGGCACTACACAGGGTGTGGTAAGAGGGCACAATGCAAGGTATTAGAGGGGCACAGTACGGAGAGGGGGGCACAGTCACATGACCCTTTGATATTAGAAGGTCCTTATGGGGAATGTGGTTCATACGCCACCATAATGAGAGGCAGAGGAGTGAGACAGGGGTGTGATTATGTGGCTAGAGATAAAAAATTTAACTGTCGGCCAGTATAGGCCCCAAAAATTAGGCAATAGGCATTCACCTGACAGAAAAGAACTTTGGATTATGTAGCTGGAGGTACATTAGGCGGTCACAGGATAAATATGTAACTGTCGGCCAGTATAGGCCCCAAAAAGTAGCCAATAGACATTCACCTGACAGCAAAGAACTTTGGATTCTGTGGCTGGAGGTAAATTAGGCGGTCACAGGATAAATATGTAACTGTCGGCCAGTACAGGCCCCAAAAATTAGGCATTCACCTGACATAAAAGGCCTTTTATGCTGCTGTATATACATAAGGCAAGGACCATTCTTTGTTCTGTGTGGTGGCGGATATGTGTGGGTTGGCATGAGGAAATTCAATTACACGTGGTCATCACAGGTGTTGAATTCCTCCGAGATTCATGCCTCATTCCTTTTAAAAAATGTGAGGTAGTCCACACTGTCGTGAGCTAGGCGAGTGCGGTTATCGGTCACGATCCCCCTGCTGCACTGAACGTCCTTTCGGACAGGACACTCGACGAGGGGCAAGCCAAGAGGTCCATGGCAAATTGTGCCAGCTCTCGCCACAGGTCAAGCCTGCACACCCAGTAGTCTAGGAGTTCCTCGCTTCTCAGAGTGTCCACATCGGCCGTTAACCTGATGTAGTCGGACACCGGTCTGCCTAGGCATTCCCTGAGGCTGGAACCGGAGGGAGGCTGTCGATGGGTTGGCTGCAAGAATGGTCTCATCTTCAAACCACCCTCTTTTTGCAGGCGCGGTATGATTGGTACCCGCACCTGTTTCACTGTGGGTGGAAAGTCCTCTGCTAGCGCCCGCAACAGCAGAATGCAGCATCTCTCGCAGCAAGGCCTGGAAATTCTGCATTCTGACAGCCCTCTGTGATGCTGGTAACATGTCCGCCATTTTGTGTTGTACCGGGGTTCTAAGTACGTTGTCACCCAGTACAGGTCCTTGACCTTTATGCTTTTTATACGGGGGTCCCTCTTCAAACACTGGAACATGAAGGCCCCCATTTGCACTAAATTGGAAGCGGTGGAGCGCCCTGGCTCCTGCTCATCGCCCAGGATCATGTCGTCCTTGTCTCCTCCCCCCAGCCACGGAAAACACCAGAGATCCCCGAAAGGTTTAAAGCCTGCTCTTCTTGCTCCTCCTCCTCCTCCCCCCAGCTACCATCCTCCTCTGACTCCTCCTGACTTGTCTCAGATGGAGTAGCCAATAGTTCATTCAGCATTGCGACTTCCTTATCTTCCAGCTCCTGCTCCTCGACGGCTTGATCAATGACACGACTCAATGCATGCTCAAGATAGAAGGTGTAAGGTACGATGTCACTGATGGCGCCCTGGCTGCGACTGACCAATTTGGTGATCTCATCAAATGGCCGCAAAAGTGTGCAGGTGTAACATCCCAGAGTTATGTTACTAAACTCTTTCTCCCCGCTACTATTTGTTGGTAACATGTGCCTTGTCATCTAATGTGATTTATTTAATATTCCTCACAAATGTGCATTTTCTAAGCCTGTTACATGTAATTTGCTGTAATTTCCATATTCACCAGCAGGTGGCAGCAATGTGTCAGCAGGGGCTAAGTGACAGTTTAGCATATCTAGACTGGAATAGTACATTCCAGTTTAGCTCCCCCTCTATGAGCAGAGTGGGCTGTCCCATGTCCTGCCTCATGGGGAGGAAAGGAAGTTAGAGTGAGTGTGCCAGCCACCCCGGCTAGGGGAAGGCTGTGCTGGTAGGAGCACCCAGTTCTAGGGATCCCAACTCAGGATCGAGTTTCGGCTGAGACCAAAGATCACCATTCCCAGTCTGAGCCTTCAGCCTCAACTGGTGACAAGCAAGCAGCCATCTCCAGATCTCCAGGATGAACCATTCCCTGTGAGCATAACTGTGAGTACCATCCAGAGACCAGGAGAAGCCAAATTCCTCCTCAGCTAGTCAGTTCCATACACAGCAGAAGATAGACAGAGCAGAAGACAGATTTCTGCCATATTCTCCAGGCACATGATAGATGCAGAAGAGATATTGATCCCTGCCATACATTGCCAATACCTGCTGGGACCCAAGACTATTGCTGTATCTCATGTGGATTGATGCTGCCTCCAGTAAAGACAAGTTGAATTATATCCCAAGTCTGGATCTCATTCATTACTACCAAGTTTCTCAATTACTCCTACTAGCAACACACTCATTTATTGCAAGTGAGCCAGGATCCAGGAGTCCAGCCGTACCAAGGTAGGAGACACCATTGACACTATTGCCACTATAACACAGAAACATTATACCACTCTGGCATTCCTCACCTGGTTTGTGAGTTGCAACACCTTAAAGGGCCCTGAGACTGTACCCTGCGCACGCTGCAATTGGCGTCACAAACAAAAAACATAGACTATTATCCTCATATCCAGACCCACTGCATATTTTGGCGTCCGCCTAACCGTACCACGGTCCTGCTCATTGCACATGCGTCGTGCATGAGCAGCCACTGGCGCGGTGAAAAGAAACCAAGCTCCCCAGAACCTGTCCTGCCACAGTTTGTACAGGTAGTCATTAACGGCACGTTTTTGCTGGAGCAGCCTATCAAGCATATACACGGTTGAGTTCCAGCGCGACGGGCAGTCACAAATCAGACGTCTGACGGGCAAGTGGTGTCGCCGCTGAACATCAGCAAGGCGAGGCATGGCCGTGTAGGATCTTCTAAAATGGCCAGAGATTTTCCTGGCCTGCCACAAGACTCCTGGACTCCAGGGTATTTGGCAACAAATCATTGCACGACTAAGTTCAGGACGTGTGCCATGCACGGCACATGTGTCATTTTGCCCTGTTTCAGCGCGCTTAGCAGATTGCACCGTTGTTGCACACCACTTTACCAACTGTCAAATTGAGCGGGGTTAGCCACTAATCGGCCTGTTACTGCAGAGCTGAAAGGAGTGTAGGACCGGTGTGGCTCTTGGCTTCCAGGCACAACAGCCACAGCACAGCATGGCAACTTCTCACCTGGCACGTCGAATAGGTTCTGGGAATCTTGGGGGGTGCAGCGGAAGAGGCGGAAGCAGTGGAAAATGAGGAGCCAGCCGAGGAGGAGATGGAGGATGGAGTAGGAGGAGGAGACGGAGGATGGAGTAGGAGGAGGAGAATAAGAGGTAGGTCTGCATGAAATCCGTGGCTGTAGCACCAAATCCACACAGGTGCCACGGTTTACATGCTTGAGGGCCGTCAGAATGTTCACCCAGTGGGCAGTAAAAGTTATGTACCTTCCCTGCCCGTGTTTGCTAGATCATGTGTCTGTGGTCAGACGACACTGTGTGCCAGAGACATAGTGCCTTGCTGCTGAACCTGGCCATATAGTTCAGGGATGCCCTTCTGGGAGAAAAATTTCCTTCCGAGGCTTTCCATTGCGGTGTGCCAATGGCCACAATTTTTCTAAAGGCAGTAGTTGGAGGGCTAGCCGTTCTGACAAGCCAGCGGTCAGCTGTTGGGCAAGAGGATTATCCGGCGTCATAATTTTTTTACGCTCGTACATTTGGGCCACGGAAGCCTGCCTTGTGCCAGATGAATGCAACGACGGCACGGTGGAAGGTGGAGAAGAGGCTGGACGTGGAGCGCCAGGAGTGTGGCTTTGTGGGTACTGATGGCAATGCTCCCACTGGGCTCGGTGATGGGAGGCCAGGTGCCTTCTTAAGGCGGTCGCCCCTAGTTGAGTGTTGGGCTTACCGCGACTTATGCGTTGCCAGCACAGGCTGGAGGGGCTCGAGTGGAGGGGCTATGGTGGTGGTGGTGTCTTTGTGGGTGCACATAGCAGAGAGTGAGGAGGGTGCAGATACAGAGGATGAGGAGGGTTTAGAAGCGGAAGGCTAATTGAGCCACTCAACCAACTCTTGTGCGTCCTTTGACATACGCAATCGCACTGCCTGTCATTTTCAAAATGAACCTGTGCCAAAGTCCCTAGAGAAGAGCAGTATTTGTGGAAGCTGATATATGGTAGGCATCAATCAGTTGTTAGTTGAAGCTGGTATATCACCCTCAAGCAGTAATTTTGTGGATGCATGTATATGGAAAACCTCTATCACTATTTTGTGGAAGCTGATATATGGCAGGCCTCAATCAGTTTTTAGTTGAAGCAGGTATATCAAAACCCGCAATCTGTATTTTGTGGAAGCATGTATATGGAAAACCTCTATCACTATTTTGTGGACGCTGATATATGGCAGGCCTCAATCAGTTGTTAGTTGAAGCAGGTATATTACCCTCCAGAAGTAATTTTGTTGACGCGGGTATATGGAAAACCTCTATCAATATTTTGTGGAAGCTGATATATGTCAGGCCTCAATCAGTTGATAGATGAAGCTGGTATATCACCCTCAAGCAGAAATTTTGTGGACGCAGGTATATGGAAAACCTCAATCTATATTTTGTGGAAGCTGATAGATCGCAGCCCTCTATCAATATTTTCTGGAAGCATACAAATGCACTATAATATACTTTCTATGTTAGAAAGTACACTGCTCAAAAAAATAAAGGGAACACAAAAATAACACATCCTAGATCTGAATTAATTAAATATTCTTCTGAAATACTTTGTTCTTTACATAGTTGAATGTGCTGACAACAAAATCACACAAAAGAACAAAATGGAAATCAAATTTTTTAACCCATGGAGGTCTGGATTTGGAGTCACACTCAAAATTAAAGTGGAAAAACACACTACAGGCTGATCCAACTTTGATGTAATGTCCTTAAAACAAGTCAAAATGAGGCTCAGTAGTGTGTGTGGCCTCCACATGCCTGTATGACCTCCCTACAACGCCTGTGCATGCTCCTGATGAGGTGGCGGACGGTCTCCTGAGGGATCTCCTCCCAGACCTGGACTAAAGCATTTGCCAACTCCTGGACAGTCTGTGGTGCAACGTGACGTTGGTGGATAGAGCGAGACGTGATGTCCCAGATGTGCTCAATTGGATTCAGGTCTGGGGAATGGGCGGGCCAGTCCATAGCATCAATGCCTTCGTCTTGCAGGAACTGCTGACACACTCCAGCCACATGAGGTCTAGCATTGTCTTGCATTAGGAGGAACCCAGGGCCTAATGGCAGTCAGGCTACCTCTGGCGAGCACATGGAGGGCTGTGCGGCCCTCCAAAAAAATGACACCCCACACCATTACTGACCTAATGCCAAACGGGTCATGCTGGAGGATGTTGCAGGCAGCAGAACGTTCTCCACGGTGTCTCCAGACTCTGTCACGTCTATCACATGTGCTCAGTGTGAACCTGCTTTCATCTGTGAAGAGCACAGGGCGCCAGTGGCGAATTTGCCAATCTTGGTGTTTTCTGGCAAATGCCAAACGTCCTGCACGGTGTTGGGCTGTAAGCACAACCCCCACCTGTGGACGTCGGGCCCTCATATCACCCTCATGGAGTCTGTTTCTGACTCTAGTGCTCCTCCTGTTCCTCCTTGCACAAAGGCGGAGGTAGCGATCCTGCTGCTGGGTTGTTGCCCTCCTACGGCCTCCTCCACGTCTACTGATGTACTGGCCTGTCTCCTGGTAGCGCCTCCATGCTCTGCACACTACGCTGACAGACACAGCAAACCTTCTTGCCACAGCTTGCGATAATGTGCCATCCTGGATAAGCTGCACTACCTGAGCCACTTGTGTGGGTTGTAGAATCCGTCTCATGCTACCACTAGAGTGAAAGCACCGCCAGCATTCAAAAGTGACCAAAACATCAGCCAGGAAGCATAGGAACTGAGAAGTGGTCAGGTCACCACCTGCAGAACCACTCCTTTATTGGGGGTGTCTTGCTAATTGCCTATAATTTCCACCTGTTGTCTATCCCATTTGCACAACAGCATGTGAAATTGATTGTCACTCAGTGTTGCTTCCTAAGTGGACAGTTTGATTTCACAGAAGTGTGATTGACTTGGAGTTACATTGTGTTGTT
Source organism: Bufo bufo (assembly GCF_905171765.1). NCBI lineage: Eukaryota > Metazoa > Chordata > Amphibia > Anura > Bufonidae > Bufo > Bufo bufo. Next base: position 56,402,153 of record NC_053393.1, read on the forward strand.
TAAGTGTAACCTTTATTTTTTTGAGCAGTGTATATTATAAGTATATCACACCCCTCTGTGAGTACCATCCAGAGACCAGGGCCTGGACGGATCGCTATCATCGAAGGAAAAATTAATTCCCAAGTTTATCAAGACATTTTGCAGGAGAACTTAAGGCCATCTGTCCACCAGCTGAAGCTCAACAGAAGATGGGTGTTGCAACAGGACAACGACCCAAAGCATACAAGTAAATCAACAACAGAATGGCTTAAACAGAAAAAAATACGCCTTCTGGAGTGTCCCAGTCAGAATCCTGACCTCAACCCGATTGAAATGCTGTGGCATGACCTCAAGAAAGCGAGTCACACCAGACATCCCAAGAATATTGCTGAACTGAAACAGTTCTGTAAAGTGGAATGGTCAAGAATTACTCCTGACCGTTGTGCACGTCTGATTTGCAACTACAGGAAACGTTTTGTTAAAGTTATTGCTGCCAAAGGAGGTTCAACCAGTTTTTAAATCCAAGGGTTCACATACTTTTTCCACCTGCACTGTGAATATTTACATGGTGTGTTCAATAAAAACATGGTAACATTTATTTCTTTGTTTGTTATTAGTTTGGGCAGACTGTGATTGTCTATTGTTGTGACTTAGATGAAGATCAGATCACATTTTATGACCAATTTGTGCAGAAATCCATATCATTCCAAAGGGTTCACATACTTTTTCTTGCAACTGTATGTTCGCATGTTCGGCAGATCGCAAACGCGCACAGTTCGCCGTGAACCGACCACTGTGCGAACCGCAAGGCCATCACTAATGGTATACCCTAGTGATAGTCTTCCCTTTATGAGCTAGAAAATTCTCTCTAGGTATAATATATCTCATATGAAAATCAACACATATACAGTCAGGTCCGTAAATATTGGGACATCAACACAATTCTAACATTTTTGGCTCTATACACCACCACAATGGATCAGAAATGAATCGAGCAAGATGTGCTTTAACTACAGACTGTCAACTTTAATTTGAGGGTATTTACATCCAAATCAGGTGAACGGTGTAGGAATTACAACAGTTTACATATGTGCCTCCCACTTGTTACGGGACCAAAAGTAATGGGACAGAATAACAATCATAAATCAAACTTTCACTTTTTAATACTTGGTTTCAAATCCTTTGCAGTCAATTACAGCCTGAAGTCTGGAACGCATAGACATCACCAGACGCTGGGTTTCATCCCTGGTGATGCTCTGCCAGGCCTCTACTGCAACTGTCTTCAGTTCCTGCTTGTTCTTGGGGCATTTTCCCTTCAGTTTTGTCTTTAGCAAGTGAAATGCATGCTCAATTGGATTCAGGTCAGATGATTGACTTGGCCATTGCATAACATTCCACTTCTTTCCCTTAAAAAAACTCTTTGGTTGCTTTTGCAGTATGCTTTGGGTCATTGTCCATCTGCACTGTGAAGCGCCCTCCAATGAGTTCTGAAGCATTTGGCTTAATATGAGCAGATAATATTTATTTCTCCATACTCTTCTCTTTCCATCACTCTGGTAACATAGTAACATAGTAACATAGTGTATAAGGCCGAAAAAAGACATTTGTCCATCCAGTTCGGCCTGTTATCCTGCAAATTGATCCAGAGGAAGGCAAAAAAACCCTGTGAGGTAGAAGCCAATTTTCCTCACTTTAGGGGAATAAAAAATTCCTTCCCGACTCCAATCAGGCAATCAGAATATCTCCCTGGATCAACGACCCCTCTCTAGTAGCTATATCCTGTAATATTATTACACTCCAGAAATACATCCAGGCCCCTCTTGAATTCCTTTATTGTACTCACCATCACCACCTCCTCAGGCAGATAGTTTCATAGTCTCACTGCTCTTACCATAAAGAATTATTTTCTATGTTTGTGTACAAACCTTCTTTCCTCCAAACGCAGAGGATGTCCCTTCATCACAGTCACAGTCCTGGGGATAAATAGATGATGGGATAGATCTCTGTAACATAGTAACATAGTACATAAGGCCGAAAAAAGACATTTGTCCATCCAGTTCGGCCTGTCATCCTGCAAGTTGATCCAGAGGAAGGCAAAAAAACCCTGTGAGGTAGAAGCCAATTTTCCTCACTTTAGGTGCTGTACTGACCCCTGATATATTTATACATATTAATTAGATCTCCCCTCAGTCGTCTTTTTTCTAACGTGAATAACCCTAATTTTGATAATCTTTCAGGGTACTGTAGTTGCCCCATTCCAGTTATTACTTTAGTTGCCCTCCTCTGGACCCTCTCCAGCTCTGATATGTCTGCCTTGTTCACTGGAGCCCAGAACTGTACACAGTACTCCGTGTGGTCTGACTAATGATTTGTAAAGTAGTAGGAATATGTTCTCATCACGGGCATCTATGCCCCTTTTGATGCAACCCATTATCTTATTGGCCTTGGCAGCAGCTGCCTGACACTGTTTTTTGCAGCTTAGTTTGCTGTTTATTAAAATTCCTAGATCCTTTTCCATGTCAGTGTTACCGAGTGTTTTACCATTTAGTATGTACGGGTGACTTGCATTATTCCTTCCCATGTGCATGACTTTACATTTGTCAGTGTTAAACCTCATCTGCCACTCATATGCCCAAGCCTCCAGTCTATCCAGATCCCTCTGTAGTAGTATACTGTCCTCTTCAGTGTTAATTACTTTACACAGTTTAGTGTCATCTGTGAAAATTGATATTTTACTATGCAAGCCTTCTACAAGATCATTAATAAATATGTTGAAGAGAATAGGGCCCAATACTGACCCCTGAGGTACTCCACTAGTGACAGTGACCCAATCTGAGTATGTACCGTTAATAACCACCCTCTGTTTTCTATCATTGAGCCACATACAGACGTTTTCTCCCAGTCCGAGCATTCTCATTTTATATACTAACCTTTTATGTGGTACAGTGTCAAATGCTTTGGAGAAGTCCAGATACATGACATCCATTGATTCGCCGCTGTCAAGTCTAGAACTTACCTCCTCATAGAAACTGATTAAATTAGTTTGACATGACCGATCCCTCACGAATAGGGATGAGCGAACCCGAACTGTATAGTTTTCGTAAAAGTCCGGGTTCGGGTTCGGTGTTCGGCGCTTTCTTGGCGCTTTTTGAAAGGCTGCAAAGCAGCCAATCAACAAGCGTCATACTTCTTGCCCCAAGAGGCCATCACAGCCTTGCCTACTATTGGCATGGCTGTGATTGGCCAGTGCAGCATGTGACCCAGCCTCTATATAAACTTGGGTCATGTAGCGCTGCACGTCACTCTGCTGATACAAGAGTAGGGAGAGGTTACAGCTGCGACGTTAGGGCGAGATTAGGCAGATTAACTCCTCCAAAAGACTTCATTCAGTGATCGATCTACAGCTGTGGATCATTGAAGTGCTGATATTGAATTGCTCACTTTTTTTAGGCTGCCCAGAGCGTTTTTATATCACTTTTTTCTGGGATGATCGGCGGCCATTTTGTGGCTTGTGGTGCGCCAGCACAAGCTACCACCAAGTGAATTTAACCATCAATAGTGTGGTTATTTTTTGCTATATCCTACATCAGGTGCAGGCTGAGCCTTTGTCACCCAAGTGCATTTAACCATCAATAGTGTGGTTATTTTTTGGCCATATACTACATCAGGTGCAGGCTGAGCCTGTGTCACCCAAGTGAATTTAACCATCAATAGTGTGGATATTTTTTGGCCATATACTACATCAGGGGCAAGTTGAGCCTGTCACCCAGCGCCTAAAAAATAGGCCTCACATTTCTATTCCTCCAAATCAGTACTGTTTTAGCTGGTCAAGTTATTTTTAGTGAGCATAAAAGCACAGTTTTTGTTCTGGGTTGAAAAACTATTCCAAAATTTGCAATTCTCAAAATAAGTAGTTTATGCTATATATATCAGGCCTACTTGAAATCTATCCCAAAAAGGATATCTTAGATTCAAGGTGCTGATAGTGTCATTCAGAAAAACTTAACACACACGCTACAGTGCAGATACAAGTCTAATTCTGTGATTAAACGTATACCTGTCACACAGCGCCTAAAAAATAGGCCAGACATTTATATTCCTCCAAATCAGTACTGTTTTAGCTGGTCAAATTATTTTTAGTGACCGTAAAAGCACAGTTTTTGTTCTGGGTTGAAAAACTATTCCCAAATTTGCCATTCTCAAAATTAGTAGTTTCTGCTATATCAGGCCTACTTTAAATCTATCTCAAAAAGGGTATATTAGATTCAAGGTGCTGATAGTGTCATTCTGAAAAACTTAACACACACGCTACAGTGCAGATACAAGTCTAATTCTGTGATTAAACGTATACCTGTCACCCAGCGCCTAAAAAATAGGCCTCACATTTATATTCAGCTAAATCTGTCATTACTTGTGTGCCTGTATTAGTGTAATACGGTACCTAAATAGATAGCCAGACAGTGTTAGGTGTCTGTAAAAAAAGGCCTGAATTTTAATTCAATACATTGGCCCGAATAATATTTTTCTTATTGTGGTGAACGGTAACAATGAGGAAAACATCTAGTAAGGGACGCGGACGTGGACATGGTCGTGGTGGTGTTAGTGGACCCTCTAGTGCTGGGAGAGGATGTGGCCGTTCTGCCACAGCCACACGTCCTAGTGTACCAACTACCTCAGGTCCCAGTAGCCGCCAGAATTTACAGGGATATTTGGTGGGGCCCAATGCCGTTCTAAGGATGGTAAGGCCTGAGCAGGTACAGGCATTAGTCAATTGGGTGGCCGACAGTGCATCCAGCACGTTCACATTATCTCCCACCCAGTCTTCTGCAGAAAGCGCACAGATGGCGCATGAAAACTGTTGAGGGAAGTTTGGATTTAAATATATATGTATATATGCCCTTACATATATGCATGTATATTGGCCCTTTTGCATGGGCCGGTCCAGGTGGTATGGGTGTATACATGGAGATGTATGTATGCCCCCTTGTCAGCATACATCTCTATGTATAATATATCCATATGCAGGTGGGCTTATTACTGCCCATTTATGATATTGTGTATATGGACATGCATGTAGATGTGCCCCAAACATCTATATGGATGAATATACCTAAGTGCCCCCAGGTTGGGTAGTATATATATATGTATTGATCAGCCTGGTTCGTTTATGACGTGGGAGTGTGTAATGTTATGTGGCAGCTGGAGGCTTACAGCTTATGCAGGAAGTCCTTTGTTTCAGCTCTAGCATTCCGTCACACGACCCCACGATGATGTCATCACCCTCCTGTTGAAGAAGGAGGAGGGGGGCTGCTTTTGTGCTATAAAACCCCCAGCAGGGCAGACATGCGCTCTCTTGGAATCTGGACTACAATCAGAGACATATGGGACAGCTCCCTGAAGGAAGGGAGGCCACATGCGGCCACATGAAATGGCTGAGTACCAACCATCCCCTAACCCCTGGCTGTTGACTTCATGTCTCAGCATTAATCCTTGATGAGCCTGTACCCTGGAAGCAGCCCAGTCACCCCCTGTATAACCCTTGGTTACCCTTAACCTCTCCTGCCCTGAGTCCCTCTATAATCCTAGTATCCCCTGTGTTCCCCCAGGATTGTAGATCCCTCATATCCCCTGTTCCGTAATAACCCCTGGTTATTCCCCGTAGGGATAGTATATTGTCAGGATTGGGTGGGCTGCTGGTAAAGTGTATGCATGTGTATTATTACAATTGTAGTTAGATGTTGGGGAGGACTTGGGAATGTGTTAGTGTAGTTAGTACCGTAATAGTGTATTGTTACTTATATTGTTGTGTGCTGCTATAAATATATATATCTATTCCATTGATATAGATATATATAATTATAAGCAAATATTAGACTGTGACATATAGTGTGTGAATAAATCCCTGCAGAGCATTAACCTCTGCATTGCCCTGTCCCTGCAGAGTCCTGACCATTAACCTCTTCAATGCCTGATCCCTGCTACCACTGTCCTGATAACTCATAACCCTGTGTCCCTTGGCCTGCAGGTATTAACCCCTGCAGAGCCACCATTGTGTTTAACTCCTTGTACCCCATAGGGACAGTGATTAGTCAGGCGGGTGGGTTACTGATATTTGTGTGTATGCGAATGTATTATTGTATTGTATAGATAGTGTGTGGGGTGGAATTTGGGATTGTGCTGTGTAGAGTAGTTAGGCTTGTATTGTGTTTATTGTAGTACCATTTCTATACTGCGGTGTGTACTTCTGTATGTATATATATTCATATCCATTGATCTATGAATATATATAGATATAGCATATAGTTAGACTTGTATAATTGTATTGTGTAATAAATATTCCTTATTGTTCATAATACAGTGTATGGTGTTTTTACTAGTCGCCGCCGTAGTATAGTGATAGTAAGTCGCACGTAGTGTAGTTCAGTGTAGTGTATAGGCAATCAGAGGTAATCAGTAGTGTTTTATGTTTATTTAGGTATAAATGGGCGGAGTCATCAATAGACAGCTCCTCCCATTTATGAATATTAATTATCTATATTTGCATAAATATTGGTGATTAATATTCCCCCTTAACATTGGCGAGCCAGGCCCACTGCTAGGAATTTGTTTTCTGTGTTTGTTTTTGGTGAAAAAAATCGTTTACGCTGTGAACTAGTCAGACAGGAGGGACGCGGTCAGTGGATTCTGAGCGTCCATTGCCTGATAGTTCGTACAGGTAAAGCGTTTTGCTCAGAACCAAACACGGAGCAATCTCTACAGCAGAGAATTTAAATCTTTCTGATTTGTGTATTAACGATTTTCTGATTGCCTTGCACGCCCACTGAACACTGGAGAGAAGTCGTCACATACGTCACTGAAGAGATGACCATCGCCGTTGGAGCTGAACAGAGAAGTCCGGCTGAGCGGGAGAAGGCGTTCCTGATACTACAGGACCTTCTCCACGCAGCATACAAGGGACAACTAAGGACAACATTAAGGAAGATGACCTCTCATCAAAACGGGAGTATGGACTTCTCCACACTACACCAGCTAGCTAAACACAGCACATATAACCCCATCCTCCCCACCACTCACAAGTCAGCAGAAATGCTGTGGTCCGATTTGTTAACACAGGCTTGTAGTTACGACAAGCTATGTGTTAACAAACGGACGATGTTGAACAAGGCCACCAAACGGCTTCGGATGCTGGCCAAACTCGTTCATACGTTTGAGGCTAGCATCTGTAAGCCAAAGGAAGTGGCGCTGGTGTCTCAGTCAACGGAGACAATTCCTCCGGCCATTCACTGCCAGTGCTGTGCCAGTAATTCGGACCAGGTTTCGACATTGCAGGCACGGCTGGCAGAGAATGTGCAGTCTACTGTTGACCGAGATGCGCAGGTGGCTAGGATAGAGTCACAGTTGGTAGAGCTGCAGAGGCAGAAGGAGGAAATTGAGGCTAAGTTGACTCAGTCTTATACTGAGGTCAAGGCCTTCAAGGAGCGGACTGCCTCTACTGACGTGACGGTAGCCAAATTGAAGGCTCAGGTTTCTGTAAGGTCCCAGCTAATGTCTGGCATGCAACAGGTTATCACCAAGTTGGTGCCGGCCCTTTCTTTTTCCATAAAGCCAGGGTCGGAATCTCCCAAAATGTTGCCCTGTGCAGGGCCACAAGGGGGGAGAGTAGTCTGTGACCGGTCTAATCATCAGGTCAAGCCGGTCCAGACTAACAGAGATTTTTCCCTGACTTTGGGAAAAAGAACTGTGGTGAAGAGTGCGTCCCTGAGGATGGAACAATTCAGGAGAAGGGAGCACGGCTGCAGTGTAGATGGACCTGGGCCATGCAGAGCAAACATCTGATGTTTTGCTTGTGGTGGCCTAGGTCACATAGCGAGACACTGCAAAACAGATAGGAACATAACACACAGGACAGGAAACCAAGTCACGTGTTTCAGGTGTGGGAACAAAGGACACATTGCAAGGAATTGCCCTTGTGCAAGTAATTGCAATGTGTCCAACAGTATCAGCCAGGTAACAAATTGTGCAGTGGGGTCTAGTCAGCCTGGCCATAACGGGGTTACCTCTCGGCAGCATCACCAGCTGATGAGGGGTCAGAGTGGCCAAGCTAGGCTAGGCAACATTTGACACCCCTGTACGATTTGTTACACCGTTTGTTCCCTGTGTATGTCCATGTTGTGTGTTTTTGTTATCTGTTTGTAAGTTTTTCTTGATGTTGGTGGTGGTGGGCCTTGTCTACGGATGTGTTCTACCATGCTGATTTTTGTAGTTTACATTCCTTGCTGTAAGTCCAGTTGCTGCTGTGTTTGTTTCATTCTGTGTCCGCTTGCAGTGGAACAGTGTTATACTTTGAAACGAGAACGTATAGGCTCATGAGCAGATAATTTCACACGGGAAATCCTACACAAAGGATGATGTGATATTATTCTGGGCAACCAGGGTCTCAGATCGATACAGATAGCGCTGTTGTGCTCAAGGTTTTTGTTAGGGCTGTGTTGCGCTGGGGACTGGGGCGGACAGACAACATTGGTGTAATGTTGTGCTGCGCACTTGATTCTAGTCCGGTCAGGTAGCACAGCTCTGATAGGGATTGGACGCAGAGTGTTTGGCAGCAGAGTGTGGACTGTGTTCTTGTGTTGTGGGGTCCTGGGGAGCTAGGGCATGATTATGCCAATGGTTCTGTGGGCCCCCACAAGACGGGATCACAGGGGGAAGTCAGCCTGGGTACACATGGGTGGACAGGGATGCGGTGCCATCAATAACAAGATGGTGCTTTGTCCACAGCACTTCAGTTATCCTAACCTAGTAGGGTGGCCATCCTTATCTGTTGGTGCAGAGGGATGTGTAGCAGAGGACGCAATCCTCTGAAGGTAGGGTGTTCAGACACCAGTGTTAGGATAACGAGGGGTCCTGTAAGATGAAGGGCAGCCCAATACCTTTCTCTACCCATGGGTCAAAGGTATTGGTGCTGGGAATTTTCACATTTAATTGCACTGTTAGGGGAGAAATTCCCCTGGGAGCGCCTGGTATTTTCTTCTGCCATAGGTGTGATTTTATATGGAGCGGAAGAAAAACCCAGGAGATGCCACAGAAGAGACCAGCTATTCCCCCTGACACTGTTGTGAAGCTCCAGAGGATCCCACTGGATTTTGGCAACTAAGCGACCTCTGCCTAGAGGTGTTCTAGAGAAGACTGTGCCACAATCCAGCGGGAGCATTATCTCAGGCTCTGGAGAAAGACTTGGAGATGTTCGGGTGGAAGAGCTTATTATCACTTGTTTCACCCAGTGAAACTTCTTCTGGTTCTGGTCATCGTCATATCGGAGGGTCAAGGGACTTATTGACCAAATACACCAGAACCAGACAGAACTTTACCGAACTAACCGGAGGAGGAGGCTCAGGACATAACTCAAACATTGTCCTGTAGGCAAAAATTTCATGGACACACTTTGTTTCCTATGAGGGTTCAGGACTTATAACTTGTGCTATCCTGAAACCCCATAGCCCTATGTACATATTTATTTTGTTTGTTGTTGATTGTGTACCCATGGACACTCTAGGTACAAATGTGTGACAGCCTATACTCAGGGAAACTCGCCCAACACACTGCGGTGAGTTATAACTTGGCTGCACACATTTGCATCCTATAGTCGTTTCCCATTGACACGGGGGTCTGTGACCTACCTGTGTCTTTGGAGGTAGAGAGATATGCCAGGTTGCATGAGTCTCTATGGGTACACACATTTAATGGAATTTGGTGGTGTTGGGAGGGATGTGACCTTTTTTTGTGTGAATGGGGAAGAGTAGATTCCCTAGGGACAGGCCCCCCCTCCTTTACCAAGTTCATTTGCCACTTTAACCCTAAGAACGGTGACGTTTGTAAGGGTTGGACTGAATGTCAGTGAGTGCGGTGTTCTTTCCCGCAGTTAGTATTTAGGTACTATGACATCACCTCTTACCAGAAATTCTGACCTGCCTTGTAAAGACCTACGTATCTGTCCATGGGAGAACCTCTCCAACAACTGAGTCTAAAGTTGTACTTGTGTTAAAAGGTCAGCCTATGGCCGTCCGTACCCCATAAGGAGGTGCTACATGGATTAAGGGTAAAGTCATTCTGGAATCATTGGGAGTGACTGACAACGAAAGACTGGCACTGACATTGGGGGTGACGGACGCCAGAAGAACAACACTGGCAAAGAGAAAGAACACGGTCGCTGAGTGGAGTGATAAAAACAGCGAAGGTGAAGCCATTCCCGAGTCAGAAATAGACTACATAGGGAGTGGCTGACACCTGAGGATCATAATGTAAGATGCAAGTAAATTCCAGAGAAGAAGACGGTGTATTCTATGGATGGAGACGCCTGGTTACGTTGAAGGGCAGGTCGGAGGTGTTAGTGCACGATGGGTGATGACTAGGTACCTAAGGGCCATATTACTTCAGTCCTTCCTGAACTGTTACCAAGAGGGGGGTTGAGGGGGCAAATATATCCCAACACTTCCCCAAAGTTTATTGTCGAATTGCGACAACAGGGGGATTGTTGAGGGAAGTTTGGATTTAAATATATATGTATATATGCCCTTACATATATGCATGTATATTGGCCCTTTTGCATGGGCCGGTCCAGGTGGTATGGGTGTATACATGGAGATGTATGTATGCCCCCTTGTCAGCATACATCTCTATGTATAATATATCCATATGCAGGTGGGCTTATTACTGCCCATTTATGATATTGTGTATATGGACATGCATGTAGATGTGCACCAAACATCTATATGGATGAATATACCTAAGTGCCCCCAGGTTGGGTAGTATATATATATATATGTATTGATCAGCCTGGTTCGTTTATGATGTGGGAGTGTGTAATGTTATGTGGCAGCTGGAGGCTTACAGCTTGTGCAGGAAGTCCTTTGTTTCAGCTCTAGCATTCCGTCACACGACCCCACGATGATGTCATCACCCTCCTGTTGAAGAAGGAGGAGGGGGGCTGCTTTTGTGCTATAAAACCCCCAGCAGGGCAGACATGCGCTCTCTTGGAATCTGGACTACAATCAGAGACATATGGGACAGCTCCCTGAAGGAAGGGAGGCCACATGCGGCCACATGAAATGGCTGAGTACCAACCATCCCCTAACCCCTGGCTGTTGACTTCATGTCTCAGCATTAATCCTTGATGAGCCTGTACCCTGGAAGCAGCCCAGTCACCCCCTGTATAACCCTTGGTTACCCTTAACCTCTCCTGCCCTGAGTCCCTCTATAATCCTAGTATCCCCTGTGTTCCCCCAGGATTGTAGATCCCTCATATCCCCTGTTCCGTAATAACCCCTGGTTATTCCCCGTAGGGATAGTATATTGTCAGGATTGGGTGGGCTGCTGGTAAAGTGTATGCATGTGTATTATTACAATTGTAGTTAGATGTTGGGGAGGACTTGGGAATGTGTTAGTGTAGTTAGTACCGTAATAGTGTATTGTTACTTATATTGTTGTGTGCTGCTATAAATATATATATCTATTCCATTGATATAGATATATATAATTATAAGCAAATATTAGACTGTGACATATAGTGTGTGAATAAATCACTGCAGAGCATTAACCTCTGCATTGCCCTGTCCCTGCAGAGTCCTGACCATTAACCTCTTCAATGCCTGATCCCTGCTACCACTGTCCTGATAACTCATAACCCTGTGTCCCTTGGCCTGCAGGTATTAACCCCTGCAGAGCCACCATTGTGTTTAACTCCTTGTACCCCATAGGGACAGTGATTAGTCAGGCGGGTGGGTTACTGATATTTGTGTGTATGCGAATGTATTATTGTATTGTATAGATAGTGTGTGGGGTGGAATTTGGGATTGTGCTGTGTAGAGTAGTTAGGCTTGTATTGTGTTTATTGTAGTACCATTTCTATACTGCGGTGTGTACTTCTGTATATATATATATTCATATCCATTGATCTATGAATATATATAGATATAGCATATAGTTAGACTTGTATAATTGTATTGTGTAATAAATATTCCTTATTGTTCATAATACAGTGTATGGTGTTTTTACTAGTCGCCGCCATAGTATAGTGATAGTAAGTCGCACGTAGTGTAGTTCAGTGTAGTGTATAGGCAATCAGAGGTAATCAGTAGTGTTTTATGTTTATTTAGGTATAAATGGGCGGAGTCATCAATAGACAGCTCCTCCCATTTATGAATATTAATTATCGATATTTGCATAAATATTGGTGATTAATATTCCCCCTTAACAAAAACCAAGCCCATCAGTCTGTCACATCACCCCCATGCATATCAGGGAAACTGTCTGAGCCTCAAGTTATGCAGCAGTCTCTTATGCTGTTTGAAGACTCTGCTGCCAGGGTTTCCCAAGGGCATCCACCTAGCCCTTCCCCAGGGGTGGAAGAGATAGAATGCACTAATGCACAACCACTTATGTTTCCTGATGATGAGGACATGGGAATACCACCTCAGCACATCTCTGATGATGACGAAACACAGGTGCCAACTGCTGCGTCTTTCTGCAGTGTGCAGACTGAACAGGAGGTCAGGGATCAAGACTGGGTGGAAGACGATGCAGGGGACGATGAGGTCCTAGACCCCACATGGAATGAAGGTCGTGCCACTGACTTTCACAGTTCGGAGGAAGAGGCAGTGGTGAGACCGAGCCAACAGCGTAGCAAAAGAGGGAGCAGTGAGCAAAATCAGAACACCCGCCGCCAAGAGACTCCGCCTGCTACTGACCGCCGCCATCTGGGACCGAGCACCCCAAAGGCAGCTTCAAGGAGTTCCCTGGCATGGCACTTCTTCAAACAATGTGCTGACGACAAGACCCGAGTGGTTTGCACGCTGTGCCATCAGAGCCTGAAACGAGGCATTAACGTTCTGAACCTTAGCACAACCTGCATGACCAGGCACCTGCATGCAAAGCATGAACTGCAGTGGAGTAAACACCTTAAAAACAAGGAAGTCACTCAGGCTCCCCCTGCTACCTCTTCTGCTGCTGCCGCCTCGGCCTCTTCCTCCGCCTCTGGAGGAACGTTGGCATTTGCCGCCCAGCAAACATGGGATGTACCAGCAACACCACCACCTGCGTCACCAAGCATCTCAACCATGTCACACGGCAGCGTTCAGCTCTCCATCTCACAAACATTTGAGAGAAAGCATAAATTCCCACCTAGCCACCCTCGATCCCTGGCCCTGAATGCCAGCATTTCTAAACTACTGGCCTATGAAATGCTGTCATTTAGGCTGGTGGACACAGACAGCTTCAAACAGCTCATGTCGCTTGCTGTCCCACAGTATGTTGTTCCCAGCCGCCACTACTTCTCCAAGAGAGCCGTGCCTTCCCTGCACAACCAAGTGTCGGATAAAATCAAGTGTGCACTGCGCAACGCCATCTGTGGCAAGGTCCACCTAACCATAGATACGTGGACCAGTAAGCACGGCCAGGGACGCTATATCTCCCTAATTGCACACTGGGTAAATGTAGTGGCGGCTGGGCCCCAGGTGGAGAGCTGTTTGGCGCACGTCCTTCCGCCGCCAAGGATCGCAGGGCAACATTCTTTGCCTCCTGTCTCCTCCTCCTCCTCCTACTCAGCTTCCTCCTCCTCTTCTTCCACCTGCTCATCCAGTCAGCCACACACCTTCACCACCAACTTCAGCACAGCCCGGGGTAAACGTCAGCAGGCCGTTCTGAAAATCATATGTTTGGGGGACAGGCCCCACACCACACAGGAGTTGTGGCGGGGTATAGAACAACAGACCGACGAGTGGTTGCTGCCGGTGAGCCTCAAGCCCGGCCTGGTGGTGTGCGATAATGGGCGAAATCTCGTTGCAGCTCTGGGACTAGCCGGTTTGAAGCACATCCCTTGCCTGGCGCATGTGCTGAATTTGGTGGTGCAGAAGTTCATTCGCAACTACCCCGACATGTCAGAGCTGCTGCATAAAGTGCGGGCCGTCTGTTCGCGCTTCCGGCTTTCACACCCTGCCGCTGCTCGCCTGTCTGCGCTACAGCGTAACTTCGGCCTTCCCGGTCACCGCCTCATATGCGACGTGCCCACCAGGTGGAACTCCACCTTGCACATGCTGGACAGACTGTGCGAGCAGCAGCAGGCCATAGTGGAGTTTCAGCTGCAGCACGCACGGGTCAGTCGCACTGCGGAACAGCACCACTTCACCACCAATGACTGGGCCTCCATGCGAGACCTGTGTGCCCTGTTGCGCTGTTTCGAGTACTCCACCAACATGGCCAGTGGCGATGACGCCGTTATCAGCGTTACAATACCACTTCTATGTCTCCTTGAGAAAACACTTAGGGCGATGATGGAAGAGGAGGTGGCCCAGGAGCAAGAGGAGGAAGAGGGGTCATTTTTAGCACTTTCAGGCCAGTCTCTTTGAAGTGACTCAGAGGGAGGTTTTTTGCAACAGCAGAGGCCAGGTACAAATGTCGCCATACAGGGCCCACTACTGGAGGACGAGGAGGACGAAGATGAGGAGGAGGTGGAGGAGGATGAGGATGAAGCATGTTCACAGCGGGGTGGCACCCAAAGCAGCTCGGGCCCATCACTGGTGCGTGGCTGGGGGGAAACACAGGACGATGACGATACGCCTCCCACAGAGGACAGCTTGTCCTTACCTCTGGGCAGCCTGGCACACATGAGCGACTACATGCTGCAGTGCCTGCGCAACGACAGCAGAGTTGCCCACATTTTAACGTATGCGGACTACTGGGTTGCCACCCTGCTGGATCCCCGGTACAAAGACAATGTGCCCACCTTACTTCCTACACTGGAGCGTGATAGGAAGATGCGCGAGTACAAACGCACGTTGGTAGACGCGCTACTGAGAGAATTCCCAAATGTCACAGGGTAACCAGTGGAAGCCCAAGGCGAAGGCAGAGGAGGAGCAAGAGGTCGCCAACGCAGCTGTGTCACGGCCAGCTCCTCTGAGGGCAGGGTTAGCATGACAGAGATGTGGAAAAGTTTTGTCACCACGCCACAGCTAACTGTACCACCACCTGATACGGAACGTGTTAGCAGGAGGCAACATTTCACTAACATGGTGGAACAGTACCTGTGCACACCCCTCCACGTACTGACTGATGGTTCGGCCCCATTCAACTTCTGGGTCTCCAAATTGTCCACGTGGCCAGAGCTAGCCTTTTATGCCTTGGAGGTGATGGCCTGCCCGGCGGCCAGCGTTTTGTCTGAACGTGTATTCAGCACGGCAGGGGGCGTCATTACAGACAAACGCAGCCGCCTGTCTACAGCCAATGTGGACAAGCTGACGTTCATAAAAATGAACCAGGCATGGATCCCACAGGACCTGTCCATCCCTTGTGCAGATTAGACATTAACTACCTCCCCTTAACCATATATTATTGTACTCCAGGGCACTTCCTCATTCAATCCTATTTTTATTTTCATTTTACCATTATATTGCGGGGCAACCCAAAGTTGAATGAACCTCTCCTCTGTCTGGGTGCCGGGGCCTAAATATGTGACAGTAGCCTGTTCCAGTGTTGGGTGACGTGAAGCTTGATTCTCTGCTATGACATGAAGACTGATTCTGTGCTGACATGAAGCCAGATTCTCTGTTACGGGACCTCTCTCCTCTGTCTGGGTGCCAGGGCCTAAATGTGTGACAGTGGCCTGTTCCAGTGGTGGGTGACGTGAAGCTTGATTCTCTGCTATGACATGAAGACTGATTCTGTGCTGACATGAAGCCAGATTCTCTGTTACGGGACCTCTCTCCTCTGTCTGGGTGCCAGGGCCTAAATGTGTAACAGTGGCCTCTTCCAGTGGTGGGTGACGTGAAGCCTGATTCTCTGCTATGAAAGGAAGACTGATTCTGTACTGACATGAAGCCAGATTCTCTGTTACGGGACCTTTCTCCTCTGTCTGGGTTCCGGGGCCTAAATATGTGACAGTGGCTTGTTCCAGTGGTGGGTGACGTGAAGCCTGATTCTCTGCTATGAAAGGAAGACTGATTCTGTGCTGACATGTGGCCAGATTCTCTGTTACGGGACCTCTCTCCTCTGTCTGGGTGCCAGGGCCTAAATGTGTGACAGTGGCCTCTTCCAGTGGTGGGTGACATGAAGCCTGATTCTCTGCTATGACATGAAGACTGATTCTCTGCTGACAAGAAGCCAGATTCTCTGCTATGGCATGAAGAGACTGATTCTCTGCTGACATGAAGCCAGATTCTCTGTTATGGCATGAAGAGACTGATTCTCTGCTGACGTGAAGCCCGATTCTCTGCTATGGGACTTCTGTCCAATTGATTGGTTAATTTTTATTTTTTTTATTTTAATTTTAATTCATTTCCCTATCCACATTTGTTTGCAGGGGATTTACCTACATGTTGCTGCCTTTTGCAGCCCTCTAGCTCTTTCCTGGGCTGTTTTACAGCCTTTTTAGTGCCGAAAAGTTTGGTTCCCCATTGACTTCAATGGGGTTCGGGTTCGGGACGAAGTTCGGGTCGGGTTCGGATCCCGAACCCGAACATTTCCGGGAAGTTCGGCCGAACTTCTCGAACCCGAACATCCAGGTGTTCGCTCAACTCTACTCACGAAGCCATGCTGATATGGCGTTATTTGCTTAACTTCCGTTGAGATGCTCTAACATAGCATCTCTCAGAAAACCTTCAAACAGTTTACCCACAACAGATGTTAAACTTACCGGCCTATAGTTTCCAGGCTCTGTTTTTGGACCCTTTTTGAATATTGGCACCACATTTGCCATGCGCCAATCCTGTGGGACATTCCCTGTCAGTATAGAATCTGCAAATATCAGAAATAAGGGTCTGGCTATGACATTACTTAATTCCCTTAGGATACGGGGGTGTATGCCATCCGGTCCTGGCGATTTGTCTATTTTAATCTTTTTAATTTGCTGTTGTACTTCTTCCTTGGTCAGACAGGACACTTTTAATGGGGAATTTATTTTAACATTCAGCATTTCATCTGACAGTTTATTTTCCTCAGTGAATACATTGGAGAAAAAAACATTTAACAGCTTTGCTTTCTCCTCGTCGCTCTCTGCGACTCCCCCCTCATTACTCTTTAAAGGGCCGACACCTTCAGATTTATACTTTTTAACATTTATATAATTGAAGAACATTTTAGGGTTAGTTTTACTCTATTTGGCAATTAATCTCTGGGCCTCTAGTTTGGCCGCTTTTATTTGTTTTTTACATGTTCTATTTTTTTCCTTATAGTTTTTTGGTACAAGTTGATCTTGGTCTCATCTGTCCATAGGATGTTGTTCCAGAACTGTAAAGGCTTTTTTAGATGTCGTTTGGCAAACTCTAATCTGGCCTTCCTGTTTTTGAGGCTCACCAATGTTTTACATCTTGTGGTGAACCTTCTGTATTCACTCTGGTGAAGTCTTCTCTTGATTGTTGACTTTGACACACATACACCTACCTCCTGGAGACGAGTGTTCTTGATCTGGCCAACTGTTGTAAAGGGTGTTTTTTTCACCAGGGAAAGAATTCTTCAGTCATCCACCACAGTTGTTTTCCGTGGTCTTTCGTGCCTTTTGGTGTTGCTGAGCTCACCGGTGCGTTCCTTCTTTTTAAGAATGTTCCAAACAGTTGTTTTGGCCACGCCTAATGTTTTTGCTATCTCTCTGATGGGTTTGTTTTGATTTTTCAGCCTAATGATGGCTTGCTTCACTGATAGTGACAGCTCTTTGGATCTCATCTTGAGAGTTGACAGCAACAGATTCCAAATGCAAATAGCACACTTGAAATGAACTCTGGACCTTTTATCTGCTTATTGCAATTGGGATAATGAGGGAATAACACACACCTGGCCTTGGAACTGCTGAGAAGCCAATTGTCCCATTACTTTTGGACCCGTAACAAGTGGGAGGCACATATGCAAACTGCTGTAATTCCTACACCGTTCACCTGATTTGGATGTAAATACCCTTAAATTAAAGCTGACAGTCTGCAGTTAAAGCTTGTTTGTTTTATTTAAAATCCATTGTGGTGGTGTATAGAGCCAAAAATGTTAGAATTGTGTCTATGTCCCAATATTTATGGACCCGACTGTATTCTCTCAGCATATTTAATAGATTACACATTCAGCATTCCTGGCTATGCTGCAGAGGAAATATTTTGCAGAGTAAAAACCTCATGTCGCAGCAGACTGTAACAAGTGATAAATGAACAGAACTTGAAACGCATGATGTAGATTAGGAAGCAGGAATATTCAAGGAATAAATCAATAGGAAACAAGGACACAGCTGCCGATACAATTTGTGCCAGCAGTCTATGTATCATGTCATCTTGAACAGTCAGTGAAATGGCGGCCTGGTGATGCATTAACGGAACTGAGATCCAAGATGTACATAACATCGACGCATTAATCAGAAAAGGGAGGAATGAGTAATGAGGCCAGCGGAGTGGCTGACAAAAATAAAGTGAAGATTAATTTTGTACAAATAATTTAACATTACCAATTAAGACATCGATGTACAATCAATAAAGACATGTCAGGCGATGGAAATGAATGTATGTCAATGGATACTTGGAGAATAATCAGTGGCTTATGAGTAAGCATATTATCATCCTTACATAGTGATGCATCACATGCAAAGGTATTTTTGTAGCATATAGCATATTTCTGCAGCATCCAACTAGAGGGAGTTCAGTGCAGATATTTTTCAGCTTCCTTTGAGTATAATGGCAGCTGCACATGTAACGCCCCACCTTCTGCACCTCGCTACTTCTATGGTTAACCTAATGTCATTCTATGTATTGATTTCCAGTTCCTGCACAATGTGTATTCATAATATTGTTATGCAACTGTTAGCGTGTAAGGTGCCTGGTTCACCAGCAGATGGCAGCATAAATGGCAGAGCTATCTTACATAGAATGGAGCTTTCCTTTCCATTATGACCCCCCCCCCCTCTGTGGAGTGGTGGACGTGTCCCACTGGCTGCAGGGAGGGTGGAGTTCTAGTTGCAGGGAGGAGAGTCTAGCTTACCCCATGGAGCACGTCCCTGCTGGACGAGCCCTGTCTAGACCAGCTAGAGCACTTTCAGGTCTGCTGGGCATAGAGGCCACCGCTTAAAGCCTCAGAAGCCAGGAGGAAAAAGTTTCCTGGACAAAGCTAAAGATAGACCAGACTACAAAGTGAAGTACAGCCTAAAAGAGAAGCTGAGTTCTATAGCCAGCCTGTTAGCACAGCAAAGCCAGAGAGCGACTGACATAGCAGAGAGGAGTTTGCATGCCACAGTTAATGCCGAAGCCTACTGGAAACCAAGATAAAGTCTGTAAACCGTTTGGAAAAATGTTTATGCAAAGTAAAGTTGCTGTTCCACTATATACAAGGTCTGGACTCAATCATTTCTTAAAATCCTATTCCCCCTATTTGCTCTGCTTCAGACGACAACGCCTGGGGTACAGCGTATTCAGGTAGGAGCACTGTGACACCTAAAGGGACATTATAGGCCGCCATACACCACTCTGGCATTCCTACACCTGGGTGCCATCTACTACTACATCACTAAAAAGGGGCCCTGTGCCCTTGTTGCTTCATTGCAACTGGCGTTACGACTATATCACCAAAAAGGGACCCCTTGCCGCTGTCGTGCGTCGCACATACTATATTTATAGGGCATTTATGGGAGCGATCATTAGCACAGGAGGACCTGGGAGTGGTGAATGCAGAGCTCCCTATGCTGGTTCTGTACTCACCGCTCCCTGGTCTTTGTCTACCAGCACCACACGCTGTGCTGTGACCAGTGCACAACGTAAGGACCTAGGCATGCACTGTGACCTCACCCTGTGTGATGTTGGGCAACAGGACAACACAGTGGGAAGAGCGCTGCATCCCAGAATCAGTAGCGGTGTCCGGAGAAGAGAGGTTAGTTGATTTTTTTTTTTTTGTCTGATCTGAGGTCTGATTAGCATTGGGGGTCTGATCATTGGTCTGATTTGGAGTCTATTTAACATTAGGGGTCTGATCTTGAGGTCTGATTAAGAGCTTGTTTAGATCACCGTTATGTATTCCGTTATGGCTTTCCTTTATAACATGGTTATAACGGAAAATAACAGAATCTATAAGACGGAAATCAAAACGGAAACCTTTAGAGGCATTCTTTTTTGATCCGTCATAATAGAAGTATATGGACAAGCATAACGGATCCGTCTGGTTTCCGTTATGCTGGACGGAAAACAACGTTC
The DNA here is from genome assembly GCF_905171765.1 of Bufo bufo. Classification (NCBI taxonomy): domain Eukaryota; kingdom Metazoa; phylum Chordata; class Amphibia; order Anura; family Bufonidae; genus Bufo; species Bufo bufo. The sequence continues at coordinate 56,422,330 of NC_053393.1, forward strand.
TGTTGACCAACGGAATACATAACGGTTATGTGAACAAGCCCTAACATTGGGGGTCTGAATTGAGGTCTGATGAAAAATATTTTTTTTCTTATTTTCCTCCTCTAAAATCTAGGTGCATATTATGGGCAGATACATCTTATAGAGCGAAAAATATGGTATCTTCTTATACATTGTGCTTTCTTGGTGGTGGCTGAAAACAGTAGTATTATGTACAGTGGTCCTCCAAGTCGCATTATTAATTGGTTCTTGGAAGACCATTGTAAGCTGGCAGGTACATTCAGTGTACCTAAAAAAATAGCGTGCTGCAGCTTTTCTATAGAGAAGTGGGTGATACTGCTGTCTACTATACAGAAGGTTTAGGGGGTCAAATCCCACCAAGATTTGTAAAATAATTTTTGTAGTAAAATTATGGCAGAAAAATAGAAGTTTCACTTTCCAGATTTTTTTTCTTTTATAGTAAACATTGCAATTTTCTGCAAAATTATTATTACTAATAAAATAACGAAGCAAAAACTATTACAGTTTTTGTAACATACTTAGGATGAAATATGACAAAACAATATTTGGTATCCCTGTAATCATAATAAGCTGTACCATTTAGTGAACACATTGTTTAAGCACAAAAAATGCAGAACTTTTAACAGGGCAGTCTGACGTGTAATGGTAACTCTTCTGCCTGCCTTACCAAGGGTCTAAGGTTCAAATCCCAATGAAGACAAGTAAAAAAAAAATATTTTGTAAAAGTCCTGGAAAGGGCTCCTCCCCCAACCTATATCAAACACAACTTCATTAGTATTCACTGAAGTGAATAGTAATGAGTGTGCCAGGCCCCTGACAGCAGTTTCGCCACTACCAAACTGATGGTGGCTTTGCCGTCGCAATTTCCAGCAGGTCTTAAATAGGTTCTTCGGGAATTAAAAAAAATGAAAATGCTTAAATATTACTTTATTATAAATATAATCCTAAACACCTTGCATTAGTTATAATGACTTGTTTTGCCTGGAGAGCAAACATCAGGAGAAATAAAATGGCCGCCGTCCTATTAGTACACACAAAACCTGTCCTTATCACATAGCAGCAAAAGTTATTTCACAACACTGAGCTAAAGAGCTGCCTCATCCTCCCTTCTACTTGTCATAGAAAAAACGAAGTGTAGCAGCACAACGGAAATTTTTTTTTAATAAATTACCGTTTCTTAATGTGGTGGTGCCAGCCGTGTTGGGAGTCGGTCCTGCACTCCACCAAACATGAATAGACTGGTAAAGAAACCGCAGCACTCTCTTGTCTTCAATATCCAAGGGTTTATTCACCAAAGCAAAGCAACGTTTCGACCTGTGTGGTCTTTCTCAAGCAACTAACATTTTGAACAAAAGCAAATACATATACCCTCTCAACAGGTCACATGACTCAATTGAGTATGCTAATTATCTATTACAAATTCAAGATATACACCACCTCTTTCTGTGTTCCCCAACAGTGTAAACTATTAATCATCTTATTCAAATCATAATCCTACTTAGTACATAATCTGTTATCATAAATATTAAAATTGTGCTTACTGTTGTTGCCGATGATTTCCTGGAGGACATATCCCAGAAGAGGCCATCATGTCAAATTTCATAATATGGAAAAACATGCTCCATTTGGCGTTCCTCTAGTCTTAGGGCGCATGCGTGCCTTCGTCTATTCTATACGGCGTTAGCATCGTCCCATGGCGCCTGCGCAGAGTGCCCCCGGCAGGTATTACGGAAACCGAACGTGCTTCCCCGCGTCCTCAAGTGCACAGTGCGCATGCGTGCCCGGCACACGTATAGACAGGATGCGACGTCAGGCTCCCCGCTTCCGCACAGCGCTTCTCCAGCCGGCATCATGAAAACGGTGTAAACATTAAAGCTCAAAGTCCCTCCCCTTATATTATACCTCCACAACATTCATATTAATACACTGAGTGTGGTGTTCGTTTTTATTTTATTACATACCTCGGTTTGTATAGCTATTCAAGGCGGTTCAAATTAGAAAGCTTTCCTTTAAAAGGGCACCTTAGTCGTTCGTCCACAGGTTCCATGGGGGCCAAATAAAAACCAAATTTGGTAAATCTATATAAACAGCATGGTATCTTATTGCTACACCATAATTCAAGAGTAGGGTGCCAAATCCCAATATCTCCTCGGCTTCATGGTTACAGAGTAATAGAGGGCTCATACATTCATTCCATGGGGGGGGGGACGTCCTCCACACTGATCATGTGCGGGTCGTTACCCTCCCGTAAAGAACCACTCTAATACCCTTGTGGGCACATCCTCCCACATTGGATATATGGGGTAGATGTACCCACCACGGGCACCTTACAGTCAATTCACGGTGGGCGTATCCTCCATATTACAAGAGGAACGCCCCACCTATGTATCAACCACAGCTGACTAGCCTAGCCGGGTGGTTGGGCTGCCCATCCCCGGGCTAACCCCCTAATCCCAACCAGGCCGTCCCATTCAAACTTGACCTCTTATAAACCTTATAGGTAATGGGCTAAGTAAGTCCACAGAGAAAGGGTACATGACACAAACTTCCAATCATGGTATAGGCTACAGGGACCATATATATTATAGAACAATAGTTCTCAATTACTTTTTGGCCACAATAGAACCAAAAATGGTCACGGACCATATTGGTTGTCCTTATAATAAAGTAAAACTAAAAAAACAAGCAACAAACTGAGGTATTATAGATGTCAATCTACAGGGTGGGCCATTTATATGGATACACCTTAATAAAATGGGAATGGTTGGTGATATTAACTTCCTGTTTGTGGCACATTAGTATATGTGAGGGAGGAAACTTTTCAAGATGGGTGGTGACCATGGTGGCCATTTTGAATTTGGGCCATTTTTAATCCAACTTTTGTTTTTTCAATAGGAAGAGGGTCATGTGACACATCAAACTTATTGGGAATTTCACAAGAAAAACAATGGTGTGCTTGGTTTTAACGTAACTTTATTCTTTCATGAGTTATTTACAAGTTTCTGACCACTTATAAAATGTGTTCAATGTGCTGCCCATTGTGTTGGATTGTCAATGCAACCCTCTTCTCCCACTCTTCACACTGATAGCAACACCGCAGGACAAATGCTAGCACAGGCTTCCAGTATCCTTAGTTTCAGGTGCTGCACATCTCGTATCATCTGAAGGCAATCGTCTATGCTGTGAAGATACGAGATGTGCAGCACCTGAAACTACGGATACTGGAAGCCTGTGCTAGCATTTCTCCTGCGGTGTTGCTATCAGTGTGTGAAGAGTGGGAGAAGAGGGTTACATTGACAATCCAACACAATGGGCAGCACATTGAACACATTTTATAAGTGGTCAGAAACTTGTAAATAACTCATGAAAGAATAAAGTTAAGTTAAAACCAAGCACACCATTGTTTTTCTTGTGAAATTCCCAATAAGTTTGATGTGTCACATGACCCTCTTCCTATTGAAAAAACAAAAGTTGGATTCAAAATGGGCAACTTCAAAATGGCCGCCATGGTCACCACCCATCTTGAAAAGTTTCCCCCCCCTCTCGAATCCCCCCACGGTGCCTCCCGCTGCGTCAGAATACAGGAAAATAGCTACAAAATTCTTACAAGATGGTACAACACACCAGATAAGATATCAAGATTTGCTGGATCCGTTTCTGACGTGTGCTGGAGGTGCCTTGGGGAGAGAGGAACCTTTTTCCATATTTGGTGGGCCTTCCCGCTTATCCAAAAATGGTGGTGTGAAATCTTCTCTATTGCTAATGGTGTTTGTGGTACAATGATCCAACCCTCTCCGCAAATTGCTCTTCTTTCATTTTCTCAGGATAAGGCAAATGCCAAACCTCCATTTATATTTACACAGATGGTTCTGGCAGCTCGCCTTATACTCCCTAAGTTTTGGCTCCTGACTACTATCCCATCTATAGACCAATGGATTCAAAAAATTGACCAGATCCATAGGTTCGAGGAATTGTCCTCTTGGGAATCTCGTACACATTTGACCTTCCTCGAAAAATGGTCTCTGTGGTCTGAATACAGATCCCCTAAATCCTAGCTCATCTGTTGGAACCCAATTCAACTGGGACACCTCTGGGATTACTGTAACTACTCTGCACAAGCAGGCAACATGCCATAAGCCTCGTTCTGATAACATTACACCTCAAGCATTAGATAACAATACCTCTCCACATGGTCTCAACACCCTACTTAGGCCTTGATTTCCAAATCTCACAATTGCCTCATATATCGAAACCTTTCCAAAGATGATAGGAATTGACTGGTATCCCAGTTCGTGTACTGTGCATTATAATGGTATCTAATTTGTACTTACTCTATGCTTGCTTGTACTCTGATGTGGCCTGCGAGCCTATACCTTGAAACGTTGTTTTTCCCTGTTATATTGTAAAAATTTACAATAAAAATATAAATTAAAAAAAAAAAAAAAGTTTCCCCCCTCACATATACTAATGTGCCACAAACAGGAAGTTAATATCACCAACCATTCCCATTTTATTAAGGTGTATCCATATAAATGGCCCACCCTGTATTTAAAACCAGAGAGATAGCTACCGTGTATGTCTTCTAGTACCAGGGTCTCTTTTCGGATTATGTCCCCAGGTTTCATCAGCAATATACGGTAGATTTCTGTAAAAAAATTGTGATAGGAAAAATATAAATAATCACAGCCTGAAAGGTTGGGTACAAAACTTTCTTAAAAACAAGTATTCAATAAGTAAATTAGGTACAGTATACAAAACCAGTGAGGTAAGGACAAGAGCCCATTCGGCTTAGTAGAGTGGACCGATCCTGAATTCCCTATTAAGGCCTCTTGGTTCAAGTGTTTGCAGTTCGAAAATCCACCTTAGCTCCAGCCTTTTTATTAATCTTTCCCTGTCGCCTCTTCTCCTTTGGAGAGGTACTCCATCAATCACTCGAAAGCAGAGTTGAGAAACATTATCCCTGAGTTTCAAGAAATGCTCCGGTACAGGTAGTTCAGTCCTTGAGGTATCAGTCTCTCTCTCTCTCCTGAGAGTAGTTTCCGTATTTGATAACGGTGCTGATTTAGTCTATTCCTGAGTTCCTGTGTTGTCTCTACCACATAAAAAAGTCCACATGGGCATTGCAACACATAAATCACATATTCTGATCTACATGTGAAATTATTCCCGATTTGATATCTTTTCCCTGTTCTGGGATGTGTAAAAGAACTCCCTTTCAGCATTCTATTACAATTACAGCAGCCCAGACAGGGAAAACAGCCTTTCCTCTGGACCTTAGGCATGTCAAGATGTTTTGTATCCTCATGTATTAATCTATCCCTTAAATTATGTGGCCTTCTGTAGTACATAAGGGGGGTAGTGTGGAATTCTTTGATATCTGGAAAAGATTGCGTAAGTATATGCCAATTAATTTTGAGGACATGTGTTATTTGTTTACTATATGCTGTATATGTTGAGACAAAGGGGATCCTTTAGTTCCCACCTCGTTGTTTATTACCTTTCAACAATTCCTCTCTTCTCAACTCATTGACCCTATGTTTATGCCTCTGTACCATAGCCCTTGCGTAACCTCTTTGGTGAAATCTATCGCACATCTCCTTCATTCTGATGTCAAGTCTTTCCTTATCTGTCACTATCCGTTTCACCCTGAGTAATTGGCTGTAAGGTAGCGATTCCTTCATAAATTTGGGATGATCACTTTTAAATAGTAACATGTTGTTTCTATCCGTGGATTTTACAAATAAGACTGTCCTCAACGTCCCCTCCTCAAACTGTACAGTCGTGTCCAAAAATTGCAAACTAGTCTGTGAGTGAACTGCTGTAAACTGTAGTTCTTCATAGACCGAATTAATGTACCGTTGAAACTCATGCAGACTATCCAATGTCCCTGTCCAAATAAAGAAAATGTCATCTATATACCTCATCCAGCCCCTTACAAAAGAAAATAGGCTGGATGGGTATATAAAGGACTACTCAAACCTACTCATGTAAATGTTCGCATAAGTTGGGGCCACATTTGACCCCATTGCGGTCCCCCGATGCTGTATATAATATGTATCTTCAAATAGAAAGTAATTACAGGTGAGAACTACCTCCAATAGGGAGAGAATGAACTCTGCAAGGTCTTGTTTTATCCCATCTGTAGAGAGGGCCCATTCTACAGCTTCCAGGCCCTTGGAGTGGTCTATGCTCGTATAGAGACTGACCACATCAAATGAGACTAAATATTGTCCTTCTTCAATGTGTAATGTTTTTAATTTATTGAAAAAATCTGTTGTGTCTTTCACATATGACTTAGCGGACACCGTATAGTTTCTCAGATATTTATCTAGAAAAGTGGCTGCTGGTGAAAATATAGAATCAATCCCAGAAACTATGGGGCGTCCGGGTGGATTAATCCGACTTTTGTGTATTTTTAGCAATATATATAATAGTGGTGTAACCGGTCTTTCAACCTGCAGGTATTCATGTAACTTATCATCAATCAAATCTGAGGCATAGGCATCATCTATAAGTAATTTCAACCTCCTTTTAATAGAAAATTTGAGGTCAGTGTCCAATGGTCGGTATATATCTCTATCACCCAATTGCCGTTGAATCTCTGCTATATATTTGTCAGTATCCATTATAACTGTAGCCCCACCTTTGTCAGCTTTTTTGATGGTGATATATTTTCTACTGCTTAGTGTTTTTAAAGCCCTTCTCTCTCCCTGCCTCATGTTGTTCTTAATATTATATATATCGGTATTAGTCTTGATTTCTTCTACACCTTTCTTTACTAGATCTATGTAAGTGTTTACTGCATCCTTAAAGACTGGGGGTTGAAAATCACTTTGTAAATACAGGCCATATCTCTTAATCTTAACATATTGGTTTCACTGGTGTCCTGTGTGTTAGTAGATGTAGTATCATCCTGTGTTCTCCCAAAAAATACTTGCAGCTTAATGCGTCTGAAAAACTTAAGCAGATCTACCTTGCAGCTAAACCAATCTATTTCAGAGGTAGGACAAAAAGACAGCCCCTTTTGAATTTTGCACAAAATTTGTGCAGATTTCAAACCGTTACTCGATGGACATAATGCTATTAAATATGAAGTATCTCCAAAAGGAACTGATAGACAATAAGAAAAGGATAGAGGAATTGGAATCCCAACTAAAATCTATGATGACAACCCAGGATTTTGCTACAATGAAAGAACAATCAGATAAGGATCTCCAGGCATATTGTGCCAATATTGAGACCTCAAAAAGACAAAAGTGGTTTCTGGATCAGGAGGATTATCTGAGGAGTGACATATACAAAAGAAATCCCACTGAAGGGGGGCAAAGAAAGAAAACCCAGGGGAGACAAAGATTCATGAGACAACAGACAAGAAAGATCCACAATACAGATACTGAATCATCTGGAGAAATCAGTGAGGATCAGCGTTTTTTAGAACAGAAAACTTCACAAGGCAGCAAAAACCGACAAGAAGAGGAGGACGTAAACATAACAGGTGGAGGAAGCGACATGACAAGGATAACTCGCTCAAGGAAGCTGCCACTGGACAACAGATATGGACAGACGACCCTGAGACAACAGGGGAAATAAGGACAATGGAGCTAGAAAAGGAAGACACAGCATTAGTGGTAAATATATGGTTTAGCTGCGAGGTAGATCTGCTTAAAGGGAACCTGTCACCTGGATTTTGGGTATAGAGCTGAGGGCATGGGTTGCTAGATGGCCGCTAGCACATCTGCAATACCCAGTCCCCATAGCTCTGTGTGCTTTTATTGTGTAAAAAAACCGATTTGATACAAATGCAAATTAACCTGAGACTCATCTGAGGGACAGGACTCCTCTCAGGTTAATTTGCATATGTATCAAATCTGGTTTTTTTACACAATAAAAGCACACAGAGCTATGGGGACTGGGTATTGCGGATGTGCTAGCGGCCATCTAGCAACCCATGTCCTCAGCTCTATACACAAATTCCCGGTGACAGGTTCCCTTTAAGTTTTTAAGACGCATTAAGCTGCAAGTCTTTTTTGGGAGAACACAGGATGATACTACATCTAACACACAGAACACCAGTGAAACCAATATGTTAAGATTAAGAGATATGGGCCTGTATTTACAAAGTGATTTTCAACCCCCAGTCTTTAAGGATGCAGTAAACACTTGCAGCATGCCAGACCTGCAGGGTATAGCGAAGCGAGGTCACGGTTATGGGCAATCGAGGGTTGCTCACTGTATTGGAGAACCCTGGGCAGGCATGCAGCAGTGAAGGAGAGGTAGACACAGTTCCTCTGGGGCACACTCGGTATGTAGGGACCAGGCCTGATGGTGGATGAGGTGCCCTGGATGTTACAGGTATTTTGAGTGCCTGGGGCAAGGTCCCTGTTGGATTCGTGACGCCAGTGCCTGTAACGGTGGCACACCGATTTATAGTTGGAATAATTGAGGTACACAGGTGGTATAGTGAACCAAACATTGCTTTACTTAATAGTCCAACTTTGTACATACAGATGGTAACACAGTCCTTTAGATCACAGCTTTACAAGCAGGCTTACTCCACAAGATGGCAGGTATTAATTATGCAAGATACTCAGAGGGTAAATCCACAATGCACTCAGAATCAGGTTGTACCTTTCCTCAGAAATAGCGTACACTGTCCTTTCCAGAACTCCTGTCTGGTTTCAATCCCAAGGCCCGGATGCCTAAATGGTGGCTTAAATCCTTGGTATATATATATATATCTTCCTCTCGTATTAAATCCTTGCTTTGCTCCCTATATAGCATCTGCCCATCAGTGTTACTTATCTTTGCTGGTAAGATCCTGACTGGTCTTGATAATGACTGTGGGTTTCTCCCAGGAGGTTCTGTCCTGCAACTGGGGTGTCTCTACTGAGCTAATCCTAGCCTCAGGAGCTTCAGGTGGACGAAGTAACTCCTCTAGTCCCCTGGAATGAACTAACACTCCCCTGTCTGGGCCTACCTATATATAACCAGGGCTCTCTGGCTCCCTCTAACGTCTGGGAGGCTAAACTGCACCCTGAAAGGCCTGACACCCAGTTAACACAGGGAAATGCATACACATGACATTAAATGCAATCAAAACACATTAACCCCTTTTGTGCAGTGCCCACCTTCACCTAGTGGGACACTACATACCACCACGCTATAACGTTGCCCGTCCTCGGCGCAACATGGAGGGGCCCTGCCCGGCTGGATACTGCAGCCTGAAAGACAAAATAGAGAACCGGCATGCATGGCAATTATCACAACAACAATACAAACATTGTAACTGAAGGAATGGTGAAAAGGGGCGTCGTTCTCTTCTCTCAGGATAATGGAAGGGAACAGGGGCGCTGACCTGGTGCAGCGTATCAATAAACCAGGATAGTCCATGAAAACATAAATAAACATAAGTCCTTGGAGGCTCAAAGGATCAACATGAGTCTGTACCCAGGCTTGCAACAGGGTTAAACAGGGGTTTCCCGTGAGGGGCTTCCTGGGCCCATGATGTAGTCCTCAAACCTCACAGATGGGTGTCCCCTGGTAGAACGTGTAGACCTCCTTAGTGGCAGAGATTCTTCCTGCCTGGACTCAGGAAGGTCAAGGGAGCTCACCGCCTCTGGAACTTCTTCAGGAGCTCTCTGAGGTGAAATCTCCTGAGACGGGAGACCAACAGGAACAGGAGCAGGAACCAGCAAATTAGGCCAAGGCGTGAGGGCCCAGTGGAGTGGCTCTTTATCGTGGATCAAGTTCTCCACAGCCTGCATAGGGTCCATAGGTGGAGCCGGCAATTCTTCCTCAGAAGGCTCAGGCTCCATCTCCTCCGCCGCTGGTTCTCCTTCTATACAGGGCTTGAGGCGGTTCCTGTGAACGACTTGGGGACCTTTTCCTTCTCTGGAGACCTGGTAAATGTGGGCTGCAGCATTGGGTATGGCAGTAATAAGGTAGGGAATCCTTTCCCACTTGCTGTCCAACTTGCTGGTCCGGTGGTTGTTTCTCAACCATACCTTTTCTCCCAGAGCCAGGGGTCCCGCATGGGCAGTCTGGTCATAGTCCTTCTGCTGCCTTTCTCGAACAATCTCCATCCGCTCCTGGACAATCTCCTTAGCATTGAGGAGACGCCTTTGATGCTCCACTACCCAATCGGTCCTGGGTAGTGAGTTGATTACATCCGGTACTTGGACACCCAGGGAGTGGTCCGCAGGCAATCTCCCTTGTCGGCCAAACATCAAATAGAACGGGGTGTAACCGGTGGAACAATGGATGGTGTTGTTGTAAGTGTACAGTACATGAGCTGCGGCAACAGAGTAGGCCAATCACCCCTTGTCTCAGGGGGTACTGCTCTCAACATTTCAATGAGAGTCTTATTCATTTTTTCGCAGAGTCCGTTACCTTGCGGATGATAGGCGGTGGTCCGGACTTCCTGGCAGTTGTGCAGCAGACACATCTCCTGGAACAGCTTTGACTCAAACGCAGACCCTTGGTCCGTGAGGATCCTCTCTGGGCAGCCGTAGGGCAACAGGAAATGCTTCCAGAACGCCTCCGCTGTGGTCTTGGCTGTCAGGTCTTTCACAGGCACTGCTACGACAAACTTGGTGAAGTGATCAATTATAGTCATGGCATAAGTATACCCAGAGCGACTCGGCTCCAACTTCACATGATCAATCGCGACAAGTTCTAGAGGAGCTGTACTTACAATAGGATGGAGAGGCGCCCTCTGGTCATGGCGTTCAGTCCGCCCCACAGCACAGGCAGTGCATTCTCGGCACCATTTTTCGATATCCTCTCTCATCCCAATCCAATAGAATCTCCTCCGTATGGTAGCCTCAGTCTTTTGCACACCGAAGTGTCCGGACTGGTTGTGGTACATGTCCAGTACCAGGCTGGCATCCCGACGTGGCAGGAGAATTTGGTAAACTCTATCACAGGACACTGGATCCAGACTCCTTCTGAGCAACAGACCTCTTTGAAGGAATAATTGGTGGCGATGTCTCCACAGTCTCACTAGTTCTGGGTCTGCACTCTTCCTGCGGATTCTCTCAGGGATTTTCCCACTGGTAAGGAAGTCGAGCAGTTCACCGAGGACTCTACTTTCGGACTGGAGCTTAATCCATCTTTCTTGATCGCCTCTGGACTCAGGATCATCTGATGAGGGAGGATCGGCAGCAGGGAGATTTTCAGTACGGATATTATCCTGCTGGGCGAATTTATTGTAGAACACAGGCATTTCCACTTCTTCCCAGGCATCTTTTAGCTCATCTGGGGCCTCTGTAGTGGGAAGCCGCGACAGGGCATCAGCATTATCATTGGAGCGGCCTGCCCGGTACTTCACAGTAAAGTCATAGTTGGCAAGGCGGGAGGCCCATCTTTGCTCCAGTGCCCCTAACTTGGCCGTGTTCAGATGCGCCAGGGGATTATTGTCCGTGAAGGCAACAAACGGTGTGGCAGCGAGATAGTCTTTGAACTTTTCAGTCACAGCCCACACTAAGGCAAGAAACTCCAGCTTGAAAGAACTGTAATTCTGGTCATTCTTTTCAGCTCCCTTCAGGGATCTGCTGGTGTAGGCAATTACCCTTTCTTTGTTGTCTTGCACTTGAGCCAACACGGCCCCCAGGCCTCTTTTACTGGCATCCGTGTAGAGGAGGAATGGCTTCTGATAATCTGGGTAACCCAGAACAGGGGGTTCAGTCAACTTCTTCTTTAGGAGTTGAAAGGCAATTTCTCGTTCTTGGTTCCATTCAACAGGAATAGGGGTTTTCGGGCTCTTCTTTGGATGCCCCCTCAACAGTTCCTGGATGGGATCCGCAATTTGTGCAAAATGCGGGATGAAACGCCTGTAGTACCCTGCAAAACTGAGAAAGCTTCTTACCTCTTTCACGGTCGTTGGAGTAGGCCAGTTGCGGACAGCAGCAAGTTTATCAGGATCAGGCTGTATTCCTTCGGCACTGACCACGTGCCCAAGGTATTTGACCACTGGTTTCAGTAGGTGGCACTTGGATGGCTTGATTTTGAGGCCATATTTAGCAAGAATTTGGAACACCTCACCCAGGTGCTTTAAATGGTCCTCATACGTCTTGGAGTATACAATGACGTCATCCAGATATAAGAGTACAGTCTCAAAATTCCTATGGCCTAAACAACATTCCATCAGCCTCTGGAACGTTCCTGGAGCGTTACACAGTCCAAACGGCATATAATTGAATTCAAACAGGCCCATAGGTGTAGTGAAAGCAGTCTTTTCTCGATCTTCTGGGGCCATGGGTACTTGCCAGTACCCACTGGTTAAGTCCAAGGTAGAGAAATAGGCTGATGACCCCAGAGCAGTCAAGGACTCTTCAATGCGTGGCAGTGGATATGCATCTTTGTGGGTGATTTGATTAATTTTTCTGTAATCCACGCAGAACCATATGCTGCCATCTTTTTTTCAGACAAGAACTAGGGGCGCAGCCCAGGGACTATGGCTGTCCCGGATTATATTAGAGTCTTTCATCTCTTTTATCATCTCTTTCACAGACTGATAGGTAGTAGGTGGTATGGGTCTGTGCCTCTCCTTAATAGCAGGATGAGAGCCAGTGGGTATGGTGTGTTTGATTACACTGACCTCTCCGTAGTCCGTGGAGTGCTTGCTAAAAGCCTGGTGGTGCTCCTTCACCAGCTTCAGGACTCCCTCTATCTTCTCCTTTGGGGTAGATTCGTCCCCCACATGTAGTTCTTCCCACCAGGATGTTGAAAGGGTGCTGCTGCTCTGTGTGGTCTGGAACGCCTCCGTGGCAGGCAGACGGATTACATCCTGGAAAGACACCTGAAAAAGCTGAGCAACGGGGCAGTGTTTAAGGAGAGTCACGGGATGATCACCAAAGTTAATTAAACGGACAGGCACTTTACCTTGAGACACAGTCACCATGCTCTTGGCTGTCCGTACGAAGGGATGATTTTCAAAGGGAATAGGTTCCACTAGGGCTTGATAGTCCTAGCCCTGGATCCCTAACACCGCACGGCACCACAGGATGATCTGGGAATTTGGAGGCAGAATTACCGGCCGGTTATCCCGGATCCGGACAGTGCAAATTTCTCCTTGTTGGCAAACTTTTGTTGAGCACTCAGCACACTAATAGTCTTTTGGATAACTCTTCTGGAAGCAGGTGAGGCTAAAGATATAGTTTGATTCAATGCTTCAAGCACTTCGGAGTAGCAATTTTTTAGAACGTTAGTCCCTAAGATCACAGGGTGTCCTCCTTTATCTCCTGCTTGTACCACAATTACGCCTTGCTGTGGCAGGGTGGCATCTCCCACCTGAAGGGTAGGTTCCCAATACCCATGCACTTTCACTGGCTTACCGTTGCTGGCAATGATATCTAGCCAGGACTCTGGTGGCTGGGTGAGGAGACTTGGATCCCAGAACTTGTCAAAGGCAGGCCGTTGAATGATGGTGACCTGTGACCCAGTGTCCAACAGGGCTTCAAAGGGTATCCCGTTGATACATATATTGACTTTTGGACGGGATCCTACATACTTAGGCATCCAGCTTGGATCCTTTGGACCTACTGTTCTACCTCCCGAGGGGCAGTCCTCTGCCTCAGGGGTTGCCCGTTTAACTGCCAGCACATTGATTCAGTATGTCCATATTTCTTGCAGTGGTGGCAGACAGGCTGTTTTCTACTTCTGGGCCGGTACCTTGGTCGCCCATCAGGCTCTTTTGGGTATACGTCTCCATATGCAGGTGGGAGCCTTGGAGGGAAAGGACCTTCATCTTCTAGTAACAATGGTCTCTCCCATTCCTCTATCTTCTTGCACACCTTCTCTAGACTTAGAGTCAGATGGTTCACTTGCTCCATGAGGGCTGCCACTACATCTGTGACTGGAGCTTGGGTGGCCTGACTGACCCCTGCAGACCCCACATTCACAGTCTTGGGCTGACAAGCCTGGGGTTCATAGGAGGCTGCTGGCCCTGGAGCAGGGTTCGGGCCTAGTATACTGATGGCCAATTCCTTAAAGTCCAGAAATGCACAGTGGGGGTGTTGAGCTGACAACATGCGTAGCTGGCCCTTTAAATGCTCATTACTTACGCCCGCAATGAATTGTTCTCTAAGAGTCCGGTCCTGGTCCTCAGCTTTTTTAGGATCCACTTGGACTACAGCTCTCAGTGTCTCTTGTAAGGACAGGGCAAAATCGCGGAGCGACTCTTCAGGCTGCTGCTTTCGGCTGAAGAAACGCATTTTAACTTCTGACACCGTTCTGGCCTCAAATGTGGTGCCCAAGCGATCAAAAATCTGTTCCAGGCTACTTTTCTCAGAGCAGGGCCACGACATGACTTCCCTGCGGGCGGCCCCTTTCAACTGAGCCAGGAGGATCTCCATTTGCTGTTCATCAGTTATGGGATAAAGCCGGAACAAGGCCAGTATCTGCTCCCTAAAGTCCTTTAACTTATGGGCTTCCCCTGAATAATGTGGGAACCAGGGGGCCCCAAAATAGTACGGCATAGTTAGCGGCATCATGCTTGGCGGTGCCGCGGCGGCAGGGGCCCTAGGGTCGGCTGGGGATACTCCAGAAGGCACGACTGGGGCCACCTGTCCGATTTCCTCAGGTGTAGACATGGCGTTGCTAGGTGGGTATGGCCCTGTAAATGTAGCGGAGCGGACCGGAGCGGCAATGATAATAACTTTTTTTTTTTTTTCAGAAAAGTCTTTGGCTACTAACGGGAGTCCCTCCGGTGCCCTGGCAGGGGTCGGGAATGTTCCGGTAAGGTGATCGGGGGAGCCAGCAAAAGTTCTAAGTCTGTACTTACTCCGGTGGTGCTCGCTCCAGGTCTCGAGAGATGCGTGGCTACAGGCGTTGAGCGTCCTGCGTACCGCGTCAGCAGGTGGGCGCGGCCTCTCGTAGCTCCAGGACTCAGGTAGGCGGCACCTTTTCCTCCAGACAGGGCGGCGTTCTTCCTCCTCGCCGGCTGGGTGATGGCTCCGCCTGGTTCTTTTCGCGCCAAAGTCCTCTTTTTTGCGCCAAACAGTTCACCGGGCGCACTTGCAATCCACCTCAGGTTTAAGTGGCAAAATGGCTGTCTATTCACTGACAGCAAGCGATGGCTCAAATAAGCAGCAAACAGTCCAGAAAACACTATCTTCACACCGCTAATTCTTTTCAGTTCTTTGGTCCAGCAATTTTGAATAAAACAATAGGGCTTGGTCACTTTAAGGCACTTTTTAGCACACAGTTGTATATCCGCAATGGCGCAGGAATGTTCAGTAAATCCTGTTCGTGACGCCAATTTATGCAGCACGCCAGACCTGCAGGGTATAGCGAAGCGAGGTCACGGTTATGGGCAATCGAGGGTTGCTCACTGTATTGGAGAACCCTGGGCAGGCATGCGACAGTGAAGGAGAGGTAGACACAGTTCCTCTGGGGCACACTCGGTATGTAGGGACCAGGCCCGATGGTGGATGAGGTGACCTGGATGTTACAGGTATTTTGAGTGCCTGGGGCAAGGTCCCTGTTGGATTCGTGACGCCAGTGCCTGTAACGGTGGCACACCGATTTATAGTTGGAATAATTGAGGTACACAGGTGGTATAGAGAACCAAACGTTGCTTTACTTAATAGTCCAACTTTGTACATACAGATGGTAACACAGTCCTTTAGATCACAGCTTTACAAGCAGGCTTACTCCACAAGATGGCAGGTATTAATTATGCAAGATACTCAGAGGGTAAATCCACAATGCACTCAGAATCAGGTTGTACCTTTCCTCAGAAATAGCGTACACTGTCCTTTCTAGAACTCCTGTCTGGTTTCAATCCCAAGGCCCGGATGCCTAAATGGTGGCTTAAATCCTTGGTATATATATATCTTCCTCTCGTATTAAATCCTTGCTTTGCTCCCTATATAGCATCTGCCCATCAGTGTTACTTATCTTTGCTGGTAAGATCCTGACTGGTCTTGATAATGACTGTGGGTTTCTCCCAGGAGGTTCTGTCCTGCAACTGGGGTGTCTCTACTGAGCTAATCCTAGCCTCAGGAGCTTCAGGTGGACGAAGTAACTCCTCTAGTCCCCTGGAATGAACTAACACTCCCCTGTCTGGGCCTACCTATATATAACCAGGGCTCTCTGGCTCCCTCTAACGTCTGGGAGGCTAAACTGCACCCTGACAGGCCTGACACCCAGTTAACACAGGGAAATGCATACACATGACATTAAATGCAATCAAAACACATTAACCCCATTTGTGCAGTGCCCACCTTCACCTAGTGGGACACTACACACTTACATAGATCTAGTAAAGAAAGGTGTAGAAGAAAACAAGACTAATACCGATATATATATAATATTTAGAACAACATGAGGCAGGGAGAAAGAAGGGCTTTAAAAACACTAAACAGTAGAAAAGATATCACCATTAAGAAAGCTGACAAAGGTGGGGCTACAGTCATAATGGATACTGACAAATATATAGCAGAGATTCAACGGCAATTGGGTGATAGAGATATATACCGACCATTGGACACTGACCCCAAATTTGCTAGATAAATATCTGAGAAACTATGCGGTGTCCGCTAAGTCATATGTGAAAGACACAACAGATTTTTTCAATAAATTAAAAACATTACACATTTAAGAAGGACAATATTTAGTCTCATTTGATGTGGTCAGTCTCTATACGAGCATAGACCACTCCAAGGGCCTGGAAGCTGTAGAATGGGCCCTCTCTACAGATGGAATAAAACAAGACCTTGCAGGGTTCATTCTCTCCCTATTGGAGGTAGTTCTCACCTGTAATTACTTTCTATTTGAAGATACATATCATATACAGCATCGGGGGACCGCAATGGGGTCAAATGTGGCCCCAACTTATGCGAACATTTACATGAGTAGGTTTGAGGAGTCCTTTATATACCCATCCAGCCTCTTTTCTTTTGTAAGGGGCTGGATGAGGTATATAGATTACATTTTCTTTATTTGGACAGGGCCATTGGATAGTCTGCATGAGTTTCAACGGTACATTAATTCGGTCTATGAAGAACTACAGTTTACAGCAGTTCACTCACAGACTAGTTTGCAATTTTTGGACACGACTGTACAGTTTGTGGAGGGGACGTTGAGGACAGATTTATTTGTAAAATCCACGTATAGAAACAACATGTTACTATTTAAAAGTGATCATCCCAAATTTATGAAGGAATCGCTACCTTACAGCCAATTACTCAGGGTGAAACGGATAGTGACGGATAAGGAAAGACTTGACATCAGAATGAAGGAGATGTGCGATAGATTTCACCAAAGAGGTTACCCAAGGGCTATGGTACAGAGGCATAGACATAGAGTCAATGAGTTGAGAAGAGAGGAATTGTTGAAAGGTAAAAAACAACGAGGTGGGAACCAAAGGATCCCCTTTGTCTCAACATATACAGCATATAGTAAACAAATAACACATGTCCTCAAAATTAATTGGCATATACTTACGCAATCTTTTCCAGATATCAAAGAATTCCACACTAGCCCCCTTATGTACTACAGAAGGCCACGTAATTTAGAGATAGATTAATACATGCAGATACAAAACATCTTGACATGCCTAAGGTCCAGAGGAAAGGCTGTTTTCCCTGTCTGGGCTGCTGTAATTGTAATGGAATGCTGAAAGGGAGTTCTTTTACACATCCCAGAACAGGGAAAAGATATCAAATCATGAATTATTTCACATGTAGATCAGAATATGTGATTTATGTGTTGCAATGCCCATGTGGACTTTTTTATGTCGGAGAGACAACACAGGAACTCAGGAATAGACTAAATCAGCACCGTTATCAAATACTGAAACTACTCTCAAGAGACAGAGAGACTGATACCTCAAGGACTGAACTACCTGTACCGGTGCCTTAGACAAAACATACATAGTAATATAGTTTATAAGGCTGAAAAAGACATACGTTCATCCAGTTCAGCCAGTTATCCTGCAAGTTGATCCAGAGGAAGGCAAAAAAAAACAACAATTTTACTAATTGTAGGGGGGGGGGGGGATTCTTTCTCGACTCCAATCAGGCAATCAGAATAACTCCCTGGATCAATGACCCCTCTCTAGTAGCTATAGCCTGTAATATTATTACACTCCAGAAATACATCCAGGCCCCTCTCAAACTCTTTTAATGAGTTCATCATCACCGCCTCTTCCAGTAGCGTTCCATAGTCTCACTGCTCTTACAGTAAAGGATCCTCTTCTATGTTTGCTTACAAATCTTCTTTCTTCTAGGCCAGGGATGCTCAACCTGTGTCCCTCCAGCTGTTGTAAAACTACAATTCCCACAATGCCCTTCTGTAGGATGATAGCTGTAGGCTGTTGGGGAATGAATGGAGTTGTAGTTTTGCAACAGCTGGAGGGACGCAGGTTGAGCATCCCTGGTCTAGAAGAAAGAAGGTTTGTAGAGGATGTCCCCTTGTAAGAGTCCTGGGGATAAATAGATGATGGGAGAGACCTATGTACTGCCCCCTGATATATTTATACATAGTGTAGGAAGGTGCAAGGATCCATCATTGACAGAAGGTATGTGTCACCGAGGTTCCTGGCCTCGGTGAAGTAAGAGTCAGCATTTTCAAGTGTCAGCGGCAGCTAATGCTGATTGACACTTTGCTATTTTAGTATGGCTATATAGCTGATCCGGGACGACTCAAACTGGGAGTAGTCAAAGTGATGGGTGGGTGACTACTCCCCACGTTCCAGGCCGGGTCTTGACTGGCCTATAAAAAACCCAGCCACCAGTGTCAGCTGTGAGTGATTACCTCTCTCTGACAGAAGAGCTCTGGCAATCGCTGGTGTGGGAACTGAGCCCTGTGCTGGGCTGAAAAGATGAGTGTTTGTTGGGAGAGCAGGCCACCTAAAGCCTCCATTTTGACTGCTGGAGGCAGAGTTGGCGACAAGGTGATGTATTTTTGTTATGCACAAACTTTCTACTTGTTGTGAACAAACACCAACCTTGCAAAGAGTGTTTTATGTTTGACCATATGTGTGAATAAACACGGACATTTGAATTACAAACTTGTACTTTGCCTCTGTACTGCACCCACTTATCCCAACTACCAGAGTGAATCCCCACAATACCGTAGTTATTAGATCCCCCCGAGTCGTCTTTTTCCTAAACTGAATAACCTTTATTTTGACAATATTTCTTGGTACTGTAGTCCATCCCTTCAGGGGCGTAACTAGCAAATATTTGTAAGGGCCCCCCTAGCGCGCTTCGCACATCCCTCCTCCTGTGTAAACCCCACTCCTTTGGCACAGTGTAGCGGTATACTGTATATTGTGGGGCACAGTGTAGTGGTATACTGTATATTGTGGGGCACAGTGTAGGCTATATGTGTATAACATAAACATATTTCATATGAAAACTTACAGTTATTTGACTTAACCCTTGGGGATCTCGGACACCACTTCAACACTTTGGCCGGGGGCTCGGCGGAGCTGATGTTGTGCTTTATCCTAATGAGAAAGATTTCATAATAAGGATTTGGAGAAAGGGCAGAGGGATAGCAGAGCAGGGAGAGGCTGGTGCTGCTACTAGGGGGTCATATCATAGGGGAGTAAAAAAGCCCACCATAATGCCCCCCCAGTAGAAATAATTCTCCCTATAATGTGACAATGCAAGAAATACTCCCTTGTAATGCCTCCAGTTGCGCTAATGTCCCCATAATGTGCCAGTATAAAATACCCCTATATAGTGCCCCCAGTAAATTCCCCCATAGTACTCCTCTCCCCCCTTCCTGCTAGTGCCCCCCATAATGTACCAGTATAAAATGCCCCAAATATAGTGCCCCAGTAGATGCCCCTCAGTGTCCGGCCTCTGATAGGCTACCTTGCCAATGACTGAAAAAATGAGACTTTTACTGTTATAGCTGGCTAAGTGTACATCTATACACATGACAGCTGCCCCAACACACTCAGCACTGCTATATCTCTATATGACAGCTGTCCCAGCACACTCAGCTCTGCTATATCTCTATATATGATAGCTGCCCCAGCACACCCAGCTCTGCTACATCTAATTCACATGACAGCTGCACCAGCACACTCAGCACTACTATATCTCTATATATGACAGCAGCCCCAGCACACCCAGCTCTTCTACATCTATATATCTCTAAGTATTGTTATACAGTAGATAGTTATATAGAGATATAGCAAAGCTGAGTGTGCTGGGGCAGCTGTCATGTGTGTAGATGTAGCAGAGCTGGGTGTGTTTGGGCAGCTGTCATGTGTATATATGTAGCAGAGCTGGGTTTGCTGGGGCAGCTGTCATATAGAGAGATATAGTAGAGCTGAGTGTGCTGGTTGTCATGTGTATTAGATGTAGCAGAGCTGGGTGTGCTTGGACAGCTATCATATATAGAGATATAGCAGTGCTGGGTGTGTTGGGGCAGCTATCATATATAGAGATATAGCAGTGCTGGGTGTGTTGGGGCAGCTGTCATGTGTATTGATGTACACTTAGCCAGCTACAACAGTAGAAGTCTCATATTTTTTCACTCAGTTTCAATGCAGCCCTTATGGCTGTGTGGGTAAATGCTTTGCCTCTGATACATGAAGGTTGTGCGTTTGAATCCCAGACACATCAGGAGACTCCAGGAGACAGTAAGATTAAGATCACATTAGCGAGGGGGCCTGGTCCGCCGCCGCTGCTGCTGTGAAGGGGCCCTGAACAACAAGAATTGATCATATTTAACTAACTTGAAAATAAACTGTCACACACGCTGCCGGGGCGCCGGGCCCCGAAGCAGCCGCTTCACCGGTAGTTACGCCACTGCATCCATTGCAGTTATTACCTTATTTGCCCTTCTCTAATTCTGCTATGTCTGCCTTGTTCACAGGAGCCCAGAACTGCACACAGTACTCCATGTGTCGTGTGACTAGTGATTTTTAAAGTAGTAGAACTATGTTCTCATCATGTGCATCTATATCGCTTTTGATGCAACCCGTTATCGTATTGGCCTTGGCAGCAGCTGCCTGACACTGTTTTCTACTTTGCTGTCCACTAAAATTCCTAGGTCCTTTCCCATGTCAGTGTTACTTAGTGTTTAACCATTTAGTAGGCAGAGCTGGTCTTAGGTTACATGGCATCCTGTGCAAGAAGTTAGTTTAGCGCCCCCTCCCAACACAAATACCTTCACAACCATGTGCAACCACCCCTCAATTTACCATTATGGGACTTTTGAAAATAGCTGAGTACTGGCTATTTTCAGAAGTTCCATAGCAGTGAATGGAGAGGACGCTGTGTATGCATAGAAGTAATGGTGCCATACCGAGCTCATTACATTAAATACAGCACAGGAACCAAGCACAGTACATAAATACAGCACAGGTACCCGGCTCATCGCATAAATACAGCATCAGAATCAAGCAAGGAACATAAATACAGTACAGAACAGAGCTGATTTCATAACTACAGCACCAGAATAAATGCAGCACATAACCAAGCTCATTAGATGAATACAGCACCAGAACCAAGTCCATCACATAAATACAGCATCAGAATCAAGCTCATTTAATAATTATAGCACCAGAACCAAACTCATTACATAAATACAGCACTAGCTCAAAAACAGCTCTGTACACATATCATTTGCATATTCAGGTTAGCCCTAGACATATAAGTATGTGAAGTGGGAAACTACAGGTCCCAGCATGGCCTGAACAGGTGTAAAGGTATGCTGGGAGTGGTAGATTCACAAAAGAGAATGCTACCACCCATGATCACGCTGTAGACCAGGCATCCTCAAACTGCGGCCCTCCAGCTGTTGTAAAACTACAACTCCCACAATGCCCTGCTGTAGGCTGATACCTGTAGGCTGTTCGGGCATGCTGGGAGTTGTAGTTTTGCAACAGCTGGAGGGCCGCAGTTTGAGGATGCCTGCTGTAGACTATACAAGTGATCAGACACAGTCAGCGGCGGAATAAGCATTTACATTACAGGTGATCTCTCATCCGGAGTTCTTTTCTTTCCTTATCTTGCCATTCGGTTCAGACACTGTGATGACATCTCCCATCCACAACTTGTCTCTGCAGAGTTTGCCGCCCAGATAATCTTCAGCTTCTTGCTTTACCAACACATCGGCAACCTACAGACTAACACAAAATCATCTATGTGCCACATGCTCTGCCCTGAATATAATAGCAGCATAATCTGTGCCCCTGAATACAGTCATGTCACATGCTATGCCCCCTGAAAATAAAGCACCACATACACAGTGCTCTGAATGGTAGTATCCCCTTATATAGTTCTACACACATTAGTGATGAGTGGCAGGGGAAATATTCAAATTTGCCATATTTCGCGAATATTTGGGTGAATATTAGTCATAAATTCGAGAATTCGCCATTATTTTCTTGATTGTGAAAATGCAATGTAATATGTGTGTATTGCACGCGCAATACAGGCGTGGGTCACTTTTCCTGCATTTTTCAAGCTGCTAGAAGTTTCCTGAGACTGGAGAAAATGGTTGGCACGGCAGAACATTACGATTGCTTTATATGCAGATAGAGTGCACCAATATATTCGCGATTTCGCAAATCGGCAATTAATGATGTACATATTTTGGCGCAATACCTGCAACTTCACATTTTATCAGGTCTGACTACATATTACTTATTGGTGCACTAAGTATTGTTGTGACATCACAGCACTATGTCTGTAGCATGTATGTATGGACAGCAGAGAAACAGTAATCCCTATCACACTACCTAACACCCTGCACTGGAATCAGCTACACTGTATCACTATATAACCTACACTGACTATCTCCGACTAACTATCTGTATTATATATATATATATATAATCTAACTAACTATCTAATGTAATGACTCAGCAAAGCACAGAGCACAGCAATGACACTGCTCTCTCACAGAACTTTAAAAAAAAACTGCAGAAAATGGCTGCTGGGGAGGTCCTTATATAGTAAGGGGGTAGGCAACTTTCCTATTGGTTGCTAGGGATGTTGCTAAGCTCAGACAAAGACATTGCAGCCTTCTCATTGGCCCACAAGCAAGAAGCAGGGAGGGATCATGGGTTCAGATGAAAAAAAAATCTACAATATTCGCGAATACGAATATATAGCACTATATTCTAAATCTTCACAAATTCTCGAAGTGACGATATTCGCAATTAAAATTCGAGATTTGAATATTCGTGCCCAACACTAGTATATATAGACTCATGCTCTGTGCCACCTGTATATATAGTGCCCCCATATTTAGTGCAAGGATCTGTGTTCCCTTTAAATATAGCCAAGATCTGTGATCCCTTTATATATTGACTCTTACTCTGTTCCTTATAGTGCGTCATGCTCTGTGTCCCCTATAGTACGCCTTAATGCTATAACCACTTCTGCACAGCCCTGCATCTGCGGAACGTTGCAACGCCAAAAGCTCCAAATAGTGGGGCAGGGAACTACTGGTTACCTGCCTCACTATTCAGCACTTTTTTGTGTGAAATCATTGTGCCACCTGATACATTCTGCAGAGGCAGGCCCATCCATAAAAGGCCATACCGGCATCCTCAGAATGTTGCAGCTGCAGCATGTGCCTGTGCTATCATAGTAGTTATGCCCCCCTTAGTGTCCCCCACAGTAAGAATGCACTTTTAGTGCCCTCACACAGTAGAATGTCTCTTTAGTGACCCCTCATAGTAGAATGCCCCTTTTTGTGTCCCAGAACAGTAGTTATGCCCCCTTAGTTCCCCACAAAGCAATTATTCCCCCATAGTGCCCCCACACAGTATGTATGCCCCCTTAGTGCCCATATACAGTAGTTATGCCCTTGCACAGTAGTTATGGCCTCATAGTGCCCCCATGTACTAGTTATGCCCCCATAGTGCCCCCTCATAGTAGTTATGCCCCATTAGTGCCCCACACAGTATTTATTCCTTAGTGCCCCCATACAGTAGTTAATCCCTCTGACTGCTTTGTACCTCCATCCAGTAGTTCTAACCCCTTAGTGTCTCCATCCAGTAGTTCTATCCCAGTAGTGCCTCCAATTCAGTAGTTCTGCCCCCTTAGTGCCCCAAATTAAGAAATAAGTTATAAAAAAAAATCTAATACTTACCTGGCATCCTCCTTTTCCCTGTGAGCAAATGACACCCCGATCTCTCCAGTAGCGGGCACAATGTGATGACGTCATTGTGTCTGCTGAGCTGGAGAGCAGACAGGCAGATTCCCGTCTTGTGCGCTGTTTGCACACAGCCCAGCAGGCTGCCGGAGAGCACTAGGGGGGCACACGGAATCTGTGGATGGCACAGTTAAGGGTGGGGGTCTGTGGATGGCACTGTTATGGGCTGGGGGGGGTCTGTGGATGGCACATATATAACAGTGCCATCCACAGATCCCCCCCCTGTAACAGTGCCAGCCACAGATCCCCCCCCTGTAACAGTGTCCATCATCCACAGATCCCCCCATAAGTGTCCGTCATCCACAGATCCCCCCATAAGTGTCCGTCATCCACAGATCCCCCATAAGTGTCCGTCATCCACAGATCCCCCCATAAGTGTCCGTCATCCACAGATCCCCCCATAAGTGTCCGTCATCCACAGATCCCCCCATAAGTGTCCGTCATCCACAGATCCCCCCATAAGTGTCCGTCATCCACAGATCCCCCCATAAGTGTCCATCATCCACAGATACCCCCATAAGTGTCCATCATCCACAGATCCCCCATAACAGTGTCCGTCATCCACAGATCCCCCCCATAACAGTGTCCGTCATCCACAGATCCCCCCATAACAGTGTCCGTCATTCACAGATCCCCCCATAACAGTGTCCGTCATCCACAGATCCCCCCATAACAGTGTCCGTCATCCACAGATCCCCCCATAAGTGTCCGTCATCCACAGATCCCCCCATAAGTGTCCGTCATCCACAGATCCCCCCATAAGTGTCCATCATCCACAGATCCCCCCATAACAGTGTCCGTCATCCACAGATCCCCCCCATAACAGTGTCCGTCATCCACAGATCCCCCATAAGTGTCCGTCATCCACAGATCCCCCCATAAGTGTCCATCATCCACAGATCCCCCCATAACAGTGTCCGTCATCCACAGATCCCCCCATAACAGTGTCCGTCATCCACAGATCCCCCCATAACAGTGTCCGTTATCCACAGATCCCCCCATAACAGTGTCCGTCATCCACAGATCCCCCCATAACAGTGTCCGTCATCCACAGATCCCCCCATAACTGTGTCCGTCATCCACAGATCCCCCCATAACAGTGTCCGTTATCCACAGATCCCCCCATAACAGTGTCCGTCATCCACAGATCCCCCCATAACAGTGTCCGTCATCCACAGATCCCCCCATAACTGTGTCCGTCATCCACAGATCCCCCCATAACAGTGTCCGTCATCCACAGACCACCATTAGTTCCAAACCCACCAAAAGCACACCTTTTGGTTAAAATTATTTTTTTTCTTATTTTCCTCCCAAAAAACCTAGGTGCGTCTTATAGGGCGAAAAATACGGTAATTATTAAAGTATATTATAAGTATATTGCACCCCTCTGCATATCACACCTATCGATAGCACACCTATACCAGTCCTTAAAAATACTTTTGTGGCCCTATTAGCTAGCGATTTGTGTCCCTAACAGTCTGTCCCTGCTCCACACAGAAACCTCTCCCTATACTGGCAAAACACTGAATGTAAAATGGCGGCCAGATCGGGTTTATTTATAAGGTAGGGGTGTGTCCATGTGCTGAAATGTCTCAAATGCCTGTCCTGTACCACCTGATGGATGTGTCATGGGTCAAAGTTCTTCACAATGTAAAAGAATATGGCGGGCGCGAATATCTCCATATGTTCGCATGTTCGGCGAATCGCGAACAAGCAAAGTTTGCCGTTAAACGACCGCCGGGCGAACCTCAAGGCCATCTCTAATTATAACTAATAAAAGGTATTTGTAAACATATTTATATTAAAGTAATATTTAGTTTTTTTATTTTCTTAATTCCTAGAAAACGCCTATAGGGTCCCTTTACATGGACCATTGATCTGGCAGATTATTGTGGAGGCAAGTTTGCATAAACCCTCATTCCCGATAATTTGCAAGTGTAAAAGGTATCGGCAATCACCCAAAGAACAAGCAAACACTCGTTCATCAGGTGATTATGTAGTTCTGCCAGCACTGAAAATCATAATTCTGGTGCAGCAGTTCGTGCTTTCTAAACAACAATCTGCTGTGCAAGAACAATGATTTGCTATGGGAACAAGTGATCTCTGCATTGCTTGTTTCCATACAGCAAAGATGATGGATCGTTCATCTCTGTTGAAGATGCCAACATTTACTTAGTTCCTGATAATCTGCCAAATCATCGGTCTGTGTAAAAGGACCTTTTTTTTACTTCTTCTTTTTTTTTTGCAATACAAAAAGAACATGCATGTAATAACTACATATAAAATTAACACATCTTTGCAAAATTGTATATCACCAAATCTACATCACAGTTTATAATTTTCCTCCCACCCCCCAAAAAAAAAAGGGAACTCTCTCATCTCTCCCTATCCTCTCCCCTCACACCCCAATCCAATTTCCATCTTGATAAATTTTTTAACCATTCTGCCCACATACTCTCAAACCTCCACCTTTTAGCATTTGTAGTTAGGCTACTTTCACACCTGCGTTTGGTGCGGATCCGTCTGGTATCTGCACAGACGGATCCGCACCTATAATGCAAACGCTTAGATCCGTTCAGAACGGATCCGTTTGCATTACCATGAACAACAAAAAAAAAAAAAAATAAAAAATTTTCTTTTTTTTTTTGTTCATGATAATGCAAACGGATCCGTTTTGACTTTACATTGAAAGTCAATGGGGGACAGATCCGTTTGAAGATTGAGCCATATTGTGTCAACTTCAAACGGATCCGTCCCCATTGACTTACATTGTAAGTCTGAACGGATCTGTTTGCCTCCGCACAGCCAGGCGGACACCCGAACGCTGCAAGCTGCGTTCGGGTGTCCGCCTGCTGAGCGGAGCGGAGGACAAACGGTGCCAGACTGATGTATTCTCAGCGGATCCGCATCCACTCAGAATGCATTAGGGCTGGACGGATCCGTTCGGGGCCGCTTGTGAGAGCCTTCAAACGGAACTCACAAGCGGAGCCCCGAACGCAAGTGTGAAAGTAGCCAATATGTAATCTCTCGCAAGCCAACGAGCATTTGACTAGGCTGGACCACATATTTATTGTTGGTACTGTTTTCTCTGTCCATTTTTTTTACAATACATTTCCTAGCCTGAAATAAAAGTT
The DNA here is from genome assembly GCF_905171765.1 of Bufo bufo. Taxonomy (NCBI): domain Eukaryota; kingdom Metazoa; phylum Chordata; class Amphibia; order Anura; family Bufonidae; genus Bufo; species Bufo bufo. The sequence goes on from NC_053393.1 coordinate 56,449,617, forward strand.
TAGTTATTATTAATAATTTCCTGGAATCCCCTATATCCTCCACCAAACCCAGCACACATGCCCTAAAAGTTCGAGGGATGTCTACTCTATGAAGTATCTTAATATAGCTAAGTACTTCTTTCCTGAAATTTTGGAGAGATTGGCACTCCCACAGTAAGTGCCAGAACCTCTTATCAATAACTAATAGATCTTTTAAATAATAGTTTCCCCAAAACAACGTCTCTGTTTCTCTGGGGATTAAGAAACTTGATAAATCCAGACATCAACTGATAACTAGTATGAACAGATTATCTTGTTCACCCAAAATTGTTTTACAGAAGGGAGATGTGAACCAAGAGAGGGAGGGCTCTCTGACTCAGTATGAAGAGGATGAAGGATATGATATTGCTTGTAGGGAGCTGAAGGGGGTCCCCTCACTTGGGGAGAGAGGATCTTCAGTGGATACGCCCACAGTAGATAATGGTCAGCACAAAGGAGCGTATACTCCTAGTTTGCAGGACATATTTCAAGAAATCAAAAAATGTAATTCGTCAATCATGGACCTCTCTCTCCAAGTGGGGAATGTTAGAGAGTCAGTCAGCCTGCTTAGGGCAGACTTGCACAAATATAAGGATAGATTGGAGGAGGCCGAAAAAAGAATATCAGATACAGAGGATCTGCTTCAGAAAATCACCCAAGATAACGACAAGTTACAAACGGAGAATAGGGACATCAAAAATAAACTACTGGATATGGAAAATAGATCCAGAAACCTAACTTGAGATGTGTGGGCTTTCCGGAGGAAGTGGAGGGAGGGGATGCGTCTATATTTGTCCAGAATAGAGATGATATCTTACATAGAGCCAGTAAGAAGGGAAAGTTAGATTGCAATGGGGCTACAGTTATGTTATTTCCAGACTACGCTAAGGAAACTATGCAAGAGAGAACTCGCTTTTTAGACATTAAAAAAGAATTGCGTAGGAAGAATGTGAATTACTCAATGATGTTCCCGGCCAGGTTACGTGTTCAATGGCAGGATAAAGTCTGGTTCTTTGACTCCCCAGAAAATAGCAAAGAATGGATCGCGGATAATTTGTCTAAATAAACGGATGGGATTGGGGATGAGGGGGGCTAACGCTATGGAAGAGAGTCAGATCATCAGTTTAAACAAAGTGCAGAACCCCTTTAACCCCTTAGGGACCCATGACGTACCGGTACGGCATGGTTTCCGAGTCCTTAAGTACCCGTGACGTACCGGTACGTCATGTATAGTTCCGATCACCGCCGCCCGGCGGGCGGTGATTGGAACCCGGTGCCTGCTCAAATCATCGCGCTGCCTTCTATGCCATCGGGTCCCCCCTACAGCCCCATGGGGACCCGATGGCACCGCCGCCGCACCAGGTAAAAGCCGCAAACCGCAGGTCTGAATTGACCTGCGGTTTGCGAGATCGCCGACACGGGGGGGGGGGGGGGGGGTCACGGGACCCCCCCCCCCCCCGCGCATTTAGCCGAGGTGCCTGCTCAATGATTTGAGCAGGCACCGGGTTCCGATCACCGCCCGCCAAGTGGCGGTGATCGGAACTATACATGACATACCGGTGACGATCCAGCCCCCTGGATCTCATAGGCCGGAAGCTGTATGAGTAATACACACAGTATTACTCATACAGCCAATGCATTCCAATACAGAAGTATTGTAATGCATTGTAAAGGATTAGACCCCCAAAAGTTCAAGTCCCAAAGTGGGACAAAAAATAAAGTGAAAAAAAAAAAAAAGTTTTCCCCCCAAAAAAATTTACGTTTCAAGTAAAAATAAACAAAAACTTAATTTTCCCCAAATAAAGTTTAAAAAAATTGGTAAAAAATAGGGGGGGAAAAAAAGTATACATATTAGGTATCGCCGCGTCCGTATCGACCGGCTCTATAAACATATCACATGACCTAACCCCTCAGATGAACACCGTAAAGAAAAATTGAAAAAAAATGTGCTAAATAAACAATTTTTTTTCACCTTACATCACAAAAAGTACAACAGCAAGTGATCAAAAAGGCGTTTGCCCACCAATATAGTACCAATCTAACCGTCACCTCATCCTGCAAAAAATGAGCCCCTACCTGAGACAATCGCCCAAAAAATTAAAAAATTATGGCTCAGAATATGGAGACACTAAAACATTAATTTTTTTGTTTTAAAAAAGCCGTTATTGTGTAAAACTTACATAAATAAAAAAAAAGTATAGATATTTGGTATTGCCGCATTCGTATCGACCGGCTCTATAAAAATATCACATGACCTAACCCCTCAGATGAACACCGTAAAAATTTGTAAATAAAAACTGTGCTAAAGAAACCATTTTTTGTCACCTTACATCACAAAAAGTGTAATAGCAAGCAATCAAAAAGTCACACGCACCCCAAAATAGTGCCAATAAAACCGTCATCTCATCTCGCAAAAATCATACCCTACCCAAGGTAATCGCCCAAAAACTGAAAAAATTATGGCTCTCAGACTATGGAAACACTAAAACATGATTTTTTTTTGCTTCAAAAATGAAATCATTGTGTAAAACTTACATAAATAAAAAAAAAGTATACATATTAGGTATCGCCGCGTCCGTATCAACTGACACTATAAAAATATCACATGACCTAACCCCTCAGATGAACACCGTAAAAAATTTTTAATAAAAACTGTGCTAAATAAAAAAAAATTGGCACCTTACATCACAAAAAGTGTAATAGCAGGCGATCAAAAAGTCACACGCACCCCAAAATAGTGCCAATAAAACCGTAATCTCATCGCACAAAAATCATACCCTACCCAAGGTAAAACGGAAAAAATTATGGCTCTCAGACTATGGAAACACTAAAACATGATTTTTTTTTGCTTCAAAAAAGAAATCATTGTGTAAAACGTACATAAAAAAAAAAGTATACATATTAGGGATCGCCGCATCCATGACAACCTGGTCTATAAAAATATCACATGATCTATCCTGTCAGATGAATGTTGTAAATAACAAAAAATAAAAACGCTGCCAAAACAGCTATTTCTTGTTATCTTGCCTCACAAAAAGTGTAATATAGAGCAACCAAAAATCACATGTACCCTAAACTAGTACCAACAATACTGCCACCCTATCCCGTAGTTTCTAAAATGGGGCCACTTTTTTGGATTTTCTACTCTAGGGGTGCATCAGGGGGGCTTCAAATGGGACATGGTGTCAAATAAACAAGTCGAGCAAAATCTGCCTTCCAAAAACCGTATGGCATTCCTTTCCTTCTGCGCCCTGCCGTGTGCCGTACAGTAGTTTACGGCCACATATGGGGTGTTTCTGTAAACTACAGAATCAAGGCCATAAATATTGAGTTTGGTTTGGCTGTTAACCCTTGCTTTGTAACTGTAAAAAATTATTAAAATGGAAAATCTGCCAAAAAAGGGAAATTTTGAAATTGTATCTCTATTTTCCATTAATTCTTGTGGAACACCTAAAGGGTTAACAAAGTTTGTAAAATCAGTTTTGAATACCTTGAGGGGTGTCGTTTATAAAATGGGGTCATTTTTGGATGGTTTCTATTATGTAAGCCTCGCAAAGTGACTTCAGACCTGAACTGGTCCCTAAAAATTTGGTAAATTTGCTTCTAAACTTCTAAGCCTTGTAACATTCCCAAAAAATAAAATATCATTCCCAAAATGATCCAAACATGAAGTAGACATATGGGGAATGTAAAGTAATAACTATTTTTTGGAGGTATTACTATGTATTATAGAGGTAGAGAAATTGAAACTTGGAAATTTGCAATTTTTTAAAAAAAATTGGTAAATTTTGTATTTTTTTATAAATAAAAATGATTTTTTCTTACTTCATTTTACCAGTGTCATGAAGTACAATATGTGACGAAAAAACTATCTCAGAATGGCCTGAATAAGTCAAAGCGTTTTAAAGTTATCAGCACTTAAAGTGACACTGGTCAGATTTGCAAAAAATGGCCAAGTCCAGAAGGTGAAATAAGGCCGAGTCCTTAAGGGGTTAAAGGATTAGGTACGTGGGTGAGACGAATGGCAATATTTAATGTTATAAAAAAAATTCTCCCTGCTATTATTTGTCTTCAAGAGACGCACCTGACCAAAGATACTGTTACCACCGTGGATAGGCCATGGATACAGCACGCATTCCATGCTCTATACTCATCCTATTCTAGGGGTGCAAGTATTTTGATACATAAGGCTATTAAAATCAAAATAAATGATGTAGTAGTAGATAATGAAGGTAGATATTTGGTGCTTGAATGTCTACTAGAAAATAAACCCTGGATAATTGCTAACATTTACATTACGGATGAGTTTGAGTGGCTGGACCTTTGGCGATTACAGAATCCTAGAAAAAAGAAATTTTCTTGATATGGCCCTCAGTAAAAACTTAGGAGCTTATTTCATTGATAAGATAAAGTATACACATAAAGGGGTATCAGACCACTGCCCACTTTTGGTCTGTACTAAGGGAGACAGACTGGTAAGAGACGGTTGGGTTAGAATTCAATTAGATAGTTTAATTACACAGGATACGTATGAAAGGATTTGTACTGAAATATTGGAATATTTTGATAAAAACACGGGTACTGTGGATACGAGAATCATATGCGATGCAGGGAAAGCTTATATGCGGAGAATTTTTTTGAAACTCAACACAATGGTGAAGAAAATGTCAGAAAAGAGGATAGTTGATTTAGGACGGGTGGTCGGAGATAGTGAAAAAGAATATGTGGAGTATCCCACCGAAATAAATTTACAAAGGTGGGAGGAAAATTTGACTAATTATAATAATGAATTATATCTGTTAGCAGAACACCAAAAACGAAACTATATAAAAAAAATACTATACTCAGGGACATATACCAGGGAAACTGTTGGCATCATTGATAAAAACACAGAGAATTAGCAACTATATTTTCCAACTAGAGAATGATAATGGACAGGTAGTCTCGGAACAAGAGGATATAATTCGGCTCTTTAGAGAATATTTTGCAGACATCTATTTGTACAAAGGAAACTGAAATATAGTGGAAATAAACAGGTTTCTGGGGAATATATCATTGAAACAGTTGTCGGAGCAGCAGAGAGAACTATTGGAAGTAGGGATCTCCTTGGAAGAAATTAATAAGGTCCTTAGTTAGTTCCATATCGAAGAACAAGTCTCCAGGTTTAGATGGAATCCCTTTCGAGGTCTATAAAACTTTAAGAGGAGTGTTGTCCCACAGGCTCTTGGAAATGTGGGAGGTTTCAAGGGAGTGTGGGACATTACCTGATTCTCTATGAGAGGCTCGGATAACTTTGATCCTGAAAATAGGGAAAAGCCCAAAGAAACTTGACTCGTATCGTCCGATATGCCTAATAAACATAGATAATAAACTTTTGGTGAAGGTCCTAGCTACTAGATTTAAAGAGGTCATATTCACGGAAATTCATGGTGATCAAATAGGCTTTATGCCAGGTAAATCTACAAACCGGATTCCAAAAAAGTTGGGACACTATACAAATCGTGAATAAAAACTGAATGCAATGATGTGGAGGTGCCAACTTCTAATATTTTATTCAGAATAGAACATAAATCACGGAACAAAAGTTTAAACTAAGAAAATGTACCATTTTAAGGGAAAAATATGTTGAATCAGAATTTCATGGTGTCAACAAATCCCCAAAAAGTTGGGACAAGGCCATTTTCACCACTGTGTGGCATCTCCCCTTCTTCTTACAACACTCAACAAACGTCTGGGGACCGAGGAGACCAGTTTCTCAAGTTTAGAAATAGGAATGCTCTCCCATTCTTGTCTAATACAGGCCTCTAACTGTTCAATCGTCTTGGGCCTTCTTTGTTGCACCTTCCTCTTTATGATGCGCCAAATGTTCTCTATAGGTGAAAGATCTGGACTGCAGACTGGCCATTTCAGTACCCGGATCCTTCTCCTACGCAGCCATGATGTTGTGATTGATGCAGAATGTGGTCTGGCATTATCTTGTTGAAAAATGCAGGGTCTTCCCTGCAAGAGAAGACGTCTGGATGGGAGCATATGTTGTTCTAGAACCTGAATTTATTTTTCTGCATTGATGGTGCCTTTCCAGACATGCAAGCTGCCCATGCCACAGGCACTCATGCAACCCCATACCATCAGAGATGCAGGCTTCTGAACTGAGCGTTGATAACAACTTGGGTTATCCTTGTCCTCTTTGGTCCGGATGACATGGCGTCCCAGATTTCCAAAAAGAACTTTGAATCGTGACTCGTCTGACCACAGAACAGTCTTCCATTTTGCCACACTCCATTTTAAATGATCCCTGGCCCAGTGAAAACGCCTGAGCTTGTGGATCTTGCTTAGAAATGGCTTCTTCTTTGCACTGTAGAGTTTCAGCTGGCAACGGCGGATGGCACGGTGGATTGTGTTCACTGACAATGGTTTCTGGAAGTATTCCTGAGCCCATTCTGTGATTTCCCTTACAGTAGCATTCCTGTTTGTGGTGCAGTGTCGTTTAAGGGCCCTGAGATCACGGGCATCCAGTATGGTTTTACGGCCTTGACCCTTACGCACAGAGATTGTTCCAGATTCTCTGAATCTTCGGATGATGTTATGCACAGTTGATGATGATAGATGCAAAGTCTTTGCAATTTTTCGCTGGGTAACACCTTTCTGATATTGCTCCACTATCTTTCTGCGCAACATTGTGGGAATTGGTGATCCTCTACCCATCTTGGCTTCTGAGAGACACTGCCACTCTGAGAAGCTCTTTTTATACCCAATCATGTTGCCAATTGACCTAATTAGTGTTAATTGGTCTTCCAGCTCTTCGTTATCCTCAAATTTACTTTTTCCAGCCTCTTATTGCTACTTGTCCCAACTTTTTGGGGATTTGTTGACACCGTGAAAATTGGAATCAACGTATTTTTCCTTTAAAATGATACATTTACTCGGATTAAACGTTTGATCTGTCATCTGCGTTCTATTACAAATAAAATATTGACATTTGCCATCTCCACATTATTGCATTCAGTTTTTATTCACAATTTGTTTAGTGTCCCAACTTTTTTGGAATCCGGTTTGTATATCAGATAATATTAGAAAGTGTTATATAAATATGCAAATAAAAGGTGCCAATATGGGTCAGATGATGATTAGTGGTCTCACTGGATGCGAGCAAGGCTTTTGACACAGTAGAATGGCCTTTTATGGTAGCCACCTTAAACAAAATAGGCTTTGGGAATAACTTCATAGCTTGGATTGAGCTTTTGTATACAGACATAAAAGCAAGAATTACAGTAAACTGAGAGATATCAGACTATTGTAGTGGAACCTATTGCTGCCCTGATAAGACAGGATAAGAATATAGTGGGTTTTAAATTTGGTCAGCACGAGGAAAAAATGTTGTTGTATGCGGACGACTTGATGTTGTTTGTAGGGTCTTACGATTACTTGCTTCGAGTAATTGTGACCTTTGAGAGTTACGGGAAGGTGGCCGGCCTGTCCATTAACTGGAACAAATCAGCCTGTATTCCGTTAGACCCAATTGGGAATTTTATCCCTGGTTGCTTGAAGATTATAAAAGAGGAAGAGGTCTGCAGTATCTGGGAATACAGATATCATCCAACTCTCAAGACTATATAACACTAAACTTAGTCCCTACAATAGCGAAAATTTGAAACAAGACACGTATCTGGAAGAAATTACCCCTGTCTATGTCTGGTAGAATATTGTTCATTCGGATGTGTCTACTTCCAATGATAAACCACATTTTATGGAATTCCCCAATTGAAATCCCTAAAAAATATTAAAAGATAATACAGAGTCTCTTGAGTGATTTAATTTGGAGGGGTAGAAGGCCAAGAATGCGATGACAATTATTACAGTTGCCGGTGGGAAAAGGTGGCCTCGCAATTCCTGATTTACAAGCATACTGTATGCTTTGGCAGGACAGTTTAAAAATTGTTTGGACTGGAGTAAATCCCAACTTTATAATTCAGTTTTAAGCTGCCTATATAAAAATGTTACCTTTACTGGAATATGCCAGATACTAGAAGCTGGTATACACCTGCATCCCCAGTTTAATAAGTCCCCTACTATGAAACTCATGTATAAAACATGGCAAACTATTAGACAATTATGGGAAAAGATAGATTACGACGACGACACGTAAAAGGACCTTTAGGGAGACTCTATGATGATACAGCCTCATACTCTGAAATCATTAAAGAACTGAAAAAATTGCATCATCACCACATGGGATCCACCACTGCTGTAGTTGTGAGTTGGACTGTTATAACTAGAGATGAGCAAAGTTATCAAAAATGAGATTCGGATGCTTTGCCAATTTTTTTCCCAAAACTTCACTTTGTTCTGAATTAATTAGTAACGAAACACTTTAAATCAGCTATATCTCGACCTGCAGGGAGAATGTATCTCGGTGTACATCACTGTGCATTGCAGCAACATGCACAGCTAATCCTTTCAGGTAGTGAAACAGTTACTGTACATCAGTATGACAGGCAGGTCTCACACAGTATATGGACGTGCGCATCGTCATGCAGGCCACCAACAGTCCTAGCTTACCCCTAGCTATACTAAAAGAAAAGCATACACCAATCTTTAGCAAAAGAAAATAAAAACACTGTGCTCCCCTGCAAGACCTGTTTCCAATGACTCTTTAGTGGAACAAAAGACAGACATGGAGGCCGGCAATTAAGTAGTGGAGAAAAAAAGGCTCTTTTAAGTCATATTATGGCAGTGCAAATGCATGTTTTTGAATCACTTCTGTTAGCTGTAAAATGACTATGCATTAATAATAGACTCAGTTCAAACTTCACTTATTTGGTCAGTTACAAGTCAAAAACACAGAACAGGTGCAAATCTTTTCATGATACCATATCTTAAAGTAAGATTGGCTTCTGATTTTGGCTCACCATAAACGAACTGCTGGAATTAACTGACCAAATAACTGAAGTGTGAACAGAGCCATACAGGTCAATGTTAGTGTCAAGTATAATGTACTGAATAATGAAGTGGCCAAAGATTCTACTATAGAGTGAAAAAGCTGTCTAAATTTACACCGTCTGCTGTTTCCAAATAGATTACTAGTTAAATGCGTTCTCCGGTAATTAAGAAATATATTCCTAAATACCTTACATTAGTTATAATGTCTCGTTTTGTCTAGGGAGCAATCATCAAGAAAGACAAAATGGCCGCTGTCCTATTAGTACACACAAAACCTGTCCTACTCACACAGGAGGACAAGTTACTTTACAACACTGAGCTAAAGAGCTGCCTCATCCTCTGCTCTGCTTGTCAGGGATTATGATCCTGAATACAGTTTAAGGCTAGTTTCACACTAGCCGCAATGAAATCCGGCAGGCTGTTCCGGCGGGTGAACAGCCTGTCATATCCGTTCTGCCGCTAGTGCACGCGTACCCCCTGACTACCGCTCTGGCCCCATTGACTGTAGGGGCGGCCAGAATAAAAGTATGACACGCGCCGAACACCCTGTCGGAGTCCCTTGCCGCTAGTGTGAAACTAGCCTAATATGGTGTTCAGCTAAATCTCTGTAGAAATGGAGTTAATGAGCAGATTTGGTTAATGAGCAGCAGCACTTGTATGCAGTCTCCATTACCACAGCCCCACATTACCACCATCTGTCCTGTCCTTCATCTCTGTAATTCATGTCTCCTCATGAGCTCCATTCCTACAGAGATTCAGCTGAAGATCTTCTCATCTGTATTTAGGATTATAATCCCTGACTAGTAGTGATGAGCGGCAGGGGCAATAATCGAATTGGTGAAATTTTGTGAATATTTGGGCGAATACTAGCCAAATATTCGCAAATTCATTATCTCCAGTCATTATTTTCTTGATTGCTGAAATCGGCAATTGAAAAATTCGCGATAAAAATTTGCATTACGGAAATTCGCAATCAACACTACTCCTAAAGTCAAAGATTTTGCAGCCTTCTCATTGGCCCACAAGCTAGAAACAGGATGGGATCATGTGTACTGATTTAAAAAACTATCTAAAAAATTCAAAATTACGAATATATATCACTATATTCTAAATATTCGCGAATTCTCAAAGCGACGATATTCGCGATAGAAATTCGCAATTCGAATATTTGTGATCAACACTACTTACTAATAGGAGAGGTGGATGAGGCAGCTCTTTACCTCAGTGTTGTGAAGTAACCTGTCCTGCTGTGTGATTAGGACAGGCTTTGTGTGCACTAATAGGGCATCGGCCATTTTGTTTCTCCAAATCATTGCTCCCCAGACAAAATTAACCATTTTAACTAATGAAAGGTATATGGCAATATATTTATAATAAAGTAATATTTACGTATTTTAATTTTCTTAATTCCCAGAGAACCTATTTAACCTGTTCTGTTAGCTACTGATTCTACTAAAGTGGGAAAGAATGGTCTCATTTCACTTTTTGTGGGGTGTCCACATAGATTGCTCAATAACCTGTTCTGTTAGGCACTGATTCTACTATAGAGTGAAAGACTTGTCTAATTTTACACCATATGCTGTTTCCACATAGATTGATAGATAGCCTGTTCTGTTAGCCACAGATTTTACTAAAGTGGGAAAGAGCTGTCTCATTTCACTATTTGTGGGGTGTCCACATTGTTTGCTAGTTAACCTGTTCTATAAAGCACTGATTCTACTAAAGTGGAAAAGAGCTGTCTCATTTTACACCATCTGCTGCTTCCACATAGATTGATAAATAACCTATTTATTAGCCACTGATACAAATAGTGGCCAAGTCACAGAATGGGGAGTGTGTCAGCAGTAAGTTTGCATTGATGTTACTGTTTATTTTTCCCTTCTTATGATCCGTCAAAAGAACAACCCCCAAAAAAACGGATCCTGCTTTTGAGCATCCACCTTCACACGGTCAGTATTTGGTCAGTGCAAAAACAGGAGTGGGTCCAAAACAGAGATGACATGTGAAGGTAATATTTGCATGTCTTCTATGTTTTGGACTGACTCCTGCTTTTGGCTTCCAAATCATTAAGAAATCCTGAGGCAAAATACTGTCCGTGTGATCAAGGCCTGTGGACGCTCAAAACACAGGGTCTGTTGTGTTTTTAGTTTTTTCTGACGGATCAGAAGAAAGGTAAAATGTGATGTGGCAACAGCATGAGGAGTGAACGTAGTGGTCCAGTCACAGAGTGGGGAAGGTAGCAACAGCATAAGGAGACAACATCGTGGCCCAGTCACAGAGTGGTGAGGGTGGCAACAACATGAGGAGTCCACATAGTGGCCAAGTAACAAAGTAGGGATGGTGGGGCAACGGCACAAGATGGTAGCAGTAGAAGAAGATGGCAGCAGAGGCAGAAGGTTTGTGGCGTCAGGCTGGTGGCAGCATCAGAATAGTGTCTGAAGCATGTGTCTAAAAGTAACAAGTCATATTTCACAATTTTCTAGTGTGGGATCACACTGTAGTCAGAACATTACTGCCAGAATGATCTAGTCTGTTGTATCAAGCTCCAGTGTGGGGAAATCCCAGCTGATCCGTGCCTGATTCATATTTATAAAGGTTAATGTCTCAACATTTTGTGTTGAAAGACGAGTTCTCTTTGGGATAACTATGCTTTCACAGGGCAAACTCGGCCAGTTGCGGCCACAATTCAAGTTTGGCTGCCCAGTAGTCCAGTAGTCCAGGAGATGCAGGGTGCAGTCCAAGTATGCCACCACCTACTGGTTCAGGTTCTGCTCCATGTCCTGCTGCTGCTGGCTGGTTTCCTCAGTAGGCGGCTGAAGAAACATGCTCATTAGAGACTCGAGACTCATAGGATGTCTCGATAGTAGTTGAGTTTATCATCCCTCTCAGAAGGTGGAAAAAAGGCCCCCTATTTTAGCCCGGTTGCAATGGTCTAACATCATGGAGAACCAGTAGTTATCCCTCTGCCAAATTGTAATAATGCGGCTGTCACTACGCAAGCAACTTAGCATGCATCTGGCCATTTGTGCAAGGGAATCAGAGGGACTCCCTGCCTCCATCTCCACTGCATACTCCCATGGTCTGTTGGGTTCATCTACCTGGTCTCTCCTGTCGTTTGGGCAGATAAACCACCTATTTCTGTATACAATTGCTAAGCGTTAATGTCCTACTCCTCCTTACCCTCCTCCTCCACCAGTTCAGCCCCAACATGGCTCAGGTAGCCATGAGATGTAGGCTCTATGTCTCCTTTTCCCTGACCAGCCAGATTTATCAGAATCTGCTCCAGGATGTGTAGGAGTGGAATGACATCATTCAACCCTTAGTCATGGTGACTGACAAATCATGTGGCCTCCTCAAAGGGCCTGAGAAAACGGTAGGTGTCATGCATGAGCTGCCACTGGCTAACGTCGAAGGTAGACAAATGGTTCACGGCCTTCATCTGCTCATATAGTCAGTAGGGTTGAGCGAACCCGAACTGTAAAGTTCGGGTTCGTACCGAACTTTACGGTGTTCGGCACCTGAACCCGAACATTTCAGTAAAAGTTTGGGTTCAGGTTCGGTGTTCGGGTAATATTAATATACCATCGGATCTGAGTTTTCTCCAATCCGATGGTATATTTTAACTTGAAACATCCCCATCACCATGGGAACGCCTCTATGTTAGAATATACCATTGGATTTGAGTTAGATCGTGAAAACTCAGATCCGACAGTATATTCTAACACATAGGCGTTCCCATAGTGATGGGGACACTTAAAGTTAGAATATACTGAGAACTGTGGACATAACGGCTCACCTGCTGCCTGGCAGCACATGATCTCTTACAGGGGGCTGTGATCCGCACAATTAACCCCTCAGGTGCCACCAATGATGGGGGGGAGGGGGGTTGTTAACCTGTGGCCACTGCCACCAATGATTTTAATTAGGTGGGGGGGGAGTAGAGGCCGCACTGGACACCAATGATTTTAATAGGGGGGGCCGCACTAACCAACAATGATTTTAATAAGGGGGTGGGGTGGGGGGGCCGCACTGGCCACCAATGATTTTAATACTGGGGAGGGAGGGAGGGAGGGAGGGGGGGCCGCACTGGCCACCAATGATTTTAATACTGGGGAGGGAGGAGGGGTCTGGCCCCTGCTGCCTGGCAGCACCCGATCTCTTACAGGGGGCTGAGATCCGCACAATTAACCCCTCAGGTGCGACACTGACACTGGACTGGCCCACCTTCTACTGTATGTACGTATGCAGGGCTGGTACAGCTTTTTTTAGACAAGTAGTGACGACATGGGACACCCCACCTTGTCTCGGCACAAGCCATCAGTTCTGAAATGTGCAGAGTCAATGACATGGAGTCATTGTTGACGCAGGGCCCTGTTGCCTGCCTCTGCATCTTTAAAGCCGTACACCGCTAGTTGTTTACGGACAAGTAGGCTCCTTAGTTGCAGATGGTCTATCCCAGGCATGTTTGGCTCCATATCTCACACTGCTGCCACCCTGCTGGCTCACGTCCACACTTGCACCCTGCTGGCTCAGCCACACTGCAGTAGCGTCCTGGCTGCCATGGTAACCGATCGGAGCCCCAGCAATTAAACTGGGACTCCGATCGGAACTGCCGCTCCGCTGCCACCAATGATGGGGGGGAGGGGGGTTGTTAACCTGTGGCCACTGCCACCAATGATTTTAATTAGGTGTGGGGTGGGAGAGTAGAGGCCACACTGGACACCAATGATTTTAATAAGGGGGGTGGGGTGGGGGGGCCGCACTGGCCACCAATGATTTTAATACTGGGGAGGGAGGGGGGCCGCACTGGCCACCAATGATTTTAATACTGGGGAGGGAGGAGGGGTCTGGCCCCTGCTGCCTGGCAGCACCCGATCTCTTACAGGGGGCTGAGATCCGCACAATTAACCCCTCAGGTGCGACACCTGAGCGGTTAATTGTGCGGATCACAGCCCCCTGTAAGAGATCGGGTGCTGCCAGGCAGCAGGGGGCAGTTATGTACACAGTTCTTAGTATATTCTAACTTGAAGCGTCCCCATCACCATGGGAACGCCTCTGTGTTAGAATATACTGTCGGATCTGAGTTTTCATGATCGTGAAAACTCAGATCTGAAAAAGCTAATACTATTATTTTCTGTTATAACCATGTTATAACGGAAAATAATAAAGTGAAGTTCGGGTCCCCATTGACTTCAACGGGGTTCGGGTTCGGATCAAGTTTAGGTCCCGAACCCGAACTTTTTTTAAAGTTCGGCCGAACTCCCCGAACCCGAACATCTAGGTGTTCGCTCAACTCTAATAGTCAGTCCAACATGTGGAGGGTTGAGTCCCAATGTGTGAAAATGTCGGATATGAGGCAATGTTGGGGAACACCATTCTGCCTTTGCAGCTCAAGAAGAGCGTGTTTTGCACGGCAAGAGTGGCTGAAGTGCATGTTTCCTGGACATTTTCAAGACGTCTTGCAGTTGGATGGAAGACTTCAAGAATCGGGTTACAATCAGATTAGAGATGGGCGCCATAGAGGGCACATGGGTCAGCTCTCCTTGATGCAGTGATGGCAGAATGTTCTTCCAGTCATCACTGACCATGTTTCTGATCTTCAGTTGGTGAGGAACCAGACAGAATTAGATTTCTTGATGAAGTACACAGAGCAGATCCTCACCAGTGTGACTCCATTCACCTAGGCTGCACAAGTGCAGAACAGCATGACACTGCCATGCTCTGCATAGGTGGTATGCAGGAGGACCACTCTGAACTGTGCCTACAGTGGAGGCTGAGGACAAGGTGGAGGATGAGAAGGCAGAAGAGGACATTGGAGCTGGAATCACAGCATGAGAACGTGGAGGTGGCATTGCCATCACCTGGCCAAATTGCTGGTGTGCATGGGCAGGAACCACATTTACCGAGTGGGCCGTAAAGGACATATATTGTTCTTGACCATAGTTATAACTCCACATGTCGGCACTGCCAAGAACTGTACAAGGCACCGACATTTGAAGGACTGGCCCACCTTCTACTGTATGTACGTATGCAGGGCTGGTACAGCTTTTTTAGAGAAGTAGTGACAACATGGGACACCCCACCTTGGCTCGGCACAAGCCATCAGTTCTGAAATGTGCAGAGTCAATGACATGGAGTCATTGTTGATGCAGGGCCCTGTTGCCTGCCTCTGCATCTTTAAAGCCGTACACCGCTAGTTTTTTCCGGACAAGTAGGCTCCTTAGTTGCAGATGGTCTATCCAAGGCATGTTTGGCTCCATATCTCACACTGCTGCCACCCTGCTGGCTCACGTCCACACTTGCACCCTGCTGGCTCAGCCACATGCTGCTACCCTGCCCCCTGTCTCATGGGCAAGCTGCTACCCCCAACCCATGATGATGATGAAGCCCCCTCTTCACCTGGGTCCCACGTGCGATCGGCTACATCATCACCCACTACTGTCTGCTCGTCACTTATGTCACCCTCACCAGTGACATAGTTGCGTCCCTGATCTCTGACAACACCTGCTGCCTCGTGACTGTCGTTGTCGCTACTTGCATGCCTAGAAAGACGAAGCACTTCTCCTTCAAATCTGGACAGGCCAGTAGTTGCCGGCTGTCCTCAATAATATCTTCCTCGCTGAAAAGCAGAGCAGAAACAGCGGCACACATCACTTGCAGAAGGAGCAGCAAAGAAAAAAGGCAGGTTCAGAACTGGGGAGGGCACAGAGCTTGTTTTTGGGCCATGCCAACTAAATGTGGTGTCAGAGGAACCTACTGACTCCTGTCTGTGGGTGTCTGAGGTCAATTGAGATGATGTTGAAGACCAAGTCTACTATTCCAGGATAGCGAGATTGGTGGTCAAAACACAACCACTGGATGACAGTGGCAGCTCTGGCTTGTTGCTGCGGCTGCTGATTCCACCCCCATTATTCTGCTGATACTTCTGCAGGCTCCAGCAACATTTTTGCCCCTGCACGTTCCTTTGGAGGTCCCTGAAAACTGTCTGTTGGACATTCTGTACTGTAACACTAACTATATATGTAAAATAAGTTATTCAATGTCAATGTGGACACCCCACTAATAGTGATGAGCTTGAGGTGCCATATTCGTTTTCGCGATATTTCGCGAATATTCGTTAGAATATTCGTATTCTATTCGCCGAAATCGAATATTCGTAAGTTTGCCAATAATATGCGCATAATATGCGCATAGTTATACGCGTAATATGCGCATATTATGCGAATTCGCAAATTTCTAAATGTCTTTAGTGTTCAGTGGTGTTCACTGTTCAAATTATACAATAAAGGTTTTGAATATTCTCTATATTGCAATATAAAATCAGACTAGAACACAATGTTATTGCAATATAGCCTAGGCAATATTATTAAAAATGAATAGAAAGATTTCGAAACTACTAATGCCTTATATCCGCTTTGTTTTTTACGAATATTATAGATATTGTAATATATCATAGATTTCGAGTGATACGAATATTCTAAAACCTGATATATCATTAATTTTATCGAATATTCGTTAACATACAAATAGCTGAAACGGCACTGACATTTTCGTATCATTTTGCGCATGCGCGTGATTTGTTCAAAACCGGAAGTAAGCGCCGTTTTCAACCAGAATTCAACTTGCGTCAGTTTTGTGCGGTTGAAAACTTTAAGCGCTCAATTTATATGATGGTGGCCAGCAAGTTCACTAAAGCTGAGGAGGAGCTGATCGTCATAGTAAGTATAATCTAATTGAACATTTGTTCGCATACACGCTTGTTTGGCATATCTTAGTAATATTCCTATGTAGGTTTATTGAATTGAATTTTTCGGATGTATTTGTGTAAACTATTTTCGCATGGCATTAAAATTCGGATAGCACATACTTTGATTACATATAAATGATAGTTTGAAACAAGTATTGTTGACATTCCAAAGTAATAAATTTTTCAGATAATCATTAACATCTACTCATACTATATATAATGTGATTTTATCTATATTACTAAAATAAATAGTTAAGCATTTTTGATCTCATAAATGGTTTTAATGGTCTGCCAAAGCAGTATCTCACTGGCAACTGCTATATATCTATATGCTATTCATACATACATGTGGCCGACGTGTCATTATGTATGGATAGCAATGCATACAAATATATATATCAGATGCACATTGTACATCTAATTTCCTGCCTCAGACAATATACCCACACTGCATACCACCAAACCCCCCCTCAAACCCCCCCCCCCCTGACCTCCCCCAACACACAAACACACACACACAGTCTATTCAAACAGCGGTCCTCCAGTTGTTCTAAAACTACAACTCCCGTCCCATTATGTCCTTCTATAGGATGATAGCTGTAGGTTGTCATGGAATGATGTGAGTTTTATTTTTGCCACAGCCGGAGGGCCGCAGTTTGCAGGGGGGCCGCAGTGTGCGGACGGCTAGTCTAAATATTCAAATAAGTGTCCTGTTGGTCAGGAGAAGTAATTTTTTACATTATACAGTATATTTGCTGGTTCATTTAGCGTTACCCAGGGTGCACCACGTGGAGGCGGACCAGCTTTACACCCCAAACTATGCCGTCACGTCACTAGACAGGTACATCTCTCCTCAGATGGACAATATCTAATAGCTTATACCCCACACACATACAATTTCACCACATTTAGATTTTATACGGTTACGTTACGTTAACTTAAATTGTAGTATTTGACTCGCAAATAATAATAATTGTTGGTTTGGTATTTGAGATAATGATGACATGTTGGTGGTCAGTTACTGCGGCATCAAGGCAGCGCACGGCGAGCGGTTCCGTGTAATTAAACTACAACATGCAGAGCTTTTAGTTAGACTGCCTCTGGCCGTGTGCTGACTTGCTGCTGCTGGAACGTTTCCCTCGACACCAGTTCCATCCGTTTTGTTAACTGTCTATACTGTCACTGTGTTACATAATTTCATTGTGTAATACTACCGAGGGGGCCATGACGAAATCTTTTAGTCCTCCTTTGTGGGATGGGCCTCTTCTGGGTCAGGGCCGCAAAGCAGACGCTTCTCCTGCTTCCCGGATAGTTACACCCCTGGCCGCCATTATTATAGTAAATGTTGACGTATCGTCATTCTTGTCGCTGTGGCGTATTTACAGGGCATGCTTGGGGGCCCTGACCCAGAAGGGGCAGATCCAGGAGGAGGAGGTCTAAAAGATTTTTTCAGGGCCCCCTCAACAGTATTACACAATAAAATTATATACAGTGACAGTATAGACAGTGTATAAAATGGATGGAACAGCTGCCGGGACTGGTGTGAGAGAGCAATCTTTACTAGCCACAGTTATGTGGGTGGCTTGAAAGTAATGCCTTTTTGAAAATTTGTGGGTGGTAGGTAGGTTGTCCCCATTAAAAAAAATTTGCTGTGGGGCCAAGTCATTTCTAACTACGCCACTGTCTGGGGGCATAAGTGAACTAGTGGCAGGAAGGATCTGACCGCTTGTTCAACTTCCTAGAATAGCCTGACGTACTCCACTTGTGCTAATGTTAAAGTTCCTTAATCTTAGTTTTATTTAAAAAAAATTTATAAAATGCTTCTTTTCTTAATCACGCAGCGCCTGTTAGAGCAAGGGTATGATGAACTCCGCTCTAACAAAAAAAAACACCTGATAGTAAGGGAGCTAAGGAAGGAGATGAGGAGGGATCACCAAGGAAAACATGAACCCTTGGCCATTTGCAAAAAGTGGTCGGACCTAAAGCGGAGACATATGCCGAGAATCCGCCAGCTCCGTGACGAGCACTGTCCAGGTACAAACATTATTGAGTGTTGATGAAATAAACAAAAGTAACGTAATGGTGAGGTACATTTATTATTTGTGATTTTTATTTTTACATAAGTATTAATTTGTAATTATAGGGGCTCGCCTTCCCTGTGTAAAACGCAGGCCTGCCAGCAGGGATTCCTGGGAGCTGTCGGCGTCTGAGGGGGAGCAGGAGCAGCAAGCAGGACCCTCAGGGACATCAAATGACCCAGCACCACCACAGGAGGGGGAGTCAATGGTGGAGGAAGAGGCTGGACCAGCAGCCCTACCTGAGTTGCCCCCCCACATTTTTGAGGATGAGGAGCAGGAAGAGGAGGATGATGACGGGGTAGTCACCACCCCACACAAGGAGGGTAAATATGTGTGTAGTGGAGGGGTAGCACGATCCACAAGGTCTCCGCTGGGAGCCTGGAAACAGGAGCAAGCTCTTAAAAGAGCTTATACTCAGGGGAGTATTATGATATAGCAATCCCCAAGAGTGTAGTTATTCCATCCCCCAAACAGGAGCCAAGACTTCATTAAGGAATAAAACAGGAACTCTTTATTGAGGGCTACCCCCCCTATGCAGCTCCCCATCTAGTGTACACGCCCCTAGTGGACAAGAAGCAAGACTGCTACACAGGACAGATATGCAGCAACTTAGGATACACAGACACAACACATCCCCACAATGCATCATGGTTTCATCCTCTCTGGTCTGGAGTGGAGAGGAGTAATCCAATTATCTCTCAGGACAAAGGGACATCGGCAATACACATGTGAGAACAACAGAACAGGAATCCCCACCCAAAAACACAATGTCACACCCTCCCAGCAACACAGACATTTAACATATTCCAAGATAGCTGAAGTCTGAGTGCATATCATTAGGTGAATGCCGCTCAGAATACACAAATACAATACAATTAGCTATCTGGGTCCCCTCACATAACAACATACAATTGCATCAATGCTGGCGGTTTTCATGCAGCCAGCCTAGGAACTTTACAGCCCACCTGAACCATATTACCCAAAACATATATATACGCTTGGTTCTTTAAAGTGGCATACACATATGCAATAACGTAGTACATACAGGAATGACAATATACAGTGGCTGAGTTTGCCACCATGTGCTTTTGTTGTTTAAACTTATTCACACACACATGTATTAGTTTAGTTATATTGGATAACATAAAGTGCCAAACTTACAGTTCATTACAAGCAGGATAAAAAGACAGTACTATCGAAACACACTACTGTCTGTCACCATTCTGGTTCCCTTCTCAGATTGTTCTGCGTTGGGATGGCCTGTCCACAATTTATCTTAAAATTCTTTTTAACAGCACCGTTATGAGAACATAGGATGGAGTACGGATGAGACATGTCCCACCCAATGTCTATGTTAACTATTTTAACCCCGTTCAAAAATCAATTTTAAAGACAAAACTCCAGAAACAAAACAGGTGTGCTTATTCCAGACGTACAGATTAACGTAAATTTGTTTATCTTTTTCACACTTTTCAATCTTGTCGTTGCAATATTATTAAAAAATGAAATGATTATAAAAAGTAAAATAATAATAAGAGCCCTATCATTTATACCAATAAATATAAATTAATTATACAAATCAAATATCATATGTAAATTATGACCTCAATGACATAGACTATTCATGGACTAATGTTAGGTTAAAAAAAAAATAAAAAAAATTTATATAGACGTTTAAAATGAAAAATATATTTTTCATATTTTTTTTCACCTACAATCGCCAATAGTGAACAACTTTATACAATATTCACTAAATTGCATTTAATCAGATGTCAAACAAATAAATACATATTTTAAATTCTCTATATATATTATATATATATATATATTTAATTATATATTTTTTTATTTTTAACAGTAATTAAATCCCTGAAGGAGAAGGTTAAAGTCCTTCAGAGGGACCATGTTGCTCTATTGAGGAAGTCCCGGGAGCAGCACTGCCGCAAATTAAGGCAGTTACGGGTGCAGTACTCCCACCAAATGGCTGTCGTGGAGGAGCAGCACAACAAGGCGGTTGAGGAGATACTGAACGTTATTAATGTTCTGAAGGCCTTGCCTTAAGGCCAATTTTACTATTGTGTTGTTGTTAAATATTATAAAAAATATTATTTTATTTCTTGATCTATATATTGTGTGTTTGTTTTTATTTTATTAATTGAAGTTTTGCAATTCATTTCAAAACATTTGTTTACAGTGAGGCCCCTATACTATACACAAACTCATCAGTACACTGACAAACATCAACCGGAATGTACATATAAAATTGGCATTTTTTGTCACACCCAGAAGTTCAACGCATATTTATAATAGCAGTAGTCCTTGAAAATCGTTGAGTATGTTGCCTACACATAATTATTAAGCAATTGGATAATATGAGCATTTATGGTTGTTGTAGGCCTTATAATCCACCGTTAATCTCTTATTTCTAACTAATTGTGTATACCCCACAAAAAAAAAAAAAAAAAAAAGTAGATATAAGTAAAATGGTAAAGGCATGTTGTAAAAACTAAACAGCACGTATCCGTAATAGTGCACTTATTACAACAAAATTTAAATGTCCTGGCATTGCTTCCGCCAAACAGACCAAAAAATGTGCTTACATGACTCAGAGTATAAGAATTCTCCAACAGTTGAGGAACATTATATAGTACGTATTTTTAAATTAAATTTTTTTAAAGCTGTGTCTATATATATTTAGCATGTGCAAATCATCATTACATTATTGTCAATATTTAAAAAAATAGATAAAAGTAAATATCCCTATATACATGTGTCATTCAGGCTTCATTATCAAAACCGGATTGTCACACGGATGAGTCTAACGCCAGTCAGACCCAACCATGTAGATAGGTCAACACGGAAGTCGGCCACCCCTCCCAGGACAACAGACAACACCATGTTAGAACCTTAATCCGTAGGGAAAAAATAAACATAAATAAAATCAAATAAAATTGTTTCATTAGGTTCATCAATAAGTCGAGTACTATTTTTATTGCACAAGACCTTTTGACAAGGGAAAGCCACATGCGGTCCACAACTTGCTACATCGTGAACCACAACATTGGCCCCCCAAACCCAATTTTTTAAAATAAACAAAAGAAAATAAAATAAAGTTAAATAATTTAATTTTGTAAATGAAGCCAAACAACACTTTTTATTTTATTGTGTTATTGATATACGTTTTTCTTATTTTAAATATTGACAATACATAAGTGACACAGCACATGCATGAATATTAACAATCCAAAACAAGTTTTGAGAATTCTACACTCTAGACTTGTTAAAGTGCAAAGTAGAAAAATTGATCCATGCTGGTTGCCTACGCACGATTAAGAACCTTCATGTTTTACAGTTAACACTGTAGTAAAATGCAGACTCCAAAGTTATGATTCATAACTCTGCAGAATAATTGAATTAAATAACGCTTAAGTAGACTGTTATTTAAAAAAAATATATAAGGTCTTAAAGGTCTCAAATAACTTGTTTGTACATGGATTTAAATTAGGTTTAATGCTCCCTGAACAAATAGTTCACATTTGATACAATATGCATGATGCTATTGTCTTATTCTAGACTGTTCATGGCATCACGGAAGAAAACATTAATTAATGTATTACTAACATGGTCAGTTGATCTGTTGATTTAGTCTTTTCAACTGATTCATTAAAAACATAATGTTGCTCAATGATGAACATAGACTGGGACAACTCTAGCAAAGGCAAAATATAGCACTGGACCAACAGGCTTGTACAGTAGACACTAGTCATAATGGGTGAATCACTTAATCTTCATCTTTTTTGGTTGAGCCTATCACTCGGGAACCTGTTAAATATTGAATCATTCAAAATCAAAAAATTCTGACATAGCTCCAGATTACGATTTTTAAGCTCCTTAGCATGAACATTTTTTAGATATCAAAATAAAAACTATATTATATATGTTTTTTCATGAGGGTATTGTCAAAAAATGTTCAATAGCAGCAGCAGCAGTAGATCCATTGTTTTAATCCACCTAGATGACTAGGATATATCAGGAGTCGTGACAGGTTGCATCATCCACCATAGGTTTTTTGAAAATGGTATTGAATGAGCCCCACACAAGAAGAACATGAAGCAGCAGCAGTAGATTGAGTGTTATAATGCCCCTAGATGACTAGGTTAGATCAGGAGTCATGACAGGTTGCATCATCAACCAGAGTTTTTCAGAAAATGGTATTGAATGAGGGCCACATATAGCTAGGCCCAAATCAGCAGAACATGAAGCAGCAGTAGTAGATTGAGTGTTATAATGCCCCTAGATGACTAGGTTAGATCAGGAGTCAGGACAGGTTGCATCATCCACCATAGGTTTTTTGAAAATGGTATTGAATGAGCCCCACACAAGCAGAACATGAAGCAGCAGCAGTAGATTGAGTGTTATAATGCCCCTAGATGACTAGGATAGATCAGGAGTCATGACAGGTTGCATCATCAACCAGACTTTTTATGAAAATGGTATAGAATCAGGGCCACATATAGCTAGGCCCAAATCAGCAGAACATGAAGCAGCAGCAGTAGATTGAGTGTTATAATGCCCCTAGATGACTAGGATAGATCAGGAGTCAGGAGAGGTTGCATCATCCACCATAGGTTTTTTGTAAATGGTATTGAATGAGCCCCACACAAGCAGAACATGAAGCAGCAGCAGTAGATTGAGTGTTATAATGCCCCTAGATGACTAGGATAGATCAGGAGTCATGACAGGTTGCATCATCAACCAGACTTTTTATGAAAATGGTATAGAATCAGGGCCACATATAGCTAGGCCCAAATCAGCAGAACATGAAGCAGCAGCAGTAGATTGAGTGTTATAATGCCCCTAGATGACTAGGATAGATCAGGAGTCAGGACATGTTGCATCATCAACCAGAGGTTTTTTGAAAATGGTATTGAATGAGGGCCACATATAGCGAGGCCAAAATAACTAATATGATAATAATTAAACAAATATTGATAAAATTATAGATTTTACATTACAAACAATTAAAAAACAACGTATTGGAGGGAGAGCAAAGGAGAGGGATGAACAAGGGACCCTTCAGCGCCCTGAACCGACAGCGGGGGCCAAGAAGTCACTGCCGATCCAGGACTCATTCATTTTTATGAATGTTAGTCTGTCCACAGAGTCAGTGGACAGACGGGTCCTCTTGTCGGTGACCACCCCACCTGCCGCGCTGAAAGTCCGCTCAGACAGTACGCTGGAGGGGGGGCAAGAAAGTATCTCCAGCGCATACTGAGCGAGCTCGCGGCAGGTGTCCAGCCTGGCAACCCAGTACTCCATGGGGTCGTCGGTGCTCATGCTGTCGGAAGCACCAACGGACCCCATGTAGTCTGCCACCATGCGAGCCAGCCGCTGGTGGTTACTCATGCTGCTGCTGCTGCTGGTACTGGGTCGCGCAGACTGGTAGAACAGCCTCATCTCACCCTCAAGGTCACCTGCTCGGCTGGTGCTGGTGGTTCCAGACACCTGCTGGGTGAGATGGGCGGGGAGAACTGGAGCGTGAGGCATAGGGTTTGCCTCCTCCAGCCGGTGGACCAGACAGGCCCGCAACTTTTCAATACGGGCCTGCCTCCGGCTGGCTGGTAGAAACTCCTCCAGTTTCCCCTTGCAGCGAGGGTCTAATAGGGTGGCCAACCAAAACTCATCCCTCTCCTTTATTTTTATGATCCGGGGGTCCCTCCTGAGGCATCGCAGCATGTGGGCAGCCATGGGGAAGAGCACAGCCCGCTGTGACTCTTCAGAGCTGCCAGAGACCATGACCTCTTGGTCCTCCTGCTGCCGATGCTGCTGCTCACGGTCGGAGGTGCCCCACCCCCGGACTATAGGGGCCCCCAGCACCGGCTCTCCCTCCTGACCAAGCCCAGACTCATGGATGTCCACTAGTTCATCCTCCTCCTCGTCCTGGGCCTGGTCCAGGTGGAGCATGGTTGACTCTTCATGCTCCACCAAGGCACTCTCCCCAGCTTCAAGCAGGCGATCTAGTGTCCTGTCCAGCAGGAACACTAATGGGAGCACATCGTTGAGGCCGACATGCTCCCTGCTAACCATCTTTGTCGCCTGCTCGAATGGGGCCAACACGTGGCAGACTTGCTGAATCTGCCCCCACTCCGCATTAGTGATGTAGGGGAGTGAGTGTGTTGGCCCTGCAGTGCCTAGCTCCAGCAGGTATTCCCTCACCGCCCGTCGCTGCTCCCACAACCTCTCCAGCATGTTGAGGGTGGAGTTCCACCGCGTCACACTGTCCATAATCAGCCTGTGGGTGGGCAGGCTGTTGTCCCGCTGCAGTTTGGACAGGGACGCGGTGGCGGTTGGGGATCGGCGGAAGTGGCCGGCAATCCTACGTACCCTTTGCACAATGTCACTCAACCCTGGGTAAGTGCGGAGGAATTTCTGCACCACAAGGTTGAGGACATGTGCCATGCAGGGCACGTGTGTAAGACTGCCAGCCTGAAGGGCGGCGAGTAGGTTGCTGCCGTTGTCACAGACAACCATACCTGCCTGGAGCCTTCGGGGTGTCAGCCACTTCTGGACCTGAGCCTGTAGTGCGGACAGAACATGAGGTCCAGTGTGTCTCCGTTCCCCCAAGCTCACAAGCTGGAGCACGGCCTGGCAGCGGACGTGCCCCACACTTGCGTAGCTACGGGGACGCTTGCTTGGGGGCTCAACAGCCGTGGAGACAGTGGCTTGCGGGAGAGGAGCAGTTCTCCCATGGACACCCCGGGGCGGCACCACAAACTCAGATGCCGCCGTTCCCTCCCCGGCGCCTCGGAGGGAAACCCAATGGGCTGTGAAACTTAGGTAGCGACCCTGCCCATGCCTGCTGGTCCAAGCATCCATTGTGAGATGCACCCTGTCGCTGACAGCATGATCCAGCGACAGGCATACATTCTGCACAAGGTGCTGGTGCAGGGCAGGGACACCAGTCCTGGCAAAGTAATGGTGGCTGGGGACACGCCATTTGGGTTGGGCCTGCTCCAACATCTGCCTAAATGGGTTGCTGTCAACCAGATTGTACGGAAGCAGATGTTGGGCAATAACCCTTGCCAGGAGCCCATTGAGTGAACGCACACGTCGATCCCCTGGGGCGTAGGGCACGGTACGTTCAAAAGCATCAGCAATTGTTGGCTGGCGCCGGACGGCAGAGGAGATAGAGGAGGGTGCACTGGTTGCAGAGGGATGGCTGCCGGTACCAATACCTCTACTAGAGGAAGCTGGTGGGTGGGAAACAGTAGTGGCAATATAGAGGGGGAGCTGCTGTACAGTGGCAGGAGCTGCTGTCCCCTGAACACTGGCGTTGCTGCTACTACCACTCTTACTGTGTTCAAACTCCCGCCAGTGGTTCAATCTCATGTGCTGGTTCAGGGCTGTGGTACCCAGCCGAGAAACTAACCTCCCTCTCCTCACCCTGGCATGGCAGAGGTTACAAACAGCAACAGTAACATCATCTGTTGCCAGGGTGAAGAAAGCCCAAACAGGAGACTTCCGCACCAACCTCCTGTCCGATGGCATGGTGCTGGCTTGCGCCTGTTGGGCCTCAGTGTGCACAGGCGGAGCATGCTGCTGCTGTTGCTGCCTGATCCTCTCGACAGTAGAGCCCCTGCCAATGGGCTCCCTGGAGACCTGCCGCACCGTTTCCCTCTGGTGACTACCTACTTCAGTGCTGCTGGCACTTGACAAAATAGGTGGCACCCATTCGGCATCACCCTCCTCCTCATTTTCAACGTCAGACCCGGTGCCAAACTGTGGTGGACTGAGGGGAACAGCTAACATGGAGCCTCTGACTGTTCTCCGCTGTCCCCTTGCTGGCACCTGGGTCTGACTAGATGCGGGAGTTGTGTGGCTCAAACCACCCGCACCTGTTGGAAGGGATTCCAAAGGCGTATTTATTGACGTTGCCCCCTCCTCCTCGTTATCACCCATCCCTTCCAAAAAGTACTGCCCATCTTGAGGGCTGAACTGTAAATCACCCTCCTGAATAGCCTCCCCCAGAATGTCCAGCTCTGTGTCCTCGTCTTCAAACATGAGCGGGGACAATTCTGTGGGAGTGGGGGTTGCTAGTACAGGAGGCGTAGATCTGCCGCTACTGCTGCTGCTATGAACTGGGGCTGAGGACTCCGTGGCACTCGAGTCAGCCACCAGAGCCATCACTGTCTCGGCGTCCTGGGAAAGTATGGCCCTTGGACGGCTGCTAAAATTAAAAAAATCACGGATCAGGCGGACACCACTGCCACTGGCACCTGCCTGTACATGACTGGAGGAGCGGCCCCGCGCTGTCGGCGGTCCAGCAACGGAACTGACTCCTCTATTTGCCCGACCGCAGCTGCCTGCACGGCCCGGTGCACTCATAATTTACGTAAAAGTGATTGGGCCAAAGGTTTTTTGTGGTAGGGACGTGTGTCAAAAAACAAAATAGATTTAACTTGTAATGTAAACCAAAAAAAATAATAAAAATAAATTAAAGTAATAAACGGAAAATAAATAAAACGCCTAACTTCAAAACGAGACTAATTTAGAGTAAGTATAATTTTTTTTTAATTTATTTATGAAAAAATAAGAAACACAGAAAACACGCACACAATCAGACGCAAAGACAAGACAAACAAAATATTTTTTTTTTCTTTTATAAAACTCTAACAAAGAAAAACGCGGACAATCAGACGCAAAGACAAGACAGATGTAACAAATCTAAACACAAAACTAAACTTTTTTTTTTTTTTTTTCTTTTTTCTAAGTATAAAACAGAAAAACGCGGACAATCAGACGCAAAGACAAGACAGATGTAACAAATCTAAACACAAAACTAAACTTTTTTTCTTTTTTTTTCTTTTTTCTAACTATAAAACAGAAAAACGCAGACAATCAGACGCAAAGACAAGACAGATGTAACAAAACTGAAGTTTTAAATTAACTATAACACAGAAACACGCAATCAAACAGAAGTTTAAACAAGGACGGACAGACAGACAGAAAATTACACTAAATCCCTAACTGACCTAACCTAAAATCTGTTCTAAATAGCCCTAAACACTAACCTAAACTATTAATCTATATCTAGAGGTCTTTTCAAGTCCCTAACTACCTATACCTAATGCCCTACACAGATCCCTGCACTAAAACCTATCAGCTAACTGTATCTTGTATCTTTTAACTAACTAATCTAACCTATCTAATAATTCAGACCCTAAAAGATATTCCCTAATCACTACCTAACACTAACTAGCTAAATGATAGAATAATTCAAAATTTCAGGATCAATAGAATAGCACAGCACAAAACAACCAGCTCCTATCTCTCCAATAACTAAACCCACAAAATGGATACCGGGGAGTGCCTCGATTTATATAGTGAGAGGTAGACTACTTTCCTATTGGTTGCTAGGGATGTTGCTAAGCTGTGACAATGCCTTCCCATTGGCTATAAGCAAAAATAGGGAGGTGTGAACAATAACCTCACATGGAAAACAAGGGGAAAAAAATGCGAATATGCTGTCACGAATAATTCGCAATAATATACAATTCGCAGAAGCAGAATCCATAGTCGAATGGCCTTATAGGAATAGATTTATGCGAATTTTTGAAATGTCCTTTTTTTTTTTCGCATTACAGGAACCGTTGTAAAATAGGCTACATGAAATGGTATTTCAAGGGTCAATCAGTAAGTACACGATAGGATGTCTGGTAATATTTAGGTGCCCATTATTCTCTCAATAAAGGCTATATGTGAAATACTCAATAACACTAGTTTAGGCGGGCGGGAAAAACATAACACGAAAAGTATTTTTTTGCGAATGTTACGGCAGCGGATTTTCGCATACAATACAATATATTGAAAGTGTTACAATTAAATGAGTAAGGATCCTGAACTGTTTTGGACATGTCAAGTAACTTCTGGGCTAGATTGCTTGTCATGGAACATAATTTAGGATTGGCGAAAAACCGTATTTACAATATGCGAGTAGATCGGATCGCATACAAGCTGTAAGGAAAAAACAGCTAACAGCGGTTGGGATATTATATGCGAAAATTCGCTAACATTAAATGCGTAAAACAATTCGGTTCGTGTAATGGTAACTAACCATTACGCGAACAGAATTTTTTTGCGCATTTAATGTTAGCGAATTTTCGCATGTAATATAAGAAAGTTAAAATTAAATGAGTAACTGAACGCTTTTGACATGATTGTCAAGTGAATTCTCAGCACGGTTGCTAGTCATGGAACATAACCTAACCTTTGCGAAAAAAAAAACGTCTTTAGAACATGCGATCCGCACACAATCTTTAAGCATTAGCAATAAGCATAGTAATACTTGACTGATGAAATGACTCGAAATTTTTCGAAAATAGTGCTATATAAGAAAATCTAGAATATAGCACTATATTCGAAAAATACGGAATTCCGCATTTTTCAAATATAGTGGCATATTCTTGATTTTCGTACATAGCACTATTTTCGTAAATTTACGAGTTACTTATTTCATGAGTCAAGTATATGCTTTGCTTATTGCTATGCTGCTAATGCATTGATTGCATATATATTATATGCGAAAATATTAAATGCGTAAAAAAAATTCTGTTCGTGTAATGGTTAGATGGCTCTTTCCAAGTTGTGAAGAGCCATCTAACCATTACACGAACAGAATTTTTTTACGCAATTAATATTTTCGCATATAATATATATGCATTAGCATAGCAATAACAATAAGCAGCATATACTTGTCCTTGACTCATGAAATGACTCGAAATTTTTCGAAAATATTACTATATACGAAAATCAAGAATATAGCACTATATTCGAAAAATACGGCATTCCGTATTTTTCGAATATAGTGCTATATTCTTGATTTTCGTATATAGCATTTTTTTCGAAAAATTTCGAGTCATTTCATCAGTCAAGTATTACTATGCTTATATGCTAATGCTTAAAGCTTGTGTGCGGATCGCATGTTGTAAAGACGTTTTTTTTTCGCAAAGGCTAGCAACCGTGCCGAGAATTCACTTGACATGTCAGAAGCGTTCAGTTACTCATATGGTTTTGACTTTCTTATATTTTATGCGAAAATTCGCTAACATTAAATGCGCAAAAAAAATTCTGTTCGTGTAATGGTTAGCTGGCTCATCCAAACTACTGTTAGCTGCTTTTGCTTACAGCTTGTGTGGGATTTATAAATATGTGAGTTGTTCTAAATGCATTGGGACTAATAAATTATATTTCTATTGTTTTATTAGCTTAAAGGGAAACGAAATTTCGTTTTAACGAATATAGAGGCAAATATTCTAATTGTTCGCGAATTCTCGAAGTTACGATATTCGCGATAAAAATTCGCAAAACGGATATTCGCGCTCAACACTACTGCTTATCTAGTAAACAAGGTGAACACCCCAATGACAGTAAAATTACTCAGCTTATTAACCCCAATTTGAGAATCAATGTCTAATAGAATTGCTTATCTATTAAACAAGGAGGACAATGTTCAATTTGATAGGTCTGTGCCCTGCACAATAATTGATGAAAACTCTGCTATCTACTATGGATTCCTTCAGCTTCAGATTACAGTCCCTGCACTGTCCCTGCAGTCTCTCTATGCTATCCCTACAGTGTTTAAAAACTATCCCTATGATCTCCCTACACTGTCCCTGCTCTGTCCCTGCTGTCTCCCTATCTAATATTCCACAATTTAAAGCTTTTAGCAACACTGTCCCTAGCGCTTGACACGTTTCTCCCTATGCTCAGCTCACAGTGAAACCATGCTGGATGAGGCTTTCAAAGGGCTGTGACAACATGGGGCTGGCTAGCTTGTGATTGGCTGTCTACATGGCATTATGGGTGATCTTGCATTCCTGGGATTCTTGCTTCCACTTGGCAACACATGTAGGCACCATTTTAGGGGGGGGGGGAAATATTCATTACCATGAAGCGCAAAAATTGCAAATTTCTTTTTTTCTAAACTTCAGATCGAATTCAACTTCAGATGCTTTGATTTGCTCAACACTAGTTATAGCATTCAAGAACTGTGTCTCTCTTGTGAGATGAATTGTTGCCTTACCCACTTCTGTTTGGGCCACTTTGCTGACATTACATTTTACAGTAAGTTAATGTTGTAGGGGACCCCTATGTATGTATGTTTTATGATAGCTCATGTCTTCATCTATAAGATATAGTTTCTTGTGATGATGTCACAGTAGACTGTGACTTTTTATAGCCCATTGTATTGTGGTGATGTCACAATAGTGTTTGTATTTATTGCTAGGCTATATTTATGATTTAAAACTAGACTGGTGTCTCCATTCATAAATGTCTTTCTATTGTGATACAGTGTTTGATCTTATTCCTATTATGTGATCATGTTCCAATTGTGTAGTTTTTATTTTAGTTTGTGCTGCCTTTTGGGTGATTGGGGGTCATTTATTAAACAGAACTACACCTAAATAAGGCACATTTCTGGCGCAGATTGTGGAGCAAAGGTCCTTTGCGCCGCAGTCTGCAACTTTTGCCTGCTCATGCCAGGTCTAAAAATTTGGGCGTAGCGTGGGTAGGCAAGGGGACCCTACTGCTCACTCACTCATTTATCTCTTTATTCATTTCGACCAGGGGTAGGTCGTCAAGGGTTGTGCACCGTACCATTAGCTGACACAGGAGGTTCAGAGCTGCTGATACACATTTAATCCCCTTTTTGTTTTAAACACTAATTGCAGTAATCCTAGCATCTGTTATTGGGTTGAAAGTGCGGCCTGATACAACCAGTTTTGGGGTGAATTTATTTTAAAAATAAAAAAGTACATCCATTCATCCTTGCTTTTGGGGTGAATTTATGCCCAGATACAAATAGTTTTGGTGTGTGTTTATTTTAAATACACTGCTCAAAAAAATAAAGGGAACACTTAAACAACACAATGTAACTCCAAGTCAGTCACACTTCTGTGAAATCAAACTGTCCACTTAGGAAGCAACACTGAGTGACAATCAATTTCACATGCTGTTGTGCAAATGGGATAGACAACAGGTGGAAATTATAGGCAATTAGCAAGACACCCCCAATAAAGAAGTGGTTCTGCAGGTGGTGACCACAGACCACTTCTCAGTTCCTATGCTTCCTGGCTGATGTTTTGGTCACTTTTGAATGCTGGCGGTGCTTTCACTCTAGTGGTAGCATGAGACCGAGTCTACAACCCACACAAGTAGCTCAGGTAGTGCAGCTAAGGCTACTTTCACACTAGCGTTCAGAGCGGATCCGTCTGATGTTTCATCAGACGGATCCGCTCCTATAATGCAGACGTTTGCATCCGTTCAGAACGGATCCGTCTGCATTATAACTTAGAAAAATTTCTAAGTGTGAAAGTAGCCTGAGCGGATCCGTCCAGACTTTACATTGAAAGTCAATGGGGGCGGATCCGTTTGAAGATTGAGCCATATGGTGTCATCTTCAAACGGTTCCGTCCCCATTGACTTACATTGTAAGTCTGGACGGATCCGCTCGCCTCCGCACGGCCAGGCGGACACCCGAACACTGCAAGCAGCGTTCAGGTGTCCGCTCACTGAGCGGAGCGGAGGCTGAACGCTGGGAGACTGATGCATTCTCAGTGGATCCGCCTCCACTGAGAATGCATCAGGGCTGGGCGGCTGCGTTCGGTGCCGCTTGTGAGCCCCTTCAAACGGAGCTCACGAGCGGACACCTGAACGCAGGTGTGAAAGTAGCCTTATCCAGGATGGCACATCAATGCGAGCTGTGGCAAGAAGGTTTGCTGTGTCTGTCAGCGTAGTGTCCAGAGCATGGAGGCGCTACCAGGAGACAGGCCAGTACATCAGAAGATGTGGAGGAGGCCGTAGGAGGGCAACAACCCAGCAGCAGGACCGATACCTCCGCCTTTGTGCAAGGAGGAACAGGAGGAGCACTGCCAGAGCCCTGCAAAATGATCTCCAGCAGGCCACAAATGTGCATGTGTCTGCTCAAACGGTCAGAAACAGACTCCATGAGGGTGATATGAGGGCCCGACGTCCACAGGTGGGGGTTGTGCTTACAGCCCAACACCGTGCAGGACGTTTGGCATTTGCCAGAAAACACCAAGATTGGCAAATTCGCCACTGGCGCCCTGTGCTCTTCACAGATGAAAGCAGGTTCACACTGAGCACATGTGACAGACGTGACAGAGTCTGGAGATGCCGTGGAGAACGTTCTGCTGCCTGCAACATCCTCCAGCATGACCGGTTTGGCATAAAGTCAGTAATGGTGTGGGGTGGCATTTCTTTGGAGGGCCGCACAGCCGTCCATGTGCTCGCCAGAGGTAGCCTGACTGCCATTAGGTATCAAGATGAGATCCTCAGACCCCTTGTGAGACCATATGCTGGTGCGGTTGGCCCTGGGTTCCTCCTAATGCAAGACAATGCTAGACCTCATGTGGCTGGAGTGTGTCAGCAGTTCCTGCAAGACGAAGGCATTGATGCTATGGACTGGCCCGCCTGTTCCACAGACCTGAATCCAATTGAGCACATCTGGGACATTACGTCTCGCTCTATCCACCAATGTCACGTTGCACCACAGACTGTCCAGGAGTTGGCAGATGCTTTAGTCCAGGTCTGGGAGGAGATCCCTCAGGAGACCGTCCGCCACCTCATCAGGAGCATGCACAGGCGTTGTAGGGAGGTCATACAGGCACGTGGAGGCCACACACACACTACTGAGCCTCATTTTGACTTGTTTTAAGGACATTACATCAAAGTTGGATCAGCCTGTAGTGTGTTTTTCCACTTTAATTTTGAGGGTGACTCCAAATCCAGACCTCCATGGGTTAAAAAATTTGATTTCCATTTTTTTCTTTTGTGTGATTTTGTTGTCAGCACATTCAACTATGTAAAGAACAAAGTATTTCAGAAGAATATTTAATTAATTCAGATCTAGGATGTGTTATTTTTGTGTTCCCTTTATTTTTTTGAGCAGTGTATATAAAAGTACTTCTATTCATCCTTGCTTCTTGTGTGAAATTGCAGTTTGAAACAACCAGTTTTGGGGTGTATTTAGTTTATATATAACTACTTCCATTTACCCTTGCTTCTGTACTGAAAGTATGCTCTGATACAACCATTTTGGGGGTGTATTTATTTCATATGTATATATATAACTACTTCCATTCACCAAAAAGGTTAACATGTAGTCAGCGACAATGGAGAATATAACACATGCTCCCTGCATGGTGCAAGATGGCTGTTAAGGCAGCCTGAAACCTTACAAAAGCCTTATGGCCTCCCTACTATGGACGCCTATGAGGCTCAGACCCCAGGCTGGGTCTCAATGGCAATTGTCAGTGTAATACTGACAGTCACAATGCATTTGTAACATCCCAGAGTGGGGTTACTATACACTTTTACCCCGCTACAATCTGCTAAGAGCATTAATATTGTCATCTGATGCGATTTCTTCATGTCATTCACTACTGTGCAGTTGAAACCATTTTAAATGTTATATTTTCCTTTGTAATGTTTCAGGTCTACCAGCAGGTGGCGGCATCGTTGGTAGGCATAGTTTTAATGGTTTGGCCATTCAGAATGGAACATTCCAGTTCTGTTCTGCCCCCCCTGCTTAAGGGAAGTGGAGTTTCCCACGCCCTGCGGCAAGGGAGGGAAAAACCAGTTAGATCCAGTGTGTTCCAGCTCTCCCTGCAAGGGGAAGGCTGTGTTGGTAGGAGCTCCCAGAAACAGGGATCCCAACCTAGGATCCAGCCTCGGCTGAGGCCAAGGATCACTCTTCCCAGCCTGAGTCTTCTACCTCAGCTGGTGACAAAGCAAGCAGCACCTCCAGATCTACAGACCTCCAGGACAAAATATACCCTGCGAGCAGAACTGTGAGTACTTATCCAGAGTCCAGGAGAAGCCAAATACCTCCTCAGCTAGTCAGGCCCATACTAAGCAGAAGACAGAGCAGAAGATAGATACCTGCCAGATTCTCTAGGCATATGAATAGAAGCAGAATACATATTGATTCCTGCCACATATTGCCAATACCTGCTGGGACCCAAGACCTATGCTGTAACTCGTATGGATTTAAGCTGCCATTCAGTAAAGACAAGTTGGATTACATCTCAAGTCTGGATCTCATTTACTTCTACTACAACCCTCAATTACTCCTACTAACAACACTCATTTTATTACAAGTGAGGCAGGATCCAGGAGTCCAGCCGTACCAAGGTAGGAGACACCGTTGACACAATACCTACTACACAGAGACATTATCCCCCTCTGGCATTCCTCACCTGGTACGTGAGTTATTACATCTTAAAGGGCCCTGTTACAGTACCTGCGCAAGCTGCAATTGGCATCACAAACTACTTATAGACTTATATACACATATCCTGACCCACTGCATAACTGGCCACCGTACCATGGTCCTGCTCATTGCATTAAAGTGGCGTCACGAACAGGATAAAGCCACCCTTTCATTTGCCAGTATTTCATTGCACCATGGTGGGATTACAGAGTAAGGACACCCCCATGCTTTTTTTGGTGTTTACAGAGCTCAAAACACTTCAAGTCAGTCAGTAATGTTTGCTTAGTGCAGTATTTTAGGTTTCCTGGTTATACCGAGAGAAGGAAACTGTGTGTTGGATAACTTAGGCTACTTTCACACTAGCGTTCGGAGCGGATCCGTCTGATGTTTCATCAGACGGATCCGCTCCTATAATGCAGACGTTTGCATCCGTTCAGAACGGATCCGTCTGCATTATAACTTAGAAAATTTTCTAAGTCTGAAAGTAGCCTGAGGGGATCCGTTCAGACTTTACATTGAAAGTGAATGGGGAACGGATCCGCTTGAAGATTGAGCCATATGGTGTCATCTTCAAGCGGATCCGTCCCCATTGACTTCCATTATAAGTCTGGACGGATCCGCTCGCCTCCGCACGGCCAGGCAGACACCCGAACGCTGCAAGCAGCGTTCAGGTGTCCGCTCACTGAGCAGAGCGGAGGCTGAGCGCTGGCAGGCGGATGCATTCTCAGTGGATCCGCCTCCACTGAGAATGCATTGGGGCCGGACGGCTGCGTTCAGGACTGCTCGTGAGCCCCTTCAAACGGAGCTCACGAGCGGACACCTGAACGCAGGTGTGAAAGTAGCCTTACTCTAGCGGGCAGGAACCTGGGGATAGCCGTTTCATGTTTGTCTATGTATGTCATTATATGTATTTCAGGCAGCCCTTTGTATTAATTTGGGTACCCCCAGAGCTCATTCCTCTTATCCCAAGCACAAGTCGAGGACTGCTTGATTCAAAGTAAGGGGGATTTTAACATCCCAGAGTGGGGTTACTATGCGCTTTTACCCCACTACAATCTGCTAAGAGCATTAATATTATCATCTGATGCGATTTCTTCATGTCATTCACTACTGTGCAGTTGAAACCATTTTAAATTTTATATTTTCCTTTGTAATGTTTCAGGTCTACCAGCAGCATGAGTACGTGAGTTATTACAGTACAGACCAAAAGTTTGGACACACCTTCTCATTCAAAGAGTTTTCTTTATTTTCATGACTATGAAGGCATCAAAACTATGAATTAACACATGTGGAATTATATACATAACAAACAAGTGTGAAACAACTTTAAATATGTCATATTCTAGGTTCTTCAAAGTAGCCACCTTTTGCTTTGATTACTGCTTTGCACACTCTTGGCATTCTCTTGATGAGCTTCAAGAGGTAGTCCCCTGAAATGGTCTTCCAACAGTCTTGAAGGAGTTCCCAGAGATGCTTAGCACTTGTTGGCCCTTTTGCCTTCACTCTGCGGTCCAGCTCACCCCAAACCTTCTCGATTGTGTTCAGGTCCGGTGACTGTGGAGGCCAGGTCATCTGGCGCAGCACCCCATCACTCTCCTTCATGGTCAAATAGCCCTTACTTTCAAAGTTTTCCCAATTTTTCGGCTGACTGACTGACCTTCATTTCTTAAAGTAATGATGGCCACTCGTTTTTCTTTACTTAGCTGCTTTTTTCTTGCCATAATACAAATTCTAACAGTCTATTCAGTTAGACTATCAGCTGTGTATCCACCTGACTTCTCCTCAACGCAACTGAAGGTCCCAACCCCATTTATAAGGCAAGAAATCCCACTTATTAAACCTGACAGGGCACACCTGTGAAGTGAAAACCATTTCAGGGGACTACCTCTTGAAGCTCATCAAGAGAATGCCAAGAGTGTGCAAAGCAGTAATCAAAGCAAAAGGTGGCTACTTTGAAGAACCTAGAATATGACATATTTTCAGTTGTTTCACACTTGTTTGTTATGTATATAATTCCACATGTGTTAATTCATAGTTTTGATGCCTTCAGTGTGAATCTACAATTTTCATAGTCATGAAAATAAAGAAAACTCTTTGAATGAGAAGGTGTGTCCAAATTTTGGTCTGTACTGTACATCTTAAAGGGCCCTGTTACAGTACCTGCGCAAGCTGCAATTGGCGTCACGAACTAGTTATAGACTTATATACACATATCCTGACCCACTGCATAACTGGCCATCGTACCATGGTCCTGCTCATTGCACATTACAATACACTATTGTATTGTAATGAATAGTAGAAGGAATTAGACCCTCAAAAGTTGAAGTCCCGTTGTAGGACAAAAAAAAGTTACCAAAAAGTGTTTGATAAAAAAAAAAAGTTCAAGTTTTAGAAAAAAGCTCCCATCATCAGCCATTACTGAATGTAAAAAATAGAGAAAATTTTTAAAAATAGACATATTAGGTATCACGCTGTCAGTAATGATAAGTAAAGTAAAAATATTACATAACCTACCCCTGTCATTGAACGCCTTAAAAAAAAAGAAAAATGTATTGTGTAAAACTGATAGAAATAAAAAAAATTGTAATAATAGATATCACTGCATCTGTAATAATCTGCTCTATAGAAATTTCACATGATCTATCCTGTCAGGGGAACTCCGTAAAAAAAATTAAAAGAAATAAAAAAATTCCAGAACAACCATTGTTGGTCGCCTCA
This sequence comes from Bufo bufo, assembly GCF_905171765.1. NCBI lineage: Eukaryota > Metazoa > Chordata > Amphibia > Anura > Bufonidae > Bufo > Bufo bufo. The sequence goes on from NC_053393.1 coordinate 56,487,412, forward strand.
CAAAAAACATACGGTAGTATCAAGCGAACAAAAAGTTGTATTTACCCCCAAAATGGTACCATACAAAATTAGACTATTACTAGAAAAATATAGAAAAATAAGGCTCTCTGAAAATGGTAACACAAATACCTTTTTTTTCTTTTCAAAAATGCTCTTATGATGTAAAACTGGGGGAAAAAATGATATATTTGCCATTGCCGCATCCTTAACTACCTGCTCTATAAAAATATATCATGATCTATCTTGTCAGGTGAAATTTAGGGTATTTATGCACCTAGGAGAACCCACCTATTAATTCAAGTAGTGTGGTGTAAGCCTTAGATGGGACCAGCTGGGCACAACATATTGGGCACTGAAATGCCATATTTGAGGAAAACTTGTAATTTTCCCTTTTAACGGTCCGCTGCACATTCATTTTTTGCGGAAAGGCACAGAAGCTGAGCGTGCACCTGGCCAAGTTGCTGGTACTACAGTCCATCCCTTTCCATGTCGTTTACTCTGCACTTTTCAGAGAACTGTTGGCTTGTGCCAAGTCAAGGTGGAGAGTCCCAAACCATCATTACTTCTCTAAAAAAGCTGTACCAGCCCTGCACAAATATGTTGAGCAGAAGGTGGGCGAGTCCTTGAGCCTGTCGGCATCTGGTACAGTTCAAGCCAGGGCTGACATATGACAGCCGCATTATCACCATTCAGCACAGGGATAACTACTGGCTTTCCACAATGTTAGACCCTCGCTACCCGTCCAAAATTGGGGCATTTTTTATACTGTACCTTCTGAAAAGGGATGAAAAACTCAACTACTATCGAGACATCCTTTGTAATCGGTTGGTTGCTGCCTACATGCGCCATTGCCCATCCTCACGAAGGTTCACCGGATGGACCCTCTGAGCTCATGCTCCACAGCCATGATTGCTGGAGGAGGGTAGGGGAGGGGGGTAGGAGAAGCACTAGTTCCATCAGCAGCAATTTAAGATTTGAATCTCTGATGAGCAATTTTCTTCAGCCACCTACTGAAGAAACCACCCAGCAGAAGGACATGGAGCAGGGTGGCGTACTTGGACTGCACCCTGTCACCCCAGATCCAAGATCCTCAGGACTACTGGGCAGCAACGCTTGAATTGTGTCTGAAACTTCCCGAGTTTGCCCTGGGAAAGCTTTCCTGTCCGTCCAGTAGTGTGGCATTGTCATGAACACTTCCGTGACAGGTGCCAGGAGATAAGAGAGACTGGCAACACGTGGGTTAATCTGTCTGGTTCCTTGTGGATCATTTGTGTCTATGTTGTTTTGGTAATGACCACACCTCTTACAGGTGTTGTTGGTTTGGTCATTTAACTTTCCCTATTTATTACTGCTTACCCCTTCTGGGGCTGCGGTTTATAGCTTCAGTTTCTGGACTCTGTGCTAGCTGGTTGTTGGATTTCGGTTGAGCTCCTGTCGCTGCCTTTGCTCCACGTGAAGTTAAGTGTCGTCTTCCCTATTTGTATTTTGTTTGTTGTATTTCCCTGCCTTTTGTATCTAGGCCTGAGGGAGACTCCTGTTCATCCTTCTGGTGGAGGAATAGGATGTCTCAAGTCCTGTCACTATACCAGGGCCCGACAGGGTGTGTTAGGGCTATAGGTTCCTGTGTATGAACTTTCCTACCATTGACAGTTCATACTGATAGGTAGTCAGGACTTGGATTAGGGTTGTTCTAGGAGGTGACCTTCTCCTTTACCCTAGTTTCCAGGCCTAGTTCCTGTCCCCTTTCCTCCTGTACTCCGTGTGGAGTTTCCCACCACACTGCATCCGTGACAGCTAACCAGAGTGGGTTTCCCACCACACTGCTGACTGCCAAGCCACTAACTTTTATAAAGATGAAGCAGGCATGGATCAACCAGAATTTCCAGACACCGGTGTCTGATGTAATAGACTAGATCATTCTGGCAGTAATGATCTGACAGTATGCTGCCACACTAGAACATTGTGACAAATGGCCCGTTACTTCTGCCCATGTGTTTCAGCCACTATTCTGATGCTGCCACCAGCCTGATGACACACACCTGCTGCCTCTACTGCCATCTGTTCCTACTGTGATCTGCCACCCTCTTGTGATGTTGCTGCCACTGCTGTTGCCCTTCGCCTCCTCATTCTGTTTTGTGGCCACCTTTGTGACTCTTTATGCTGTTTTCACCCTCACCACTCTGATACAGGGCCACTGATCCTGTTGTTTGAGCATTCATAAGCCCTCTATCATATGGTTAGTATTTTGCATCAGGATTTGATCATGATTTGAAAGCCAAAAGCAGAAGTGGGTCCAAAACACAGAACAGATGCAAATATTTCCATGACATTTTATCTCTGTTTTGGACCCACTCCTGTTTTTGCCTTACAAATACTGATCAAATGCTGACCGTCTGAAGGCTGATTCTCAAAATACAGGATCTGCTTTTTTTAGCTGTTCTTCTGACAGATCAGAAGTAGTGAATAATAGACAGTGACATAAACACAACCTTACTGCTGACACCCTCCCCACTCTGTCATGGGGCTACTACTTGAATCTTGGGCCACTGCACAATTCAGTCCACACTGATAAATTAGACCTGATGCTAACATTGACCTATAAGTTGTTATTTGGTCGGTTATTTCCATACATTTTTGTGAGCCAAATCCAGGAGCCAAGCCTACTCTTGTATTAGGTATCAGCAATAGATCTACAGATATTCTGTGGGTTTTGACCCACACCTGCTTTTGGCTGGAAATAAACGATGAGAATAACTGCCAAATAATTGAAATGTGAACTGAGCCAAATAGTGACACACAGTCATTCTACAGCTAACAGAATGGATTCAAAAGCATGTGTTTGCACTGCCACAACATGGATTAAAAGAATCTTTTTTATCTCCACTGCTTTATTGGTGCTGCCTCCATGTCTTTATTTTGTTCCACTAAAGAGTCATTTGGACCCAGCTCCTGCAGCATTGCACAGCGTTTTTTTTGCTTTACTGAAGACTGCTGTATGCGTTTCTTTTGGTTTAACAGAAGGAATTAGCTAGGAATGTTGGTTGCCTGCACGATGATGCGCACGTCCATATATGACCTGCCTATCATTCTAACGCACAGTAACTGTTTTGCTACCAGAAAGGATTTGCTATGCATTTTGGTGCAATGCACACTGATGTACACTGAGATCCATCTCCCTGCAATTTAACTGCAGGCCGGGATAGACCTGATTCAAGGTGCTGCGTGACAAATTAATTTGTAACAAACTAAATGCCTTGGCGAAATTCGGCAAAACGTCCGAATCGAATTTTTGAAAACCTAGCTCATCTCAAGCAATCATTTCCACTTTCTGATGATCAATTTCTCAAGGGCATTTGATGAGCTGTGCTTGGCTACTACTTACCCTCTTAATTCCTATAGAAGCAGTAATGATGTACTTAATTTTTCATACACTGCTTCTGCATTTTGGTCTAGTGAAGTTATATTTATTTAATTTTAAGACCTTTTAAAGACCAGCTATTTTTTATTAGGTGACACATAAAATCATCAAAGCCGTTTGTTTTTCTCATGGCTATGCCATCACAATAACGTCTTCCTTTATTCTGACCCTGAGTTCTGTATGTTTAATGTCACAACAGCCCATGTCTTCATTTAAAAGTAGTGTTCTAATCTAATGATGTAACAACAGAGCATGTATTACAATATTGTGTGTGTTCATTCACAAGCTGTGATTTACTGTCATGCCGTCACAATAGTGTCTTTTTTTGTATAGGTATTCTATTTTAATGATGAATAGATTGTATTCATTTACAAATTGTTTTCTTGTGTGATCATATCACAATGGCTTAGGTTTTCTTTTGTATGTCATGTTTGGGGATGTCACAACAGAGTTTTCTTTATTTTTAGGCTTTATTCCACTGTCCTGAAGTCGCAATGGGGATTAGCTTTATTCCTAACTTGTGATCTATTGTGATGATGCTAAAAATGTACAGTACAGACCAAAAGTTTGAACACACCTTCTCATTCAAAGAGTTTTCTTTATTTTCATGACTATGAAGGCATCAAAACTATGAATTAACACATGTGGAATTATATACATAACAAACAAGTGTGAAACAACTGAAAATATGTCATATTCAAGGTTCTTCAAAGTAGCCACCTTTTGCTTTGATTACTGCTTTGCACACTCTTGGCATTCTCTTGATGAGCTTCAAGAGTTAGTCCCCTGAAATGGTCTTCCAACAGTCTTGAAGGAGTTCCCAGAGATGCTTAGCACTTGTTGGCCCTTTTGCCTTCACTCTGCGGTCCAGCTCACCCCAAACCATCTCGATTGGGTTCAGGTCTGGTGACTGTGGAGGCCAGGTCATCTGGAGCAGCACCCCATCACTCTCCTTCATGGACAAATAGCCCTTACTTTCAAAGTTTTCCCAATTTTTCGGCTGACTGACTGACCTTCATTTCTTAAAGTAATGATGGCCACTCGTTTTTCTTTACTTAGCTGCTTTTTTCTTGCCATAATACAAATTCTAACAGTCCATTCAGTAGGACTATCAGCTGTGTATCCACCTGACTTCTCCTCAACGCAACTGATGGTCCCAACCCCAATTATAAGGCAAGAAATCCCACTTAGTAAACCTGACAGGGCACACCTGTGAAGTGAAAACCATTTCAGGGGACTACCTCTTGAAGCTCATCAAGAGAATGCCAAGAGTGTGCAAAGCAGTAATCAAAGCAAAAGGTGGCTACTTTGAAGAACCTAGAATATGACATATTTTCAGTTGTTTCACACTGTTATGTATATAATTCCACATGTGTTAATTCATAGTTTTGATGCCTTCAGTGTGAATCTACAATTTTCATAGTCATGAAAATAAAGAAAACTCTTTGAATGAGAAGGTGTGTCCAAACTTTTGGTCTGGTCTGTACTGTATCTTCATTTATAAGATTTGTGGTATGGTTATAATGTCATCAGAATTGCACTGGCCTTCAAGATAACCAGCACATTCTCTGGTAGGTCGAATTACTGACAAAATAATGCCCTCTACAATTACAGGACCAAAATGCTATATCACTAAGCAACTCCTACTGTGGCATACAGGGCTTAAGATATGACTGGCCAGGTCATTTCTCAGTGTGAATGGTTTCTTATCAATTTTCCTCTCACAGCAGTAAAGTCTATTAGGCAGCAGTGTTCTGACTCTGTTTGCTCAGCTGTAACAGATTCTGAAACTTCCTCTCTCTCTCTTACTGGATTACTGTAGAAATGGCAAGGTCTTTCTCTCAGTAGATAATCTTCAGAGAAGGTGATTCTTTGCAACTTTGGGAGGAGGGAGCACGAGGAACAGCTTTACCATCCTCTGCAAACTCAAGACACTCACTCACATTGCTGAGCTAGGGGCAGAGCTAACCAGTCCACATCTTAGCCTCCTCTAGGAACTGTATCAGTGTTAGTCAACCCCATAGGATCCATACAAGACCTATACTGGATATACATGGCATTAAATCACATTAAATGGTATTAACCCCTTGAGTCTCAGCACCGTACTTGTACAGTAGATGGAGGGGATTTAAATATCGCGCCTGCTCATGAGTGCATTAGCGTTGGAGTCTATGAGCATTTTAGGCTACTTTCACACTTGCGTTGTTGTTTTTCGGTATTGAGATTTGGCAGATGATCTCAATACCGGAAAAAAATGTTTCTGTTTAGTCCTCATCCATTCTGAATGGAAAGAGATCCATTCAGGATGTATCAGAATATCTCCCGTTCCGGCAGCGTTTCGTTTTGTGCCCGGACACAAAACCGCTGCAAACTGCGATTTTGTGTCCGGTCCAAAAAAACAAAAAATGGATCCGACACTGAAAACAATGTAAGTCAATGGTGACAGATCAGTTTTAGGAGCCTAAAAAAACAGATCCATCACCTATTGATTTTCAATCTATTTAGTGACAGAACAGTTTTTTTATTTCACACAGCCTCATCCTAATGGAATGGATGCATCCTGATGTGCAAAGTCAATTGCCACATTAGCTTCCCGCGGCTACGGTGCCTGCTCAACTCGCAAGCGGGCACCATTTTTAAATGCCCAACCACGCCACGTAAAAAATAGGGGGTTACCGTATTTTTGACCCTATAAGACGCACTGGCCTATAAGATAAACCTAGGTTTTAGAGGAGGACAATAAGAAAAAAATATTTTGAACCAAAAGGTGTGCTTTTGGTGGGTTTTCAACTAATGGTGGTCTGTGGATGACACTATTATGGGGGATCTGTGGATGACACTGTTATGGGGGATCTGTGGATGGCACTGTTATGGGGATCTGTGGATGGCACTGTTATGGGGATCTGTGGATGGCACTGTTATGGGGGATCTGTGGAAGGCACTGTTAAAGGGATCTGTGGAAGGCACTGTTATGAGGATCAGTGGATGGCACTGTTATGGGGGGATCTGTGGATGACACTGCTATGGGGGGATCTGTGGATGACACATATATAGCATCATATGCTATATACGGGTATGTGTCATCCACAGATATCCCCGCTCCCATAACAGTGTCATCCACAGATCCCCCCCATAACAGTGTTCCTGTATAAAATAGTGAATGACCCCCAATACAGGGGGTGGGAGCCGTCATCTGGTATTGTAATGGCAGCGAGGCTCGGTGCAGTCACTGTATTCTATTACACCGGGCCCCACTCACTGTAGTATTAATAGGTAACGTGTAGGCATGGGCGCTGTTTTAAACTATAGTAATCCTACGCCACGCGCCTGCTCCTCCCCCTTTATTAATGAAGCAGGCGGAGCAGGCGCGTGATGTAGTGAATGACGTTACGCTGCTGCCGCCCACCCAGCCTGCCTACAGGAGTTTCAATTGAGTACCATACTACTGTAACAGTACGCGGGATTGCGCTCCAGCGTGGAACGCAGCGGCCGCCTGTGATGATACGCTGGCTTGCGCTCCAGCGTGGAACGCAGCGGCCGCCAGGCCGTCTTGTGGCTCCGCCCACTTACCGTCCGGCTGATAAATAGGAGACAGGAGCTGTACAGGGTGTTCCACTAATGGAGTGCGCACCCTGCCAGCTCCATTGAATCAGAGGACTCTGTCCTTAAATCCGGACCGGAAACCTAATAACGCCGTGGAGGACTTCTGACCTTCTTGCCACTGGCTCCCTCACTGCTGGCTCCCTCGCCAGGGACAACTAACCGCAAGTATATGCCAGTTAACTGGCTTGGTTACTAATCTGGAACTCAGAGTGGAGAGGTCTCCTGGTGGAGAGAGTCGGTATTGCTGAACTAACCCTGAGCTGAGGACATGCTATATACTAACCCTGAGCTGAGGACATCCTATATACTAACCCTGAGCTGAGGACATGCTACATACTAACCCTCAGCTGAGGACATGCTATATACTAACCCTGAACTGAGGACATGCTATATACTAACCCGTAACCCCTGCAGGATTGGGAGATCTTCTCCCCATCAGTAATTCTAATTAGTTGGATAGCGGTAAATGATTTTGCTACCCCAAACTCTCCGCTTAAGACTGAGAGAGCCGCCTGGGGTTCATACTGAGTAACCGCGAATCTCACAGCCAACGCTAGGGCGGTGGGGTAATAGTGAATGTCCATTGCCTCCACAGTTGAGATCCTAACTGATCAACTTGGTGCGTTACAACTACATGGATTTCTCTATTCTGCAGAGGATCACTATAGTTTAAAACAGCGCCCATACTTACACATTACCTATTAATACTACAGTGAGCGGGGCCCGGTGTAATAGAATACAGTGACTGCACCGGGCCCCGCTGCCATTACAACACCAGATGCCGGCCCTCCCTGCTGATACACCGCCGGCCGCACTGTGCAGCATCACAATGTATCAGTGTAAATGGCAGTATTCGCGAATATAGTCCTATATCTTCGTAATCGCGAATATTCTAGATTTTTTTCCATTAGTACCCTCCTGCTTCTTGCTTGTGGGCTAATGATAAGGCTGCTGTTATGCAAGCGGGTGTGGACCCACTGCGCCACTGACTGGGTATACTCCGGAGGGGCGTAACTAAGCAGCTACCTGGTATTCACTAGAGCCCCTGATGGTGGGGATAGGCTTGGGCTGTAGGATAGCTGCCAGGTGCCACTCCAGAGTAGTCCCCAAGTCAGTGCAAGCACCAAGGGAACGTACGAGGCCTGGAGATATGGGTCAGGACAGGCGGCAATCAAGCAAAGTCAGCAAACAAGATCCGAGGTCAGGGGCAGGCGCAAACAGGCAAAGTCCATAAACGAAGTCCGAGGCCAGAGGCAGGTGGCAGAAAGCAAAGTCGAGGAGTACAATAGCAGGATTAGGTACAGAGGAAGGCAGACAAGATAAACACCTTTGCACAGAGGCTAGACACTGAGGTTGCTCAGGCAACTTCCTGTATTAGGAAGTGCCTTTAAATACCTGCTGCAATCCAGCCATAGGCTGCTGAGACAGAGGGCGTGTGTGTGTGTTGCCTCTTAGGTGAAGAGAGACACACCCATGCAAGCTTTAACACTAATGCAAGTCTCCAGCAGAAAGGAAACTCTGGCATGGAACATATGTAGCAGAGTTAAGCAAGTTGCTGCCCATGTTTGTCAGCAGGACGACAGGAGAAAAAAGAGGGAACCCACCGCAGAGAAAGGTTAGGGGCAGCGGCGCCGGCACGGACTGCTGGCCTAACAGCTGCAATATCTTTGTCTGAGCTTAGCAGCATCCCTAGCAACCAATAGGAATGTTGCATATCCCTTACTATATAAGAAACTCCCCAGCAGCCATTTTCTGCTGTTTTTTGCAGTCTAAAAGAGAGAGCCTTCTGGATCCTTATTCATTTACATTAGACAGCTCATACAGTGGCGTGCCTAGGGTGTTTGGCACCCGGGGCAGGTCCTTTCTCTGCCCCCCCAATACTTTAAAAAAAATTGTACCCCTCACAGTGGTATTGCCCTCATTGTACAACCTTCACACTAGTTTTGTACAGATGCGTGCCCCCTCACAGTAGTTATGCCCACATTGTGCCCTCTCACAGTAGTTATGCCCGCATTGGGCTCACCTCACAGTAGTTATGCCCTCCCTGTGCCCCTTTCACAGTTGTAATGCCCTCTTTGTGCCCCCTTCACAGTAATAATCCCCATTGTGCCCCTTTTGCAGTAATAATCCCCATTGTGTCCCCTTCATAGTAATATTGCCCATTGTGCCCCCTTTAAAGTAATAATGCCCACTGTGCCCCATTCACAGTAATAATTCCCATTGTGTCCCTTCACAGTAATGCCCATTGTGCCCCTTCACAGTAATGCCCACTGTTCTAGTAATGCTCTCTGTGCCCCCTCCATAGTAGAAATCCCCATTTTGCCCCCTTCACAGTAATAATGCCCACTGTGCCCCCTTCACAGTAATAATGCCCTCTGGCTCTGTGCCCCCTCCATAGTAAAAATGCCCATTGTGCCCCCTTCACATTAGTAATCCCCTCTGTGCCCTCTCCATAGTAGTAATGCCCTCTGTGCCCCCTGCTGTTTGAAGAGAGGGCAGCGCTCATATGAGAGCTGCTTTCTCTGTTCTGTTCACCTGCTTTCCGTAGCATTTGCAGTGATGAGCATATAAACAGAGCAAAGAAGGCAGCACTCATACAAAAAAAAATGCGGACTAACCCTTTAAAGACATTCTTGGAAAACATTACATACAGCGCTACAGAACATATAGGGTAATACAGCACCACATATGTACCTCTTACATCCAGTGACTTCTCTTCTCTGATGTAGATATTCTCTTTCCTCTTCTTCTGTTAGATAGTAGTAACATAAAAAAGAGGGGCTCCACCATCCAAATGGCGCCACACCTAATGGAGTCCTGGAACAAGGACTAAAAGTATTAAAAGTATTAACAATGAAATCAAATGGAAGGTTAATGAATAATAAAATATTAAAATATTGTGATGTTCTTGCTGAATTGATAAAATCAATCTTGTTCAAATGAAATAGAAATGACTTACTTCACTGAGGAGGAGGTCAATGGGATGAAGCTCAAGACACCAAAGGACCGAACCTCCCCCGCCAGGATCGTTTGTAGTATCGTGGGAAATAAATACGGCCATGTCCGACACTTCTGGTGTTTTTCCTCTTTTTATTTCTTTAAAAATCACAGGTGGGCTCAAAGCGTTTCGGGGGGAAAGAAACCCCCCTTCATCAGGATCAGTGTAAGCAAGTAGAAACAGCTAAGACAGTCATAAAGGTATAACTCACCATTGGGCTTTATATACTTGATTTCATGATGCTATGTGCTGGATTGAAGTTGGGAAGGATGTCACTTCCTGTATGAGAACCGGAAGTGTGTGTTCCACGCTGGAACGCATGTTTAGTTGTATAAAAACAATATATTAATATAATAAAAATTATATGCTGGATGGTGGTGGAGTGTGGGAATTAATTGAATTAATCGAACTTGAATTCCAATCGGAGATATTAGACAAAAAAGAAAAAAAGATTCCTGATTACGGACCATCCTTCCACAGCGCGGTTCTATTTTTTACCCAAGATCCACAAATATCTACATAAACCTCCAGGAAGACCCATCATATCCGGAATTGAGTCCCTTACGTTGAACCATCTTACCTTAAGGACACTACACACTTAATAAATCTACTTCATCCCTTGGAATGGAAAGGAGGATACATATGGGTCACTTTAGATGTAGCATCACTATATAGCAACATTAAACATGATTTGGGCCTTTTAGCTATCAGTAAGTTTTTAGCCACAGATCCCAGCATACATTTTAAAAGCCATTGAGTTTATTTTAAATCATAATTATTTCACTTTTAACAAAAAAAAAATTATTCAAATTAAAGGGACCGTGATGGGCACGAAATGTGCACCATCTTATGCCGACCTCTTTATGGGGCACTTTGAGAATGTCTTTGGCCTGTTATCCCACCCAAACATCAAGTTTTATCGGAGATTTATAGATGACATTATTTTTATCTGGGACAATAGCGTAGAAAAACTTAAATCATTCATTGGAAATCTTAAATTTCAATGATTCGGGCCTAACATTTAGCCCCGAATACAATAAAAAGAAGACACTTTTCTTGATCTACAGATAACTATAATCTCCAACACAATCACCACCAAAACCCACTTCGAAAAAGTAGATTCAAACAGTTACCTCGATTATACAAGTTGCCACCACCAAAAATGGAAGAGAAACATCCTGTACAGTCAAATGAAAAGAATCAGAAGGATGAGGGAATGGCTAGACAACAACTCGAGATTGTAAAACAGTGGTTTAGAGAAAAGGGCTATCCCAAAAAACTAATAACAGAATCAACTAAAAGAGCCCTTAAAATGAATCAAAGAGATGCCCTCCAATCAAAACAAACAGAAACCACTCAAACACAGGAAAATACCTTCAAAAATTCTCAATATATCATGATAACAAGATTTAACTCAGAACATACATAAATCCAACAGATATTAAATAAACATTGGGGCGTACTCAAGAAAGACCCCATTTAAAAAAAAAGATTTACCACCGTTTCCTATTGTAACCTACCGGATAGCACAGACCCTAAAAAATCGAATTGCTCCATCTCTCCCTAAAAACAAGATCGCAAAAGATAATCCACAACCCACTTTTTTTGATAGTCAAAGGAAAAATAGATTCAACCATAAAAGGGGCCTACAGATGCGAAAATAAAAAATGTAAATGCTGCCACATAATCACCCACAACAGGAAAGATATAAACATCCCTTCTTCCAATGAAACATTCCAATTAAAACATAATATGAATTGTGGCACCAGTAACTTTATTTATTGCAATGCTGGTGTAATTTATTACCGTATATGTTGGCAGGACCACACAGATTCTCTGCAAAAGAATGAAGGAACACTGCTCCAACATAAATAGAAAAGTCCTCACTCACAGTGTTTCAAGACATTTCTCCACCCATCATGACAGTGATCCCTCCCTGCTTCGTGTCACCCCCTTGGAATGGATCCCTCAATCCTTCCAAGGCTTATACAGAAAATAGATTTTTTGGATCTTCCGCCTAAATACATTATCCCCCTTTGGGTTGAACGAGTCCCTCGAGTATACAAATTATTAGCTTTCACCTAATAAGAGAAGTATACAATAATATCAAACTGAGGTCCTTTTACCTTTTTATAAATAATAACGACCACTTTTTATCATCATGGTATATTGTATATATTTTTTACCCTCTTTTATATACAGTACCTATGCATTTTACTTATACGCGTCCTTTTACACTGACGAAGGACTATGATGATGCGGTGCTTCCATTCTAATAATTTTCTAATAATTTCCTAATCTTGATTATTTATTAATTTCATTATTTTATCATTATAATATTTTTATTATTATGATTATTATTAGAGATGAGCAAATTTCTTCAAAATTCGATTCGGCTGCTTTGCTAAATTTTACAAAATAATTTGCTTTGTGACAAATTACTTGTAAGTAGCGGGTGCAATGACAGAGAGCTGCGATAGCGTGGCCCCCGTCATTGTACCCCTCAGATGCCGCGTTCATACATGATCGCGGCATCTGAGTTTAAAAACTGTGTAAAATTAACAATAAAAAAACAATTACATCAAACTTACTGCCTCCATTTGCTTGCGATGGGCCGGCCGCCACCATTTTGCTTGAAGATCTCGGCCGAAATCACGTGCAGCGCGAGATTATGTCATCACGCCGACTGGCGTGGTGACGTATGACGTCATCACACCAGCCAGCGTGATGATTTAATCTCGAGCCGAACGGGATTTCGGCCAAGATCTTCAAGCAAGATGGAGGCTGGCGGTCTGTCGTGAGCAAATGGAGGCAGTAAGTTTACATTTTTTTGTTTTTTATACTATTTCAGGATAAATCGATTCGCTGACACGAAGTAAGAGGAAATTCGGCTTCTAGGCGAATCAAATTTATCCTGAAATGCGGATCGAATTCCACTTCGAGGGATTCGATTCTCTCATCTCTAATTATTATTCATCATTAATCTACTATTTATTGAGGTTAATTTTCCTTTTTTTTCCCCATGTGATCACCTCCACATCTAGCCATTTTTAGGTCCCTGTCATATCAACTATGTTCATCATATCGCATAATGCTAATATTAGACTCAATGGTTTTATGAGTATGTCTAACTATTTTTATTCTGTCCGATGGACCAATCCCTCCATACCCCCCTTTTTTTGACTTAGTTGCAAGAAAAAGTATGTGAACCCTTTGGAATGATATGGATTTCTGCACAAATTGGTCATAAAATGTGATAAAATAGATTGAAATGTAATGTGGAACATGGAAGAAAAAATATATAGAAGACATACAAATCACATATAACACACAATGTTGTTTTAAAAAACACATATAGTATCAATTATATGTATATACAATTGCAAGAAAAAGTATGTGAACCCTTTGGAATGATATAGATTTCTGCACAAATTGGTCATAAAATGTGATCTGATCTTCATCTAAGTCACAACAATAGAAAATCACAGTCTGCTTAAACTAATAACACACAAAGAATAAAATGTTACCATGTTTTTATTGAACACACCATGTAAACATTCACAGTGCAGGTGGAAAAAGTATGTGAACCCCTAGACTAATGACATCTCCAAGAGCTAATTGGAGTGAGGTGTCAGCCAACTGGAGTCCAATCAATGAGATGAGATTGGAGGTGTTGGTTACAGCTGCCCTGCCCTATAAAAAAAGCACACCAGTTCTGGGTTTGCTTTTCACAAGAAGCATTGCCTGATGTGAATGATGCCTCGCATAAAAGAGCTCTCAGTAGACCTACGATTAAGAATTGTTGACTTGCATAAAGCTGGAAAGGGTTATAAAAGTATCTCCAAAAGCCTTGCTGTTCATCAGTCCATGGTAAGACAAATTGTCTATAAATGGAGAAAGTTCAGCACTGCTGCTACTCTCCCTAGGAGTGGCCGTCCTGTAAAGATGACTGCAAGAGCACAGCGCAGACTGCTCAATGAGGTGAAGAAGAATCCTAGAGTGTCAGCTAAAGACTTACAAAAGTCTCTGGCATATGCTAACATCCCTGTTAGCGAATCTATGATACATAAAACACTAAACAAGAATTGATTTCATGGGAGGATACCACAGAGGAAGCCACTGCTGTCCAAAAAAAACTTTGCTGCACGTTTACAGTTTGCACAAAAGCGCCTGGATGTTCCACAGCAGTACTGGCAAAATATTCTGTGGACAGATAAAACCAAAGTTTAGTTGTTTGGAAGAAACACGCAACACTATGTGTGGAGAAAAAGAGGCACAGCACACTAACATCAAAACCTCATCCCAAATGTGAAGTATGGTGGTGGGGGCATCATGGTTTGGGGCTGCTTTGTTGCGTCAGGGCCTGGACGGATCGCTATCATCGAAGGAAAAATGAATTCCCAAGTTTATCAAGACATTTTGCAGGAGAACTTAAGACCATCTGTCCACCAGCTGAAGCTCAACAGAAGATGGGTGTTGCAACAGGACAACGACCCAAAGCATAGAAGTAAATCAACAACAGAATGGCTTAAACAGAAGAAAATACGCCTTCTGGAGTGGCCCAGTCAGAGTCCTGACCTCAACCTGATTGAGATGCTGTGGCATGACCTCAAGAAAGCGATTCACACCAGACATCCCAAGAATATTGCTGAACTGAAACAGTTCTGTAAAGAGGAATGGTCAAGAATTACTCCTGACCGTTGTGCACGTCTGACCTGCAACTACAGGAAACGTTTGGTTGAAGTTATTGCTGCCAAAGGAGGTTCAACCAGTTATTAAATCCAAGGGTTCACATACTTTTTCCACCTGCACTGTGAATGTTTACATGATATGTTCAATAAAAACATGGTAACATTTTATTCTTTGTGTGTTATTAGTTTAAGCAGACTGTGATTGTCTATTGTTGTGACTTAGATGAAGATCAGATCACATTTTATGACCAATTTGTGCAGAAATCTATATCATTCCAAAGGGTTCACATACTTTTTCTTGCAACTGTATATACATATAATTGATACTATATGTGTTTTTTAAAATAACATTGTGTGTTATATGTGATTTGTATGTCTTCTATATATTTTTTCTACCATGTTCCACATTACATTTCAATCTATTTACATTATTGATTGTATTTATTATAACATCCGCCAATGAGCTTTATATACCACTAAGCATCAATAGAAAGCATTAACATCACCCCCATATTATTTTTATTAATATCAATTTTAATACAAATTTTATGCTTTAAATTTAAACTGTACATACAATGAAACTTTAACCACTTATCCGATAATAACAATATGTCTATCCAATTAGGGGCACCCTTTTGTCCCCCCAGTTATAATCCTAAGTGCAGCAAAGTAGGATCGCGATCCAATGCATTCCATTGTGCGTTCCACTTAACTGTAAACGCGCAAATCCTAGCAGACCGAAAGCTCACCTCCACCGGAAACCGAATGTAGCGGTGCGTTCCACGAGTGCGATTCATTACGATCGGGACCGGAAGTTGACTCCGGTGCTGCTCGTTTCACCTAAGTAGCACATTTTATATTCAACTAACACCCCTGGATACGTGTTGGACCCTCCCTATCACCCCTGCTACCATCCCACACTCCACCACCATCCAGCCATACAATTGTTATTATATTAATATATTGTTTTATACAACTAAAAATGCATTCCAGCGTGGAACACACACTTCCGGTTCTCATACAGAAAGTGACATTCTTCCCACCTTCAATCCAGCACATGGCATCATGAAATCAAGTATATAAAGCCCAATGGTGAGTTTATGACTGCTTTTAGCTGTTTCTACTTGCTTACACTGCTCCTGATGAAGGGGGGTTTCTATCCCTCCGAAACGCTTTGAGCCCACCTGTGATTATTAAAGAAATAAAAACAGGAAAAACAGACACGGCCATTGTTATTTCCAACGATTCTACTAACGATCCTGGCGGGGGAGGTTCGGTCCTTGGGTGTCTTGAGCTTCATCCCATTGACCTCCTCCTCAGTGAAGTGAGTATTTTCTATTTCATTTGATCAAGATTGATTTTATCAATTCAGCAAGAACATCACAATATTTTAATATTTTATTATTCATTAACCTTCCATTTTATTTCATTTTTAATACTTTTAGTCCTTGTTCCAGGACTCCATTTGGCGCCATTTGGGTGGTGGACCCCCCCTTTTTTAAGTTTATATTCTCTATTTATGCAGTAGCTTGCTCTCCGCATCCAACCACCCCAGGCAGCCTATCTTTACTTCTATCCTCCAATATTTTTCTGCTTTGAGTTGTTTTCCTCTTGACGCCCTGCTTGCTGCCTGAAGACCCCTCTTCTAGATTACAGAAGAGGGTTCCCTTGATCAACATTCTCTTTTTTCATTAATTTTCTTTACTTATTGTTTTCTTCTGTTAGACCAGACCACCATGGTGACTTCTTTCAGCCGTGCTTTGTCTCTGCAGAGTTTACCAAACAGACATCTTATTTTCTTACTTTTCCATCATCCTCCCACCTTCTCAACACCCCATCCTGCCACCCCCAATACTGTCTCCACTGTGCTCCCCAATACTTGCCTGCAGAAACAGTCCTCCTGAGAATACTGGTACCACACAGATGCGTCAGTGCAAAAACAATATCCCCCCATCTCAGACCAAACCCCCTTTAGACCTCTATGTCAGACCCCATATAAGACTCCAGTTTTAAACCTCAGATCAGACCAACATTAGACCTTCATGTAAGACCCCGACCCAATATCAGACCTCAGATAAGACCCCCATTAGACCTCCAGACCCCGATATAAGACCACCATATTAGACCTCCAGACCTCATGTAAGACCCCATTAGACCTCCAGACCCCCATATAAGACCCCCATTAGACCTCCAGACCCACATATCCGACCTTAGACCAGACCCCCATATCAGACCTCCATTAGACCTCCAGACCCACATTAGACCTCCAGACCCCCATATCTGACCCCCATTAAACCTCCAGTCCCCCCAGTCAGACCTCCAGACCCCCCATTAGACCACTCCAGACCCCCATTCAGACCTCCAGACCCTCCAAGTCAGACCTCTTGACCCCCTCAGTCAGACCTATAGACCACTCCAAACCCCCATTAGAACTCTTCAGAGCCCCATTAGACCTCCATATCAGACCTCAGATCAGACTGTAATACTTACCTCTCCTTCCATCATTCTCCCTATCCTGGCTGTCTTCTCTTCTCAGGGCCCGCGCTGCAGTCACCTGACCTCCTGCAGCATCAGGTCAGAGTGCGCTCTGTATGTCCTGACGCTGCAGGCAGCCAGGACACAGCAGAGCCGGCCCTGAGAAGAGCAAGCAGGAGGAGTGGTAAGTACTGTACATCGCTCACAGTGGTTCTCTTCCCCTCCTCCTGCAGACTAGTGAGCGCTCACTAGTACTACAAGTATTCCCTTTATAAGATGCAGTGCATCTTATAAAGGCAAAAGCAATGAGCGCTTTCATCTGTATTGATGGAAGCACTCATTGCTTCTGGCACCCCCCTGAGACCCTAGGCCTCATTCACACGACCATTCTGTTTTTTGCGGTCTGCAAACCGCGGATCCGCAAAAAACGGAAGCAGCCCGTGTGCCTTCCGCAATTTACGGAACGGGCGGCCCATTGTAGAAATGCCTATTCTTGTCCGCAAAACGGACAAGAATAGGACATGTTATATTTTTTTTGCAGGGCCACGGAACGCAGCAACGGATGAGGACAGCACACGGAGTGCTGTCTGCATTTTTTGCGGCCCCATTGAAGTGAATGGGTTTGCACCCGAGCCGCAAAAACTGCAGCTCGGATGCGGACCTGAACAATGGTCATGTGCATGAGGGCTTAGTGGGAGATAGTCAGTGTAGGTTAGGTTACTTTCACACTAGCGTTGGGGCTCCGCTTGTGAGCTCCATTTGAAGGGTCTCACAAGCGGCCCCGAACGCATCCGTCCAGCCCCAATGCATTCTGAGTGGATGCGGATCCGCTGAGAATGCATCAGTCTGGCACCGTTTGTCCTCCGCTCCGCTCAGCAGGTGGACACCCGAACGCTGCTTGCAGCGTTCGGGTGTCCGGCTGGCCGTGCGGAGGCAAACGGATTCGTCCAGACTAACAATGTAAGTCAATGGGGACGGATCCGTTTGAAGTTGACACAATATGGCTCAATTTTCAATGTAAAGTCTGGACGGATCCGTCTGAACTACTTTCACACTTAGAATTTTTTCTAAACTATAATGCAGACGGATCCGTTCTGAACGGATCCAAACGTCTGCATTATATGAGCGGATCCGTCTGTGCAGACATCAGACGGATCCTCTCTGAACGCTAGTGTGAAAGTAGCCTTAGACAGTGATATAGTGTAGCTGATAGGTTCCAGTGCAGGGTGTTAGGTAGTGTGATAGGAATTACTGTACTGTGCACTTTCTCCAGTCTCAGGAAACTTCTAGCAGCTTAAATAATATAGCAAGTCAGTGAGTCACGCCATATTACAGTGGCAATTTTCGCAATCAAGAAAATAATGACTGGCGATCACAAATTCTAGAATTTGTTAATTTATGGTGAATATTAGGCAAACAATTCTCAAAATATAGCGAAAACGAATATTGCCTATGCTGCTCCTCGCTAGTTACTATATAATATCACTAGTAGAGTTGGTAAATGACATCAAAACGTACATAAAAGATGTGAATTTGCAGGGCTTTCTCAATAAGAATCAAGATAAAAAGTAGCTAAATAGTCAAGAATCCATAAAGAAATGCATAAAAGTCCATACAAAACTAAAGATATTTGCTATTTGAAACAGTCAAAATCTACATGATAAAAGTGACACTTTCAGGAGAGTTTTTCCATCTGTAATGTGACTGTTAGGGAGGTAGGTAGTGGAGTGTTTTGTGACATTTAAGCTTATAGGACTGTTATGTGCTGAAAACGTGCCAGATTGTAAGAATTTATGGATTTATTTCTGGATGACGAACTAACGGAATTTCACAATATTGTCCTCTCAAGCCCCCTTTCACGCAGTATATTCTCATTAACATTGTGAGGTACAGTGTGCTTCCTATTGCTTATTATTTGTTCTGTTATTGTAGGAGTCCACACACCCCCTGCTGAAAAAAAAAATCAATGCCCCCCTTCTCACCCCCCAATGATAAGATCGTACACTATGCCACGACAGTGCGAGTCCCCCCCAAGCAATCCCCACTACTGTGGCTAATCAAGATTGCTCTCTGACTTGGCCCTGCAGTGATTTATAAGACTGTTGAGGGGGCTCTGACAAAATCTTTTAATCTTTCTGCGTGGGGCCTTTCTGAGTTCGGGCCCCAAAGCAGCCTCTTCCCTTAAAACTACGCCCCTGGGTATGTGTGCCACAGGCTCAGAACCTTGGCTCTAAATCATCTCTACCCAATTCTTCTATACATGACTGTTCACTCATTGACCACTAGGGAGCGCTGTCACTCCACCTAAGACACAGAAGCTGGCGTTCCCTAATGAATGTGTCTGACTATTGTTCACCGCAGCCTGCTCAGATCCAACACGAAGAATCAGCCAGACGTTATTTGTATTTAAACCATATTGCTTCTTGATTCTGAAAATTACAGATTTTGCTAATTCCCTCGCATAAAACCTGCTATGGGGCACTCAGGGCAAAGGGAACCCAAATGCATTTTCAAGAGGATTGTAAGATGATCTTTCCGATTTATGGCGCTCATCTTCTTCCAAGTTGTCTAAAAAATCATGAGAAGAATGTAAAACTGGAGATATGTCCCTGGTACTCTACAGAATATATCAAAAGAGGCAGGTGCTGAGCTGGAGAGAAGAGGGGGAGAAGATGAAATCCTAAAGGCGAGTGCGGTGGAGGGCGCGCTGACATGATTTAATAAGTAGCACGCATCTGACTTTCACATCTTCGCTTTCACTCAGATTGGAGTGCTTAGATTATTTTTTTCACTACAAAACACCACTAATTAGTGCACAGCAGATTTCTTTCCTTTACGGCAAAACTCCTGCGGCGTCACCCGTTGGCAGGGGCGTCGCTAGGTCAAAACATTCGGGGCTTGATCCCCTGATGTTTAGTCCAGGGCCCCGAATGTTACGGCTGGTAGATATAAAACTGCCTCGCTGACGGACTCGAAGGACGGCTATACAGTTGAATTACTGTGGCCGCTTGCTTGTAGAACGGTGCGGGCAGGTCGCCAAGCAACTGCCTGTGCCGGGTCTCAGGCGGCTTGATGATGTCATCGCGCACGCCTGTGCCAAGTCACAGACGGTGAGGTGACATCAACATGCCCGTCTGAATCCAGAAGCCTGCAACTTGGACCTCCGGCGTCGGGAAGTCAGGTGAGTATTTTTTTATATTTTGGCCAAAGTGGACAGGGGCCTTGACAAGTACTGGGGACACTGAAGAGGTCATTTTACATGGGGGCACTATGTGGGGGCCATTATAACTGTTGGGGGGCACTGTAAGTATTGCTGGAACTATAGGAGGCATTATACCTTCTGGGGCACTATAGGAGGGTATTATAACTATAGGGGGAACCACAGGAGGGCCTTAGTACTACTTGGGCAATATGGGAGGATATTATTCCTACTGGGGGCAGAACAGGAGAGACTTATTACTACTGGGGCACTACAGGAGGATATTATACCTATTTGTGGCACCATAGGAGGGCCTTATTACTACCGGGACACTACATGATGGTATTGTACCTATTGGAGGCACCACAGGAGGGACTTATTACTACTAGGGCACTACAGGAGGGCATTATACCTTCTGGGGCAGTACAGGAGGGCATTATACCAATACGGAGCACCAAAGAAATTCCTTATTACTACCGGGACACTACAGGAAAGTATTATACCTATTGGGGGCACCACAGGAGGGCCTTCTTACTGCTAGGGCAGAACAGGAGGGTATTATACCTATTGGCGGCACCACAGGAGGGCATTAAACTACTGGGGCATTACAGGGGAGCACTATAGCTACAGGGACACTATAGGGGGCATTAGACAGTAACCACTGGTGGTCTTATTGGGGACATTATATGTTCTGCCCAGCAGACATGCCTAGACATGCAATCTTATGTAGAGGCAGCCATTTTACCATGTGCTTCAGTGTTAATGTATAGTACATGCTACGCTATGCTTAATACTTATACATGTTATTTGTATTCTTGTAGTTTTACCGCTCACTTGTGCAATCTCTCACTCACGCGCATCGCGCAGAGATGCCCTCCTGTGGTGCCCCAAACATTATAACTACTGGAGACACTATAATGGTGGATAAGTACTACAGGGGGGCCTTATTAATATTATAGAGAGCCTGCTGGGTGCACTATGGTGGCCATTATTATTGGGCACAATAAGGAGGGCACTATCACTAACAGGGGCACTCTTGGGGAGTAGTATCATTATTGGGGGCATTCTAGAGGTCAGTATTATTATGAAGGGCACTCTGGGGGGGAATTATTGCTATAAGTAGGACTTTTATATTACTATAGGTGGACTAATCTGTATAGCAGTATAATTTCTGTGGTATAGTATTTAGGGGCATTGGGGATCACAGCGTTCTGGGCAGCACCAGGATAATACTGTTGGGGTAGCAGGGTGGGAGGATGATGATATTAGAAAAGTGAGGAACCTAAGATAACTGTTTGGTAAACTCTGCAGAGAGTACCGTAGATGCGGTTGAAAGAAGTTGTCTGGCACGAATGGAGAAGATGGGGAAAGAAAGCGTCTACATCAGAGGAGACATCACCTGGGAGGTACTGGATGTGAGAGGTATATAGTGTATAGGGCAGATACTTTGAGAATATGGCACATATGTATTGAGGCTTGGGCCCCGGATCTTTTGAGACCCTAGCAACGTCCCTGCCCGTTGGACTGTATTTATGACCATAAAGTCTCACATGGACGCAGTCGAGATCCAAAAAACTGTAAGGTTATATGTGCACAGCAGTGCAGTTTATGTGGATTTTCTGCATAGATTTTCCTGTGGTTTTCATTCCAAATCTGCAGCAAAATTTGCGTGTTTTACTTGCGTTTTTTGAGGCAGATTTGCCACAGATCTTGTCCTTTGAATCCAAAAGGAACAACACAGCGGGGATCATTTATTACGACCGGCGTTTTAGACATAGGTCTTAATAAAGCTCTAAGCTGGCGGTGGATCCTCTGAAGTTATGAAGAGGCACTGGGCTCTCCATAACTTTGGCGCATTCAGTGCCAGTTTTAAATGTAAGCCAGCTTCCTTGCTGTCTTACATTTAGACCTAAAACAGGCGTAGCAAATGGTAAATGAGACCTTTATCCGCACCTGCCATGAACGGGGAAAAGTCACAGATAGCGGCGCAATAACCATTGTGCCGCCAAGTGCGCCTGAAATACGCCTAACTTATTGAATATAGTTTGCATATGTGAATGGCAATGGTTGGCAGGAACAGGGTTAACCAGCCTGTTCCTCCTCTCTTGGTAGGAGTGGGCGAGTCCTGCTTCCTGCCAGGAGGGGGAGTTCCTGAGCATCCTTAGAGAGGAGAGGATGCACACTGCAGAGCTCCTGCTCATTAGGGCTCATGCACACAAACGTATTCTTTTCCATTTTTTTAAAGGTCTCTATGCGGAACCATTCACTTCAAATGGAAATGACTCAGTGTGCATTCCATGTCTGTATGTCCGCATGTCTGTTCCGCCAAACATGTCCTATTCTTGTCTGTTTTGTGGATAAGGAAAGGCATTTTACAATGGATCTCTAGAAACCGATGCAATACGGACGTCACACAGATGTCATCCGTTTTTTTTTGTTATTTTTGCGGATCCGTGTTTTGTAGACCACAAAATATATACGTTCGTGTGCATGAGCCCTTAGAAAGATTCTCTAGAAGGAACCATTATAAATCAGTCCTCAAGTAAATCCTTGAGAAGCGAGAGAGTAGAGTGACAATCTGAGACCAGTATTTAACCTTTTCTGGACCAGGCAATTAAAAAAAAAAATATCATATTTTTTTTTTTTTCACTCCCAGCCTTCTCAAAGCCAAAACTTTTTTTTCCCCATTCACATAGCCATAAAAGAGCTTGTTTTTTGCAGGACAAGTTGTACTTTCTAATGGCATCATTTACAGTTGCATATAATGTAGTGGGAAGCAGGAAAAAAATTCCAAATGAGGTTGAATTATTAAAAAAAACACTATTCCGCCATAGTTACAGAACTGTTACTTTCATTCCCCAGGTCAGTACAATTACAATGATACTACAGTACATATGCATTTTTTTTGTGTGTTTTAATATGGAAAAAAAAACTAAAAACTTTTTTTGCATTGCCGTATTCAGACCCCCATAACTTTTTAAAATTTATGTCCATGGAGCTGTGCCAGGGCTAATTTTTTGCGTGACAATCTGTACTTTACATTGATACCAATTTGTACTGTGTATGACTCTTTGGTGACTTTTTATTCCATTTTTTTGGGGGGAGAGTGAAGAGATCAAAAAATGGTGAATCAGCCATTTTGACTTTTTTGCTGCACGGTATAAGGCCCCTTTCACACAGGCGAGTATTCCGCGCGGATGCGATGCGTGAGTGGAACGCATTGCACCCGCACTGAATCATGACCCATTCATTTCTATGGGGCTGTGCACACGAGCGGTGATTTTCACGCATCACTTGTGCATTGCGTGAAAATCGCAGCATGTTCTATATTCTATATAGAAGTGAATGGGGCTGCGTGAAAATCGCAAGCATCCGCAAGCAAGTGCGGATGCGGTGCGATTTTCACGCACGGTTGCTAGGTGACGATCGGGATGGGGACCCGATCATTATTATTTTCCCTTATAACATGGTTATAAGGGAAAATAATAGCATTCTGAATACAGAATGCATAGTAAAATAGCGCTGGAGGGGTTAAAAAAAATAAAAATGAATGTAACTCACCTTAATCCACTTGTTCGCGCAGCCCGGCATCTCTTCTGTCTTTAACTATGAGCAATAGGACCTTTGATGATGTCACTACGCTCATCACATGATCCATCACCATGGTGATGAATCATGTGATGGACCATGTGATGAACGCAGTGACATCATCAAAGGTCCTATTGCTCACAGTTAAAGACAGAAGGAGATGCCGGCTGCGCAAACAAGTGGATTAAAGTGAGTTACATTTTTTATTATTTTTTTTTTAACCCCTCCAGCGCTATTTTACTATGCATTCTGTATTCAGAATGCTATTATTTTCCCTTATAACCATGTTATAAGGGAAAATAATACAATCTACAGAACACCGATCCCAAGCCCGAACTTCTGTGAAGAAGTTCGGGTTTGGGTACCAAACATGCGCAATTTTTCTCACGCGAGTGCAAAACGCATTACAATGTTTGCACTCGCGCGGAAAAATCGTGCATGTTCCCGCAACGCACCCGCGCATTTTCCCGCAACGCCCGTGTGAAACCAGCCTAAATGTTTTTATATTTTAACAGTATGGGCGTTTTTGCATGCGGTGATGACCATGATGTTAATTTTTTTAATTGTTCCTGTATATTGAGGGGGGGTGATTAGAATTTTTTTATTTTTTTAAATATTAAAAAAAATATATATATTTTTTAAACTTTTTAATAATTCCCATAGGGAACTATAACAAGAAATCATTAGATTGCTTTTCTCATAGAAGCCAATTCATTAGCATTGGACTCTATGGGGACTACAATGCTGTATAGGAACTAATGTGCAACAGCCTCCTCTCACTCAGGAGGACAGAGGCTGCCACACACACACACTCTAGCTTCCCTATTCTTTGCCAGCGGGGGGGGGGGGGGGGGGGGGGGGGGAGGGAGCTGGAGCATAGCCTATCAACCTAGCAGATGCCGTGGTCACATTTTACCATGGCATCTGAGGAGTTAAATGTTGTCGTCAATTGCAAACATAAGTCCAGGGTGCCTGTTGTTTAAATTACAGGAGCTGGCACTCAGCCGCTATGGCGCCTGCTTCCCTCGTGAGCAGGCAACATATTTAACGCCCCACCCCCACCGCCAACATAAGTTAACGATGCAGCTGCAGAAAGGTGTTAAAGACACTGCTGTTAGGTTAGGGACTACAGCTAAGACACCCATCACCCAGACTGCTACTAGGCCAGTACAACACAAGTGCTAAATTGCAGCCTTCCAACCTGCCTCCATAATCCTTTTTGGTGCCTCAGAACTGCACTTGAAAATTTCTGCTATTGAATGTACCTGAAGTTACACTTGGCACAGGCTGCTCTACATTTACTTCTGGCTTTATTCTTCAAAACTACATGTCCCCTGCCCCGATCTACAGTAACGGCTTGAGGGTGTACACTTCATCAGGGCCACTACCACTCCTATCCTCTGCACCGGCTCCTCCTCATTCACCATGTCATAGTATGGTAGGATGTTGGTTCACAGGAATGACCTAATGTGTATGGGGGCCTAAAGAGGTTTAAGGGGTTGTCTCAGAAAAGTAACCCTTTTCCACATGCCGTATTATAGCATATGAATGTCAAAGAGGGGCCTGCCCATATGTCACCTTCCTCTATTAAATAGAGTGGCTCTCTCTTATAGTGGATCTAGCTCATACAAGTATTTTATGGTACTGCAACTGGAGAGATATATGGCAAGTATACATTGTAATTTGTAATTGTATGTTATTAAACATTTTGTATAGCTACTGAGTTATTCAATAAAATATATCTGTATAGCGCCACCTGCTGTTTGTTCTTTTTCTTATTTCTTTGTCCTGCTCCCTGAGATGGCCGCACATGCTCAGTTTCATCTTTCAACTGCCTCCTAAGCTGTGATTGGGCAAGAGCTACACAAGAAAGACACACCCCATGAGAAAGGACGCACCCCTTCAGCTTGATATAAATCTGGCAGGGCGATTGGAGCAATGAATGTGGAGATCTCTGGATCCATGTGAGGTACAGGGCTGGTTCTAGCTTTGTTAGAAAAGTATTTTCATGTAATATATGCCTGATGTCTGATTTTTATTAATCATAGGATAACCTCTTTAACGAATTAGGATTGCAGTGGATCAATCTGATTGGTTGCTTTGGGCAACTATGCCAGTTTTCCTTTGCACCAGTTTTGATAAATCTCTCCCTAATGGTCCATGAAAAACTACTGATACTACAACACATATGGGATCTGTGCTGTATCTGCGATTTTCCATGGGCTTTTGATTTGATGCTCTTGAAATTAATTTTCAGCAGTCTGTGGAATACAGATGTCACAGGGAGGGCAAAAAACGGGCATACAGACCAAACAGGGATCCTCCACGGGCATCTTCAAGGATGAACCCCTGATCATCTTATCATTGATGTCATTACGGACATGGACGTGGGAATAAGGCCTTTGGCAAAGTGTCAAATGGCCCATGTA
Source organism: Bufo bufo (assembly GCF_905171765.1). Taxonomy (NCBI): domain Eukaryota; kingdom Metazoa; phylum Chordata; class Amphibia; order Anura; family Bufonidae; genus Bufo; species Bufo bufo. The sequence goes on from NC_053393.1 coordinate 56,513,813, forward strand.
GCAGGTCTGCACTTATTACTGGCAAATTGCAAGTGTGTTGCACTTTAAAGGGGTTCTCTGACTTTGCTATATTGATGACCTATCGTCAGGATAGGTCATCAATATCACATTGGCGAAGGTCCAACTCCTGGTCATCAATATAGCGAAAGCAGACAACCCCTTTAAGCTGTGAACTGTTGTTGGCAGTAAAGAGTTAACTGCCAGGTAGTGTTGAGCGAACAGTTCGAGCATAGTTCGGGTCCGTACCGAATTTTGGGGTGTTCGTGACACGGACCCGAACTTTTTCGTAAAAGTTCGGGTTCGGGTTCGTCGTTCGGCATGTATTTTGGCGCATTTTGAAAGGCTGCAAAGCAGCCAATCAACATGCATCATACTACTTGCCCTAAGATGCCATCGCAGCCATGCCTACTATTGGCAAGGCTGTGATTGGCCAAGTGCAGCATGTGACTCAGCCTCTTTATAAGCTTGTGCGCACGTCGGGACGTGCTCACTCCCGATGTGAATAGAACAGGGATAGACGCAGCTGATGCTAGGGCGAGAATAGGCAGGGATAATTGAATAACTGGAAGCAAATTTCTCTCCTCCACCTGTGATTCATCTGAACAACTGCAGCTGAGCTGCTTTTTTTGATAGGGATTGGCTATTTTTAGAGTGGCCAGAGTGATTTTTCCATCCACATGTACCTGGGCTGACCGCCGGCCGCCATTTTGCGACTTGTAGTGCTGCAGCAGAAGCTGCCACAGTGTGCATTCCAAAGCTCCAAACAAGTCAGACATCTACACCTGGGATTCAGACCAATAGCGATTTAGCAGCACAGTCCAAGGCTATTTTTTTTAAAGGTTGTGCAGACCATTTTGTGGCACATGTTACTGGGCTGATAGGCAGCGGCCATCTTGGGACTAGTGCTGCAGCACAATCTCTCCCAACGTCCATTAATCACTTGTAATAGTGGTCTGTGCCATAGAAATCCTACATCAGGGACTTGGGTGTGCTTGTGTCACCCCTACTAATACCAGTCCACCTGTAATCCATACAGTGAAAAGCCATAAAGTATTCCAGTGAGGGAATTTTTTTTTTATTTAAAAAAGGCCAAGTTAGTTTATCTGGCGTTCAATATACTAGATACAGTTAGGCCTGCGTTTCATACATCTGGAATTAGCAAACTAATGTGCTGGGGTTGGGAAAACATATATGTACCCATACTAGAATCTGTCAAAGAAAGCGGTACTCACATATAACAGTCATTCCACCTGTAATCCATACAGTCAAAAGACTGAAAGTATTCCAGTGAGGGGATTTTTTTTATTTAAAAAAGGCCAAGTTAGTTTATCTGGCGTTCAATATACTAGATACAGTTAGGCCTGCGTTTCATACATCTGGAATTAGCAAACTAATGTGCTGGGGTTGGGAAAACATATATGTACCCATACTAGAATCTGTCAAAGAAAGCGGTACTCACATATAACAGTCATTCCATCTGTAATCCATACAGTCAAAAGACTGAAAGTATTCCAGTGAGGGGATTTTTTTTATTTAAAAAAGGCCAAGTTAGTTTATCTGGCGTTCAATATACTAGATACAGTTAGGCCTGCGTTTCATACATCTGGAATTAGCAAACTAATGTGCTGGGGTTGGGAAAACATATATGTACCCATACTAGAATCTGTCAAAGAAAGCGGTACTCACATATAACAGTCATTCCATCTGTAATCCATACAGTCAAAAGACTGAAAGTATTCCAGTGAGGGGATTTTTTTTATTTAAAAAAGGCCAAGTTAGTTTATCTGGCGTTCAATATACTAGATACAGTTAGGCCTGCGTTTCATACATCTGGAATTAGCAAACTAATGTGCTGGGGTTGGGAAAACATATATGTACCCATACTAGAATCTGTCAAAGAAAGCGGTACTCACATATAACAGTCATTCCATCTGTAATCCATACAGTCAAAAGACTGAAAGTATTCCAGTGAGGGAATTTTTTTTATTTAAAAAAGGCCAAGTTAGTTTATCTGGCGTTCAATATACTAGATACAGTTAGGCCTGCGTTTCATACATCTGGAATTAGCAAACTAATGTGCTGGGGTTGGGAAAACATATATGTACCCATACTAGAATCTGTCAAAGAAAGCGGTACTCACATATAACAGTCATTCCATCTGTAATCCATACAGTCATAAGACTGAAAGTATTCCAGTGAGGGAATTTTTTTTATTTAAAAAAGGCCAAGTTAGTTTATCTGGCGTTCAATATACTAGATACAGTTAGGCCTGCGTTTCATACATCTGGAATTAGCAAACTAATGTGCTGGGGTTGGGAAAACATATATGTACCCATACTAGAATCTGTCAAAGAAAGCGGTACTCACATATAACAGTCATTCCATCTGTAATCCATACAGTCAAAAGACTGAAAGTATTCCAGTGAGGGAATTTTTTTTATTTAAAAAAGGCCAAGTTAGTTTATCTGGCGTTCAATATACTAGATACAGTTAGGCCTGCGTTTCATACATCTGGAATTAGCAAACTAATGTGCTGGGGTTGGGAAAACATATATGTACCCATACTAGAATCTGTCAAAGAAAGCGGTACTCACATATAACAGTCATTCCATCTGTAATCCATACAGTCAAAAGACTGAAAGTATTCCAGTGAGGGAATTTTTTTTTTATTTAAAAAAGGCCAAGTTAGTTTATCTGGCGTTCAATATACTAGATACAGTTAGGCCTGCGTTTCATACATCTGGAATTAGCAAACTAATGTGCTGGGGTTGGGAAAACATATATGTACCCATACTAGAATCTGTCAAAGAAAGCGGTACTCACATATAACAGTCATTCCATCTGTAATCCATACAGTCAAAAGACTGAAAGTATTCCAGTGAGGGGATTTTGCTTATAAAAAATAATATATTTCATTGTGGTGCGAGTTGAATCGCAACAATGAAGAAAAATACTATTAAGGGACGAGGACGCGGTCGTGGTGGTGTCCGTGGAGCCTCTGTTGCTGGTAGAGGACGTGGCCGTTCGGCCCCAGGCGCACACAGTAGGGAACGAACTCCCTTAACTAGCCGGCAGAATGTACCGCAATATCTCGTGGGGCCCAATGCCGCTCTTAGGATGGTAAGGCCTGAGCAGGTACAGGCATTAATCGATTGGGTGGCCGACAGTGCTTCCAGCACGTTCACCACATGGTCTTCCACCCAGTCTTCTGCGGAAAGCGCACAGGTGGCACCTGAAAACCAAGCCCATCAGTCTGTCACATCACCCCCAAGCATATCAGGGAAACGGTCTGAGCCACAAGTTATGCAGCAGTCTCTTCTTCTGTTTGAAGACTCTGCTTCCAGGGTTTCCCAGGGGCGTCCACCTAGCCCTTCCCCAGTGGAGGAAGACATACCATGCACTGACGCACAACCACTTATGTCTCCAGATGAAGAGGACATGGGAATACCACCACAGCAGAGTCACCGACTCTCTGATGATGACGAAACACAGGTGCCCACTGCCGCGTCTTTTTGCAGTGTGCAGACTGAACAGGAGGAGGTCAGGGAGGGAGACTGGGTGGAAGACGATGCAGAGGACGATGAGGTCTTAGACCCCACATGGACTGAAGGTCGTGGCGATGACTTTCACAGTTCAGAGGAAGAGGTAGTGGTGAGACCGAGACAACAGCGAAGCCAAAGAGGGAGCAGGGGGCCAAAGCAGACGAGCCGCCGCCCCCAGAGTTCGCCTGCTACTGGACATCGCCAACAGGGACCCAGCCCCACAAAGGCAGCTTCAAAGAGTTCCCTGGCATGGCACTTCTTTAAACAATGTCCTACCGACAAGACCCGAGTGACTTGCACGCTCTGCCATCAGAGCCTGAGGCGAGGCATTAACGTTCTGAACCTCAGCACAACCTGCATGACCAGGCATCTACATGCAAAGCATGAACTGCAGTGGGGTACACACCTTAAAAACCAGGCACTCGCTGAGGCTCCCCCTGCTCCCTCTACCGCTGCTGCCTCGGCTTCCGCCTCGAGAGGAATGTTGCCACCTGCCGAGCAGCAAACAGAGGATGTGCCACCGACACCACCACCACCGCCACCGTCAACTAGCGTCTCCACTATATCACACAGCAGCGTTCAGCTCTCAATATCTCAAACCTTAGAGAGGAAGCGCAAATTCCCCCCGAGTCACCCTCGAGCCCTTGGCCTGAACGCCAGCATTTCTAAACTGCTGGCCTTTGAAATGCTGTCATTCCGGCTGGTGGACACAGACAGCTTCAAACAGCTGATGGCCATGGCTGTCCCGCAGTATGTGGTTCCCAGCCGCCACTACTTCTCCAAGACAGCCGTGCCTTCCCTGCACATGCAAGTGTCCGATAAAATCAAGTGTGCACTGCGCAACGCCATTTGTGGCAAGGTCCACCTAACCACAGATACGTGGACCAGTAAGCACGGCCAGGGACGCTATATCTCACTAACTGCACACTGGATGAATGTAGTGGCGGCTGGGCCCCCGGCGGACAGTTCCTTGGCGCACGTCCTTCCGCCCCCTAGGATCGCAGGGCATCATTCTCTGCCTCCTGTAGCCTCCTCCTCCTACTCGGCTTCCTCCTCCACTGCTTCCACCAGCTCATCCGGTCAGCCACACACCTTCACCACCAACTTCAGCACAGCCCGGGGTAAACGTCAGCAGGCCATTCTGAAACTCATATGTTTTGGGGACAGGCCCCACAGCGCAAAGGAGTTGTGGCGGGGTATTGAACAACAGACCGACGAGTGGTTTCTGCCGGTGGGCCTCAAGCCAGGCCTGGTGGTATGCGATAATGGGCGAAATCTCGTGGCAGCTCTGGGACTAGCCGGTTTGACGCACATCCCTTGCCTGGCGCATGTGCTGAACTTGGTGGTGCAGAGGTTCATTCACCACTACCCCAACATGTCAGAGCTGCTGCATAAAGTGCGGGCCGTCTGTGCGCGCTTCCGCCGTTCACATCCTGCCGCTGCTCGCCTGTCTGCGCTACAGCGGAACTTCGGCCTTCCCGCTCACCGCCTCATATGCGACGTGCCCACCCGGTGGAACTCCACCTTGCACATGCTGGAGAGACTGTGCGAGCAGCAGCAGGCCATAGTGGAGTTTCAGCTGCAGCACGCTCGCGTCAGTCGTACTGCCGAACAGCACCACTTCACCACCAATGATTGGGCCTCCATGCGAGACCTGTGTGCCCTGCTGCGCTGTTTCGAGTACTCCACCAACATGGCCAGTGGCGATGACACTGTTATCAGCGTTACAATACCACTTCTATGTCTCCTTGAGAAAACACTTAGGGCAATGATGTTAGAGGAGGTGGCCCAGGTGGAGGAGGAGGAGGAGGATGAGGGCTCGTTTCTAACACTTTCGGGCCAGTCTGTTCGAAGTGGCTCAGAGGGAGGTTTGTTTAAGCAGCAGAGGACAGGTTCACAAGTCGCCAGCCAAGGCACTGTACTGGAGGACGAGGAGGATGAGGAGGAGGAGGTGGAGGGGGACGAGGATGACGCAAGTTCACAGCGGGGTGGCAGCCCAGGCCCATCACTGGTGCGTGGCTGGGGGGATACGGTGGACGATGACGATACGCCTCCCACAGAGGACAGCTTGTCCTTACCCATGGGTAGCCTGGCCCACATGAGCGAATATATGCTCCAATGCCTGCGCAACGACAGCAGAGTTGCCCACGTTTTAACGTGTGCAGACTACTGGGTGGCCACCCTGCTGGATCCCCGGTATAAAGACAATGTGCCCACTTTAATTCCTGAACTGGAGCGCGACCGTAAGATGCGCGAGTACAAGCGCACGCTGATAGAGGCGCTCTTGAGAGCATTCCCACATGTCACAGGGGAACAGGTGGAAGGTGAAGGCAGAGGAGTGGCAAGAGGTCGCCAACGCAGCTGTGTCACGGCCAGCTCATCTGAGGGCAGGGTTAGCATGGCAGAAATGTGGAAAAGTTTTGTCTCCACGCCACAGCTATCTGCACCGACACCTGATACGGAACGTGTTAGCAGGAGGCAGCATTTCACTAACATGGTTGAACAGTATGTCTGCACACCCCTCCACATCCTGACGGATGGTTCGGCCCCATTCAACTACTGGGTTTCGAAATTGTCCACGTGGCCAGAGTTAGCATGTTATGCCTTGGAGGTGCTTTCCTGCCCGGCGGCCAGCGTTTTATCTGAACGCGTATTCAGCACGGCAGGGGGCGTCATTACTGACAAGCGCAGCCGCCTGTCCACAGCCAACGTGGACAAGCTGACCTTCATAAAGATGAACCAGGCATGGATCCCACAGGACCTGTCCCTCCCTTGTGCAGAGTAGTCCTTATTAACTGCCTAAAACATGTCTTGTTGTGCTACGGGCCACTTCTTTATTTGATACAAATTTTATGAAACCCACAGTTGAATGAAACTCTTCTCTGTCTGGGCGCCGGGGCCTAACCAGATGAAAGTGGCCGGTTAAACTAACGGGTGACATGAAGCCATAACCTCTGCCATGCTACCTCTGTCTTCTGTCTGGGTGCTGAGGCCTAAGTCAAATAAAGCGGTCTTCTGCTGTGCTGGGGGATATGAAGCTAATCTCTGACCTCTCTCCTCTGTCTGGGTCCAAAGGCCTAAATCACTGAAAGAGGCCTTCTCCTGTGGTGTGTGATATGATGCCAGAATATGTGCTGTGGGGCCTCTCTCCTCTTCCTGGGTGCAGGGGTCAAATAAACTAAATTGTGGCCTACTCCTGTGGTGGTTGATATGATGCCTGATTCTCTGATGTGGAACCTCTCTCCTCTGTTTGGGTGAAGGGGTCAAAGTAACTAAATGGTGGCTTCTCCTGTGGTGGCTGATATGATGCCAGAATATGTGCTGTGGTGCCTCTCTCCTCTTCCTGGGTGCGGGGGTCAAAGTAACTCAATGGTGGCTTCTCCTGTGGTGGCTGATATGATGCCAGAATATGTGCTGTGGTGCCTCTCTCCTCTTCCTGGGTGCGGGGGTCAAAGTAACTCAATGGTGGCTTCTCCTGTGGTGGCTGATATGATGCCAGAATATGTGCTGTGGTGCCTCTCTCCTCTTCCTGGGTGCAGGGGTCAAAGTAACTAAATGGTGGCTTCTCCTGTGGTGGTTGATATGATGCCTGATTCTCTGCTGTGAAACCTCTCTCCTCCATCTGGGTGTAGGGGTCAAAGTCTTTCAAAGTCGCCTTCTCCTGTGCTGATTGATATAAAGCTGATGGTTGTGCCATCTGACATGGTTGCCAGGGTCTGATTCAATGGGGGCCTACTCCTGTGGTGGGTGATCTAAATGCCTGATTCTCTGCTGTGAAACCTCTCTCCTCCGTCTGGGTGTAGGGGTCAAAGTCTTTCAAAGTCGCCTTCTCCTGTGCTGATTGATATGAAGCTGATGGTTGTGCCATCTGACATGGTTGCCGGGGTCCCATTAAATTGGGGCCTACTCCTGTGGTGGGTGATCTAAATGCCTGATTCTCTGCTTTGAAACCTCTCTCCTCCGTCCGGGTGTAGGGGTCAAAGTCTGTCAAAGTCGCCTTCTCCTGTGCTGATTGATATAAAGCTTATGCTTGTGCCATCTGACATGGTTGCCGGGGTCTGATTCAATGGTGGCCTACTCCTGTGGTGGGTGATCTAAATGCCTGATTCTCTGCTGTGTAACCTCTCTCCTCCGTCTGGGTGTAGGGGTCAAAGTAACTAAATGGTGGCCTACTCCTGTGGTGGGTGATATGATGCCTGGTTCTCTGCTGTGGGACCTCTCTCCTTTGTCTGGGTGCTGTGGTCAAAATAATAGTAAGTGACCTTCTCCATTGGTGGGTGACTTGAAGCCTGATTCTGTGCTATGGGACCTCACTCCAATTAATATTGTTTAATTTTTATTTATTTTATGTTAACTCATCATTTCCCTATCTACATTTGTTTGCAGGGGATTTAACTACATTTTGCTGCCTTTTGCAGCCCTCTAGCCCTTTCCGGGTGTGTTTTACAGCCTTTTTAGTGCCCAAAAGTTCGGGTCCCCATTGACTTCTATGGGGTTCGGGTTCGGGATGAAGTTCGGGTCGAGTTCGGATCCCGAACCCGAACATTTTTCGAAAGTTCGGCCGAACTCGTCGAACCCGAACATCCAGGTGTTCGCTCAACTCTACTGCCAGGTAAAGTGACTGTGGTTGGGCTGAGTCAGCGGTCAGCATGAGGGTCACACCAGCAAAATCTGTGCACAAGAAATCACTTCCCTAGGGCTGATAAATAAAAGTGCAGGCAGACCTCGTAGAGAGAGAGATGCAAGAGGAGAGAAGGCCACACAGCAATAGTGTTATCTGGAAGACAGTACACATTGCTGTCTGTAGATAGCAGCGGAGGTGAGAGGCGCTAGTCATAAGGTGTACCGCCTCAGGGCCTAGTTGCAGCTGAGCCCTGCAGACAGGGCCGGCGCCACCAGTAAGGCGAACTTAGCAGGGGGCGCCCGCCGCGGTTTAAAAAAAAAATAAAAAAGTTATAACTAACATAACAGTGGCGGCTGGCCGGCGGCGCCCCTCATGCTGCGTCGCCTGAGCTGCTGAGCGCTCTAAAGAATCCTTGTGGGCCGCGGCGGCGGGCGGCACATGTCAGAGACAGGCAGCGCACACACAGACACAGGCAGCAGGCTGCGCAGCACTGAGCTGAGCCGGCGCCTGCTGACTCCTGACTGAGCGCCGCTGCTTCAGTGAAGCCGTGGGGGTGGGGCGGAGGGGGGTGCATCAGCGCAGCAGACCAGAGAGACAGTCTGTCACTGACAGTGACAGTGACAGTCTGACACAGTCACCGCTGTCTGTCTCTCTGGTGGTCTGAAGTCCTCCTGACTGAGTGACTATTATTCTAACTGCTGCTAGTTTACGCTGGCTTACCTGGCTGCAGTGCAGAGGGTGGGGCGGAGGCGGAGCTCTGCTGACTTTGGAGCTAATGAGTAAGTTGAACTCCCTGACCCCTCCCACCCTTGAGCACGTGATGCAGAGTCAGAGAGAGGGGTGGAGCGAAGGAGGAAGAAGAGAAGTCAGCAAGGCCGCACACTGAGCAGCCCAGCAGCCGAGCAGCCAAGCAGCCAAGCAGCCAAGCAGCCAGCCACGGCCACCAGTGGCCCACCACCAGCAATTTGCCTCCCCCGACCCCCCAGTGCGGCAGTGCCTGTGCCTTCTCCTTCTGGGACAGAACTAGAAGTGGGCTCCTAGCCTCCTACCTGCCTGGATTGGAGTGCAGGTGCAGCTGCTTTCTTCTTCCCCAGGACCCCAGGGCGACATTGGTGAATGGTGTACGTACCGTGTTTGTCTCCAGTCGCCAGAGACCAGCTCATCTTATTGTCCTGGTGGTAAGTAGTCAGTAGACAATGCAATATGTTTATTATTTACTGTATTTTTTGCCTTATAAGACGCACTTTTTCCCCCCAAAAGTGGGGTGGAAAATGGCCGTGCGTCTTATAAAGCGGATTGGGGATACTTCGCTGGCCGCCATGCTGCACAGCGCGGCCAGCGAAGTATCAGTGTGGAGGGAGGAGGCGGGGACACTCATGGCGGGGCACGGTGCAGTGACTCTACTCTAATACACCGGGCCCCGCAGCTGTTAAGTACATTCAATCCGAATGGGTCCGCAATTACTGTACTGTACTTACTGTACTAGTACCTTATGTATAGCATTAAGATGGCGCAGACCGGCAGCTCCCTCGGTCATGCGCCGCCTGCCCCAGCTCCCTCCTCATGCGCTGCCTGCCCGTCTGCCTGTTCATTCATAAAGTGAGATAAGCAGGCAGGCGGCGCATGAGGAGGGAGCTGCGGCAGGCGGCGCATGACCGAGGGAGCTTCCGGTCTGCGCCGTCTTAATGCTATACATAAGGTACTACAGTAAGTACAGTACAGTAATTGCGGACCCATTCGGATTAAATGTACTTAACAGCTGCGGGGCCCAGTGTATTAGAGTAGAATCACTGCACCGGGTCCCACCATGAGTGTCTCTGCCTCCTCCCTCCACACTGATGCATCTGATGGGGGATCTGTAGATGACACTTATGGGGATCTGTGGATGACATAAGTGTCATCCACAGATCCCCCCGTAACAGTGCCTCATCCACAGACCCCCCCATAACAGTGCGTCATCCACAGACCCCCCCATAACAGTGCGTCATCCACAGACCCCCCCCATAACAGTGCGTCATCCACAGACCCCCCCCATAACAGTGCGTCATCCACAGACCCCCCCCATAACAGTGCGTCATCCACAGATCATCTGATAAGGGGGGGGCGGCAATTTTTATCTTGCCTAGGGCGGCAAAAATCCTTGCACCGGCCCTGCCTGCAGAGGTGTTGAACCCAGACCTGAGTTAGTCAGAAACCGCCTAGTCCTCACATCCTGAGATCTTGACCAAGCCGCTTGACACTGGGGAGCAATACTGTGTAGGAGACTATTTGTAATACTGTGCATGACAAGGAAAGCCATGGCGTGACTAGAGGTGAGCAAAGTATTAAAAAATTAGATTCGGCTGCTTGGCTGAATTGTACAAAAAAATTCGCTTCGTGGCAAATTACTTTGTCATGAAGCCTAGTGGGTGCCATGACAGGGAGTAGCGATCGAGCTGTCCCCGTCATTGTACCTCTTAGTTGCAACGTTCATAGCTTATTGCGGCATCTGACATTAATATTACAGACAGTGTAAAATAAAAAAAATCATACTTACCTCGCCGCCATCTTGATTGAAGGTCTAGCGCAAAATCTCTCGCAGCCCGTGATGACATCATCACGTCAGCCGGCGTGGTGACATCATATGTCACAGCGGCGCACAGGATTTTATGCAAGATTTTCAATCAAGATGGCGGTGGCTGGCTCTTCGCAGTCAAACAGATGAGGTACGGTAAGTATGATTTTTTTTTACCGCCATTCAGGGTAAATCGATTCTCTCCCATCAGGCGCAAGGAAATTTGGCTTCACTGCAAATCGAATTTTCCCTGAAATTTGGACCGAATTTCACATCGTGGAGTGCGATTCGCTCAACACTAATCGTGACTGTGAGTCGACACTACAGAGTGTGGCAATGGCTGCAAAGATGGAGATACCACAGCCTGAGAGTGCCTGTTAGAGACTGTCCACATTGTTGCAAAACTGCGTCACTTAGAAATCTTATTGTGGTGTCAGCTCCAGGTAGCCATTTTCACCATTGGCATCTTGAGGGGACTCCAACCAGAGTGCCAACAGCCAGGGAAACTGGGTGCAACATACAGTCAGGTCCATAAATATTGGGACATCGACACAATTCTAACATTTGTGGCTCTATACACCACCACAATGGATTTGAAATGAAACGAACAAGATGTGCTTTAACTGCAGACTGTCAGCTGTAATTTGAGGGTATTTACATCCAAATCAGGTGAACGGTGCAGGAATTACAACAGTTTGCATATGTGCCTCCCACTTGTTAAGGGACAAGAAGTAATTGGACATAATAATAATCATAAATCAAACTTTCACTTTTTAATAATTGGTTGCAAATCCTTTGCAGTCAATTACAGCCTGAAGTCTGGAACGCATAGACATCACCAGACGCTGGGTTTCATCCCTGGTGATGCTCTGCCAGGCCTCTACTGCAACTGTCTTCAGTTCCTGCTTGTTCTTGGGGCATTTTCCCTTCAGTTTTGTCTTCTGCAGGTGAAATGCATGCTCAATCGGATTCAGGTCAGGTGATTGACTTGGCCATTGCATAACATTCCACTTATTTCCCTTAAAAAACTCTTTGGTTGCTCTTGCAGTATGCTTTGGGTCATTGTCCACTTGCACTGAGCCCATTGACCAAAAAAAACACACTATTTTGCCCGAAAACTGTATTTTCCTGATCTGCAAGTGTTAAATTCAAGTTTAATATATACAGCTTTCATATTCTGTTACCAAAAAAACACTTTTTTGGCAATATACAACATCTGGATTAGTCAGTGTGCAATTTAACCACCTCAGCCCCTATAGCTTAAACACCCTTAATGACCAGGCCACTTTTTACACTTCTGACCTACACTACTTTCACCGTTTATTGCTCGGTCATGCAACTTACCATCCAAATGAATTTTACCTCCTTTTCTTCTCACTAATAGAGCTTTCATTTGGTGGTATTTCATTGCTGCTGACATTTTTACTTTTTTTGTTATTAATCGAAATTTAACGATTTTTTTGCAAAAAAATGAAATTTTTCACTTTCAGGTGTAAAATTTTGCAAAAGAAACAACATCCATATATACATTTTTCTCTAAATGTATTGTTCTACATGTCTTTGATAAAAAAAAATGTTTGGGTAAAAAAAAAAATGGTTTGGGTAAAAGTTATAGCGTTTACAAACTATAGTACAAAAATGTGAATTTCCGCTTTTTGAAGCAGCTCTGACTTTCTGAGCACCTGTCATGTTTCCTGAGGTTCTACAATGCCCAGACAGTACAAACACCCCACAAATGACCCCATTTATTAAAGTAGACACCCTAAGGTATTCGCTGATGGGCATAGTGAGTTCATTGAACTTTTTATTTTTTGTCACAAGTTAGTGGAAAATGAAGATTTTTTTTTTTCTTACAAAGTCTCATATTCCACTAACTTGTGACAAAAAATAAAAACTTCTATGAACTCACTATGCCCATCAGCGAATACCTTGGGGTGTCTTCTTTCCAAAATGTGGTCACTTGTGGGGTAGTTATACTGCTCTGGCATTCTAGGGGCCCAAATGTGTGGTAAGTAGTTTGAAATCAAAATGTGTAAAAAATGGCCGTTGAAATCCGAAAGGTGCTCTTTGGAATGTGGGTCCCTTTGCCCACCTAGGCTGCAAAAAAGTGTCACACATCTGGTATCTCCGTACTCAGGAGAAGTTGGGCAATGTGTTTTGGGGTGTCATTTTACATATACCCATGCTGGGTGAGATAAATATCTTGGTCAAATGCCAACTTTGTATAAAAAAATGGGAAAAGTTGTCTTTTGCCAAGATATTTCTCTCACCCAGCATGGGTATATGTAAAAAGACACCCCAAAACACATTGCCCAACTTCTCCTGAGTACGGGGATACCAGATGTGTGACACTTTTTTGCAGCCTAGATGCGCAAAGGGGCCCACATTCCTTTAATGAGGGCATTTTTAGACATTTGGACCCCAGACTTCTTCTCACGCTTTAGGGCCCCTAAAATGCCAGGGCAGTATAAATACCCCACATGTGACCCCATTTTGGAAAGAAGACACCCCAAGGTATTCAATGAGGGGCATGGCGAGTTCATAAATTTTTTTTTTTTTTGGCACAAGTTAGCGGAAATAGATATTTTTTTTTTCTCACAAAGTCTCCCTTTCCGCTAACCTGGGACAAAAATTTCAATCTTTCATGGACTCAATATTCCCCTCAGCGAATACCTTGGGGTGTCTTCTTTCCGAAATGGGGTCACATGTGGGGTATTTATACTGCCCTGGCATTCTAGGGGCCCTAAAGCGTGAGAAGAATTCTTGAATATAAATGTCTAAAAAATTTTACGCATTTGGATTCCGTGAGGGGTATGGTGAGTTCATGTGAGATTTTATTTTTTGACACAAGTTAGTGGAATATGTGTCACGACTGTGACTGATCCAGACAGGTCTGGGAGGAGAAGGTCGCAGCGACTTGCTACTCGCGATAGCTTGTGAGTTTGCTCCGTGGTTCAGGGTATGTCATCTGGGTTTTGCCTTGTGAACCTTTTTGTCCTGACTGGGAGTTTGTAGGCATCCTTCTCAGGTGAGTCCTGTCTGCCACTCCCAGCTACTATATTAGTTTCAGTTTCACTTGCAGTCATTGCCAGATATAGTCCTTACTTCCAGTTCTATTCTGACCATTGAAGGAGATCGTTTGATGGTGTTGCTGTGGAGCCTCTTGTCCGGCGTGGACTGTCGTGATTGGGATCGCCTTCTCTGCTCGTGACTGGATAAGTCTATCTCTGCTATAGTTTGTTTGTTGCTGTCTTCCCCTGCTGTTCTCCTAGACATGAGTGATGGTGACTAGTGCTCCCATCGCCTTTCCCCACTCTAGGCTTGTTAGGGTGACTGAGGGTTTAGGCATCCAGCTCGCCACACGGGTTCACACCCCGTCTAGGGTATCAGGGCAGACAGGTGCCAGCTTAGGGTTAGTCAGGGGTGGCCATTCTATTCCCATCCGTAGATAAGGGTCCCCCTTCCCCTCCGTCTGGTGCGACACGACTGCTGCTGGGATAGCGGTCGTGACAGTATATCTGGCCTTTTAAAAAAAAAAAAAAGTGACATTTCTTTTTTTTTTTTTTTTGCTTGCTGTTTTGCTTTGTATTTTGTCTGTTCCACTATGGATCCGGTTTCGGTTTTGGCGAAACAATTACAGGGGATATCCCTTGAAGTGGCAGGATTAAAAGCAACAGTGCTGCAGCAGCAATCCATGGGTTCCACCGTTGCTACGGGAAACCAAGGTACTCCTGAGCCAAAAGTGGCTTTACCTGATAGGTTCTCAGGAGGGAGAGACCAATTTGTAACCTTCAGAGAAGCTTGCAAATTGTTCTTCAGGTTACGCCCTAGATCCTCCGGCGGTGAGGAACAACGGGTGGGCATTGTATTTTCTCTCCTGCAAGGAGATCCGCAGGCTTGGGCTTTCTCCCTACCATCAGACTCTCCGGCCTTACGATCAGTGGAGGAGTTTTTTGAAGCCCTGGGTCTCGTATATGATGACCCGGACAGGGTCTCACTGGCTGAGTCTAAGCTACGTAGACTTCGGCAAGAGAACCGGTCTGCTGAACTATATTGTTCCGAATTCCGTAGGTGGGCTACTGATACGTTATGGAATGACTCGGCCCTTAGGAGTCAGTTCTGCCAGGGGTTGTCTGAAAAATTAAAAGATGCGCTGGCGGTATACGAGGTCCCTGGGTCTCTTGAGGCTGCTATGTCTCTGTCCATAAGAATCGACAGACGACTCAGGGAGAGACTATTAAATTTTACGGAGGCCTCTATAGGGCAGGGATTGGTCTGTTATGGTCCAGTCGAACCAATGCAAATAGGGGGCGCCACTAGAAGGTGAATCCTCCTAAGTTCCGCCGTAGGTCAGAGGTTTGTTTTCGTTGTGGGGGGAGGGGTCATTTTGTAAAGGTTTGTCCCTCAGAACCCAAGAGACCACAAACTAAGGAGCTGCCGGAAAAACTAGAGTCCCCAGATTGTGCGGAGGAGAACAGTCTGGGCGTATTCGTTTCCTCCATACGCATGTCTCAGTTTTTGTTGTCCGCTACCGTTGAGGCGGGCAATAAAACTGAGATCTGTTCCGTCTTTTTGGACAGTGGGGCGGGGGTCAACTTAGTGGATTCACGGTTTGCTCAGGCACTGGGTTTTACTCCGGAACCGGTATGCAGAACTATTCCTTTTTTTGCCATCGACTCCTCCCCTCTTACTCAGAGAGAGTTAACTCAGATCATCCATAATATCCATCTGCAGGTAGGGGACCTCCATAAAGAGCATATCTCTTGTTATGTCCTGGACGGTCTTCCGGCTCCTATGGTATTGGGGCTTCCCTGGCTTGTGACTCACAATCCAGTGGTGGATTGGTAGGCCGGGAGATTGTGGAGTGGAGTGAACATTGTAAGGACAACTGCTTGAGTAGTAGGTGCTCTACACTCTTTGTAACATCTTTACCTGCCTTTCTGTCAGATTTTATGGATGTGTTCTCTGAGAAGGGTTGTCAGGGGTTACCACCTCATCGTCCATATGATTGCCCGATTAATCTATTACCTGGGGCAAAACTACCTAAAACCCGGTTATACAATCTTTCCGGCCCGGAGAGGAAGGCTATGAAAGATTATATTTCGGAGAGTTTGGCTAAGGGACACATCAGACCCTCTTGTTCACCTGTGGCTGCAGGGTTCTTTTTCGTTAAAAAGAAAGATGGGGGCCTACGTCCTTGCCTGGATTTCCGGGAATTTAACCGGATAACTATCCGAGATCCCTATCCTCTTCCTCTCATTCCCGACCTCTTTAATCAGGTTGCTGGTGCTAAATGGTTCTCCAAAATGGATCTCAGAGGAGCCTATAACCTGGTTCGCATCAAAGAGGGGGATGAGTGGAAGACGGCTTTTAATACTCCGGAAGGGCATTATGAAAATCTGGTCATGCCATTTGGTCTTACTAATGCGCCTGCGGTATTCCAACATTTTGTCAACGATATTTTTAGTCACCTTATCGGGAGATTTGTTGTGATATATCTTGATGACATCCTGGTCTATTCCCCGGATCTGGATACACATAAGATCCATGTGAGACAAGTGCTGCAGATATTAAGGACCAACAAATTGTTTGCTAAGTTAGAAAAATGTGTGTTCGCCGTAAAAGAACTGCCATTTCTGGGGTATGTGTTGTCAGATTCAGGTTTCCGCATGGATCCAGAGAAAGTCCGGGCGATTATAGACTGGGATCTGCCTGAGAACCTGAAGGCATTGCAACGCTTCCTGGGGTTTGCCAATTTTTATAGAAAGTTTATAAAGAACTATTCCTTGGTGGTCAAACCACTGACGGACATGACCCGTAAGGGATCCGATTTTTCCAAATGGTCACATGCAGCCAAAACTGCCTTTGCATCTCTGAAGGAGAGATTCACCTCGGCCCCTATTCTCGTACAGCCAGATGTCTCGCTTCCTTTTATTGTAGAGGTTGACGCATCAGAGGTGGGGGTGGGAGCGGTACTATCTCAGGGTCCGTCCCCTGGTGAATGGCGTCCGTGTGCTTTCTTTTCGAAGAAATTGTCTACTGCAGAAAGGAACTAAGATATTGGCAACAGGGAACTTTTGGCTATTAAGTTGGCTTTTAAAGGGGCGTCATTTTTTGGAGGGGGCGGTTCATCCCATCACGGTGATTACTGATCACAAAAACTTATTATATCTGGAGTCTGCTAAACGTCTCACCCCTAGACAGGCTCGGTGGTCGTTATTTTTTACTAGGTTTAATTTTGTAATAACCTATCGCCTGGGGGCAAAAAATACTAAGGCGGATGCATTGTCTCAAAGTTTTCCTGGAGGGGGTGATGTTGAGGTACCAGAGCCAATTTTGCAAAAGGGGGTGGTGGTCTCTGCATTACACTCAGGTTTGGAGAGGAGGGTGTTGGATGCTCAGGGGGACGCCCCGGCCTCCTGCCCCTCGGGTAAACTGTTTGTGCCAGAAAATTTACGACTGGAGATACTAAAAGAACACCATAACTCCACACTGGCAGGACACCCAGGTAGTAGGGCAACCTCTGAGTTAGTGTCTCGTCGGTTCTGGTGGCCTAAATGTCGCCAGGAGGTGTTGAATTTTGTGTCTGCATGTGCTACCTGTGCTCGTTCTAAGGTAGATCATACTCGTCCGGCAGGGCGTCTTTTACCTCTGGCCATCCCCAACAGGCCTTGGATGCACCTGTCAATTGATTTCATTACGGATCTACCAGTATCAGCGGGGAAGACTGTTATTCTTGTAGTTGTTGACAGATTCAGTAAAATGGTGCACTTTATTGCTCTTGCCGCATTGCCTAATGCTAACACACTGGCTCAGGTTTTTATTGACCACATCGTGAAGCTTCACGGGGTCCCTTCCGATATTGTTTCGGATCGTGGTACCCAATTTGTTTCTAAATTTTGGAAAGCTTTTTGTTCTTGTTTAGGGGTTCATCTGTCGTTTTCTTCATCTTTCCATCCACAGTCCAAAGGTCAGACTGAACGTACCAATCAAAACCTAGAGACATATTTGAGATGCTTTGTTTCCGAAAATCAGGAGGAATGGTCATCTTATTTACCGTTAGCCGAGTTTGCCATTAATAATCGTCGTCAAGAATCCACCAATAAGTCACCATTTTTTGGTGCGTATGGTTTCCATCCTCAGTTTTGTACATTTAGTGAGGGGGGGCCGTCTGGGATTCCCGAGGAGGAACGATTTGCGTCTTCACTTTCTTCAGTGTGGCAGAGTGTGCAAGAAAGTTTGAAGAGAATTGGTGGTAGATACAAACGTGTGGCTGATAGGAAGCGCTCTGAAGGTCCGGACCTTGGGGTGAATGACTTGGTGTGGTTGTCTACCAGAAATATCAAGTTGAAGGTTCCTTCGTGGAAATTAGGTCCGAGATTTATTGGTCCTTATAGGGTAATTAAGATCATTAACCCGGTGGCTTTTCGTCTGGAGCTACCTCAGACTCTAAGGATCCATAATGTCTTCCACAGATCTCTGCTTAAGAGATATGTAGAACCTTCTGAACCATTGCCACTACCGCCTCCACCGGTGGTTGTTGATGGCAGTCTTGAGTTTCAGGTAGAAAAGATTGTTGATTCACGATATGTTCGCCGCTCTCTTCAGTACCTGGTGCACTGGAAAGGTTATGGTTCCGAAGAGAGATGTGGGTTCCAGCATCAGAGACAAAAGCGGACAGACTCATTCGGGCTTTTCATAGCTCCCATCCGGAGAGGCCTGGTCTTGAGGGTCCGGGGGCCCCTCGTAGAAAGGGGGGTACTGTCACGACTGTGACTGATCCAGACAGGTCTGGGAGGAGAAGGTCGCAGCGACTTGCTACTCGCGATAGCTTGTGAGTTTGCTCCATGGTTCAGGGTATGTCATCTGGGTTTTGCCTTGTGAACCTTTTTGTCCTGACTGGGAGTTTGTAGGCATCCTTCTCAGGTGAGTCCTGTCTGCCACTCCCAGCTACTATATTAGATTCAGTTTCACTTGCAGTCATTGCCAGATATAGTCCTTACTTCCAGTTCTATTCTGACCATTGAAGGAGATCGTTTGATGGTGTTGCTGTGGAGCCTCTTGTCCGGCGTGGACTGTCGTGATTGGGATCGCCTTCTCTGCTCGTGACTGGATAAGTCTATCTCTGCTATAGTTTGTTTGTTGCTGTCTTCCCCTGCTGTTCTCCTAGACATGAGTGATGGTGACTAGTGCTCCCATCGGCCTTTCCCCACTCTAGGCTTGTTAGGGTGACTGAGGGTTTAGGCATCCAGCTCGCCGCACGGGTTCACACCCCGCCTAGGGTATCAGGGCAGACAGGTACCAGCTTAGGGTTAGTCAGGGGTGGCCATTCTATTTCCCATCCGTAGATAAGGGTCCCCCTTCCCCTCCGTCTGGTGCGACACGACTGCTGCTGGGATAGCAGTCGTGACAATATGAGACTTTGTAAGAAAAAAAAAATTTTTTTTCGCTAACTTGGGCCAAAAAAATGTCTGAATGGAGCCTTACAGGGGGGTGATCAATGACAGGGGGGTGATCAATGACAGGGGGGTGATCAGGGAGTCTATATGGGGTGATCACCCCCCTGTCATTGATCACCCCCCTATAAGGCTCCATTCAGATGTCCGTATGTGTTTTGCGGATCCGATCCATGTATCCGTGGATCCGTAAAAAACATACGGACATCTGAATGCAGCCTTACAGGGGGGTGAGCAATAACAGGGGGGTGATCAATGATAGTGGGGTGATCAATGACAGGAGGGTGATCAGGGAGTCTATATGGGGTGATCACCCCCCTGTAAGGCTCCATTCAGACGTCTATGTGTTTTGCGGATCCGATCCATGTATCCGTGGATCCGTAAAAAACATACGGACATCTGAATGCAGCCTTACAGGGGGGTGATCAATGACAAGGGGGTGATCAATGACAGGGGGGTGATCAGGGAGTCTATATGGGGTGATCACCCCCCTGTAAGGCTCCATTCAGACGTCTATCTGTTTTGCGGATCCGATCCATGTATCCATGGATCCGTAAAAAACATACGGACATCTGAATGCAGCCTTACAGGGGGGTGATCAATGACAGGGGGGTGATCAATGACAGGGAGGTGATCAGGGAGTCTATATGGGGTGATCACCCCCTGTCATTGATCACCCCCCCGTAAGACTCCATTCAGACGTCCGTATGTGTTTTGTGGATCCGATCCATGTATCCGTGGATCCGTAAAAATCATACGGATGTCTGAATGGAGCCTTACAGGGGGGTGATCAATGACAGGGGGGTGATCAATGACAGGGGGGTGATCAGGGAGTGTATATGAGGTGATCACCCCCCTGTCATTGATCACCCCCCTGTAGGGCTCCATTCAGATGTCCGTATGTGTTTTGCGGATCCGATCCATGTATCAGTGGATCCGTAAAAATCATATGGACGTCCGAATGGAGCCTTACAGGGGGGTGATCAATGACAGGGGGGTGATTAGGGAGTGTATATGAGGTGATCTCCCCCGTCATTGATCACCCCCCTGTATGGCTCCATTCAGATGTCCGTATGTGTTTTGCGGATCCGATCCATGTATCAGTGGATCCGTAAAAATCATATGGACGTCCGAATGGAGCCTTACAGGGGGGTGATCAATGACAGGGGCGTGATCAATGACAGGGGGGTGATCAGGGAGTCTATATGAGGTGATCAGGGGTGATCAGTGGTTCATAAGGGGTTAATAAGTGACGGGGGGGGGGGTGTAGTGTAGTGTAGTGGTGTTTGGTGCTACTTTACTGAGCTACCTGTGTCCTCTGGTGGTCGATCCAAACAAAAGGGACCACCAGAGGACCAGGTAGCAGGTATATTAGACGCTGTTATCAAAACAGCGTCTAATATACCTGTTAGGGGTTAAAAAAATCGCATCTCCAGCCTGCCAGCGAACGATCGCCGCTGGCAGGCTGGAGATCCACTCTCTTACCTTCCGATCCTGTGAACGCGCGCGCCTGTGTGCGCGCGTTCACAGGAAATCTCGGCTCACGCGAGATGACGCGTACATGCGTCGCTGAGCGCAGGGCTGCCGCCTCCGGACCGCAATCCTGCGTTAGGCGGTCCGGAGGCGGTTAATCTAGAAATACACCCATCATTTTCTGGGGTTTTAAAAACACACTTTTTTGCCCAAAAACACTATTTTCAGGCCTTGCAGCATCAGCACGTGTGAAATTACAGGCTTATATACTGCTGTCAAATTCAGTTGTTAAACAAACAAAAAAAAATTAATGGCATCCTTTAATGCATATGTCATTGTGAGATACACCCTTAATACATTTGGGTTAGATTCAGAGATTTGAAATACCGCCATTTGGTGCACCAATATTGAATTCAGGCCTACAGTGGTTCAGGCCGTGTGAGATACACCTTTTACATATAGGGTTTGATTCAGGCATTTAAAATACAGCCATTTTGGGCAAAGAAATCTTTAATTCAGGCCTACCGTGGGTCAGGCCGTGTAAGATACACCCTGTATATACAGGGCATATATTCTTTCATTAATAAAACACCCTTTTTGGGGAAAAAGACACAATATTTCAGGCCTTGCAGCATAAGCAGGTTTGAAATTCCTGGGTTATATACCGCTGCCATATTGAGTTATTAAACAAACACCCGTTTGGGCAAAAAAAGTTTATTTGGCAGCCTTTGCTGCATATGTCATTGTGAGATACACCCTTAATACATTTGGGTTAGATTCAGAGATTTGAAATACCGCCATTTGGTGCACCAATATTGAATTCAGGCCTACAGTGGGTCAGGCCGTGTGAGATACACCCTGTATAGACAGGGCTTATGTTATTTCATTAATAAAACACCCTTTTTGGGGCAAAATACACAATATTTCAGGCCTTGCAGCATAAGCACTTTTGAAATTCCTGGGTTATATACCGCTGCCATATTGAGTTATTAAACAAACACCCATTTGGGCAAAAAAAGTTTATTTGGAATCCTTTAATGCATATGTCATTGTGAGATACACCCTTAATACATTTGGGTTAGATTCAGAGATTTGAAATACCGCCATTTGGTGCACCAATATTGAATTCAG
This sequence comes from Bufo bufo, assembly GCF_905171765.1. Taxonomy (NCBI): domain Eukaryota; kingdom Metazoa; phylum Chordata; class Amphibia; order Anura; family Bufonidae; genus Bufo; species Bufo bufo. The sequence continues at coordinate 56,535,593 of NC_053393.1, forward strand.
GCCTACAGTGGTTCAGGCCGTGTGAGATACACCTTTTACATATAGGGGTTTGATTCAGGCATTTAAAATACAGCCATTTTGGGCAAAGAAATCTTTAATTCAGGCCTACCGTGGGTCAGGCCGTGTAAGATACACCCTGTATATGCAGGGCATATATTCTTTCATTAATAAAACACCCTTTTTGGGGAAAAAGACACAATATTTCAGGCCTTGCAGCATAAGCAGGTTTGAAATTCCTGGGTTATATACCGCTGCCATATTGAGTTATTAAACAAACACCCGTTTGGGCAAAAAAAGTTTATTTGGCAGCCTTTGCTGCATATGTCATTGTGAGATACACCCTTAATACATTTGGGTTAGATTCAGAGATTTGAAATACCGCCATTTGGTGCACCAATATTGAATTCAGGCCTACAGTGGGTCAGGCCGTGTGAGATACACCCTGTATAGACAGGGCTTATGTTATTTCATTAATAAAACACCCTTTTTGGGGCAAAATACACAATATTTCAGGCCTTGCAGCATAAGCACTTTTGAAATTCCTGGGTTATATACCGCTGCCATATTGAGTTATTAAACAAACACCCATTTGGGCAAAAAAAGTTTATTTGGCATCCTTTGCTGCATATGTCATTGTGAGATACACCCTTAATACATTTGGGTTAGATTCAGAGATTTGAAATACCGCCATTTGGTGCACCAATATTGAATTCAGGCCTACAGTGGGTCAGGCCGTGTGAGATACACCCTGTATATACAGGACTTATATTATTTTATTAATAAAACACTCTTTTTGGGGAAAAATACACAATATTTCAGGCCTTGCAGCATAAGCAGGTTTGAAATTCCTGGGTTATATACCGCTGCCATGTTGAGTTATTAAACAAACACCCGTTTGGCCAAAAAAAGTTTATTTGGCAGCCTTTGCTGCATATGTCATTGTGAGATACACCCTTAATACATTTGGGTTAGATTCAGAGATTTGAAATACCGCCATTTGGTGCACCAAAATTGAAATCAGGCCTACAATGGGTCAGGCCGTGTGAGATACACCCTCTACATACAGGGAGTGCAGAATTATTAGGCAAGTTGTATTTTTGAGGATTAATTTTATTATTGAACAACAACCATGTTCTCAATGAACCCAAAAAACTCATTAATATCAAAGCTGAATATTTTTGGAAGTAGTTTTTAGTTTGTTTTTAGTTTTAGCTATTTTAGGGGGATATCTGTGTGTGCAGGTGACTATTACTGTGCATAATTATTAGACAACTTAACAAAAAACAAATATATACCCATTTCAATTATTTATTTTTACCAGTGAAACCAATATAACATCTCAACATTCACAAATATACATTTCTGACATTCAAAAACAAAACAAAAACAAATCAGTGACCAATATAGCCACCTTTCTTTGCAAGGACACTCAAAAGCCTGCCATCCATGGATTCTGTCAGTGTTTTGATCTGTTCACCATCAACATTGCGTGCAGCAGCAACCACAGCCTCCCAGATACTGTTCAGAGAGGTGTACTGTTTTCCCTCCTTGTAAATCTCACATTTGATGATGGACCACAGGTTCTCAATGGGGTTCAGATCAGGTGAACAAGGAGGCCATGTCATTAGATTTTCTTCTTTTACACCCTTTCTTGCCAGCCACGCTGTGGAGTACTTGGACGCGTGTGATGGAGCATTGTCCTGCATGAAAATCATGTTTTTCTTGAAGGATGCAGACTTCTTCCTGTACCACTGCTTGAAGAAGGTGTCTTCCAGAAACTGGCAGTAGGACTGGGAGTTGAGCTTGACTCCATCCTCAACCCGAAAAGGCCCCACAAGCTCATCTTTGATGATACCAGCCCAAACCAGTACTCCACCTCCACCTTGCTGGTGTCTGAGTTGGACTGAAGCTCTCTGCCCTTTACCAATCCAGCCACGGGCCCATCCATCTGGCCCATCAAGACTCACTCTCATTTCATCAGTCCATAAAACCTTAGAAAAATCAGTCTTGAGATATTTCTTGGCCCAGTCTTGACGTTTCAGCTTGTGTGTCTTGTTCAGTGGTGGTCGTCTTTCAGCCTTTCTTACCTTGGCCATGTCTCTGAGTATTGCACACCTTGTGCTTTTGGGCACTCCAGTGATGTTGCAGCTCTGAAATATGGCCAAACTGGTGGCAAGTGGCATCTTGGCAGCTGCACGCTTGACTTTTCTCAGTTCATGGGCAGTTATTTTGCGCCTTGGTTTTTCCACACGCTTCTTGCGACCCTGTTGACTATTTTGAATGAAACGATTGATTGTTCGATGATCACGCTTCAGAAGCTTTGCAATTTTAAGAGTGCTGCATCCCTCTGCAAGATATCTCACTATTTTTGACTTTTCTGAGCCTGTCAAGTCCTTCTTTTGACCCATTTTGCCAAAGGAAAGTTGCCTAATAATTATGCACACCTAATATAGGGTGTTGATGTCATTAGACCACACCCCTTCTCATTACAGAGATGCACATCACCTAATATGCTTAATTGGTAGTAGGCTTTCGAGCCTATACAGCTTGGAGTAAGACAACATGCATAAAGAGGATGATGTGGTCAAAATACTCATTTGCCTAATAATTCTGCACTCCCTGTACAGGGGTTTGATTCAGGCATTTGAAATACAGCCATTTTGGGCAAAGAAATCTTTGATTCAGGCCTACACTTGTTCATGCCAAGTGAGATACACCCTCTACATACAGGGGTTTGATTCAGGCATTTGAGATACAGCCATTTTGGGTAAAGAAATCTTTAATTCAGGCCTACAGTGGGTCAGGCCGTGGGATATACACCCTCTACATACATGGGGTTTGATTCAGGCATTTGAAATACAGCCATTTTGGGCAAAGAAATCTTTAATTCAGGCCTACAGTGGGTCAGGCCGTGTGAGATACACCCTCTACATACAGGGGTTTGATTCAGGCATTTGAAATACAGCCATTTTGGGCAAAGAAATCTTTAATTCAGGCCTACACTGGTTCAGGCCGTGTGAGATACACCCTCTACATACAGGGGTTTGATTCAGGCATTTGAAATACAGCCATTTTTGGCAAACAAATCTTTAATTGAGGCCTAGTCTGGTTCAGGCCGTGTGACATACACCCTTTACATACTGTCGTTCTATTCTACTATTAATTAAACACCCATTTAGGGCAAGATCCTAAATTCGAGAAATATGGGGAGAGCGTCAAATAAGGGACGTGGCCCAGGTCGTGGTGCTGCTGGTAGAGCTCCTGTTGCAAGGAGAGGATGTGGTCGATCGGTGCCAGCCACACGCACAAGTGAAACCCCTTCCTCAGGTGCGAGTAGGCGTCAGAATCTGCAGCGGTATTTGATCGGGCCTAATGCTGCTCTACAAATGGTGAGGCCTGAACAAGTACAGGCGATAGTAGATTGGGTTGCTGACAGTGGAACCAGTTCCTTCACATTGTCTCCCACCCAGTCTCCTGCTGAAAGACCACAGTTGGCACCTGCAGCCGATGTCTATCAGTCTTTCACCTCACTCCCTTGCAAATCAGCCAAGCAGTCTGAGCCCCAAGTCATGCAGCAGTCTATTCTGCTTTTTGATGACTCTGTTAGCAGGGTTTCCCAGGGCCATCCACCTAGCCCTGCCCCAGAAGTGGAAGAGATGGTGTGCACCGATGCCTAACCACTTATTTTTCAAGATGAGTACATGGGAGGACCATCGCAGCACGTCTCGGATGATGACGAAACACAAGTGCCAACTGCTGGGGCTTTCGAAAGTGTGCAGACCGACAAGGAAGGCAGGTGTGAAGACTGGGTGGAAGATCATGTGGAGGACGATGAGGTCCTCAACCCCACATGGAATCAAGGTCATGCGAGTGACCTATGTAGTTCGGAGGAAGAGGCGGTAGTCGCACAGGGCCACCAGCACAGCAGAAGAGGGAGCAGGGTGCAAAAGTGGAGCGGCCGTCCTCTAGACAGTACGCCTGCTACTGCCCACCGCAGCAAGAGACCAAGCACACCAAAGCCAGCTCCAAGGAGTTCCCTGGCGTGGCAGTTCTTCAGACAATGTGCTGACGACAAGACACGGGTGGTTTGCACGCTGTGCAATCAGAGCCTGAAGCGAGGCATAAACGTTCTCAACCTGAGCACAACCTGCATGACCAGGCATTTAAGTGCAAAGCACAAGCTGCAGTGGAGTAGACACCTCAATCAGGGTTGGCTTGCAACCCTGATTCCCCGTCACCCGTGATCACCATGGTAGGCGCATAAAAGAACATCCAAAGTTGATAGAGCAGATATCAAATTGGATCGTGAACATCACGGGGACGTGGTGCGACATGGTGGGGCAGTAAGTGTGCACACGCCTACACGATCTGACTGACAGGGGTCAGCCCCTGCAACTTCTGCGTCTCCAAATTGGGCACATGGCCTGAGCTTTCCCTTTACCCCTTGGAGGTGCTGGCCTGCCCTGCAGCCAGTGTATTGTCTGAACGTGTGTGTAGCATGACTGGAGGGGGTTATCACAGGTTATATTTCCCAATGTTTTGGGTTGTACAATAATTTTCCGCTTCCACCTACACCACCACATCCACCGCCTCCTCAACCTCCTACTCCATTTGGACCTCGTCCTCCTAGATCAAGATTATAATTTTTATATTTTTACCTATTTTATGTTATTTAAAGTCATTTCCCTATCCACATTTGTTTACAGAGCACTTGCCATGCTCTTAACCACATTACATTTTTACAGCCATTTTAGTGCTCAAAAGTTTGGGTCCCCATTGACTTCAATGGGGTTCGGGGTCAAGTTCGGGTCCCGAACTCTAACCTTTTTCTCAAATTTGGCTGAACCCGTCGAACCCGAACATCCAGGTGTCTGCTCAACTCTAATAATAATAACATTTTTATAGATTCATTGTTGAAGTTTCTGATGAATTTACAGTATGTCCTGTGTGGACGTACACTAAACGCTACCTACCAGAAGAGAGAACTTTGGAATATTTTTATAAAAAACAAAAACATTTTGATATCTTTTTGTACTGGCATATGATTGCTTGACGTTATAGGCCCATATATATACCACACAAGAGAGTAGATTCACGTCCCATAGGTTAAAAATATATAATCTTTATTCAAAAAATCACAAGTCAATCATGATACTATAAAATAACAAAATAATGAGCATATAGTGAATATGACCAATTGCAAGCACCGCCTGACCTGAATGTATATAACTCTAAGGCCTCTTTCACACGGGCAAGTATTCCGCGCGGATGCGATGCATGAGGTGAACGCATTGCACCCGCACTGAATACCAACCCATTCATTTCTATGGGGCTGTTCAGATGAGCGGTGATTTTCACGCATCACTTATGCGTTGCATGAAAATCGCAGCATGCTCTATATTCTGCAACGCAGGCCCCATAGAAGTGAATGGGGTTGCGTGAAAATCGCAAGCATCCGCAAGCAAGTGCGGTTGCGGTGCGATTTTCACGCACGGTTGCTAGGAGACGATCGGGATGTAGACCCGATCATTATTATTTTCCCTTATAACATGGTTATAAGGGAAAATAATAGCATTCTGAATACAGAATGCATAGTAAAACATCGCTGGAGGGGTTAAAAAAATAAAATAAAAATGTAACTCACCTTAGTCCACTTGATCGCGTAGCCGGCATCTCCTTCTGTCTCCTTTGTTGACTAGGACCTGTGGTGAGCATTAAATACAGTTACAGGACCTTTGATGACGTCACTCCGGTCATCACATGGTACGTCACATGATCTTTTACCATGGTGATGGATCATGTGATGACCGGAATGACGTCACCAAAGGTCCTGTTGCTGCACAGAGATCAGATGAAGCCAGAAGGAGATACCGGGCCGCGAACAAGTGGACTAAGGTGAGTTAAAAAAAATTTTTTTTTTTTTTTTAACCTCTCCAGCGATGTTTTACTATGCATTCTGTATTCAGAATGCTATTATTTTCCCTTATAACCATGTTATAAGGTAAAATTATACTATCTACAGAACACCGATCCCAAGCCCGAACTTCTGTGAAGAAGTTCGGGTTTGGGTACCAAACACGCGCGATTTTTCTCACGCAAGTGCAAAACGCATTACAATGTTTTGCACTCGTGCGGAAAAATCGCGGGTGTTCCCGTATTGCACACGCACATTTTCCCGCAACGCTCGTGTGAAAGAGGCCTAAGGGTAATGAATGTATGAAAGAATGCTGGACCAAGAGTGAGGTATAGTAGGCATATGACACACTGAGTAAAAAGAGAGAACCACCCTCTGGAAATATCTCAATGTGCTGCACGCCACACTCTCTGAACAGCATAAATGAAAGTCAAGTCATAAACAGATATCTGAAAGGGTAGCTCAAGATATAAAGCAATGATCATACCAGTTAGAGTCATGACAGGTGGACACTATCTCCTCGACGTACGTTTCGCCGTTCTGCTTCCTCAGGAGGGGTGGTTTCAATGGGGCTAAATGATCAGTTTTTAAGGAGTGGTATGTCCTATGAGAAGTCTCATTCACAGTCATGTGATGAATGCGACGAATAATGGCTCCCTGCGGCGCATGACCAATCGGAACCGGCCTCATCATATCCGCTTCCGCCCTTCCCCTGAGTCGGAAGCCGGCAAGGGCAGTCACATGTTGCGAACGGCACGGACTGACGTCACCAACGTCCGATCTCCTTGGAGACCGAGGGAAGCCAGCTGGCCGCCAGACTGTCATGCGCACCCGGCCATTCTCGTGTCTCTGGGAAACCGTGAACAAGAGTAAAGGCTACAGTCAAAGTGCACCAGTAAAAAGAAGAGAGAAGAAAGGAAAAGAGTAATGAAGGTAAAGGACACAAAGTAGGGGGATGAACAACTCTATTGCATTAATATATGGAACAATCGTTCTAAATTTTAACTGTGCAAAAAGATACTAAGGTGCCGAGATTTCATAAAGTGCATTAATGAATATAATCCATATCAATAATTGATAATTACAATTAAAAATACATATACTGCCAATACTAAAGTGCAAAATGAGTGATTATTATAAAAAATTGCATGATTTTAATACATATATCAACCTATATATAAAGTGCTACGTGCTAATTAATATATTAATTCATACATAATATAAAAATATTTTTTTGATTATATAATAATTAATATCAGTGTATTCCAAAAAGGTGCTGAATATAATATCAATGCGAATGCCAATCTATAGGGGGAATAATTTGAACACATATCATTACAATAATAATAATAATATAAATACTCCTACATATAGAATATAAAATCAATCCCTACATTATATACTGTATATTCATTATAATGATTGGTCTAGACCTTTACGGTTACCAAACTATATCGTATCTCTAATGCATATATCATGGAAATCAAGTCTTTATGTCCTTTACACCATTCTAAATTATCAGAAATGCAGAGGGCATTATAGTAGCTTATAAAGTCCATCCATCCGTTCATATACATATTTTCATTAGGACATCATGGAATATTCCAAACTTCTCTCCTTAACAGATGATCTATAATAATAGTACACAAAAAAGCATTTATATAAGTAACTGATCAAAAAAATATAATAAAGTATTTGTTTAGATTATGAACTAATTAAAAATATATATATTAATTAATATACAAAAAAATAAAAATAAATAATAAGATCTAAACATTTTTATTCCCCCCATAAAAAATGTTAATAGACACAGCAATTACAGGAAGGAGCTAAAACCCAAGTTTTCATTCAGCCCCTTAGGTGCCAAAGTGTCCAATCTTAATATCCATTTACTTTCTAGTTGTGCTAGTTTTTCCCCTTTATTACCACCTCTTGCACCTAGATGGATCATATCAATCCCGCTGAATTTTAAGGTACTAGGGTTTCCTCCATGGAAGATCTTAAAATGTTTGGGGATGGTTTTTCGATTATTCAGATCCTCCTCATCAATAGCCTTTTCTATATCTCTCACATGTTTCCTGACTCTTGTCCTTAGCTCTCGTGTTGTGAGTCCGATATATATTTTGTCACATGGGCAAGTGGCATAATACACTACCCCTGTGGAGGAACAGGATATGTATTCCCCAATTTGGTATGTTCCTTTCTCTCCGAGTCCAAAAAGACATTAGTTCTTTCCATATTTCTGCAGGCCTTACAAGACCCACATGCATACGAGCCCCCTCTTACCTCCTCACTCTTCTTTACAGTATCAGGTATGTAGTGGCTGTGGACTAGAATATACTTCAAATTTCTGGATCTTCTTGCAGTCATTAGCGGCCTATTTATGACAATTTGCTTCAGCTTCATGTCCGTTTGTAATACTTCCCAATGTTTGTTCAGTATTTTATTAATCTGTCCCGTCTGTTGTAATTTGTAATGAACCTTGGTTCTTGACTTTGATCTTTTATTATCTTAGTGTTGGGGTATAGTAATTTTTCCCTAGTTCTTAGTCGGGCTATATGCATTCCTTAGCCTAAAGAGGGAATCTGATGACAACATGCCCTAGTCTGATTCATATCAAGTGGAAACCAAGATACAGTATGTATGAGTAGGTGGGGACATCCATATATTTACGATCTACACGAGGCCTTCACGACAACAATGCTCCAGATAGAAATCTGCAACACTGGCTAAAGGCTAGTGATGAGCGGCATAGGCAATATTAGTTTTTGCGATATATGCAAAATATTCACAATAAATTAGTGAAATCTAGAATTTGTGATCTCCAGTCATTTTTGCGATTGCACAAATCGGCACTAATGATGCATCACTAGGAAAAGATATACAAATTGACACTTTCCCACAGCTGTTAGTAAATATCTCTAAATTGACACCAGGGGGAAGATTAGTATCTAAAATATATCAATGCTTAGGAGCAGGTATTAGCTTAATGTATAAATGGATAGATGCTATAAGCCCTCAGCGAGAAGAGTTTTGGGATCTGGCTATACAAGAAAAAAATAGGATTTCAAAGAACTTTTCATATAGGATTACCCAATTCAATATACTATATCGCTTGTACTATTCCCCAAGGATACTAATGAAGTGCTACAAACCTAAAATCTTTAGTTGTCTAAAATATGGGGAAGTTGGGGTGTAGACGACGTCCATATACTTTGGTTATGTATAAAAATCCAAGAGTTTTGGGCAAAGGTAAACGATAGAATAGAACAATTTCATAGGATTAAAATCCCCAGGAAATTTGAGATATGCATATTGGGGGTGATGGAAAAAATCGACACCCCCCAACATCGAGAGATAATATCCAAACTTATGTTTCAAGCAAGGAAGTGCATCGTCCGACATTGGGGAGGTAGTGCTGTACCTACGGTCAGGGAATGGGAGAGTTTCACCAGAACCTCACTTGCCATAGAAGATTTCACCTGGCAAATACTAAGAAAAAACTGAAATTTACTAGAATATGGCAGAAATGGTTAATAAAGTGATGTCCATATGTGAAGACAGCATGAGGTGCGCTGGTGCTGTTGGGGAGTTGGAGAGAGTGAGAGGAGGTACTTTTTTTTTTCTTCTACCAAGCGGGAAAAGAGGCGGGGTGGAGGGAGGGGGGGTAATAAAAAATGTTTTTTGAAATTACAATTACAATGTTATAAAATTAAAAGATTGGTACAATTAATTGTATTATGGGAAAGAAAACAAAATAAAGAAATATTTAAAAACATATTTAATATATCCACTGAGTTAGTCAAAAAATGTATCTGTATAGCGCCTCCTGCTGTTTGCTCTTTTTCTCATTTCTAAGTTCAGCTCAGTAAGATCACTGAGGTGGACGCACATGCTCAGTTGAATCTTTCAACTGCCACCAGCCATATCTATTGTTGTAAGCTGTGACAGTTACAGGGAGAGAGCTGCTGCAAAAAAGGTACACCTTTTGAGCTGTGATAAGGAGAAAGCTGCAGCAGTAAGGACATGCCCCCAGAGCTGTGATAGGAAGAAAGGTGCAGCGGAAAGGGCTAGTCCCCTGAGCTATGATAGGGAGAATAGGGAGAGAGCTGCAGAAGTAGGGACATGCCCCTTCAGCTGTGATAGGAAGAGAGCTGCAGCAGAAAGGACACACCCATGGACTGTGATAAGGAGAGAGCTGAAGCAGAAAGGAAACACCCCTTAAAATAATTTTAGCAGAGCAATGAATGGGGAGATCTCAAGATCCATGTGAGGTACAGGGCTGGTTTGACCTTTTGTTAGAAAAAGATTGTCATGTCATTTTCACATTAACCCTGGAATAACCCCTGTTATTGTGAGTGAAATAAAATCGTTTTAATGTCCCTTATTCGGCCCTTGAAGTCTTCACAAGCCATTTGTCTGAAGGTGTTTGATTAAATATTCAGTCTATCTGAAACTTCACGCTTTGACATGGCAAATGGGTCTTGAATGAGACACATGGAATAATAGTGGCAGAGCTTGTTGTTCTAATTGCATTTACATCAGGGTGCAGCCAGGCACAAAATAATCACTGACTTTCAACCTGAACACGGCATTTTATATGGAGGGCGAATTTAATCTTTCCACACAGGTTGGCATCTAATGCGTTCTTTGTCCCTTTACTCATAAAGCTGCCATGGTATTTGAACAAGACGGGCTTGTGTTAAACATTGTGCCTGTCGGTGAGCTAGCACCAACTGGCAGCGTACATTTCCAGTGTGTCAGTGACTGGGACTATATTAATACTTTTCTACATGTTTAAGGACAATAGATGTTACACCTTAAAGCGGTTGTCCAGGATTAGAAAAACGTGGATGCTGTATTCTGAAAACAGTGCCGAACCTGTCTGCAGGTTGTGTATGTGCAGTACCCCAGTTTTATTACTTATTGCCATGCTATGTTCAGGCCGTGTATTCCAGCAGAAGAGGTATGGTTGGCAGGAACAGGGCTAAACACACTGTCCATCCCCTCTTGGTAGGACTGGGCTGGTCCTACTTTCTGCCAGGAGGATAAGTTGGAGTTCCTGATGAGAGAGTGTGGAGTAAGGAAGCACATGCTTGAGCTCCCTCTCCATGGGGCCATAGCCAGTTCTCCTGGGAGATCCTTACCCCAAGGAAATTGCCCGAATCAAGAACATTGCTTCCATGAAAGCTTCGTTGTGCCTATACAGCCGAATCATCAGTGAAAATAACAGCTTTATGGTCCATTCACATGTCAAATTGGTAAATTGCGGATCCGCAAGACACGCACACCAGTCATGTGCGTTCCGCATTTTGAAGACCGCACATGGCCAGCCCTATAATAGAAATGCCTTTTATTGTCCTTGGCTGTGGACAAGAATAGGACATGTTCTATTTTTTTGCGGGGCTGCGGTACTAAAGTGCGGATGCGGACAGCACACAGTGTGCTGACTGCATCTTTTGCGGCCCCATTGAAAATGACTGGGTCCACACCCGTTCCCCAAAATTGCGGAACAGATGCAGACCCATTATGCGGACATGTGAATGGGCCTTTACAGGCCCTGCTGCAGGTGAGGGACTATGGCAAAGACAAGTACCAAGTCTGAATCACACAGTGGACATGTATATCCACAAGTGCCACTAAATTGTCACACTACCAGCTACCATACCTGCTCATCTGGTGTCAGAAAATGCATATTTTGCACTAAGTAAAGAAAGACTTTTATAGTTTTACTTTTGGCCTGATTCTTCAAACCACATTTCCACTGCACCTATCCCCAGGGAGCAATGGCGTGAGGAGTACACTGTGACAGAACACCTCATCAGGGCCACTATCATCCTCTGCACCAAGTCCTCAGGGCCTCATTGCATATGGTATTGCAGCTGAGCCCCATTCACGTCAATATAGCTGAGGTGTAATACCAAACATATCCTGTTGACTGTTGTGTTGTGTTATATCCAAGAAGGGACAGCTCAAGGTTTGACAATATATGAATGTAGGTGCAGCCAACCAAACCTGGCTCACCCTGCCAGTATAAATAAAACTATAAACAAAAGGAATTGTGGGTGGGCACTCAAACTGTGGACTAGGCAGAAAGCAATTTATTAGAGTCAATAAAATATATAAAATATTACAATAAAATATAAACATAAAGAATCCTAGTGTTGCTTGTCAATGCAATCGCAATGTGTGTACTGAGACCTGCAACAGTATAGCAATATAGGACTGAGACTTGCAACAATGTGAGGATTTAGTTGCTTGAAACATCCAAATAGTCAGTAAGGTCCAGTTCTGGTGAATTATATTGCAATGTCTCTGATTCATGGACAGAGAGTTCAATAGTGGTATATTGTATCACAATGTCTCTGATATATAACATAGAGATCCTTGCGGTAAATACAGGGCTTAACAGCCATCAGAGGAATTCCTTCTGCATGAATCCCATATAAATCAAGTAGCCAGCCTATATATGAGTAGATGTGAGAGGGAGTATTACTACTTACGTACAGATATCTTCCTGTGCGGCGTCCCGCATTGACGGTACAGTGAAATCACCTCTATGTCCGTGTATTAGTATATTAGAAGCTAACCTCCTCTCTGCCAGTTCAGCAGTTTCACGTATCAGTGGTGGCGGGGGAGCAGACTGCAATCACTGTTCAGCTGGTCGATTTTCATGCACCAGTCTCACGATAGTTTGCAGCGTTGATTTCGGCTGTATTGCCGCTCCAGCTGGAAAATTTATTACAACGAATTCCATCAACTGTGTACAGCTTGGTAATTCCTACAGCATATATAATACAGCCGAAATCAATGCTGCAAACTATCGTGAGACTGGTGCATGAAAATCGACCAGCTGAACAGTGATTGCAGTCTGCTCCCCCGCCACCACTGATAAGTGAAACTGAATATACTAATACACGGATATAGAGGTGAGTTCACTGTACCGTCGATGCGGGACGCCGCACAGGAAGATATCGGTACGTAAGTAGTAATACTCCCTCTCACATCTACTCATATATAGGCTGGCTACTTGATTTATATGGGATTCATTGGTGTACATTTTGGCCAAAGCGTAATAAGCCACTCACCACGTCAAAGTCGCCTCTATGAGTGGTCCCTAACACTAGTTCCTACCTGTTTATGGGCCATGACAGCCACACAAAGTCCAGGGAGCGCAGGCACAGCATGAACGCCAGGCACACTCTGCTTTTAACCCCGTCTGGTGCCATTACAGCTTTCATCGGATCCAAGGATGCAAGTACCAACATGCATGCTGAGCCCACTGTATACTTCTCCTGGAGCCAAATGACTACTTGTAGGCCCTGTAGAAGTAGACTCAGTTTTATACTGACTTTAAAACCAGCCTCCAGGGCAGATTAACTGGTCAGGTGTGCAGTACACACTTGCAATTGCATTGACAAGCAACACTAGGATTGTTTATGTTTATATTTTATTGTAATATTTTAGATATTTTATATTTTATTGACTCTAATAAATTGCTTTCTGCCTAGTCCATAGTTTGAGTGCCCACCCACAATTCCTTTTGTTGTAGTGTTGTATTTAGAGGAAATAGTAATGTTTTTCTAATCCTGGACAACCTGTTTAATATATTATTTGTAGGGAGAGGTCCATGTCCATTAATAATGTTTTGTTTTTGGAGGTACAGGTTGAATCCATACTTTTTCTCTTGGCTCGACGTTCCCCAGACTTGTCCACATGTGGTTCTTATCTGTGAGGAGATAAAACAGATCCCCTGGATGAACCTAAGGAAAACATCACAAACACTATCCACAGCCAACATAATCCGATGTGCCCAAAGATGCTTAGACGTGAACGGGACCACTTTTGCATCCTTTGTGATTTGTGGGTAAAAAAAATGCAGCCTATATAAGGTGTAAATATGGTTAGTGTACTCTATATAGTGGGTGTATGAGATATCTGCAGTTTATTTTGTGTGTTTATATGGTTAGTGTAGTCTATATAGTGTGTGTGTGTGTTTATGGGGTAAGTGTAGTGTATATGGTTAGTGTAGTATAGTGTGTTTATGGGGTATTTGTAGTCTATGGGGTAAGTGTAGTCTATATACTGTGTATGGGATAAGTGTAGTCTTTACTGTGTGTATGGCATGTATAGTCTATATAGTGTGTGAATATGGGTAGTTTAGTCTATATAGTGTGTGTGTATATGGTTAGTGTAGTCTATATACTGTGTGTATATAGTGTAGTCTATATACTGTGTGTATCTATGGTTAGTTTAGTCTGTATAGTGTGTACAGGGTAGTGTAGTCTATATAGTGTGTGTATATAGTGTAGTCTATATACTGTGTATGGGGAAAGTGTAGTCTATACAGTGTGTGTATAGGGGAGTGTAGTCTATATAGTGTGTGTATATAGTGTAGTCTACATAGTGTGTGTATAGGGTAGTGTAGTCTATATAGTGTGTATAGGGTAGTATAGTCTACATAGTGTATGTATAGGGTAGTGTAGTCTATATTGTGTGTGTATAGGGTAGTCTAGTTTATATAGTGTGTGTATAGGGTAGTGTAGTCTATATAGTGTGTATAGGGTAGTGTAGTCTATATAGTGTGTGTATAGGGTAAGTGTAGTCAATATAGTGTGTATAGGGTAGTGTAGTCTATATAGTGTGTGTATATAGTGTAGTTTACATAGTGTGTGTATAGGGTAGTGTAGTCTATATAGTGTGTGTATAGGGTAGTGTAGTATATATAGTGTGTGTATAGGGTAGTGTAGTATATATAGTGTGTGTATAGGGTAGTCTAGTCTATATAGTGTGTGTATAGGGTAGTGTAGTCTATATAGTGTGTGTATAGGGTATGGTAGTCTATATAGTGTGTGTGTATATAGTGTAGTTTACATAGTGTGTGTATAGGGTAGTGTAGTCTATATAGTGTGTGTGTATAGGGTATGGTAGTCTATATAGTGTGTGTATATAGTGTAGTTTACATAGTGTGTGTATAGGGTAGTGTAGTCTATATAGTGTGTGTATAGGGAAGTGTAGTATATATAGTGTGTATAGGGTAGTGTAGTCTATATAGTGTGTGAATAGGGTAAGTGTAGTGTATATAGTGTGTGTAAACGGTAGTGTAGTCTATATAGTGTGTGTATAGGGTAGTCTATATAGTGTGTGTATATAGTGTAGTCTACATAGTGTGTGTATAGGGTAGTGTAGTCTATATAGTGTGTGTATAGGGTAGTGCAGTCAATATAGTGTGTGTATAGGGTAGTGTAGTCTATATAGTGTGTGTATAGGGTAGTGTAGTCTATATAATGTGTGTGTATAGTGTAGTTTACATAGTGTGTGTAGAGGGTAGTGTAGTTTATATAGTGTGTGTATAGGGTAGTGTAGTCTGTATAGTGTGTGTATAGGGTAGTGTAGTCTATATAGTGTGTGTATAGGGTAGTGTAGTCTATATAGTGTGTGTATAGGGTAAGTGTAGTCAATATAGTGTGTGTATAGGTCAGTGTAGTCTATATATTGTGTGTATATAGTATAGTCTACATAATGTGTGTATAGGGTAGTGTAGTCTATATAGTGTGTATATAGTGTAGTCTACATAGTGTGTGTATAGGTTAGTGTAGTCTATATAGTGTGTGTATAGGGCAAGTGTAGTCTATATAGTGTGTGTATAGGGTAAGTGTAGTCTATATAGTGTGTGTATAGGGTAAGTATAGTCTATATAGTGTGTGTATAGGGCAAGTGTAGTCTATATAGTGAGTGTATAGGGTAAGTGTAGTCTATATAGTGTGTGTATAGGGTAAGTGTAGTGTATATAGTGTGTGTATAGGATAGTTTAGTCTATGTAGTGTCTGTATAGGGTAAGTGCAGGGGCGGATTGACAATGTATTCCAGGTGGGCCATTTGCCTTGGCAGGCGGTGTATTTCCCCTCACACCTGGTGACGTGATAATGAGATTGCAGCGCAAAATACACCACAGGCAGCCCTGCTGCGATCTCATAATCATGTCACCGGCATAATAATCACATTGCAAAATATTGTAATTAGGGTACCGGGCCAAGGCAACCCTGCTTTTATCTTATTATTATGCTGCTAATGATCAATGCACTGCCGGTACCGCCTGCTGTCAAATCGTTTGACACCTGGTGGCCAGATAGAAGTCATAACAAAGTTACCTACTAGCAGGGGCATTGCTAGGGTCTCAAAAGATCCAGGGCCCAAGCCCCAATGAATATGGCCCAGTTCTCTAAGTTGCCCCCCCTCCCCCCGCATTTTGCTGTACTTGCTATACAACAGCACATACCTCTCACATCCAGTGCCTCCAGGTAACATCTCATCCAATGTAGATCTTTTCTGTCATCATCTTCTCCATTTGGTCCGTACAACTTCTTTCAGCTGCGCCTCGTTTCTGCAGAGTGTGACACACAGGCATCTTATTTTCCTCACATTTCTATCATCATCCCCCAACCTTGAGTCCCAACAGTGTTATCCTGCTGCTCGCTGTGCCCCTCAATACCCCCAAATACTATCCTGAAGAAATAATAATGCCCCCCATAGTAATAGTGCTCTTCATAGTCCCACCAATAGTAATTCCTTTCTAGAATGCCCTCATTATTAATATTGCCCCCTATATTGCCCCCAAGAGTGATAACGCTCCCCAAAAGTGCCTCCATTAGTAGAAGAGTCCTCCAGTGTTAATAATACCCTCACAGAGCCCCCAGTAGAAATAAGGCCCCCTATGGTTCCCCCAGTGGTAATAAAGCTTTCTACAGACCCCTCAGTAGTAATAAGGCCCTTAAGTTCAATGTCTTGTTAATATGAATTGTATGTGATGGATCAGAACACAATAGTCTAAGTTGGTGAAGTGAAATGAGAAAAATAAATAAATAAAACAATTGTTTAGAAATAGAAAATAGAAAATTGGCATGTGCGCATGTATTCACCCCCTTTGTTAGGAAGCCCATAAAAAGCTCTGGTGCAACCAATTACCCTCATAAGTCACATAATTAGTGAAATGATATCCACCTGTGTGCAATCTAAGTGTCACATGATCTGTCATTACATATACACACATTTTTTGAAAGGCCCCAGAGGCTGCAGCACCTAAGCAAGAGGCATCACTAACCAAACACTGGCATGAAGACCAAGGAACTCTCCAAACAAGTAAGGGACAATGTTGTTGAGAAGTACAAGTCAGGGTTAGGTTATAAAAAAATATCCAAATCTTTGATAATCCCCAGGAGCTCCGCATCATCAAATCTATCATAACCAAATGGAAAGAATATGGCACAACAGCAAACCTGCCAAGAGACGGCCACCCACCAAAACTCAAGGACCGGGCAAGGAGGGCATTAATCAGAGAGGTAGCACAGAGACCTAAGGTAACCCTGTAGGAGCTGCAGAGTTCCACAGCAGAGACTGAAGTATCTGTACATAGGACGACAATAAGCTGTACGCTCCATAGAGTTGGGCTTTATGGCAGAGTGGCCAGAAGAAAGCCATTACTTTCAGCTAAAAACAAAAAGGCACATTGTGAGTTTGCGAAAAGGCATGTGGGAGACTCCCAAAATGTATGGAGTAAGGTGCTCTAGTCTGATGAGACTAAAACTGAACTTTTTGGCCATCAAAGAAAACGCTATGTCTGACGTAAACCCAACACATCACATCACCCAAAGAACACCATCCCCACAGTAAGACATGGTGGTGGCAGCATTATGCTGTGGGGATGTTTTTCAGCAGCCGGGACTGGGAAACTGGTCAGAGCTGAGGGAAAGATGGATGGTGCTAAATACAGGGATATTCTTGAGCAAAACCTGTACCACTTTGTGCGTGATTTGAGGCTAGGACGGAGGTTCACCTTCCAGCAGGACAATGACCCCAAACACACTGCTAGAGCAACACTTGAGTGGTTTAAGGGGAAACATGTAAATGTGTTGGAATGGCAGAGTCACAGCCCAGATCTCAATCCAATAGAAAATCTGTGGTCAGACGTAAAGATTGCTGTTCACAAGCGCAAACCATCCAACTTGAAGGAGCTGGAGCAGTTTTGGAGGAGGAATGGTTAAAAACCCCAGTGGTAAGATGTGGCAAGCTCATAGAGACTTATCCAAAGCGACTTGGAGCTGTGATTGCTGCAAAAGGTGGCTCTACAAAGTATTGAGTTTTCGAGGTGAGTAGTTATGCACATTGAATTTTTCTGTTATTTTGTCATATTTGTCGTTTGCTTCACAATAAAAAAAAACATCTTCAAAGTTGTGGGCATGTTCTGTAAATTAAATGATGCAAATCCTCAAACAATCCATGTTAACTCCAGGTTGTGAGGCACCCAAACACGATTAAAGTCAAGGGGGTGAATACTTTTGCAAGGCACTTTACAGTCCTATGTAAATAACATCACTCCCTCCCACAGCCGCCATCAACATACATCAGCCGCCATCCGATCCGTGCCTCAGTTCCGCATCTCCGTGATTGCGGACCCATTCAAGTGAATGGGTCAGCGATCCGTGGTGTGGGGTGCACATGGCCGCTGCACATGTATTGCGGACCCCCTGTATGCAGCCTGCAATATGGCCACGGCTGTGTGCATGAGCCCTTATATTGTATCTGTAGATTCTAGAAGATGATCCTGAGGAAAGGTCTGAAGATGGCAAATGGATATGTCATATGTCATTGATACATCAATAATTGTGTTCTTTAATATTTAGCACAACTGTGTAAAGTAAAGGGGTTGTGTACCTTTGGAGGGTGGTTGGCAAACCCCTCCTCATCGCCAGACCATTGAAGGGAAGCATACTTACATACTTAGGGTTCTGACACCTAGTAACTCCACAGATAAGCTGTTTGAAGTGACGGCAGCGCTTGAGTGAGCTCTGCAGTCTCTTGGTAGACCTGTGATGTCATGTCGATAGGTCACATGGACTTTCTGCAGCGAAGTCCTTTTCAAATGAGTGGGACTGAGCTGCAATACCAAGCACAGCAACTATAAAATGGTTGATGCTGAGATGGCTATATAGCTGATTGGCAGAGGTGCCGACAGTCAAACCCCCTACAGATCAGATTTTGATCACCTATCGTAAGGATAGGTCATCAATATTTGTGTCCCAGACAACCCCTTTAAATTTTATTTAAAATTATGGCAGCCATTTTGTCTGAGCTGCAGGAACATATGTTCCTCAGATTTGCTTCACATTGGGTGCCTGGACATAAAACTCAAAAAAGCGACCTGTATAGAGAATGTTGTGGGCATTAGTGTTGAGTAAAATTGAAGTGAAACAAATTGACTTAGATCCGAATTTCAGGAAAAAGTTAATTTGCCGCCAAAAAATTTGGCATAAAAAAAAAACAGCACGTTATTAATGCTTGGGGCCATTATAGTGGAAATTATTACTGCTGGGGGCCACTCAGAGGGACATTATAACTGGTGGGAGCCACTATATATATATATATATATATATATATATATATATATTCCACAGCGTTTTACAGATATTAGCATCAAGCTATCCCCAATAGGGGTCACATTCTAAGTTCCCTATCAATATGTCTTTGGAGTATGGGAGGAAACCAGAGTACCCAGAGGAAACCCACACAAACACGGGGAGAACATACAAACTCCATGCAGATGTTGTGCTTGGTCAAATTCAAAGCTAGGACTCCAGAGCTGCAAGGCACCAGTGCTAACCACTGAGCCACCATGCTGCCCCAAGTCTAAGCATGCTCTGCTGCCAGCAAATATTGATTCTGTATGGGGATGAGCGATGGCATTAGCGATCGCTCATCCCCATACTGTAGAGGAGATCATTGCATTTAATAGCAGCAGTCTCCTCCACAAATGAGCAGCCGATTGCCAGCAAGGAACTCTTCCTTCCTGACAATCACCTGGAAAATCTGCAGGTCTAATACAGACTTAAATGCGTTCTGCAAACGAGATTTGATTACTCAGATCTGTAGAATACTATTACCAATCCATTATGTATTACACTGTAGTGGCGGTGACTATACACTCACCTAAAGAATTATTAGGAACACCTGTTCTATTTCTCATTAATGCAATTATCTAGTCAACCAATCACATGGCAGTTGCTTCAATGCATTTAGGTATGTGGTCCTGGTCAAAACAATCTCCTGAACTCCAAACTGAATGTCAGAATGGGAAAGAAAGGTGATTTAAGCAATTTTGATCGTGGCATGGTTGTTGGTGCCAGACGGGCCGGTCTGAGTATTTCACAATCTGCTCAGTTACTGGGATTTTCACGCACAACCATTTCTAGGGTTTACAAAGAATGGTGTGAAAAGGGAAAAACATCCAGTATGCGGCAGTCCTGTGGGCAAAAATGCCTTGTGGATGCTAGAGGTCAGAGGAGAATGGGCCGACTGATTCAAGCTGATAGAAGAGCAACGTTGACTGAAATAACCACTCGTTACAACCAAGGTATGCAGCAAAGCATTTGTGAAGCCACAACACGCACAACCTTAAGGCGGATGGGCTACAACAGCAGAAGACCCCACCGGGTACCACTCATCTCCACTACAAATAGGAAAAAGAGGCTACAATTTGCACGAGCTCACCAAAATTGGACTGTTGAAGACTGGAAAAATGTTGCCTGGTCTGATGAGTCTCGATTTCTGTTGAGACATTCAAATGGTAGAGTCCGAATTTGGCGTAAACAGAATGAGAACATGTATCCATCCTCTGATGGCTACTTCCAGCAGGATAATGCACCATGTCACAAAGCTGGAATCATTTCAAATTGGTTTCTTGAACATGACAATGAGTTCACTGTACTAAAATGGCCCCCACAGTCACCAGATCTCAACCCAATAGAGCATCTTTGGGATGTGGTGGAACGGGAGTTTCGTGCCCTGGATGTGCATCCCTCAAATCTCCATCAATTGCAAGATGCTATCCTATCAATATGGGCGAACATTTCTAAAGAATGCTATCAGCACCTTGTTGAATCAATGCCACGTAGAATTAAGGCAGTTCTGAAGGCAAAAGGGGGTCCAACACCGTATTAGTATGGTGTTCCTAATAATTCTTTAGGTGAGTGTATGTGTAATCATAGGTCCATGGCTGAGATCTGAATGCACGCCATATGTGGTAGCCAGGTTGGCAAGAGTTAGATAACATGAATTACCAAAATACTGTAGTAAGACCCCTAGGTCATAGGAAGAACCTTAGGTCATATTTGCATGGTAGATCATGTTATGTTTTAGCTGACTCCATCAAGGGTCCTTTGCATTTAACCATATTGACGGGGTACTGGCTACCTTATAGCTCTCTGAAAAAAATGGGGATGGCATGGTGTGGAAGTAAAAAAAAAAAACACTCATCTGCACTGGTTGTCCGGGTCCCTGCAACATGTTTCTCTCTCTGTTAACATAGTACATAACATAGTACATAAGGCTGAAAAAAAGACATTTGTCCATCCAGTTTGGCCTGTTATCCTACAAGTTGATCCAGAGGAAGGCAACAAAACCCTGTGAGGTAGAAGCCAATTTTCCCCACTTAAGGGGAATAAAAAATTCCTTCCCGACTCCAATCAGGCAATCAGAATAACTCCCTGGAACAACGACCCCTCTCTAGTAGCTATAGCCTGTAATATTATTATGCTCCAGAAATACATCCAGGCCCCTCTTGAATTCCTTTATTGTACTCACCATCACCACCCTACTCAGGCAGAGAGTTCCATGGTCTCACTGCTCATACCGTAAAGAATCCTTTTCTATGTTTGTGTACAAACCTTCTTTCCTCCAGACGCAGAGGATGTCCCCTCGTCACAGTCACAGTCCTGGGGATAAATAGATGATGGGATAGATCTCTGTACTGACCCCTGATATATTTATACATATTAATTAGATCTCCCCTCAGTCGTCTTTTTTCTAAAGTGAATAACCCTAATTTTGATAATCTTTCAGGGTACTGTAGTTGCCCCATTCCAGTTATTACTTTAGTTGGCCTCCTCTGGACCCTCTCCAGCTCTGCTATGTCCTGCTATTACAGGAGCCCAGAACTGTACTCCATGTGTGGTCTGACTAACGATTTGTAAAGTGGTAGGACTATGTTCTTATCACGGGCATCTATGCCCCTTCTGATGCAACCCATTATCTTATTGGCCTTGGCAGCAGCTGCCTGACACTGGTTTTTGCAGCTTAGTTTGCTGTTTATTAAAATTCCTAGATCCTTTTCCATGTCAGTGTTACCGAGTGTTTTACCATTTAGTATGTACGGGTGACTTGCATTATTCCTTCCCATGTGCATAACTTTACATTTGTCAGTGTTAAACCTCATCTGCCACTTTTCTGCCCAAGCCTCCAATCTATCCAGATCCCTCTGTAGTAGTATACTGTCCTCTTCATTGTTAATTACTTTACACCAGTGGTGCCCAACCATTTTTCGTCTGAGGGCCGCACTAGACTTGGTATAAATTTTGCGGGCCGGAACCAGGTAGCTTTGCCAGAAAGAAATGCAAACGCTGTGAGGGGGCACGTGTGAGCATTACTAAGTAGAGGGCACATATCTGGCATAACTACTGTGAGGAGGGCACATATCAGGGCATAACTACTGTGAAGAGGGCACATATTAGGGCATAACTACTGTGAGGGGGCATGAGTGAGCATTACTACTGTGAAGAGGGCACATATCTGGCATAACTACTGTGAGGGGGCACATATCAGGGTATAACTACTGTGAGGAGGGCACATATCAGGGCATAACTACTGTGAAGAGGGCACTTATCTGGGCATAACTACTGTGAGGGGGCACATATCTGGGCATAACTATTGTGAGGGGGCACATATCTGGGCATAACTACTGTGAGGGGGCACATATCAGGGTATAACGACTGTGAGGAGGGCACATATCAGGGCATAACTACTGTGAAGATGGCACATATCTGGGCATAACTGCTGTGAGGGGGCACATATCTGGGCATAACTACTGTGAGGGGGCATGTGTGAGCATTTTGTCTGTGAAGAGGGCACATATCTTGGCATTGTTACTGTGAGGGAGCACATATCTGGGCATAACTACTGTGAGGGGGCATGTGTGAGAATTACTACTGTGAAGAGGGCACATATCTTGGCATTATTACTGTGAGGGGGCATGTGATGTATACATGTGTTTAATGTATGTAGTGCAGTATGTGATGATCACACACTGCACTACATACATTACACACATGTATACATCACTTACTGCGCTGTCACCTTCTTCTGCAGGTCTACCTTGATGGCTGGTCTTTAGGCTTCAGTCAGATCCTCCACCGCCATCCTTGCGCCGTGTGCCCGACACCACCAGGACCTGGCCCCTCCTCCTTTCATCTCCAGCCGGCTTCTCCTACAGCAGGGCGCTCTATCGCTCCAGTGCCCGCCCAATCTTACCAATCAGGGGCGTAGCTAGAAATGACTGAGCCCCATAGCAAAAAAAAATTATGCCCCCCCTCCCGGATTTCCCACCCCCACATACCTATCGGACCTCCCACCCCTTCCAGAGCTCCCACCCAAACACCCCTCCAGGACCTCCCACCCCAACATCCCCACACCCCTCCCTAGATCCCCCTAGGTGTCATCCACACATATCCCCCCTCAGTGTCATCCACACATATCCCCCCTCAGTGTCATCCACAGATATCCCCCCTCAGTGTCATCCACAGATATCCCCCCTCAGTGTCATCCACAGATATTCCCCCTCAGTGTCATCCACAGATATCCCCCCTCAGTGTCATCCACAGATATCCCCCTCAGTGTCATTCACAGATATCCCCCCTCAGTGTCATCCACAGATTTTCCCCCTCAGTGTCATCCACAGATATCCCCCCTCAGTGTCATCCACAGATATCCCCCCTCAGTGTCATCCACAGATATCCCCCCTCAGTGTCATCCACAGATATCCTCCCCACCCAGACCCGCTTCCTAGCTAATTTATTCACTGCACTTGCCTTTGTGAAATTGAAGAGAAGCGCCGTAATCTCGCACAGGCGCACTGGCAGAGGCCAGGAAGACGGTGCATATGAATAAATTAGCTAGGAGGCGGCGCTGATAAAGTCTTGATACTGCGCGGGCCGCATGACACGGCTTCGCGGGCCGCATTTGGCCCGCGGGCCGTAGGTTGGGCATCACTACTTTACACAGTTTAGTGTCATCTGCGAAAATTTATACTTTACTATGCAAGCCTTCTACAATATCATTAATAAATATATTGAAAAGAATAGGGCCCAATACTGACCCCTGAGGTACAGGGGCATAACTAGAAGTGACTGGGCCCCACAGGAAATATTTGTAAGGGCCCTTCCAGCGCGCTTCGCACCTCCCTCCTCCTGTGTAAAACCCACTCCTTTGGCACAGTGTAGCGGTATACTGTATATTGTGTGGCACAGTGTAGAGGTATACTGTATATTGTGTGGCTCAGTGTAGAGGTATACTGTACATTGTGTGGCACAGTGTAGAGGTATACTGTATATTGTGTGGCACAGTGTAGAGGTATACTGTATATTGTGTGGCACAGTGGATGCTATATGTGTATAACATAAACATATTTCACATGAAAACTTACAGTTACTTGGCTTGGCCCTTGGGGATCTCGGATGCCACTTCAACACTTGGCCGGGGGCTCGGCGGAGCTGATGTTGTGCTTTATCCTAATGAGAAAGATTTCATAATAAGGATTTGGAGAAGGGGCAGAGGGATAGCAGAGCAGGGAGAGGCTGGTGCTGCTACTAGGGGGTCATACCATGGGGGAGTAATAAAGCCCACAATAATGCCCCCCCCAGTAGTAATAATTCTCCTTATAATGTGACAGTGCAAAAATACCCCCTTGTAATGCCCCCAGTTGAGCTAATGTCCCCATAGTGCCCACATAATGTCCCAGTATAAAATACCCCTATATAGTGCCCCCAGTAAATTCCCCCATAGTGCTCCTCTCCCCCCTTCCTGCTAGTGCCCCCCATAATGTACCAGTATAAAATGCCCCATATATAGTGCCCCAGTAGATGCCCCTCAGTGTTCAGCCTCTGATAGGCTGCCGGTATAGTGTCCCCCATAATGCCCCCCAATAATGTGCCAGTAAGTGTCCCCATAGATGCCCCCACATCATGTGCCAGTATCAAGTGCCTCTCTCCTCCCCCCACATGTCCCAGTATCATAGTGCCATCTCCCCCTCCCCCCAATGTGCCAGTATCAAGTGCCTCTCTCCTTCCCACCCCCCATGTGCCAGTATCATAGTGCCAACCCCCCCCATGTGCCAGTATCAAGTGCCTCTCTCTTCCCCCCCCATGTCCCAGTATCACAGTGCCATCTCCCCCCCCAAAAAAAGTGGCAGTATCAAGTGCCTCTCCCCCCATGTGCCAGTATCATAGTGCCAAACCCACCCATGTGCCAGTATCAAGTGCCAAACCCCCCCATGCCAGTATCAGGTGCCTCTCTCCTCCCCCCATGTCCCAGTATCATAGTGCCATCTCCCCCCATGTGCCAGTATCAGGTGCCAACCCCCCTCCCCCCCAGGTGCCAGTATCAGGTGCCTCTCCCCCCTCCATGTGCCAGTATCAGGTGCCTCTCTCCTCCCCCCCATGTCCCAGTATCATTGTGCCATCTCCCCCCCCCACAAAAATAGTGCCAGTATCAAGTGCCTCTCTCCCTCCCCCCATGTGCCAGTATCAGGTGCCTCCCCCCCCCATGTGCCAGTATCAGGTGCCAACCCCAACCTCCCCCCAGGTGCCAGTATCAGGTGCCAACCCCTCTCCCCCCGCATGTGCCAGTATCAGGTGCCTCTCTCCCCCCCCATGTGCCAGTATCAGGTGCCAACCCCCCAGGTGCCAGTATCAGGTGCCAACCCCTCTCCCCCCGCATGTGCCAGTATCAGGTGCCTCTCTCCCCCCCCATGTGCCAGTATCAGGTGCCAACCCCCCAGGTGCCAGTATCAGGTGCCAACCCCCCTCCCCCCATGTGCCAGTATCAAGTGCCTCCCGCTCTCCCCATAGCAGTAACAGTCGGTATTAAAAAAAAAAAATAAACACTTCTACTTACCTCCATGTCAGCGATGCGATGCAGTGCTTGTATTTCAGAATAGTTTCTGCTGGGATTTGAACCCACGACCTTCTGTATCAGAGGCAAAGCACCTAACCACAAGACCATAAGAGCTGCCTTGCTGCTGACTGAAAAAATATGAGACTTCTACTGTTATAGCTGGCTAAGTGTACATCTATACACATGACAGCTGCTCATATATAGAGATATAGCAAAGCTGAGTGTGCTGGGACAGCTGTCATATAGAGATATAGCAGTGCTGGGTGTGTTGGGGCAGCTGTCATGTGTATAGATGTACACTTAGCCAGCTATAACAGTAGAAGTCTCATATTTTTTCAATCAGTTGCAATGCAGCCTTTATGGCTGTGAGGGTAAATGCTTTGCCTCTGATACATTGGAGGTTGTGGGTTCGAATCCCAGACACATTAGGAGACAGTAAGATTAGATCACATTAGCGAGGGGGCCTGGTCAGCCACTGCTGCTGTGAAGGGGCCCTGAACATTAAAGGGAACCTGTCACCGAGATTTTGGGTATAGAACTGAGGACATGGGTTGCTAGATGGCCGCTAGCACATCCACAATACCCAGTCCCCATAGCTCTCTGTGCTTTTATTGTGTAAAAAAACCGATTTGATCCATATGCAAATTAACATAAAAGAGTCATATCTCTTACTTGTGTGACCAGAGAAGAGTCATATTTTTAAGCTCTGACTCATCTCAGGTTAATTTGCATATGTATCAAATCAGTTTTTTTACACAATAAAAGCACACAGAGCTATGGGGACTGGGTATTGCGGATGTGCTAGTGGCCATCTAGCAACCCATGTCCTCAGCTCTATACACAAAATCCTGTTGACAGGTTCCCTGACAAGAATCGATATTTAACTAACTTGAAAATAAACTGTCACACACGCTGCCGGGCCCCCTTGGCAGCCCGGGCCCCAAAGCAGCTGCTTCCCCTGCTTCCCCGGTAGTTACGCCACTGCTGAGGTACCCCACTAGTGACAGTGACCCAATCTGAGTGTGTACTGTTAATAACCACCCTCTGTTTTCTAACATTGAGCCAGTTACTTACCCACATACAGACGTTTTCTAATACCTAGCCAAAAGTGCGAAGTGTCAACTCCCTGCACATTACCGCTACCGACCAATCCCTAGCCTCAGAGGTGACATATTCACGTTCAACGTGAAGGCCAATGATTGGCCAGCAGTGATGACGGGTAGGGAGTCAGCACTTCATAATTGCAGCTACACTGGGACTGAAAGCAACAGGGATAGGGATGCACTGCAGGAAGTGGGATGACTAGAATAGGTTAGTGGGAGCCTGACAACCCCTTTAAGCACTACATGGAACTTCCTTTGAAAAAATTTAAACTTCATCTGGGCCGTATCTGAAACTTTGTTGGGATGGCATGGAACTAATTTATCTCACAGATATAAGATTATTTTATAGGCACAACATTGACACTCCTTGCAGAATTTGGCCGTGGTTGATTCAACCCAAGATCACAGTTTGTCAGTGCTGAAACACCTGGAGATGACTATCCAAACCTTATCATTGCAGCTGTGTAGCTCCTGTGGCTACCTGTACGTTCCTTCAGGCTTCCCGATTTTGTATATTTATTGTGAAAAATGTTCCAAGAACGTTTACTGAACTTTTAACAATTGCGTAAAATTGTATTATATTATTCTACTGAAACAAGTCCCATTTCTCAAAAAGACCTGAAGGTTTTTCACATCTTATCTTCTATTTTTTTTTTCTCTTTTGCATTAGAAATTTTTGAAAATGTCACTAAATCAATTTGTGTGACTGCTAAGGCACACTGATTTGAATGTCACAGCAAAGGTGCTGTATAAGTATTCGTACGGACACTGAAGCATGATATCCCTTTTTAGATTTGGAGGTTACTGTGTGATGTTCAGCAGAACTTGCATATTAAGACATGGAAGCGGAAGAAATGAGCACACAGATCATGTCACTGAAGATCGTTGCCTAAATCAAGAGGAAATAATGAACCATGTGATCTTGAATATTTTAAGGATTATGTTGCATGGGTAATAATACTTACCGGTAGGTGCTAAAACCAAGACAGTGTAGTTACATCAATATGCATCTTTTTTATATATTGTATACCTTTTCCTGATCTGTTTGTATATTTAGAGACAAATGATTTAGCAATTGGCTATTAGGCAGTCGCATAGCCACATACTCACCACCAGTAGTGTTGAGTGAATTAAAGTATCTGAAGTAGACTTCGATCCGAATTTCAGGGAAAATTTGATTAGCAGCGAAGGAGAATTTCCTCGTGCTTTGTGGTAACTAATCAATTTTCCCTGAAATGGCAGTAAAAAAAAAAAAAAAAAATCATACTCACCTAATCCATTTCAGTGCAAAGAGGCCGCTGTGGCCATCTTGCTTGAAGATCCCTCATGAAATCTTGTGAGTGGTGACATATGACATCATCATGCACTGTGCTAGATCTTCAAGCAAGATGTCCGCGGCGGCCTCTTCTCGATCAAATGGATAACGTAAGTACAATTATTTTTTTATTTTTATGATTAACCTCTGAAAGACCTTAATATCAATCTCAGATGCTGCGATCAGTGATGAATGTGGCATCTGAGGGGTTTAATGACAGGTGGACAGGGGGGGGGGTGCAATTGTCGTTCCCCGTAATTGCACCCTCTACTTACAAAGAAATGCGATTTGTGACGAAGTAATTAGAATTTTCAAGAACTTCACCCATCTCTAACCACCAGTGCCAATAAATACTGTATACAATAATGACCTACCCTCAGCTGTTTGAAGAGGAAGCAGTGCTTGTGGTACTTCCTCAAGGTTACACTGTACGTTGCCTCGGAAATCTCGGCGGTCCATTGCAATTACAAGTGCTTTCTCCAGTCACTTCCATTCACAAGTGAGATGACTTGTAGTGTAATCTAGAAAAGGAAGCAATGCTTGTACAGAAGTTGAATCCCCGACAATCAGATATTGATGACCTATCCTGAAGATAAGTCATCAATGTGTACTGGCTGCACAACCACTTTAATTATGGCCGGTCTGGAAGCCTTTGCATGGCTCCTCCTATCCTCGTCGATAACTGAATCCTCATGATTAGTGTACAACCTTGTACATTAGAGGCAAGGATGTTAACCACTACACTATAGAGCTACATGTTAACCTGCACAGAAATATAAAATAAGTCTTCTGCTGAATAGGAATACTCACTACATCAGAAAGTACTATGAGGTTTTTCTGACATAATTTAGCATTCAGCTTTATAGCTGCGTGGATAAGGGCCTTGCCTCTAATGTACAATGTTGGGAGTTCAAATCCCAGCAGAAACTTTTCATAAATTAGATTTAAATACACTGGGGTGTCCCCAAGCACTGACTCCTTATATGGATATAGCTATATATGGAGTCAGAGTAGGGACTCCTAAGCCAAACTAGAGTCCTGACACCCTCCCCTCTTCAGAGCAGGGGGTGCCTGGGGTTCTCCCATTGACTTACATTGTGCTTGGGTGCTCGGTAGTGTTCTACTCGAGCACCCGAGCACAAGAGCACTTTTGTGCTCACCCAACACTATTCCCGATCACAACTACCCACAGCGTCCAAGGGGATAATTTTCCATGTTCTGAGTTGTCTCCAGTGAAGGACACTGGCAGTGGGTGTCTAATGTGTATGGATATTATGGATATTATGTTTAAAGATTGCGTTCACTTGGATGTGGCACAATCTTTGAAACCTACCTTCAACCATACATGTGGGGTTATAGAGGCTCCGATAGTGGAATTTCTGGGAATTTAGCAGAAATTACTGAATTTCTATATAAAATGATCTCAACAATATATGACATTGTAATGTCCCGAGCAGCAAATAAATCAAATGAATAAATGAGCATACATAACCAGAATTATGACAAAGCCTAAACTTTCTCATGAGGAATGAATGACAAATGACCTGTGGAAGACAGAACATCACTAGATTTATTGACTTATGAGCATAAACAGGTAATGAGAATCCATTGTTTGCTGTCAGAATACGATTAACCTGTGCAAATAACAATGTTGTAAATTGTAGATACACAAAGGCCGAGACCGACACCACGTCAGTGACAAAGAGTGCCCGTGTCTTCCAGCGTCTTTAGGAAACATAAAAAATAATTCATAAGCCCTTGATTCCTGAAGTTTATTAATTTTCTTCATGTCTTCTTCGTACACAGTAAATCGGCTGAACCTTGATCCGGGATGACCGGATTGATATTTTATTGATGGTCTAGAACCAGACGGGGCCAAGCAAGCACTGCTATTTATTTATTACCATGTACAGTATATATTGACCGGCAGGTGGTTTGAGCGAGTCTATATGGAGGCAAGTATACACAGTAGGTGAGCTAGTGCCATTGTAATTACATTACTCTCCCAGCAAGGTTTACGAAAATGCATGCATGGTTGTGTGTCATAAAGAATTCATACGGAGGTGTTAGAAATGATTTGAGAATTCCATTAAAACGAAACAACTCTAATCATCCACAATAACACTACATTCATTATTAATAAATCTAATCAGTAGTCTGAAATTGCTCACATCAAATATTTATTAGTTGGCCAGCTGATAGTAGGAATCATAGCATCCAACATGACTGCTCTATTCTGTTCCATAGACATGTGGTGGACTAGGATAGAACTTTTTTTTTTTTTGTATGAGGCTGGAGTCACACACAGCATTTTGCTGGAAATTTTTGTTGATTTTTTTAAGGTAAAAAATACAGTATGTTACTTAAAGTCAAATATTATATGTACATACAAAGGGCAGAATTTATCATCACCCCATTTTCTGGCTTAAAAAAGTAGCAAATTCTGTGTTTGTGACTTTTTAAATGACACTGGGACAAAATGTATCAAGTACCAATTCTATGCCGACCTCAACGCTGGTGAAGGTGGGATGGGCACCAGACCGGCAGGTTTTGGTACTTTTATCTTCATTTACGCCAGTTTTATGTTTGGGTGCATGAACTGCTGGAGAAAACAACTGATTTATATTTATGTTGAGGGCTGCACCTCGTCATGAATTAGGCACATCTTCCAGGAACACTGGGAATATCATAGACCAGTGTAAAACACCAATTTATGATAAATCTTCCCCAAAGCATCATCCTCCTGTGTAGCCTCCCATCAAGCACTCTTACTCCTCTCCAATCTATTCTTGTTCTTCAATTATATAAATGGTAAAAAGTATAAATCTGAAGGTGTCAGTCCTTTACAGAGTAATGAGGGGGGAGTTGCAGAGAGTGATGAGGAGAAAGCAAAGCTCAGGGCCGGCTCCAGGTTCATGTGGGCCCTTGGGCGATAAATCTCAGTGGGCCCCCTTCTGGCATTTGTCAAATGTCAGCACGGCATCTGAAAGTGTTAAAAAATGGAAGAGCGGGCTTCCTGCTCAGATGCGCCTTCCTCCAGCGGAGATCGGAGAAAGCACCCTGTTCTAAAGATGAGCCGCAGCCTGTACTAGGCCTTACAGGCTCATTATTAGTATATCCCAGTTCAGGCCACTAGGTGGCAGAACTAAATTGTGATATAGTGATTTCTATACAGAATAATGGAACAATTTCCATTATTCTGTATAAATTGCAATCTGATGAAAAGTAATAAAAAAAAAGTAAAAAAAAAAAGTTTTGAAAATATTTAAAAAAGTAACCAAAAATAGAGCCCGGAAACTATAGGCCGGTAAGTTTACCATCTGTCGTGGGTAAACTGAAGGTTTTCAAAGGGTCCATTCACATGTCCGCAAAATGGGTCGGCATCCGTTTTGCAATTTTGAGGAACGGGGGCAGACCCATTCATTTTCAATGGGGCCGAAATGTGCTGTCCGCATACGCATTTGCGGATCCGGACTTCCGCATCCGTGCTTCCGTTTCCGCCAAAAAATAGAACATGTCCTATTCTTGTCAGCAATTGCGGACAAGATTAGGCATTTTCTAGTATAGTGCCGGCGATGTGCGGTCCGCAAATTGCGGAATGCACATTGCCAGTGTCCGTGATTTGCGGATCCGCAATTTGCGGTTCCGCAAAACACTTACGGACGTGTGAATGGACCCTAAGAGATATAACGCCATATCAGCATGGCTTCATGAGGGATCTGTCATGTCAAACTAATTTAATCAGTTTCTATGAGGAGGTAAGTTCTAGACTTGACCGCAGCAAATCAATGGATGTCGTATATCTGAACTTCTCAAAAGCATTTGACACTGTACCACATAAAAGGTTAGTTTATAAAATGAGAATGCTCGGACTGGGAGAAAATGTCTGTATGTGGGTAAGTAACTGGCTCAATGATAGAAAACAGAGGGTGGTTATTAACGGTACACACTCAGATTGGGTCACTGTCACTAGTGAGGTACCTCAGGGGTCAGTATTGGGCCTCATTCTCTTCAATATATTTATTAATGATCTCGTAGAAGGCTTGCACAGTAAAATATAAATTTTTGCAGATGACATTAAACTGTGTAAAATAATTAACACGGAAGAGCACAGTATACAGCTGCAGATGGATCTGGATAGATTGGAAGCTTGGGCAGAGAAGTGGCAGATGAGGTTTAAAGGGAGTCTGTCATCAGCATTTCACTTTTTTAACCCTTCCCATAGCTCCCTAGCATGCTTACATTTAATAAAAACGTTACCTCTGGCTTCAATCCTGATATGGTTAGAATTATCAAAAATGATCTTTATAACTTATGCAATTGAGGGCTCGCAAGTGCCCAGGGGTGGTGTTACATTCGTAGGTGCCCTGCTTGCTCAGCCTTTTCATTGCGCCCCCCCGCCCCTTACTACCCTCCGCCCGCCCATCCTTTCCCTCTGACCGCCTTTAGCCAGCGCATGCGCAATAGTTACTGTGATGCCGTACAAGGAATGGGCATCGCAGTGCGCATGCGCCGGCCGACGGATTGAGTGCGCAGGCGCGGGATCTCGGCGGAATAACAAGTTAGTAGAAAGGCGGTCAGAGGGAAAGGATGGGTGGGCGGAGATTAGGAAGGGGCGGGGGGACGCAATGAAAAGGCTGAGCAAGCAGGGCACCTATGAGTGTAACACCGCCCCATGGCACTTGCGAGCCCTCATTTGCATAATTTATAAAGATCGTTTTTGATGGTTCTATAAGTCCAGGATTGATGCCAGAGGTAACGTTTTTATTAAATGTAAGCATGCTAGGGAGCTATGGGAAGGGTTAAAAAAGTGAAATGCTGATGACAGATTCCCTTTAACATTGACAAATGTCATTTTATGCACATTGGAAGGAATAATGCAAGTCACCAGTACGTACTAAATGGTAAAACACTGGGTAACACTGACATGGAAAAGGACCTAGGAATTTTGGTGAACCGCAAACTAAGCTTTAGAAACCAGTGTCAGGCAGCTGCTGCCAAGGCCAATAAGATAATGGGTTGCATCAAAAGGGACATAGATGCCCGTGATGAGAACATAGTCCTGCCACTTTACAAATTACTAGTCAGACCACACATGGAGTACTGTGTACAGTTCTGGGCTCCTTTGAACAAGGCAGACATAGCAGAGCTGGAGAGGGTTCAAAGGAGGGAAACTAAAGTAATAACTGGAACGGATGGACTACAGTACCCTGAAAGATTATCAACATTAGGGTTATTCGAATTAGAAAAAATATGACTGAGGGGAGATCTAATAACCTAAGGCTCACCGGTAAAATTTATTTTGGGGGCCCAGCGTACGGATACATTCAAATATAATAAATAATCTAACAAGTTTTTTTATATGAACATAGGCTGGTTGAGGTGCTGTACATTGAATATATGTACAGGTGAAACTCGAAAAATTTATAATATAATATTGTACAAAGTTCATTTATTTCAGTAATGCAACTTAAAAGGTGAAATTAACCTATGAGATAGACTCATTACATGCAAAGCAAGATATTTCAAGCCTTTGTTATAATTTGGATGATTATGGCTTACAGTTTATGAAACCCCAAAGTCACAATTTTGAGGTACTCTTTGCTCAGGGGGAGTGGATTCATTAGCTGACTAGAGTGTTACACTTTGAGCCTAGAATATTTAACCTTTTCCCAAAATTCAAATTTTAAACTGCATTAATGCAATTCCTTTTAATTTGCCTACCGGGGGATTTCCCTGTACCCCTGTGGGCCAGTCCGAGCCTGCTCCCATCATCTATTTATCCCCAGGACTGTGACTGTGATGAGGGGGCATCCTCTGTGTCTACAGGAAAGAAGGTTTGTTCACAAATATAGATGATTCTTTACTACACTGCTCAAAAAAATAAAGGGAACACTTAAACAACACAATGTAACTCCAAGTCAATCATACTTCTGTGAAATCAAACTGTCCACTTAGGAAGCAACACTGAGTGTCAATCAATTTCACATGCTGTTGTGCAAATGGGATAGACAGCAGGTGGAAATTATAGGCAATTAGCAAGACACCCCCAATAAAGGAGTGGTTCTGCAGGTGGTGAACACACAGACCACTTCTCATTTCCTATGCTTCCTGGCTGATGTTTTGGTCACTTTTGAATGCTGGCGGTGCTTTCACTCTAGTGGTAGCATGAGACGGAGTCTACAACCCACACAAGTGGCTCAGGTAGTGCAGCTTATCCAGGATGGCACATCAATGCGAGCTGTGGCAAGAAGGTTTGCTGTGTCTGTCAGCATAGTGTCCAGAGCATGGAGGCGCTACCAGGAGACAGGCCAGTACATCAGGAGACGTGGAGGAGGCCATAGGAGGGCAACAACCCAGCAGCAGGACCGCTACCTCCGCCTTTGTGCAAGGAGGAACAGGAGGAGCACTGCCAGAGCCCTGCAAAATGACCTCCAGCAGGCCACAAATGTGCATGTGTCTGCTCAAACAGTCAGAAACAGACTCCATAAGGGTGATATGAGGGCCCAACATCCACAGGTGGGGGTTGTGCTTACAGCCCAACACCGTGCAGGACGTTTGGCATTTGCCAGAGAACACCAAGATTGGCAAATTCCCCACTGGCGCCCTGTGCTCTTCACAGATGAAAGCAGGTTCACACTGAGCACGTGACAGAGTCTGGAGACGCCGTGGAGAACGTTCTGCTGCCTGCAACATCCTCCAGCATGACCGGTTTGGCATTGGGTCAGTAATGGTGTGGGGTGGCATTTCTTTGGAGGGCCGCACAGCCCTCCATGTGCTCGCCAGAGGTAGCCTGACTGCCATTAGGTACCGAGATGAGATCCTCAGACCCCTTGTGAGACCATATGCTGGTGCGGTTGGCCCTGGGTTCCTCCTAATGCAAGACAATGCTAGACCTCATGTGGCTGCAGTGTGTCAGCAGTTCCTGCAAGACGAAGGCATTGATGCTATGGACTGGCCCGCCCGTTCCCCAGACCTGAATCCAATTGAGCACATCTGGGACATCATGTCTCGCTCTATCCACCAACGTCACGTTGCACCACAGACTGTCCAGGAGTTGGCAGATGCTTTAGTCCAGGTCTGTGAGGAGATCCCTCAGGAGACCGTCCGCCACCTCATCAGGAGCATGCACAGGCGTTGTAGGGAGGTCATACAGGCCACACACACTACTGAGCCTCATTTTGACTTGTTTTAAGGACATTACATCAAAGTTGGATCAGCCTGTAGTGTGTTTTTCCACTTTAATTTTGAGTGTGACTCCAAATCCAGACCTCCATGGGTTAAAAAATTTGATTTCCATTTTTTAATTTTTGTGTGATTTTGTTGTCAGCACATTCAACTATGTAAAGAACAAATTATTTCTGAAGAATATTTAATTAATTCAGATCTAGGATGTGTTATTTTTGTGTTCCCTTTATTTTTTTGAGCAGTGTATAAGAGCAGTGAGACTATGGAACTCTCTGCCTGAGGAGGTGGTGATGGTGAGTTCACTAAAAGAGTTCAAGAGGGGCCTGGGTGTATTTTTGGAGTGTAATAATATTACAGGCTATAGCTACTAGAGAGGGGTCTTTGATCCAGGGAATTATTCTGATTGCGTGATTGGAGTCAGGAAGGGATTTTTTCCCCTAAAGTGAGGAAAATTGGCTTCTACCTCACATTTTTTTTTTGCCTTCCTCTGGATTAACTTGTAGGATAACAGGCTGAACTGGATGAACAGATGTCTTTTTTTCAGCCTTATAAACTACAGTCAGGTCCATAAATTTTGGGACAGCGACACAATTGTAACATTTTTGGCTCTATACACCACCACAGTGGATTTGAAATGAGACGAACAAGATGTGCTTTAACTGCAGACATCTTTAATTTGAGGGCATTTACATCCAAATTAGGTGAACGGTGTAGGAATTACAACAGTTTTCATATGTGCCTCCCACTTGTTACGGGACCAAAAGTAATGGGACAATTGGCTTCTCAGCTGTTCCATGGCCAGGTGTGTGTTATTCCCTCATTATCCCAATTACAATGAGCAGATAAAAGGTCCAGAGTTCATTTCAAGTGTGCTATTTGCATTTGGAATCTGTTGCTGTCAACTCTCAATAGGAGATCCAAAGAGCTGTCACTATCAGTGAAGCAAGCCATCATTAGGCTGAAAAAAACAAAACAAACCGATCAGAGAGATAGCAAAAACATTAGGTGTGGCCAAAACAACTGTTTGGAACATTCTTAAAAAGAAGGAAAGCATCAGTGAGCTCAGCAACACCACAAGACCCGTAAGACCATGGAAAACAACTGTGGTGGATGACCGAAGAATTATTTCCCTGGTGAAGAAAACACCCTTCACAACAGTTGGCTAGATCAAGAACACTCTCCAGGAGGTAGGTGTATGTGTGTCAAAGTCAACAATCAAGAGAAGACTTCAACAGAGTGAATACAGAGGGTTCACCACAAGATGTAAACAATTGGTGAGCCTCAAAAACAGGAAGGCCAGATTAGAATTTGCCAAATGACATCTAAAAAAGCCTTCACAGTTCTGGAACAACATCCTATGGACAGATGAGACCAAGTTCAACTTGTACCAGAGTGATAGGAAGAGAAGAGTATGTAGAAGGAAAGGAACTGCTCATGATCCTAAGCATACCACCTCATCAGTGAAGCATGGTGGTGGTAGTGTTATGGCGTGGGCATGTATGGCTGCCAATGGAACTGGTTCTCTTGTGTTTATTGATGATGTGACTGCTGACAAAAGCAGCAGGATGAATTCTTAAGTGTTTCGGGCAATATTATCTGCTCATATTCAGCCAAATGCGTCAGAACTCATTGGACGGCGATTCACAGTGCAGATGGACAATGACCCAAAGCATACTGCAAAAGCAACCAAAGAGTTTTTTAAGGGAAAGAAGTGGAATGTTATGTAATGGCCAAGTTATTCACCTGACCTGAATCCGATTGATTATGCATTTCACTTGCTGAAGATAAAACTGAACGGAAAATGCCCCAAGAACAAGCAGGAACTGAAGACAGTTGCAGCAGAGGCCTGGCAGGGCATCACCAGGGATGAAACCCAGCGTCTGGTGATGTCTATGCGTTCCAGACGTCAGGCTGTAATTGACTGCAAAGGATTTGTAACCAAGTATTAAAATGTGAAAGTTTGATTTATGATTATTATTCTGTCCCATAATTTTTGGTTCCTTAACAGGTGGGAGGCACATATGCAAACTGTTGTAATTCCTACACCGTTCACCTGATTTGGATGTAAATACCCTCAAATTAAAGCTGACAGTCTGCAGTTAAAGCACATCTTGTTCGTTTCATTTCAAATTAATTGTGGTGGTGTATAGATCCAAAAATGTTAGAATCGTGTTGATGTCCCAATATTTATGGACCTGACTGTATGTTACTATGTTACTATTCTCAACTCTGCTGCCAGGTTAATCCAAATCTCTCCCCTCGTTTCTCATCTGCCTCCCCCCCCCTCTGCCAATCTCTTCACTGGCTCTCCATTGCCCAGCCAATTCATTTTAAAATACTTACAACTACATACAAGGCCGTCCACAGGCTGTCCCTCCTTACATCTCTGACCTGCTTTCTCGATACCTCCCCATACGCAATCTCAGATCCTCACAGGACCTCCTTATCTATTTTCCTTTCATCTGTTCCTCACACTTTCGACTACAAGATTTCTCTGTTTGCCTCTACCCTACTCTGGAACTCACTACCCCAACACATCAGGCTTTCCCCCAACATCGAAAGATGTCAGGGCATCAGAGATTGCTGGTTATTGGAATACATAGTTGCAGACCAGAGAGCCATTCAAAATTATGAATGGCTCCAGGACTATGGAGCAATGGAAGAAGATGTCCTGGTCTGATGAATCACCTGTTCTTTTCCATCATATGGATGGCCAGGTGTTTGTGTGTGTCACTTAACTAGGAAACGTATGGCACCAGGATGCTCAGTGGAAAGAAGATAAGCCAGTGAAGGTAGGGCAGTGATCTGGACAATGTTCTGCCTGGAAACTTTGGGTCCTGGTATTCATGTACAAACCGGATTCCAAAAAAGTTGGGACACTAAAAAAATTGAGAATAAAAACTGAATGCAATGATGTGGAGATGGCAAATGTCAATATTTTATTTGTAATAGAACGTAGATGACAGATCAAACGTTTAATCCGAGTAAATGTATCATTTTAAAGGAAAAATACGTTGATTCAAATTTTCACGGTGTCAACAAATCCCAAAAAAGTTGGGACAAGTAGCAATAAGAGGCTGGAAAAAGTAAATTTGAGCATAACGAAGAGCTGGAAGACCAATTAACACTAATTAGGTCAATTGGCAACATGATTGGGTATAAAAAGAGCTTCTCAGAGTGGCAGTGTCGCTCAGAAGCCAAGATGGGTAGAGGATCACCAATTCCCACAATGTTGCGCAGAAAGATAGTGGAGCAATATCAGAAAGGTGTTACCCAGCGAAAAATTGCAAAGACTTTGCATCTATCAT
Organism: Bufo bufo; assembly: GCF_905171765.1. Classification (NCBI taxonomy): domain Eukaryota; kingdom Metazoa; phylum Chordata; class Amphibia; order Anura; family Bufonidae; genus Bufo; species Bufo bufo. Next base: position 56,574,419 of record NC_053393.1, read on the forward strand.
CATCAACTGTGCATAACATTATCCGAAGATTCAGAGAATCTGGAACAATCTCTGTGCGTAAGGGTCAAGGCCGTAAAACCATGCTGGATGCACGTGATCTCCGGGCCCTTAAACGACACTGCACCACAAACAGGAATGCTACTGTAAAGGAAATCACAGAATGGGCTCAGGAAAACTTCCAGAAACCATTGTCAGTGAACACAATCCACCGTGCCATCTGCCGTTGCCAGCTGAAACTCTACAGTGCAAAGAAGAAGCCATTTCTAAGCAAGATCCACAAGCTCAGGCGTTTTCACTGGGCCAGGGATCATTTAAAATGGAGTGTGGCAAAATGGAAGACTGTTCTGTGGTCAGACAAGTCATGATTCGAAGTTCTTTTTGGAAATCTGGGACGCCATGTCATCTGGACCAAAGAGGACAAGGACAACCCAAGTTGTTATCAACGCTCAGATCAGAAGCCTGCATCTCTGATGGTATGGGGTTGCATGAGTGCGTGTGGCATGGGCAGCTTTCATGTCTGGAAAGGCACCATCAATGCAGAAAAATATATTCAGGTTCTAGAACAACATATGCTCCCATCCAGACGTCATCTCTTTCAGGGAAGACCCTGCATTTTTCAACAAGATAATGCCAGACCACATTCTGCATCAATCACAACATCATGGCTGCGTAGGAGAAGGATCCGGGTACTGAAATGGCCAGTCTGCAGTCCAGATCTTTCACCTATAGAGAACATTTGGCGCATCATAAAGAGGAAGGTGCAACAAAGAAGGCCCAAGACGATTGAACAGTTAGAGGCCTGTATTAGACAAGAATGGGAGAGCATTCCTATTTCTAAACTTGAGAAACTGGTCTCCTCGGTCCCCAGACGTCTGTTGAGTGTTGTAAGAAGAAGGGGAGATGCCACACAGTGGTGAAAATGGCCTTGTCCCAACTTTTTGGGGATTTGTTGACACCATGAAATTCTGATTCAACATATTTTTCCCTTAAAATGGTACATTTTCTAAGTTTAAACTTTTGTTCCGTGATTTATGTTCTATTCTGAATAAAATATTAGAAGTTGGCACCTCCACATCATTGCATTCAGTTTTTATTCACGATTTGTATAGTGTCCCAACTTTTTTGGAATCCGGTTTGTAAATTACTTTGACATGTACCAAATACCTAATCATTCGCAGCAGCATTTATTAACGGCAGTGAACTCTTCTTGTCCTTTATGTTGCAAAAAAGTTCAGTAAAGGTTTTAGGAACATGAGTTCAAGGTAATGACTTGGCTTTTAAGTTTCCCAGCTCTTAATCCAATTGAACATGTGAAGGATGTGCTGAAAAACACGTTTGATCCATGGAGGACACAACTTTGAGAACTTTAACAGATCTTGGCACCAGATACCATCAGTGTATATGATGTCCTGTAATCAGTTTGGAGGCCATGTTACAGTCATCCATAACTATGTCGTGCAATGTTAAACGAATAGGAGTTGAGTAGTGTTGATCGAGCACCAAAGTGCTCGGGTGCTCTGGTACTTGAGTAGAACACTTTGGGATTCTTGGGAGCTCTACAGAGCACAAGAGCATAATGGAAGTCAATTGGAGAACCAGAGTGTAACGGATCTCCTGGCACCCCGACCGGGTACCTCGGTCGATGAAGGCTCCTAGTGCTTCCCGAGGACTCCAAGCACTCCACTTGACAACGTAAGCGTTGCAGACCCCCCGAAGAGCCGAAGCTTGGTTGAGGTCTCACCGTCTCCTACCCACCCTGGGCCTACGACAAGGCTCCAGGCTCCAGTGGGTGAACCTCTCCTAAATCCAAAGAGCAGGAACATCTCTTACAAGAGCTAATAGTATAGCCAGGGGAGTATAGCAAATCGTCAGCGTATAGCAATCCCCAGTGTCGTTCAGTTACCCAAACTCCAGCCTCAACATGATGAAGGGTAAAACAGGAACTCTTTATTGAACACACAAGCATTGACTTATACACATTTTCCAACAAGGTTACCACCCACAGGGTTTTGTAAAAACAACCAATAAACACGTACAATACACTCAGACACTCCCTCACAAAATCCTCCCCTCTGCCTGTGACACAATTACCTTACACAATGGGTTGATGTAATTGTATCACAGGCAGGAGAATACACAGTGTCTTCTGTCCTGGAGATAACCGAGGAGTAAGTCAATTATCTCTCAGGACAAAGAGAAATCTCCAATACACACGTGGAGACAATAGGACAGACATCACTACTCAAATATACAATGTCACACCCTTTACAGTACACATAGACATTTAACATATCCCAAAATGGCACGAATTAGACCAGGGGTTCAAAAGTTAGTAAAAGTCCTTTGTGAACAAAGGAAGCCTGACTGATGAGAGGGCCCATAATCCTCGGGCAAGAGGCTGGTAGCCAGGCTTCCCCACCACCCAGTGGCGAGGTTGGTTTTGTCACACAGAGCATTAAACCAGGCACTCCCTGCTCTGAAGAGGGGAGGGTGTCCCCTGCTCTGAAGAGGGGAGGGTGTCTGGTTCACAGGAAAAGGTCAGAAATTGATGGAAACACCACTGAAATGGTTTGGGAACAGTCTGGATGCATCTTGGGCTCCCAGGTCGCTGCTGGGAACGATGTTCTCTGAGTAGTATGCCACTTTTACAGACTGACAATAATACGCCCAAAACCAAAGATAAAATAGATTTTAGCGAAAAAATTGTTAGGAAACATTCTTTCCTGTATATTTACTTGTATATAAAGTGCAAGTGCTGCCAAAAATTACAGGCAAGAGGCACTCCAATACAACCTGTATATCACATAAAGGAGGGCCTCATTCACATTGTGGTACAATTGTTCAGGTAGTGGGACTCCTACACTCATAAAGCCTATGCACTAAGTAAAAGGGCTGCCAAAAATTACAAGGAATCGGCAGTACAATTCACCCTTTGTTACACATAATGGAGGACATCATACACACCCTTTAAAAATTATAATTGATGTCCTGCTGGTGACCCTCAAAAACATTTGGAGCAAGGGACTGCTGAACTGACCATCTAAAACATTAGGGGCGAGGGCCTGCTGCTGAGCTGACCCTCTAAAACATTAGGGGTGAGGGTCTGCTTCTGAGCTGACCATCAAAAAAATAATGGTTGAGGGCCTGCTGGTGAGCTGACCATCTAAAAGGTTGTAGGTGAGGGCCTTCAGGTGAGCTGACCCTGTAAAACATTATATGCGAAGGCCTGCAGATGAGCTGACCCTGTAAAACATTATATGCGAGGGCATACAGGGGAGCTGACCTTGTAAAACATTATATGCGAGGGCCTACAGGTGAGCTGACCCTCTAAATGATTGTAGTTGTGGGCCTGCAGATGAGCTGACCCTGTAAAACATTATATGCGAGGGCCTGCAGGTGAGCTGACCCTGTAAAACATTATATGCGAGGGTCTGCAGGTGAGCTGATCCTGTAAAAGATTGTAGTTGAGGGCCTGCAGGTGAGCTGACCCTGTAAAACATTAAATGCGAGGGCCTGCAGGTGAGCTGACCCTGTAAAAGATTGTCAGTGAGGGCCTGCTGGTAAGCTGACCCTCTATAAGGTTGTAGGCAACCTTGAGGGCCTGCAGGTGAGCTGACCCTGCAAAACATTATATGCGAGGGCTTGCAGGTGAGCTGACCCTGTAAAACATTATATGCGAGGGTCTGCAGGTGAGCTGACCCTGTAAAAGATTGTAGGTGAGGGCTTGCTGGTGAGCTGACCCTCTAAAAGGTTGTAGGTGCGAGCCTGCAGGTGAGTTGACCCTGTAAAAGATTGTAGGTGAGGGCCTGCAGGTGAACTGACCCTGTAAAACATTATATGCGAGGGCATATATATGAATAAATTAACTGATGCCACCAAAGGCAAAGAAACCTATCTTGACCCAGGTATTACTTAAAACTTCACTTTTATTTTTAGTGTATTAAAACCTACATCACAATAGGTAATTGAAAAAGGAGGGGGAAACTTTATTAGTTTTCTACTATTCAAAAAATCCTAAAGTTAAAATTACAGTCTCAACTCACAGGAACAGACTTTGTGAATGAGAGGGACCAGGAGAGTGCACTATCTCCCACCCTCACACTGGTAGGTAACAGTGTCACCGTCTGCAGAACTGATAATGGCTCGATACTGCTGTCCGTGGCAGTGTAAAGCAGAGGGGACTGAAGTGACGTCAACCCTCTATAACGGGAGAAAGGAGACTCCCATACACACAGCTCATCAGCTGAGAGTGAGCTACTAGCCAAAGTTCCACAGTTCCAGCTACACTGTAAACAATGTCAAAAATACTAAATGGATTGATAACTGTGCTAGTGTGCTAGTCCATTCGGACAGTCACAGTTCAAACACTATGAGAAAAGAGACCGCACATTAAAACAGAAAGAAACTACCCCCCGACATGTTTCGCCAGTAAACTGGCTTCTTCAGGGGAAATGGGCAGCAATAGGTGTAGCCAAAAGACGGCAGGTTAAGTACCCTAGGGGCTGATTGACAGAGCGCTCGTCCACTCAGCAATGAGTTAGGCTTAGTTACTGACCTGTCACCTTAAACAGGAAACAGGGTTCAAAGCAGGTCATCCCCCGGTGCAGACGCCTCCCGATTACGTCATCAGATCGCGCCGTGCACTTGAGAGATGCGCCGGCACTTAGGCTGAAAACAGATCGCATATGTGCAGTGCGCATGCGCTGCGTCAGGACATAGATGCGCATACACTCCGTCCAGGTAAATAGGCATTGAAGCTAGATTGAACCCAGAATCACAGACCACTTCACATATATTGATGAAGACTACTTGAGTAGTCTAAATACAGGGGAAGATAGCCAATTTGCATTAGGTCTAAAAATATAACAAATACAATCTAGATGAGACGATGGCAAATACTGCCTAAAGAATTGTATAGCATACTTGCCTATTGTTGAAAGTGGTACAAGGCTATTACTAAGTGATATATATGTCCAGGAAACCATAGAGGCAAAAATATGTATATTTATATAAGCCATACACACCAAAAGGTGTATACAGGTGTGCAAAATTATTCCTTTATAGGTTCTGACAATAAAATGTCAGAAAACTATGTGTGAATAGGGACACAAAAAAAGAGAGAACAGCAAGGTTCTCAATCCTGAGCGATATGGCGATATCATAATGAGAGTGAGTGCCATATTTGTGAGTTTAAAACCTTTATTACAGAGCCCTGGATCCTACTAGCAACAGAAGGGATGACCACAATAGATGTAACTATTGGAAAAAGTCAAATATCTCCCTAAAAAGATTTACAAAAGCCCTCAAAAATGGTTATAAAACCAGAACCGTCCTTATGGCAACCCAAAAATTTCTAAGAAAAGTAGAGTAAAGTCCGAAAGGTTGAAAAATATGTCAAAAAATGCAATTACTGCAGTACTAAGCGAAATTAGTAGAGCTGCAAATGTTGAAAAAACCAACAAGTGATAATGCCTCTCCCTACAACTTTTAAAGAAAGGCTGTGAAGGCAAAACCTTCATTGAGACCATTAGGACTAAGGCTATCAAGCCTATATATCCACCTGGTCTCTTCCTGTAAAAGGATGGCATCCAGGTCTCCTCTCCTGGAACCTAGAGTTTTCTTACAAATGCCCCAAAATTTTAAGGCCTTATGGTCACCGGAATGATGGGACCTAACGTGTCTTGAGATTGAGGTGTCAGCTCCTGTGTTAATGCTACTGAGGTGTTGTGAAATTCTCCTCCTAAACTCCTGGGACGTCTTGCCAACATAGATTTTAGGGCACGAACATTGAATGGCATAGACAATGCCTCTTGTTTTACAATTAATATATTGTCTTATGTTGTATTTTTTCTCATCCACAGGGTTGACAAATGATTGGCATTTCTTCACGAGGGGACAAAATACACAGTCCCCGCACGGGTAAGTACCCACCACTCTTGATTTTAGCCAGGTTGTATTAGGCGGTGTGGGCTGATAGAAACTGTGGACCAAGGTGTCCTTGAGGTTTTTTCCTCTACGATAGGTGACACTTGGTTTCTTGGTAATTACTGTCCTCAAGTCATTATCAGCCCACAGGACATGCCAATGTTTATTCAGAATTTGATAGATTCGATTATTTTGGGCATCGAAAGTGCCAATACATCTGACAATCTGTTCAGTAGGATTCTTGGGCTTAGTTTGTAATAATTCCGTCCGGTTGGTATTACTTGCCCTAGCATATGCTTGATGTAGGACTTTTTTGGGGTAACCCCTAGCCCTAAAACGTTCATATAGAATTTTGCACTCCTTGGTAAATCCCGCATCATCAGAGCAGTTCCTACGAGCTCTGATGTATTGTCCCACAGGTATTCCCTTTTTGAGTGGTTTTGGGTGGTAGCTCTTCCACTGCAAAAGGTTGTTGGTAGCTGTGGGTTTTCGATAGATCTCAGACTGGATGTGGCCACCAGAGTCCATTGTGAGCCTTAAATCAAGAAAAGTGATGGTTTTATCATGAATTTCTGATGTGAATTTCATACCAATTGGGTTGGTATTGAGTGCCAACACAAATTGGTGAAAGGTGTCTGTAGGCCCTTCCCAGAGGATCAGTACATCATCGATGTACCTACCCCAGAAAAGTATGTGCTCAGTGTAACAAGACAGCTCATTAGAAAAAACAATAGTGTCTTCCCACCACCCTAAAAAAAGATTAGCGTAATTTGGTGCGCATTTACTACCCATAGCGGTACCAACCAGCTGTAAGTAGTAATGCCCATCAAAAAGAAAATAATTGTGCATTAGAAGAAATTTGAGAAGAGTTAATAAAAACTCATTGTGTGAATAGAATTGAGTGCTCTTAGTCGAAAGAAAGGTAGATACTGCCCTAATACCTAAGTCGTGTCTAATATTAGTGTATAAGGCCTCTACATCGAGGCTTGCTAGTTTGGTTCGTGACGTGACATGTACATCCTGGAGTCTGGTGACCACATCCTTTGTGTCTTTGATAAAAGATGGAAGGCTAGATACAAAGGGTGCTATGAACACATCAATATACTGACTGATATTTTCAGTCAGGCTATTGTTGCCGGACATTATTGGTCTACCCGGCACTGGCCGCCTCTGCTTATGCACCTTGGGGATAGCATAAACAGTGGCCGTCGTGGGGTGCTTCTTATAAAGAAACTTGAACTCATCTTTGGAGATGAGTCCAGAGTCCTTAGCTGCGGACAAAATCAATTTTAATTCAGCCAAGAACTTTTCGGTTGGATTATGGTCTAACTGCTGGTAAGTATCAGTCTGTTTCACTAGGTCTTCAACCATTTTTTTATAGTCGGATCTGTCCATGAGTCCTACATCAAGCATATGCTAGGGCAAGTAATACCAACCGGACGGAATTATTACAAACTAAGCCCAAGAATCCTACTGAACAGATTGTCAGATGTATTGGCACTTTCGATGCCCAAAATAATCGAATCTATCAAATTCTGAATAAACATTGGCATGTCCTGTGGGCTGATAATGACTTGAGGACAGTAATTACCAAGAAACCAAGTGTCACCTATCGTAGAGGAAAAAACCTCAAGGACACCTTGGTCCACAGTTTCTATCAGCCCACACCGCCTAATACAACCTGGCTAAAATCAAGAGTGGTGGGTACTTACCCGTGCGGGGACTGTGTATTTTGTCCCCTCGTGAAGAAATGCCAATCATTTGTCAACCCTGTGGATGAGAAAAAATACAACATAAGACAATATATTAATTGTAAAACAAGAGGCATTGTCTATGCCATTCAATGTTCGTGCCCTAAAATCTATGTTGGCAAGACGTCCCAGGAGTTTAGGAGGAGAATTTCACAACACCTCAGTAGCATTAACACAGGAGCTGACACCTCAATCTCAAGACACGTTAGGTCCCATCATTCCGGTGACCATAAGGCCTTAAAATTTTGGGGCATTTGTAAGAAAACTCTAGGTTCCAGGAGAGGAGACCTGGATGCCATCCTTTTACAGGAAGAGACCAGGTGGATATATAGGCTTGATAGCCTTAGTCCTAATGGTCTCAATGAAGGTTTTGCCTTCACAGCCTTTCTTTAAAAGTTGTAGGGAGAGGCATTATCACTTGTTGGTTTTTTCAACATTTGCAGCTCTACTAATTTCGCTTAGTACTGCAGTAATTGCATTTTTTGACATATTTTTCAACCTTTCGGACTTTACTCTACTTTTCTTAGAAATTTTTGGGTTGCCATAAGGACGGTTCTGGTTTTATAACCATTTTTGAGGGCTTTTGTAAATCTTTTTAGGGAGATATTTGACTTTTTCCAATAGTTACATCTATTGTGGTCATCCCTTCTGTTGCTAGTAGGATCCAGGGCTCTGTAATAAAGGTTTTAAACTCACAAATATGGCACTCACTCTCATTATGATATCGCCATATCGCTCAGGATTGAGAACCTTGCTGTTCTCTCTTTTTTTGTGTCCCTATTCACACATAGTTTTCTGACATTTTATTGTCAGAACCTATAAAGGAATAATTTTGCACACCTGTATACACCTTTTGGTGTGTATGGCTTATATAAATATACATATTTTTGCCTCTATGGTTTCCTGGACATATATATCACTTAGTAATAGCCTTGTACCACTTTCAACAATAGGCAAGTATGCTATACAATTCTTTAGGCAGTTTTTGCCATCGTCTCATCTAGATTGTATTTGTTATATTTTTAGACCTAATGCAAATTGGCTATCTTCCCCTGTATTTAGACTACTCAAGTAGTCTTCATCAATATATGTGAAGTGGTCTGTGATTCTGGGTTCAATCTAGCTTCAATGCCTATTTACCTGGACGGAGTGTATGCGCATCTATGTCCTGACGCAGCGCATGCGCACTGCACATATGCGATCTGTTTTCAGCCTAAGTGCCGGCGCATCTCTCAAGTGCACGGCGCGATCTGATGACGTAATCGGGAGGCGTCTGCACCGGGGGATGACCTGCTTTGAACCCTGTTTCCTGTTTAAGGTGACAGGTCAGTAACTAAGCCTAACTCATTGCTGAGTGGACGAGCGCTCTGTCAATCAGCCCCTAGGGTACTTAACCTGCCGTCTTTTGGCTACACCTATTGCTGCCCATTTCCCCTGAAGAAGCCAGTTTACTGGCGAAACATGTCGGGGGGTAGTTTCTTTCTGTTTTAATGTGCGGTCTCTTTTCTCATAGTGTTTGAACTGTGACTGTCCGAATGGACTAGCACACTAGCACAGTTATCAATCCATTTAGTATTTTTGACATTGTTTACAGTGTAGCTGGAACTGTGGAACTTTGGCTAGTAGCTCACTCTCAGCTGATGAGCTGTGTGTATGGGAGTCTCCTTTCTCCCGTTATAGAGGGTTGACGTCACTTCAGTCCCCTCTGCTTTACACTGCCACGGACAGCAGTATCGAGCCATTATCAGTTCTGCAGACGGTGACACTGTTACCTACCAGTGTGAGGGTGGGAGATAGTGCACTCTCCTGGTCCCTCTCATTCACAAAGTCTGTTCCTGTGAGTTGAGACTGTAATTTTAACTTTAGGATTTTTTGAATAGTAGAAAACTAATAAAGTTTCCCCCTCCTTTTTCAATTACCTATTGTGATGTAGGTTTTAATACACTAAAAATAAAAGTGAAGTTTTAAGTAATACCTGGGTCAAGATAGGTTTCTTTGCCTTTGGTGGCATCAGTTAATTTATTTATTAAATACCTTACCCAGGTTCTGTCCTAAATTTATTTTGGCATATATATGAAGGCATTATATGTAATGAATAAGCATATTGATATGATGGAAGAGGAGGAGGAGGAGGATGAGAAATGGAAGATTCAACCATATAACCTTTTTTTTGGTGGAAGGGGTGCATGGGAATACAGTGTATTCAGTACATTATAAACAACACATTTAAAGTGCCTCTATGTTCATCAGCTTTCCTCTGGTGGAGTCGAGAAGTCATGGTGAATCCAGGCCTTGTTTATTTTTATAAAAGTCAACCTGTCAGCATTTTCAGATGATAGGTGGATCTGCCACTAGCAGCACTAAATACCCGCTCAGACAAAACGCTGGCGGCAGGGCAGGCCAGCACCTCCAAGGCGTAGAGCGCCAGTTCGTGCCACGTGTCCAGCTTGGACACCCAGTAGTTGTAAGGCACTGAGGGATCATTGAGGATGCTGACACGGTCTGCTATGTACTTCACCATCTTCTAAAATGTTTCCCTCCTTGTGACAGTAGGCCAGCATCAGGGCGAGGGTGCTGGCAGGGTGTCATGAAACTGTCCCAGGCTTTGGAGAGTGTTGCTCTGCCTCTGTTGGAACTGCTGTGTGTTCCCCTTGTCTCCACTCCTCGGTTGCCCAAGGAAGGAGATGAGATACACCCAAAATTATTAAAAGAGCTTAGTGGTGAGCTGGCAAAACCGTTAACAGATTTATTTAACCAATCATTAGTAACAGGAGTCGTCCCGGAAGATTGGAAATTGGCAAATGTCGTGCCCATTCACAAGAAAGGTAGTAGGGAGGAATCGAGCAACTATAGACCAGTGAGTCTGACATCAATAGTAGGCAAATTAATGGAAACCCTATTAAAGGATAGGATTGTGGAACATCTAAAATCCCATGGATTGCAAGATGAAAAACAACATGGGTTTACTTCAGGGAGATCATGTCAAACAAATCTTATAGATTTTTTTGACTGGGTGAATAAAATAATAGACGGTGGAGGTGCAGTAGACATCGCATATCTAGATTTTAGTAAGGCTTTTGACACTGTCCCACATAGAAGACTTATCAATAAATTGCAGTCATTGAGCATGGACTCCCATATTGTTGAGTGGATTAGGCAGTGGCTGAGTGACAGACAACAGAGGGTTGTAGTCAATGGAGAACATTCAAAACAAGGTCATGTTACCAGTGGGGTTCCACAGGGATCTGTACTGGGACCGATTTTGTTTAATATCTTCATAAGTGATATTGCAAAAGGCCTCGCTGGTAAGGTTTGTCTTTTTGCTGATGACACAAAGATATGTAACAGGGTTGATGTTCCTGGAGGGAAACGCCAAATGGAAAAGGATTTAGGAAAACTAGAAGAATGGTCAGAACTCTGGAAACTGAAATATAATGTGGATAAGTGCAAGATAATGCACCTGGGGCGTAAAAACCCAAGGGCAGAATATAGAATATTTGACACAGTCCTGACCTCAGTATCTGAGGAAAGGGATTTAGGAGTAATTATTTCAGAAGACTTAAAGGTGGGAAGACAATGTAATAGAGCAGCACGAAATGCCAGCAGAATGCTTGGATGTATAGGGAGAGGTATAAGCAGTAGAAAGAGTGAAGTGCTTATGCCGCTGTACAGAACACTGGTGAGACCTCACTTGGAGTATTGTGCGCAGTACTGGAGGCCATATCTCCAGAAGGATATAGATACTCTAGAGAGAGTTCAGAGAAGAGCTACTAAACTAGTACATGGATTGCAGGATAAAACTTACCAGGAAAGGTTAAAGGACCTTAATATGTATAGCTTGGAAGAAAGAAGAGACAGAGGGGATATGATAGAAACTTTTAAATACATAAAGGGAATCAACTCGGTAAAGGAAGAGAGCATATTTAAAAGAAGAAAAACTACCACAAGAGGACACAGTTTTAAATTAGAGGGGCAAAGGTTTAAAAGTAATATAAGGAAGTATTACTTTACTGAGAGAGTAGTGGATGCATGGAATAGCCTTCCTGCAGAAGTGGTAGCTGCAAATACAGTGAAGGGGTTTAAGCATGCATGGGATAGGCATAAGGCTATCCTTCATATAAGATAGGGCCAGGGGCTATCCATAGTATTCAGTATATTGGGCAGACTAGATGGGCCAAATGGTTCTTATCTGCCGACACATTCTATGTTTCTATGTTTCTATGTAAGTACGTACTCTGCTACCAGCATTGTCAGATGGAAATTTTTGGAGCAATTTTTCAACAAGGACCTTTTGGTATTGCACCGTTTTGCTCGTACTCTCCACCAAAGGAATGAGAGATGGGAAGTTAATTTTGTAGTGGGGGTCGAAAAGGGCGAACAACCAGTAATCCGTGTTGTCTAGAATGTGTATAATGCGTGGGTCGCGGGAAAGGCAGCCTAACATAAAGTCAGCCATGTGTGCAGTGTCCCACTAGCTTACGTGGGCACTGCAAAAGCTTGTTTCTTGTCATCTGTAATATCATGCTGTATTGTATTATTATGTGAAATCCCTTTTACCAGGCTGTCAGGTGCATTACATACATTCCACCACTAGATGGGGGTAGAACCACAGTATATATAGGACAGTTCAGGCCTAGTTAGGGGAGTTGGGAAGATTTAGTGGTTGAGTGCAGAGTGTGGAGGAGGTAGGAGAGGTCTCCTCTCCTCTCAGCTCTCTTGGGCTCCATGGCCCAGAGGAGCCATCGTGGATCTCAGTATCAAGCCAGGAAGATAGGCAGAGGTGAAGTCTATATTCTACCATTCACTCTTTAGGAGTAGCAAGTGAATTTTAGTCAAGTTTATTATTGGAGAAAGACAAAGAAAGGACAAAGCCATTATTCTGGGCTCTAGACGCCTTTGTATCTAGGTGAAGGACTTATTAGCTTAAGGCAGCCTCACCGTTATTCTAAGAACAGATAAGATTTCTGTTTGCATCACTTGTGTATAGAAGCTAAAGACTTGAACTACCTCAACTGAGACTGAAGCAAGGCAAAGAGCTGAATATCAGTGAGTACATAACTAACTACCCTATCCTGACACGTTACTACGAGCACAGCCTGTTACTGGGATTCATCACATCCAACTAGCATGTGTATCAGAGACTGCTTTATTGCTGGAAGTAAACTGTTATCAAGAACCTGGTTATAGTAAAGTTTGCCGTTGGATTTAAACCTGCATCATTCTTCTAACTCCATACTACTACCTCTCTCATCATTTTGCACCATCAAGGTGCTGGCGTCACGACAATACCTAAGTCAGGGGCCCAGCTGCACAAGCACTCAGAAACCCAAGGGCACCTCAATCACCATCTGGCTGGTGTTCCCTGTAATAGAGTGTTCCCGGAGAATCCAGTGCTGTTCTCCCCTTCACTCCACTATTGGCCCAGGGAGGCGTCTGCTAAACCGTGAGTAACCGATGAACTGTTTGTACGCTTCGGCCCACCGTGAACCTCAAATGTTCTACCCCTGCAGTCTGGCACGTTGCATGTTTGCCAGAGTACCAACAGGCAAGACTTCGCTGTTGTCATCAGGAGGATGACTTTCAATCTCCTCACCCTCTTCAGTAGGGTTGAGCGAACCAGAACTGTAAAGTTCGGGTTCATACCAAACTTTAGGATTTTTAGACCCCGGACCCGAACCCGAACATTTCAGTAAAAGTTTGGGTTCGGGTTTGGTGTTCGGCGATTTCTTGGCGCTTTTTGAAACCCACCCTAACAGTGCCATCCACAGATCACCCCCCCATAACAGTGCCATCCACAGATCACCCCCCCATAACAGTGCCATCCACAGATCACACCCCCATAACAGTGCCATCCACAGATCACCCCCATAACAGTGCCATCCACAGATCACCCCCATAACAGTGCCATCCACAGATCACCGCCCCATAACAGTGCCATCCACAGATCCCCACATAACAGTGCCCCCTTCAGATCCCCCCTATAACAGTGCCCCCCTCAGATCCCCCCATAACAGTGCCATCCAAAGATTCCCCCAATAACAGTACCATCCACAGATCCCCCCATAACAGTGCCACCCACAGATCCCCCCCATAACAGTGCCCCCTTCAGATCCCCCCTATAACAGTGCCCCCCTCAGATCCCCCCATAACAGTGCCATCCACAGATTCCCCCAATAACAGTACCATCCACAGATCCCCCCATAACAGTGCCACCCACAGATCCCCCCCATAACAGTGCCATCCACAGATCCCCCATAGTAGTGTAATGCACCGAACACCATTAGTTCAAAACCCAAAAAAAAAAACCTTTTGGTTAAAAATATTTTTATTCTTATTTTCCTCCTCAAAAACCTAGGTGCGTCTTATAGGGCGAAAAATACGGTATTCAATTTTACAGCCCTTGTTGCATGTGTATGTGTGAAATTCAAGCTTTATATACTGCTGTCATATTCTGCTATTAAAAAAAAACACCCTTTTTGGCTATTGCAGCCTTTGCTGCATCTGTTATTGTTAAAACAAGCTTGAAATACTTCAATATTTTTTGGGGTGTTAAAAAACACCCATTTATTGCAATACCCTCCATCTGGGGCCTCTGCCGCATTAGTCAGTGTGCAATTTAAGCTAGAAATACAGCTATAATTTTCTGGGTTTTAAAAAAAAAACTTTTTGAGCAAACAACACAATTTTACAGCCCTTGCTACATCTGTGCGTGTGAAATTCTAGCGTTATATACTGCTGTCATATTTTGTTATTCAAAAAACACACATTTTGGGCAAAATACCTAATATTGCAGCCTTTACTGCATCTGTGATTGTTAAAAACAAGCTTGAAATACTTCAATAATTTTCTGGCTTTGAAAAAACACCAATTTTTGGCAATACCCTCCATCTGGGGCCTCTGCCGCATTAGTCAGTGTGCAATTTAAGCTAGAAATACAGCTATAATTGTTTGGGTTTTAAAAAACACTCATTTAGGGCAATATACTTAAAGGGATTCTGTCAACAAGATTTGTGCTAAAGAGCTGCGGACATGCACGGCTAGATCGCCGCTAGCATGTCCGCAATATACCTGTCCCATAAAGCTGTGTGCTTTTATTGTGCTTATAAAATTCTTTTATATACACTCACCTAAAGAATTATTAGGAACACCTGTTCTATTTCTCATTAATGCAATTATCTAGTCAACCAATCACATGGCAGTTGCTTCAATGCATTTAGGGGGGTGGTCCTGGTCAAGACAATCTCCTGAACTCCAAACTGAATGTCAGAATGGGAAAGAAAGGTGATTTAAGCAATTTTGAGCGTGGCATGGTTGTTGGTGCCAGACGGGCCGGTCTGAGTATTTCACAATCTGCTCAGTTACTGGGATTTTCATGCACAACCATTTCTAGGGTTTACAAAGAATGGTGTGTAAAGGGAAAAACATCCAGTAAGCGGCAATCCTGTGGGCAAAAATGCCTTGTGGATGCTAGAGGTCAGAGGAGAATGGGCCGACTGATTCAAGCTGATAGAAGAGCAACGTTGACTGAAATAACCACTTGTTACAACCGAGGTATACAGCAAAGCATTTGTGAAGCCACAACACGCACAACCTTGAGGCAGATGGGCTACAACAGCAGAAGACCCCACCGGGTACCACTCATCTCCACTACAAATAGGAAAAAGAGGCTACAATTTGCACGAGCTCACCAAAATTGGACTGTTGAAGACTGGAAAAATGTTGCCTGGTCTGATGAGTCTCGATTTCTGTTGAGACATTCAAATGGTAGAGTGCGAACTTGGCGTAAACAGAATGAGAACATGTACCCATCCTCTGATGGCTACTTCCAGCAGGATAATGCACCATGTCACAAAGCTGGAATCATTTCAAATTGGTTTCTTGAACATGACAATGAGTTCACTGTACTAAAATGGCCCCCACAGTCACCAGATCTCAACCCAATAGAGCATCTTTGGGATGTGGTGGAACGGGAGCTTCGTGCCCTGGATGTGCATCCCTCAAATCTCCATCAACTGCAAGATGCTATCCTATCAATATGGGCCAACATTTCTAAAGAATGCTATCAGCACCTTGTTGAATCAATGCCACGTAAAATTAAGGCAGTTCTGAAGGCAAAAGGCGGTCCAACACCGTATTAGTATGGTGTTCCTAATAATTATTTAGGTGAGTGTATATGTAAATGAGTCTTGTATGTGTCCAAGGGGCTGTACTAACCTTCCTTGAGCCCAGCCACGCCCGCCTGTGAAGGAGCCCAGCACCGCCTATGTCCTCCGAATCTCCTCTTTTCATCACCGATAGATTACCGTAATCTCACGATGCTGGAGGTCGCGCATGCGCAGTGCCGGTATAGTGTTCCTTCCCTGTGCTGGCATCATCATCAGGGAAAGAACTGCGCATGCGCGAGCTCGCGCATCGCGAGATTACGGCAATCTATCGGTGATGAAAGGATTTGGAGGACATAGGCGGTGCTGGGCTCCTTCACAGGCGGGCGTGGCTGGGCTCCAGGAAGGTTAGTGCAGCCCCTTGGACACATACAAGACTCATTTACATATATATAAAATCATTTTTTAAGCACAATAAAAGCACACAGCTTTATGGGGTATATTGTGGACATGCTAGCGGCGATCTAGCCGTGCATGTCCGCAGCTCTATAGCACAAATCTTGGTGACAGAATCCCTTTAATTTGCGGCCTTGTCTGCATCTGTCAGTGTAAGATACACGCTTTAGATACTACTGTGCTATTCTGGTATTAAAAAAACACCCATTTTGGGCAAAATACTTAATTTACGGCCTTGTCTGCATCTGTACATGTGAGATACTCCCTTTAGTTATTGTTTTTCTATTCTGCTATTAAAAAAACACCCATTTAGGGCAAAAATCAAAATTTTACAGCCTTCGCTGCATCTGTCATTGTGAGATACACCCTTTACATACTGCTGTGCTATTCTGGTATTAAAAAAACACCCATTTTAGGCAAAATACTTAATTTGCGGCCTTGTCTGCATCTGTACGTGTGAAATTCAAGCGTTATATACTGCTGTCAAATTCTGGTATTAAAAAAAACACACATTTAGGGCAAAAATCTTAATTTTGCAGCCTTTGCTGCATATGTTATTGTGAGATATACCCTTTAGATACTGTTGTTCTATTCTGCTATTAAAAAAACACCTTTTTAGGGCATAAAACTTAATTTTGCAGTCTTTGCTGCATCTGTTATTGTGAGATACATGCGTTAGATACTGTTGTTCTATTCTGTTATAAAAAAAACACCCATTTTGGGCAAGATCCTAAATTTGAAAAATATGAGGAGAGCATCAAATAAGGGACGAGGCCCCGGTCGTGGTGCTGCTGGTGGAGCTCCTGTTGCAGGTAGAGGACGTGGTCGATCTGTGCCAGCTACACGCACAAGTGAAACCCCTTCCTCAGATGCGAGTAGGCGACAGAACCTTCAGTGGTATTTATAAATTCGACTGGTAGAGTGGATCACCCCCAATGATTCTGGATAGGTGCTTAAACCCAGGGAATTGAATCACCCTATTCAATAAATACAAATAGATACAATAACACTGGTGGGCAAGCACTCAAAACATCATGGAGCTGACAATGTAAATGAGGCTATCAATATTTAATACTGCGTCAATAAAATAAACAAAAATAATAAGCACAATGAAAATACAATTCAATACCAATATAATCGCGATAAATATGGCACAATATCAATAAAATCGTATATGAAAATAATGACTACGAAAACGGCTTCCGGGAAAGGGCAGGTCACGTGACAGCTGTCGGAATCGGCGAGTAAAGAGAGAATCGGCACAATACATTCGAATATTACGTGAGAAGAAATTCGGCCCGTGATTTCGTATCTAAGTTCTCGCGGGAATTACATACGGAGCCATACACAGAGCGGTTTGAACAACTACACGCCAGCCGGAGCTCATCACAGATCACTGACCTGCTCCAAGTTTGTGCACACTGAACGCACACCAGCCAGCGTGAAGATCGTCTGTTAGGTGGGGTGAGTGCTCAGTGAGCAAGATTTTATTACCCGCACGTTGACACTTTATGGCGGCTACGGTTCTGAGACAATTCTCATACATATTGCAACGCTAGATCATAGCTTACATGAGCCGACACATAGGCCACCACCGAATTAAGCTGCTATATACAGGTTGTCACAAAATCCAGTGGAATTATCAGATGCGCAAATAAGGACATTACCTTGAATTATTTTAATACGATTTTATTGATATTGTGCCAAATTTATCGCGATTATATTGGTATTGCATTGTATTTTTATTGTGCTTATTATTTTTGTTTATTTTATTGACGCAGTATTAAATATTGATAGCCTCATTTACATTGTCAGCTCCATGATCTTCAGCGGTATTTGGTTGGGCCTAATGTGGCTCTATGAATAGTGAGGCCAGAACAAATACAGGTGATAGTATATAGGGTTGCTGACAGTGCCTCCAGTTCCTTCACATTGTCTCCCACCCAGTCTCCTGCTGAAAGATCAGAGTTGGCACCTGCAGCTGATGTCCATCAGTCTTTCACCTCACCCCCTTGCAAATCAGCCAAGCAGTCTGAGCCCCATGTCATGCAGCAGTCTCTACTGCTTTTTGATGACTCTGTTAGCAGGGTTTCCCAGGGACATCCACCTAGCCCTGCCCCAAAAGTGGAAGAGATTGAGTGCACCGTTGCCCAACCACTTAGGTTTAAAGAGGACATGGGAGGACCATCGCAGTACGTCTCGGATGATGACGAAACACAAGTGCCAACTGCTGGGGCTTCCGAAAGTGTGCAGACTGACAAGGAGAGCCGGGGTGAAGACTGGGTGGAAGATGATGTGGAGGACGATGAGGTCCTCAACCCCACATGGAATGAAGGTCATGCGAGTGACCTGTGTAGTTCGGAGGAAGAGGCAGTGGTCGCACAGAGCCACCAGCACAGCAGAAGAGGGCGCAGGGCGCAAAAGCGGAGCGGCCGTCCCCTAGACAGTATGCCTGCTACTGCCCACCGCAGCAAGGGACCGAGCACACCAAAGCAAGCTCCAAGAAGTTCCTTGGCGTGGCAGTTCTTCAGACAATGTGCTGACAACAAGACACGAGTGGTTTGCACGCTGTGCAATCAGAGTCTGAATCAAGGCATAAACGTTCTCAACCTGAGCACAACCTGCATGACCAGGCATCTAAGTGCAAAGCACGAGCTGCAGTGGAGTAGACACCTCAAAAACCAAGAAAGGTCTCTCGCTCCTCTTGCTTCCTCTTCTGCTGCAGTCTCGGCCTCTTCATCCACCTCTGGAGTGACAGTGCCACCTGTCACCACACAAACAGAGGATCTGCCAGAAACACCACCACCTGGGTCACCAAGCATCTCCACAATGGCCCACAGAAGCGTTCAGCTCTCCATATCTCAAACTCTAGAGCGGAAGAGGTAGTACCCCCCTACCCACCCACGATCCCTGGCCCTGAATGCCAGCATTTCAAAATTACTGTACTTTGAAATGCTGTCATTCCGTCTGGTGGAGACGGAGCGCTTTAAAAGCCTTATGGCGGTGGCTGTCCCACAGTACATCGTGCCCAGACGCCACTACTTTTCCAGGCATGCATCCATTCCCAGCACAACCAAGTGGGGGGAAAAAATCAGGTGTGCACTGCACAATGCCATCTGTGGCAAGGTGTACCTCACTATGGATACGTGGACCAGTAAGCACGGTCAGGGATGTTATATCTCCCTAACAGCACACTGGGTAAATGCAGTGGCGGCTGGGCCTGAGGCGGATAGCAGTTTGGTGCATGTCCATCCACCACCGAGGAATGCAGGGCGCTTTAGTTTGCCTCCTGTTGCTTCCTCCTCCTACTCCGCTTCCTCATCCTCTACCGGCTCCTCATCTGGTCAGCGTAATACCTTCACCACCAACTTCAGCACAGCCAGGGGTAAACGACAGCAGGCAGTTTTAAAACTTATCTGTTTGGGGGACAAACCCCACAC
The DNA here is from genome assembly GCF_905171765.1 of Bufo bufo. Classification (NCBI taxonomy): domain Eukaryota; kingdom Metazoa; phylum Chordata; class Amphibia; order Anura; family Bufonidae; genus Bufo; species Bufo bufo. The sequence continues at coordinate 56,594,093 of NC_053393.1, forward strand.
TGCGCAGGAGCTGTGCACGGGCCTTGAACAACAGACCGATGAGTAGTTGGTGCCAGTGAGCCTCAAGCCAGGGGTGGTGTGCGATAATGGGCGAAATCTCGTAGCAGCTCTGGGACTAGCGGGTTTGACGCACATCCCTTGCCTGGCGCATGTGTTAAATTTGGTGGTGCAGAGATACCATAAAAATTACCCCGGTATGTCAGAGCTGCTGCATAAAGTGCGGGCCGTCTGTGCGCGCTTTCAGCGTTCTCACCCTGCTGCTGCTCGCCAGTTAGCGCTGCAGCGTGACTTCGGCCTTCCCGCTCACTGCCTCATATGCGACATGCCCACAAGGTGGAATTCCACCTTGCACATGCTGGCAAGACTGTGCGAGCAGCAGCAGGTGATAGTGGAGTTTTAGCTGCAGCACGCACGGGTGATTCGCTCTGCGGAACAGCACCACTTCACCACCAATGACTGGGCCTCCATGCAAAACCTGTGTTCCTTGTTGCGCTGTTTCGAGTACTCCGCCAACATGGCCAGTGCCGATAACGCTATTCTCAGCGTTACTATCCGACTTTTTTGCCTCTTTGAAAAAATGCTGCTAACGATGAAGGAAGAGGATGTGGCACAGGAGGAGGAGGAGAAAGAGGGATCATTTCATAGGGTTTCAGGCCAGTCATTCCCAAGTGGCTCCGAGGGTGGATTCCTGCACCCACAAACGCCAGGTACACAATTGTCCATCCAGTGCAGAGTTCTGGAGGATGACGAGGTGGAGGATGAGGAGGAGTAGATGGAGGAGGAGGAACCATGTTCACAGCAGGGTGGCACCCAGACCAACTCATGGCCATCACTGGTGCGTGGATGGGGGGATACAGAGGACACAGACGATACACCTCGCACAGAGGACAGCTTTTCGTTGCCTCTGGGCAGCCTGGCACACATGAGCGATTACATGCTGCAATATCTTTGCAACGACCGCTGAGTTGCCCACATTCTAACTTGTGCTGATTACTGGGTGGCAACGCTGCTGGATCCCCGTTACAAGGACAACGTCCCGTCCTTAATTCCCTCACTGGAGCGTGATCGTAAGATGCGCGAGTACAAGCGCACGCTGGTAGACGCGCTGCTGGTGGCATTCCCACCTGACAGCGTGGGCACAGTGGAAGCACAAGGCGAAGGCAGAGGAGGAGGAAGAGGTCGCCAATGCAGCTGGGGCACCGCCAGCACCTCAGAAGGCAGGGTTAGCATGGCCGAAATGTGGAAAAGCTTTGTCAGCACGCCACAACAACCAGCACCACCAGCTGATATGGAACGTCTTAGCAGGAGGCAGCATTTTACCAACATGGTGGAGCAGAATGTGTGCACCTGCCTACATGTACTGAATGACGGGTCTACCCCCTTCAACTTCTGGGTCTCCAAATTGGGCACATGGCCTGAGCTTGCCCTTTACGCCTTGGAGGTGCTGGCCTGCTCTGCAACCAGTGTGTTAACTGAACGTGTGTTTAGCACGGCAGGGGGCGTTATCACAGACAAGTGGAGCCGCCTGTCCACAGTCAATGTGGACAAGCTCACGTTCATTAAAATGAGCCAGGCATGGATCCCAGAGGACTTGTCCGTACCTTGTGCAGAATAGACATGTATACTGGCCTTAACCAGCCATTGCATACTACAGCGCAATTGCTTATTCTTGTATTTTAAATATTTCACGCTCTTTTGGAGTGTACCCTAAAAAAATACATAAAAAAATTAAAAACAAAAACCAGTGTTGGCTACCTCGTCCTCCTCCACCACTGCTTCCACCTACATCGCTACATCCACCGCCTCCTCAAACTCGTACTCCATATGGACTTCCACCTCATAAATCAATAAAAAAATTATAATTTTTACGTATTTTATTTTATGTCATTTCACTAATTTGTCTGTTAAATTTTCGGCTGAAATTCACCAATTTTTGGATGTGATATACCACTGCTATACCTAATCGACAGGTAAAAAAAAAATCACTAATTTGTCTGTTACATTTTCGGGTGAAATTCAGCAATTTTTGGGTGTGATATACCACTGCTCTACCTAGTAGACAGGTTATTAAATTTCACAAATTTTTCTGTTACATTCTTGGGTTGACATTTTTACAATTTTTGCCGTGAATAAACCCCTGCTCTGCATAGGTGACTGGGACTGAAATTTTTTAAAATAATCTGTTCCATTGGTGGGTGACATTAACCCATTTCTGGCAATGAAAAACCCCTGCTCTGCATAGGTGACTGGGACTTAAATTTCTAAAATTCATCTTAAATTGGCCCTTTCATTCGATCCTTCTGCTTTAATAACTTGTCCCACATTTCTGCTTCACCCCATTTCAGCTATTGACCTCCCTTGGATGAGGTCTCCCTCTCTCATGCTCCCTCTCCGGCATGGAACCCTGATTCGCCGATAACATGGTAGGCTCAGAAAAGAACATCGAAAGTTGATAGAGAAGATATCCAAATAGATCGTGGACGTCACAGGGACATGCGATCAGGCAGAAGTTATCTAGAGTCAACAAAGCGGCAGCAGGGCCTCTCCTGGCTAACGTTTCCAAATCCAAAATACCCCAGTGACATTCCCTATAATTTTTTATTAATCATTCAAATAACAGGGCATCTTAAGAGTCCTGTATTGTTATTTATCATCACTACCTCCCCGGCTCAGAAGTGGGTAATTGCCGCACGCCCCCTTCTTAACTTGGAAGCTTATGCTTCAATACTTTGTCCCACATTTCCGCTCGATTACATTTAATTTCATCCATTGACCTCCCTTGGATGTGATATCACTTTCTCAGGCTCCCTCTCCGGCCTGGAACCCTGATTCCCCGCCACCCGTGATCACCATGGTAGGCGCATAAAAGAACATCGAAAGTTGATAGAGAAGATATCCAATTGGATCGTGGACATCATGGGGACGTGCGACATGATGGGGCAGTATGTGTGCCCACGCCTACATGTACTGACTGACGGGTCTGCCCCCTTCATCTTCTGGGTCTCCAAATTGGGCACATGGCCACAGGTTATATTTCCCAATGTTTTGGGGTGTACCCTAATTTAAAAAAAATAAAAATAAATTTTAAACCAAAAAGCAGTGTAGTCTACCTCCTCCACTGCCGCTTCCACCTACACCGCCACATCCACCGCCTCCTCAACCTCCTACTCCATATGGACCTCGTCCTCCTAGATCAAGATTATAATTTTTTTTTTTAATGTATTTTATGTTATTTAAAGTCATTTCCCTATCCACATTTGTTTGCAGAGCACTTGCCATGCTCTTAACCCCATTTGGATGCCATTTGCAGCCCTCTAGCCCTTTCCATGACATTTTTACAGCCATTTTAGTGGTCAAAAGTTCGGGTCCCCATTGACTTCAATGGGGTTCGGGTTCGGGGTTAAGTTCGGGTCAAATTCGGGTCCCAAACTTGAACTTTTTTATGAAGTTCGGCTGAACCAGAACATCCAGGTGTCAACTGTACTCTTCAGCCCACCCACGCAGAACAGATGGAATTAAACTTCCATGGGTACTACCCTCTGTAGCGGAGGCAACCGTCTCCTGCTCCTCTTCTTCATCATCCAATTCACGCTGAGAAGACAGACTGAGGGTGGTCTAACTATCACCCTGTGTAAGTGGAATGGTTACTCTGATAATAGCGTTATCGCCGCTCACCATCTGTGTTGATTCCTCAAAGTTTCTTAAAACCTCACAGAGGTCTGACATCCATGCCCACTCCTCGTTTGTGAATAGCGGAAGCTGACTGGAAAGGCGACGACCATGTTGCAGCTGGTATTCCACTACTGCCCTCTGCTGCTCACAAAGTCTGTCCAACATGTGGAACGTCGAGTTCCAGAGCGTGCTCACGTCGCACAACAGCCAGTGAGCTGGCAATTTCCAACGCTGCTGCAGCGTTGACAGACCGGCTGAAGCTGTCGATGACTTGCGGAAATGTGCACACACGCGACACACCATCACCAGTAAATCACGCAAATTGGGGTATGTTAAAACACTAAGTTTAAGACGTGGGCTAGTCATGGGATATGTGTTAGCTTGCCAAGCTCCAAATCCGCCACTATGTTACGGCCATTATAAGACACACCCATGCCTGGTTGTAGGTTGAGTGGCAAGAGCCACAGCTCAGTCTGGTCTCTTATCCCCTGCCACAGCTCTGCAGTGGTGTACTGTTTGTCCCCTAAGCATATCAGCTTCAGCACGGCCTGTTGCCGCTCTCCCACTGCAGTGCTACTGTCACGGATGATGTTGCATATAGCTGGAAGTTATGAATAAATGTCCGACTGGCTTGATCCCAAACTAAAGAGCATATAGGTGACCCCTATAAAACCCTAAGAGCTCACCCTGACTGCTAAGCACATACAAGGGTCTCAAAGGTAGACGATTATATGGCCCCGTACCTAGACTGTGTGACACCTGAAAACCCTATAATAGTGAGGGGACACGACCACCAGCTCCCTGCACTTCATACGGAGGGAGTCAGGGTCACCTAGAATCAAGCCAGAAAGGAAACACAATACATGAAAGGACTTATCTGAACAAGCAGCAGCAGAAGCCTCCAGCAGTGAGCACTTCAATCCAGGAAGTACTGCAAAGTGAGGCAGTATGGGAGGGAATATAAAGGAAAGAGGATTAGTCTAAATAGGTGACACCTGGGAGAAGAAAATGAGATGAGAAAGTGAAACCAAAACAAAGAACATCATGCAAGAGGTAGAGAAGGACATCTGTCAGACCTTCTCACAGAAGTGGCGGTGACAGTACCCCTCCCTCTACGGGTGGACTCCGGACACTCAGAACCCGCCTTCTCAGGATGAGACCTATGGAAAGCCTTGATGAGATGAGTGGCCTTAATGTCCACCACTGGGACCCACATCCTCTCCTCAGGACCATAACCCTCCCAATGAACAAGGTACTGGAGGAGAGAACCGTGGACAATGCGAGAATCCACAATCCTAGAGACCTGGAATTTAAGATTACCATCAACAAAAATCGGAGGAGGAGGCAAAGAGGAGGGTACAGTGGGTTGGACATAAGGTTTTAATAGGGACCTGTGAAAAACATTATGGATCTTCCAAGTCTGAGGAAGATCAAGACGGAAGGCAACGGGATTGATGACGGACAAGATCTTGTAAGGCCTAATAAACTTAGGACCCAACTTCCAGGAGGGAACCTTCAGTTTGATATTCTTTGTAGACAACCACACCAGATCACCCACATTCAGGTCCGGACCAGGCACACGTCTCTTATCCGCCACACGCTTATTTCTCTCACTCATCCTCTTCAGATTACCCTGAATCTTTTGCCAAATAAATGACAAAGACGAGGAAAATAACTCCTCATCGGGTAAACCAGAAGACCCCTCTCCAGAGAATGTCCCAAACTCTGGATGAAACCCATATGCACCAAAAAATGGTGACTTATCCGAGGACTCCTGGCGACGGTTATTTAAAGCAAACTCAGCAAGGGACAAAAAATAATACCAATCCTCCTGATTCTCCGCCACAAAACAGCGCAGATATGTCTCCAGATTCTGATTGACGCGTTTGGTCTGAACATTCGACTGCGGATGAAAAGCAGAAGAAAATGACAACTGAATCCCAAAGCGAGAACAGAAGGCCTTCTAGAATCTGGAAACAAATTGTGTGCCCCTATCATAAACAATGTCTGAAGGAATGCCAAGCAATTTAACAATGTAAACAACAAACGCTTGCGCCAACGTCTTAGCATTGGGTAACCCAGGAAAGGGAATGAAATGCTCCATTTTGCTAAAACGGTCCACTACCACCAGAATCACAGTCTTCCCCGAGGAACGAGGCAGGTCCGTAATGAAGTCAATGGACAGATGCGTCCAAGGACGGGAAGGAATGGGTAACGGGAGGAGAGAACCCGGTGGCCATGAATGAGGGACCTTGGCATGAGCGCAGGTCTCACAGGCTGCCACAAAACCCTCAACCGTCTTACGAAGAGCCGGCCACCAGAATTTCCGAGCAATGAGATCCACTGTGGCTCTACTTCCCGGGTGCCCAGCAAGGACAGTATCGTGGTGCTCCTTAAAAACCTTGTGTCGTAAAGCGAGAGGCACAAACAACCTCCCAGGAGTAAAAAGATTAGAAGCCTCTGCCTGGGCTGCCTGAACCTCTGCCTCCAAATCAGGATAAAGAGCAGAGACGACCACCCTTTCAGCCAAAATGGGACCCGGGTCTTCAAAGTTCCCCCCTCCCGGAAAACAACGTGACAGGGCATCCGCCTTCACATTTTTAACCCCAGGGTGGAACGTAACCACAAAATTAAACCTAGAAAAGAACAAAGACCATCTGGCCTGTCTCGGGTTCAGACGCTTGGCCGATTCCAAGTAGGCCAGATTCTTATGGTCGGTAAACACGGTAATAGGGTGTCTGGCTCCCTCTAACCAATGGCGCCATTCCTCAAAAGCTAATTTGATGGCCAACAACTCCCTATCTCCCACATCGTAATTTCTCTCTGCAGATGATAGTTTCCTTGACAAAAAGGCACACAGTCGCCATTTGGCAGGAGAGGGACCCTGAGACAAGACCGCACCCACACCCACCTCAGAAGCATCCACCTCAACAATAAAAGGTAGAGAGACATCAGGTTGTACCAAAATGGGAGCGGAAGCAAAACTCTCTTTAATACTAGAAAAGGCTTTAAGCGCATCTACCGAAGAAAAATCTACCCCCTTTTTAGTCATATCAGTGAGTGGCTTAACAACAGAGGAATAATTCAAAATGAACTTTCTGTAATAATTGGCAAAACCCAAAAACCGCATCAGCGCCTTCTGATTCTCAGGAAGCTCCCATTCAAGCACAGCGCGGACCTTCTCAGGGTCCATCCGAAAACCAGAAGCGGAGAGAAGAAAACCAAGAAATTGAATCTCCGGAACCGCAAACACACATTTTTCCAGTTTAGCGTACAATTTATTCTCCCGCAGAATGAGCGAGACCTGACGTAGGTGGTCCCTATGAGTTTTGAAATCAAGAGAAAAAATCGAAATGTCATCTAGATACACCAGTACAAATTTCCCCATTAAATGATAAAAAAATGCTGTTCACAAAATGTTGGAAGATGGCCAGAGCATTCATCAAACCAAAGGGCATAACCAAATTCTCGAAATGACCCTCAGGGGTATTGAAGGTCGTCTTCCATTCGTCCCCTTCCCTGACCCTGACTAGGTTGTATGCCCCTCTTGAATCCAACTTAGAAAAAACTTTAGCCCCAACAATCTGGTTAAACAGGTCTGGGATCAGATGAAGCGGATATGGGTCACGAATTGTGATACGGTTCAGCTCCCTGAAATCCAGACAAGGTCTTAAAGAACCATGTTTTTTCTTAACAAAAAAAAACCAGCGGCAACAGGTGACTTCGAGGGTCGGATGTGTCCCTTTCTCAGGCTCTCAGAGATATAAGTACGCATAGCGACTCTTTCAGGTTGGGAGCGATTGTATAATTGTATAAACGTGATTTTGGCAGCTTGGCGCCTAAGATTAGATTAATAGTGCAATCGTACTCCCGGTGAGGGGGCAACTCCTGGACATCTCTCTCGGAAAACACATCCGAAAATTCAGAGAGAAAAGATGGTACAGTCTTGGTAGAAACCTCTGAAAGAGACGCCGTGAGGCAATTGTCTCTGCAAGAGTCACTCCAACCATTTATTTGCCTTGCTTGCCAATCAATGGTGGGGTTATGTTTAGTGAGCCAGGGTAGCCCCAACACTAGAGGAGTAGGTAATCCGCTTAGGACGAAACATGACATATCCTCAACATGAGCATCACCCACAGTCAAACGGATATTGTGAACTATGACCTTTAACGATCTTTGAGAAAGTGGAGCGGAATCGATAGCAAAAACAGGTATATCCTTTTCCAAAGTGCATACCTGGTAACCATGCGTTATAGCAAATTGATTATCAATGAGATTGACAGCTGCTCCACTATCTACAAAAATCTCACAAACAATGTTCTTGCTGTCTAGCGCCCCACCCTGGCAATTAGGAGAAAACGGGAACTAAAAGCAAACGGCAAACGTTCAATTTCCGCATCAACCTTGCCAATAGTAGCAAATGGAAAGTTTTTTGAGTTTTTTTTTCTTTTTATTTCTTTTTTATTACCCTCAGAAAAATCCATGAATCTCCTAGAAGGGCAAACATTAGCCAAATGATTTATACCCCCACAACAGAAACAAACCCTCCTCTGAGAGCTGAATCCTCTACTATCAGAGGCAAGCAAACCCAGCTGCATGGCCTCCTGCTCAAAGGGAATTGAGAGAGACTAAGACCCCTGCCTACTGAATGAGATAGCCCCACTGTCCTTGTGCTGAATATGACAGGAAGGAGTGGTCTCTCCTCTCTCTCTAAGACGCCTGTCAATACGAACAGCTAGAGCAGACTCCAACGAGGCAGGTCTCTCATGAAAAGCAAATGCATCTTTCAATCCCTCCGAAAGACCATGGCAAAATTGACTTCGGAGTGCAGCATCGTTCCAACCAGTATTAGCTGCCCATCTCCGAAAGTCAGAACAATATATCTCTGCGGACTGTTTACCCTGGCATAAAAAACGCAGTTTAGATTCAGCCAGAGCAATACGATCTGGGTCATCAGGGCTGCAAAAAATTCATCCACCGATCGGAGGGGACATGCCCCCACCGGCAGCGAAAAGGCCCAAGACTGAGCGTTATCCCTGAGCAGCGAAATGATGATCCCCACCCTCTGCTCCACATCACCAGAGGAATAGGGAAGTAGGCAAAAATGGAGTTTGCAAGCCTCTCTAAAGCTAACAAAATTCTCACTACCCCCGGAGAACGTATCCGGAAGCGAGATCTTAGGCTCGGAACAAACTCCATGAACGCAAGCAGAACTGGTCACCTGAAACTGAGACACAGTTTTACGGAGATCTGCTACCTCCAGTGAAAGACCCTGCATGCGGTCAATCAAGGCTGAAACCGGATCCATGCTTAAGACGGTAATGGCGGTTTATAATGTCACAGATGATGTTGCAGATAGCTGGAAGTTATGAATAAACGTCTGACTGGCTTGATCCCAAACTAAGGAGCATATAAGTGACCCCTATAAAACCCTAAGAGCTCACCCTGACTGCTAAGCACATACAAGGGTCTCAAAGGTAGACGATTGTATGCCCCCGTACCTAGACTGTGTGACACCTGAAAACCCTATAATAGTGAGGGGACACGACCACCAGCTCCCTGCACTTCATACGGAGGGAGTCAGGGTCACCTAGATTCAAGCCAGCAAGGAAACACAATACATGAAAGGACTTATCTGAACATGCAGCAGCAGAAGCCTCCAGCAGTGAACACTTCAATCCAGGAAGTAGTATAAACCGCAAAGTGAGGCAGTATGGGAGGGAATATAAAGGAAAGAGGATTAGTCTAAATAGGTGACACCTGGGAGAAGAAAATGAGATGAGAAAGTGAAACCAAAACAAAGAACATCATGCAAGAGGTAGAGAAGGACATCTGTCAGACCTTCTCACAGAAGTGGCGGTGACAGCTACACTGCTTCCAGCTACCGACTGATGACTGACTGGTTCTGCATTCAGATAATTCAGAGGTGAAAGTGGAAGAGGAGGAGGAGAAGTGGGCGTTGGAGCCACTAATGTAGGTGATGGCTTAAACCCTGATCAACGTAGGGCCCGCAATCCTTTGTGTCGGTAGCACCTGTGCCATCCCAGGATACAACTCGCTCCCGGCCTCCACAACATTCACCCAGTGTGCCATCAGAGAAATGCAGCATCCCTGGCCGAATGCACTTGTCCATGGTTAAGTGGACCTTCCCAGTAACTGCGCTGGTCAGGGGACGTGTGATATTACGGGACACATGTTGGTGTAAGGCGGGCATGGCACACCTTTAAAAATTGTGGCGGCTGGGGACTGCACAACGCGGGATGGCCACCGACATCAGGCTGCGGAAGGCCTCAGTGTCCACAAGCCTAAATGGCAATATTTCCAGGGCCAGTAATTTGGAAAGTTGCATATTTAGTGCTATGGCCTGTAGGTGGGTGGCTGGGTATTTGCTCATGCTTTCAAAGGCCTGGGGTAAGGACTTTTGGACGCTGCGATGCGACAGGGAAGTGAATGTGGTTGCTGATGGTGCTTGCAAAGGTCCAGGTGCAGGGCGGGAAGCATCCGGGCCTGCGCCTTCGACAGGGGATTAGCCAGCATGTAACACAGGGGAAGAGGAGGCAGTGGTGAGACCTGCAGACACAGATTGTGGACCTAGGCGTTCGTCCCACTTGTTAAGGTGCTTGAATGCCATGGGGCGGATCATGCTGGTGGTGGTGAGGTTGCTAGTGTTCATGCCCCAGCTCATCTTGGTACGGCACAGGTGGCAAACTACTATTCTTATTTCGTCCACACTTTCCTCAAAAAAGCGCCATACTGCGGAACACCTAATCCTTCCGCAAGGGGGTGCTCCGTGGAACAGTTGCAGGCCTGTTTGGTGTGGCCCGCCTTCTCCCTTTTGCCACCCCACTGCCTCTTCCAGCCTGTTGTGGTGCTGCAGATCCCTCCCCCTATGTACTGCTGTCTTCGCTCGGCTTGCCACCTTCCCAGGTTGGGTTAGTGACTTCATCGTCCACCACCCCCTGTTCCATTTCATCATTCTGCTCATCCTCCTGACTTGTTGACCTAACCACAACCTTAGTGATTGACAACTGTGTCTCATCCTCTTCATCAACCTCTTGAGACAGTAATTGCCAGTGATTTATTGGCAACTATATCTCATCATCATCCACCTCATTAAACAGCAATTGACGTTCCCCACCGTCATCTTCTTGTGACTGTGGATGCTCAAGAGTTTGGAAATCAGGGCACAAGATCTGTCCCTCTTCAAGCGTGCTTGGCGAGAGGGCCAAATCAAGGAACGGTGCTTAAAAGAGGTCCTAGGAATATCCGAGTGTGGGATCACTTGCTTGCCCAGACTCTCCATGGTGGGAGGAAGGAGGATCAGGGTGAGGATTCTGTTGACCAGACTCTTGGCTACTGAGACTGGACTTGGTGGAAGACAGCATGGTGCTTAACTGACTGGAAGCATTATCTGCTGCAATCCAACCGACCACCTGGTCGCACTGGTCTGAGTTCCAAAGTTTTCTCCTGCAACATCCTGCAAACTGGGACATGAAGCTAGGTATCGTGGATGATTGTTTTTCTTGTGCTCTGGCAGCAGGCACAGTTTCAACGCGCCTAGGGCGACGGCCTCTGCATGCACCAACAGCATCACGGCCACTTCCCTGTCCCTTACTGCTCGCCTTTTTCATATTAAATGTTATATATGCTTGAAAGTATGTCACACGTACAGTAGCATAAGTTTTGGAAGTGTATGCGCAAACAAATTAAAAAAGGTATTTGGGATGTGGAAACGTCACACAGGAGATATCCCGCAGATAATGTCAATGCTGTTACCAGCGGCTAATAAAAAATTACAGGGAATGTCACAGTTTTTTGGATGAGGATACATTATACAGGAGAGGTACCACCAGTAATGTCACTGTCCGCAGCGTCTACGGAAAAAGTACACTGTATGACACAGCTAAAATTTTTATGCGCACACGTTACACTGGAGATTTGGCACTGGTAATGTCACTGTCAGAAGCGGAACCCGTCTATTGAAAAAGTACACTATATGTCACAGATAAATTTTTTAAGTGTACATGTTACACTGCAGATGTGGCGCAGCAAATGTCACTGTCCGCAGCGGACACCGTCTATGGAAAAAGTACACTGAATGTCACAGATAATTTTTGGATGCGCACACTTTACACTGGAGATCTGGCCAAGCTAATGTCACTCTCCGCAGCGGACACCATCTACAGAAAAAGTACACTGGATGTCACAGATATTTTTTGGATGCGCACACTTTACACAGGAGATGTGGCGCAGCTAATGTCGCTGTCTGCAGCGGCCTAACTATTGTACGCCATTTAGCGCAGGATGCACTAAAAATTTAGATTGCTGCCACACACAATAATCCTTAAAAGGACTTTAGAGTCTGTAAAGTTTTTGCTATTTAGTGCAGTTTGCGCTAAAAAATAGATATTGCTACTGCCACACACAACAATAGTCCTTAAAATGAGTTTTGGATCTCTGAAAGGTTTTCTAATAAAATTATTCCTATATCACTCCCTACACTGTCTGTCCCTTCCTCAGCACAGCTCTCCCTGACTAAGACTGAGCCGAACACGCGTCATCGGGTGCTAAATAGCACCCGATGACACTTTCAGGCCAGCCAATCACTGTAATGCCAGCAGCCAACATGGCAGTGAGGGCAGTACTTACCTGCACGTTTATTGGCTGCGTAGCAGGCAAGAATCATTCGTGGAGGAGACTTAAGCATTGCGCTCGAGCACATGCGGTATTCGGCCGAATACCGCCATGTTCAGAGCATCGAGATGCTCGAGCCAAACTGGTGTTCAGCCGAGTATGCTCTATAAACACTAGAGTTGAGGTGTGGTGCTTTTGTGTGTCAACATTGTATCTTCCTTCATGACAACTGCACAATTCTACATGTCAGATTTGCTGTTCTACATTTTAGCACGTACTTACGTTTATTACAGTAAACACATGCACAATAATTACCAGAAATTCTCGCAATAATGAGGCCATCTGTAATCCTGAGGATTTTATCATCTTTAATCACTTGTATTATTATTAATTATATGGTATGAGAATCCTTACCAGAAGTGTGCTATAGATGTTGCAATTAAGACCACAAACCTTGAAGAATAAACATAGATTTGTGGAGACAGTTTAATATACCCAACAATAATTTACTGATAATTCACAACAAACAATGAAGAGGAAAGTGACATTACATGAATTTAAATAAATTGAAATACCATATATTTCATTTCAAGGTTGGCTGATCCAGTCTCCACATTATGAGATGAGATAGGTAGAACACGTGCACAAATTATCAATAATTTGATTTCTTTTCCATTTATGTATACGGTTATTTTGAATATCAAAGTCCATCTTAGCATAAACCCCACAGTATGACTATTTCTTAATAAATGTAGTCCGGTTGTCATTAGCTGAAGGAACATTATAATATAAAGAAGGAGCAGAGTTCATCAGGAAACATACATGCTATGGCATAAAAGTTTTGTGTAATTATTTCAGATATTTCAGACTAGATTTCCTTATCTAAGACTTGCTGCAAGTTTATAAAGATGTTATGCATAACCTTTATCTCCAATTCAGCATACAATTCAATAATCTCCATTATTCAGTGGGTTTGACCTTCACGCTTATACAGAATATTCAGCGGTGATTATTACTTTGTGTTTCTTGATTCATTCAAATATACAGAGTATCTGGATGTTATGCAGTGTCACTTGAACAGATTTGTCTAGGGGCTATTCCCAAGGGTATTATCTAAGTGGCCCCCTTGGTGTTCTCCCTTTAACCTCTGTACAAAGATCTGGACATAGCTGCAGGGGAACCCCCAAACTGCTTCCTATTATAGTAGTCTCTGTTCAAGTGACTGCTGACCCATGGGGGTCAAAAGGCACCGGTGAGACATCGAGAGATCAGACAAAACCATAGTCAGGGGAAAGCGGAGGTCATGACAGGCAGAGTACATGCAATCCAGTAAACAGTCCAAGGTTAGGGCTAAAGATGAGCAAATTTCTCGAAAATTTGATTCGGTCAGTTCACTGAATTTTCCGTAAAGATTTGATTCGATCCGAATTTATTTGTGGCAAATCATCTTAAAAAAACAGCTATTTTCTGGCTGCAGAGAGCCTTTATAGTGGTGTAGAACACTGTGCCTTGCAGTAACACGCATAGGGAGTCTGCTGTGGTAGTGAAACAATACTGTGAGTCAGTATGATAGGCAGATGACAGACTTTGCTCTTAGAATGACAGCGCGCGTCATTTATTTGGGTTTTTATGGGGCCAAAACTGACCAAATAACTCAAGTGTGAACTCAGCCTCACAGGTCGATGTTAGCATCAAGAAGAAGCACACTCCTTTTACACCATCGTCAGCTGATTTCACATAGATGTCTACAGAACCTGTTCTATTAAACGCTTATACAAGTTGAGCCCCCCGACAGAGTGGAGAGGGTGTCAGCAGTCAGTTTGTGTTGACGTCACTGATTATTTTGCCCTTCCTCTGATCCATCAGAACAATAACCCCCAAAAAACTGATCCTGCCTGTTGAGCATCCGCCTTCACTTGGTCAGTATTTGGTCAGTAATCCATGAGTATTGCTAAAGCCCAAAAAAAAAAAGGAGTGGATCCAAAACAGAGATGACACATGAATGGAATCTTTGCATGTCTTCTGTGTTTTCTACCAATTCTGATGCAAAATAGGGACCATGTCATACAGGTCTTACAGCTGCTACATAGACATGATCCGTTGTGCGTCCCATTTTTTCTTCCTTCTGACAGATCAGAAGAAGGGTCAAATAAATGAGATGTAAACCAGGCCAAAAAGGCAAAATAGTGGCCCAGTCATGGATTGGGGAGAGTGGTAACAGCATGAGAAGTCCACAGAGTGCCAAATGACAGAGTCGTGAGGTGGCAGCAGTATGAGGAGACCACAGAGTGGCCCAGTCACATAGTGTTGAGGTGGAAGCAGCATGAGGAGACCACAGAGTGGTGAAGTGGCAGCAGCATGAGGAGACCACAGAGTAGTGATGTGGCAGCAGCATGAGGAGACCAAAAAGTGGCCCAGTGTTGAGGTAGCAGCAGCATGAGGAGACCACAGAGTAGTGATTTGGCAGCAGCAGAATGAAGAGACAATAGAGTGGCCCAGTGACATAGTGGGGAGGTGGTAGCAGCATAAAGAGACCACAAAGTGGCGAGGTGGCATCAGCATGAGGAGACCACAGAGTGGTGATGTGGCAGCAGCATGAGGAGTCCACAGAGTAGTGATGTGGCAGCAGCATGAGAAGACCACAGAGTGGTGATGTGGCAGCAGAATGAGGAGTACACAGAGTAGTGATGTGGCAACAGCATGAGGAGACCACAGAGTGTTGAAGTAGCAGCAGCATAAGAAGACATAGTGACATAGTGGGGAGTTGGCATGAGGAGACCACAGAGTGGTGAAGTGGCAGCAGCATGAGGAGACCACAGAGTGGCCCAGTGACAGAGTGGAGAGGTGGGGGGGCAATACCAGTACCATCTGAAGATGGTGACTGGCAGTAGGAGCACCTGGCAGCAGGTGTGGCATCAGGCAGGTGGCAGCATCAGAATAGTAGCTGAAGCAGGTAGCAAGAAAAAACAGGTCTCTTTTGTCAAAGTGTTGGTGTGGCACCATGGATGATCTAGTCTGATGCATCAGGCTCTGGTGTTTGAAAATCCTGGCTCATCCATGCCTGATTCATCTTCAGAAAGGTCAATTTCTCCACATTTTGGGTGGACAGATGAGTTCTCCTTGGGGTAATTATGGCCCCCGCCGCACTAAACATCCGCTCTGATGCCACACTGCTGGCCCGGGCAGGAAAGCTTGCCCAGGGCAAACTCGGCCAGTTGCGGCCACAAATCGAGTTTGGCTGCCTGTCACGAGTTGGAGGTCCCAGGAGAGACCACCGCGTCGTCAAGCAATAAACGGAAATCAGGTACAGACACATAAGAGTTTATTGCACAAACAAAAACATGAAAGGCAGCACAGAGAAAACATGAGCTCTATGTACCGTCAGAACAGTGGGAGAAAACCCCCACTGCGCCACTGTCTAGTAATACTCCAGAGGGGCGTGACTAAGCAACTCCTGGTGTTCACTAGAGCCCTAGATGGTAGGGTTAGACTTTGCCGCAGGAAGTTGCCAGGGTCCACTCTGGAGCGTGAACTAGACAGTGACAGCAGGAGCGAATGGACAACAGGTACCAGAAGGTACCGACGGCACATAGGCAAACATAACAGACAGGTAAATACAAAACAGGGCAAATAATAACACAAGCAGGAGTTCATGCAAGGGAGCAGGAGTGGCAATGAGCAGAGAAGGACTTGCTCCACCAGTAGTAAACTGCATGGCCTTGTCATGCCACTCTGCTGCAAACACTTGCTGAACACAGATATAGGAATACACACAAAGTAACTAAAACATAACTGGCAGAAACAGATAACAGAAAGACAGGAAAGAGGACATCAGAGAACATAAATGAACAAGTAGGGAAACCCACAAAGCACAGGCAGACAGACACGGATCCCATGGGTCAGCAGCATGGGAGAGAGAGAGAGAGAGTACAAACCAGGAGCAGGACAAGACAACACACACCAGGAGAGCTGACCCAGAACTGAGGAAACCTCAGCCTTATATACAGGTTCCATGGGTGCAGCAGAGAGACCACACCCATGGAGCAGACAGAGGATTAACTCCTAATAGGAACACAGGGGAGTTAACCCATACAGAACCACAAATAGCACACAGAAACTGAGCTGCAGCAAGAGCATAGACAGAAGGTCACAGCCAGAGGTAACGACTGTGACACTGCCCAATAGTCCAGGGGATCTTCGATGTGGGTTGGCAGAGTGCACTCCAAGTATGCAACAATCTGCTGATTCAGGTTCTGCTCTATGTCTAGCTGCTGCTACTGGTGAGTAGTTTTTTCAGTAGGCAGGTGAATAAAACTGCTCATCAGCGACTCTAGACTTAAGTTGGTGCTGATGGAGCTGGTGCTGCTCTGGCCCCCTTCCCCCCGAAACAAAAAAAGAAGTTACACAGGGGAGTACCTCTGTCCACTTGTATCATCACAAAATCATTTATAGCCTCTGTTCATATAATCAGTCCAATATGCGGAGGGTGTAATTCCAACGGGTGGAAACGTCACACATTAGCCTATGTTGGCGGACGCCGTTCTTCCGCTGCAGCTCAAGGAGGGTGTGCTTTGCGGTATACGAAAGGCTGAAGTGCATACAAAGTTTCCTGGCAATTTTCAGGATGTCTTACAGATTGGGTGAAGACTTCAGGAACCGCTCTACAACCAGATTGAACACGTGTGTCATGCAGGGCCCATGGCTCAGCTCTCCTTGACACAGCGCAGACACCGTGTTCTTCCCGTTGTCGGTCACCATGGTTCTGATTTTGAGTTGTGGAGGAGAAAGCCAGGATTCGATTTCTTGATGAAGGACACAGAGCAGTTCCTTCGCTGTGCGACTCCGTTCTCCCAGGCGAACTAGGTGCAGAACAACTTGACACCGCCATGCACTGCACATGTGGTATGCTGGAGGGGAACTGTGAATTGTCCCTGCAGTGGAGGCTGAGGACATGGTGGAGGATTAGGAGGCAGAGGCAGACATTGTTGCAGGACCAACAGCATGAGAATGTGGAGGCGGTGCCGCTGCCTCACATGCAAGCTGCCACCCTCTTCTCCTGATGATGATGAAGCCCCTTCTTCACCCGGCTCACAAGTGCAATCGGCTACATCATCATCATCATCATCCCCTACTGTCTGCACGTCACTGATGTCCCACTCTATGGTCTCAGGGCCAGGAGCCTGACCACTCGCAACACCTGCTACTACGCGACTCTAATCATCACTACTTGCCCTTCTACAGGAAGAAGCGGCGGATGTCTCAGCCAGATCTTAGCTGGGCAATAGCTGCTGATTCTCCTCTAGTAGCTCGTTCTAGCTGAAAAGTGGAGCCGGGCCTACGGCATATAATTTGAGATGAGCAAATTGAAGTTGACGAAGTGGAATTCGATCTGAATTTCAGGAAAAATTTGATTCGCACCAAATCCGAATATTCTGACGTTTTGCGGTAACGAATCAAATTTTTTCCTGAAATGGCTGTTGCACATGTTAGGACATGGAGCAAAGAACTCTGGGAACGAGGGATCACCCACAATTCTATGCATGCAGCCAATCAGAAGCCAACCAGCACTGTGATGTCACAGCCCTATAAATAGCCTCAGCCATCTTAGATTCAGCCATTTTCCAGTGTACTTAGTGCAGGGAAATACATTAGTAGGCGCTAGGGAAAGTGCCAGGAAAGACTTGAACATTTTTATTTTGCTGAATTGAAGTTCAGGGAAAGATCATTAGAAGTGTAGGGAAAGGATAGGAAGGAATTATTCCACACTATAGAAGGAGAACAGGGTCCAATAGGGGAGTGTACAGCCTGGGTAATAGGAGCGATTCTATTACACCTTGCTGCACTGACTGGGGATCCAAATTGCCATTATACTGCTGCTTTCAGGTTTGCAATAGATAATACCTCTGTAATTCCAGCAAACCTTTCTTCCTATTATGGTGCACATTCTATGTGATACAGCCATTAACAGGGTTTATTACAAGGAAATATTTGCCGTTAAGCAGTGCAGTTAAATGTTCTAAAGCCTTTTTTGAGGTGCATTAGTGCAAAAAAAGGGGCTTTTTAGCTGTTGTGCGGTGAAGTGAGAAAATGAGAACCTTTTTTGACGTGTATTAGTGGAAAACAAAGTATTATTTGCCTTTCAACGGTGCAGTTATATGTTCTAAAGCCTTTTTTTGGCATGTATTAGATTGAAAAAGTAAGGGCTTATTTGCAGTTCAGCGGTGCAATTATATGTTCTAAAGCCTTTTTCGGCGTGTATTCGTGGAAAAAAAGGGGGCTTATTAGCCATTATGTGGTGAACTGAGAAAATTACAGCCTTTTTTTGGGATTTATTAATTTCCTTTTATTTATTTATTTGATCTAACAGTATGTCAGACAGAGAAGTGCCAGGCCCTGCACAGGGGAGGGACAGAGGCTTAAATGTTTCTGGCGCAGGCACAGGTCTCAGCAGAGTAAGGGGGCGTGGCATTAGGGGTTACTTCGGAAGGATAAGCTCCAGGTGTCATCTAGCTGTCGTGTCTTGACCAGCAACCCAGTGGTTCTTGAATAGAGATGGCCTTGCGGTTCGCCCGGCGGTCGATTTGCAGCGAACTTTGGACGTTCGCGATTCGATGAACATGCGAACATATTCACTCCCACCATATTCTTTTACATTGTGAATAACTTTGACCCATAACACATCTATCAGGTGGTACGGGACAGCCTATTGAGACGTTTAAGCACATGGACATACCCTCTACCTTAGAAATAAACCCGATCTGGCCGCCATTTTACATTCAGTCTTTTGCCAGTGTAGGGAGAGGTTGCTGTGTGGAGCAGGGACAGACTGTTAGGGACACCAAACGCTAGCTAATAGGGCCACAAAAGTCCTTTTAAGGACTGGTATAGGTGTGACATACTGTGACATACTGAGGGGTGTAATATACTTATAATATACTTTCTAACATAGAAAGTATATTATAGTGCAATTGTATTGTGCAGCAGTTGTGTGCGGTTCTGCTGCGATACTGCAGCTAGATAGAGGGACAAACGCTATTGGAACAAATAATTTATACTGGTGTGATTTACCAGTTGCCCGCCCCCAAAAAAACTGATTGAGGCAGGGGTGTTATATACCAATAATATACTTTCTATATAGTGCATTTAGGTAGTGCAGCATTTGTTTGCGGTTTTGCTGCGTCACCGCATCTACACAGAGTGACAAACGCTATTGGAACAAATAATTTCTACTGGTGTGATTTACCAGTTGCCCCCCAAAAAACTGATTGAAGCAGGGGTGTTATATACCAATAATATACTTTCTATATAGTGCGTTTAGGTAGTGCAGCATTTGTTTGCGGTTTTGCTGTGTTACCGCATCTCCACATTGAGTGACAAACACTATTGGAACCAATAATTTCTACTGGTGTGATTTACCAGTTACCCCCCAAAAAAATTGATTGAAGCAGGGGTGTTATATACCAATAATATACTTTCTATATAGTGCATTTCGGTAGTGCAGCATTTGTTTGCGGTTTTGCTGCGCTACTGCATCTACACAGAGTGACAAACTACTGGTCCGAAAGGACATTCAGCGCAGCAGGGGGGATCGTGACCAATATGCACACTCGTCTAGCTCACAACAGTGTGGACTACCTCACATTTCTAAAAATGAACGAGGCATGGATCTCCGAGGAATTCAAGACATGTGACGAGTCGACCACGTTTGATTGAATTTCCTCATGACAGCCCACAAATATCCGCCACCACCCACAACAAATCATGGTCCCTGTCTTAGGTAAATACAGTGGCATAAAAGGCCATTTATGTCTGTTGAATGCCTAATTTTTGTGGCCTGTACTGGCCGTCAGTTACATTTTTATCCTGTGATCGCCTAATGTCCCTCCAGCCACAGAATCTTTCAAAGTTGTGTGCTGTCAGGTGAATGCCTAATGGCTAATTTTTGGGGGCCTGTACCAGGGATGGACTGGGACAATAAAGTGGCCCTGGACTTCAGCCAGACCGGCCCACTTTATTTTTCCCAAACACACTCAAAAAAAAACATAAGTAAAAACATATAGCATAAGATGTTATATACGGTATGTATCATCCACAGATTCCCCATAACGGTGCCATCCACAGATCCCCCTCCATAACGGTGCCATCCACAGATCCCCTTCCATAACGGTGCCATCCACAGATCCCCCTCCATAACAGTGTCATCCACAGATCCCCCTCCATAATGGTGCCATCCACAGATCCCCTCCATAAGTGTCATCCACAGATCCCCCTCCATAACAGTGTCATCCACAGATCCCCCTCCATAATGGTGCCATCCACAGATCCCCCCCATAAGTGTCATCCACAGACCCCCCCCCCATAAGTGTCATCCACATGACAGACCCCCCCCCATAACAGTGCCATCCACGGATCCCCCTCCCTATAACAGTGCCGTCATCCATAGATCCCCCTCCCCGCCACTCACAGTAGTATACATTAATAAATCGGTATCCTGCAGGCTGCAGACAGTAACTTTAATTTTAACACAGCGCTCATCTCTTTACTACCTTACATTCAGCTCCCGCCTCCAGCCTCCAGTAACAAGTGCGGGCGGCAGCGCTCACTCACTGATGTCACGCGCCTGCGCCGCCTAGTGGGAGGAGCAGGCGTGTGACGTCAGTGAGTGAGCGCCGCCCCCACACTGCCTGCTGTTACTGGAGCTGAGTCAGTGTAAGATAGTAAAGAGATGAGCGCTTATTTTAAAGTTAACACACTGACAGCAAAAAAATTAAAATGGCTCGGGACCGGCCGGGCCCCCCCGGGGTCCGGGCCCCTTACTGGGGTATCGGCTTTACCCCCCTGATGGCGGCCCTGGCCGGCCCATAATTCGATCGGCCCACCGGGATTCTCCCGGTACTCCCGATGGCCAGTCCATCGCTGGCCTGTACTGGCAAGTTTTCACAACAATAATTAGTGCACCAATCACTAATATCTTATGAGGGAAGTTGTGTGTATCGCGGAAAAAAAATTTGCATCATTAGGGATTTTCGCAATGGCGCTTTTTTTCTAAACACTCAATCTGCATATACAGCGCTGTTCTAACCTGCATGTGAAATGTAATCAAATACACTGCTTTAATGTCAAATTACTTACAGTGAGTTCTTCCTCAACGTTGCGAAAATTGTTGCCAACCATCTTTTCTGATCGCATCCAACTTCGGTCTGGTGGAAACCAGTTGCTGTAGTAGGCCACACATATTTTTTGCTCATGCGCATACGCGAAAACTACATTGCCAATATTTTGCATTGAAAAATAATAATAAATAAAGATCGCAAATTCGAATAATACATCTGGTATGTGTCACGGATGATGTTGCAGATAGCTGGAAGTTATGAATAAACTTCCTACTGGCTTGATCCCAAACTAAGGAGCATATAGGTGAGCCCTATAAAACCCTAAGAGCTCTCCCTGATTGCTATGCCCATGCAAGGGTCTCAATGGTAGACTATTGCATGCCCACGTGCCTAAGACTGTATGACACCTGAAAACCCTATAATAGTGAGGGGACACGACCACCGACTCCCTGCACTTAATACGGACGGAGTCAGGGTCACCTTGAATCAAGCCAGCAAGGAAACACAATACATGAAAAGACTTATCTGAGTAAACAGCAGCAGCAGCCTCCAGCAGTGAACACTTCATCCAGGAAGTAGTATAAACCGCAAAGTGAGGCAATATGGGAGGGAATATAAAGGGAGATGATTAGTCTAAATAGGTGACACCTGGGAGAAGGAAAGGAGATGACAAAGTGAAACCAAAACAAAGAATATCATGCAAGAGGTAGAGAAGGACGTCTGCCAGACCTTCTCACAGAACTGACGGTGACAGTATGTCACTGTCCATGTTGTGGGACTATTTGTGCACTTTTAGTAATTATTTGGTGGCTGCTAAAATTACCTGAAGGTTTTTCTGGTTCGCCTGCCATTCAAGTCTATGGGGCCCGCTGAGAACACACGGTTCGCGAACATTTGAACGCGAACACGCATTCGCGTTCGCGAACCATCCCGGCCAATGTTCGTTCATCACTATACTTTAATGGTTGAATCGGTCATCCACTTAGTGCCAAGTGACATCAGACACCCCCAGCCAAGAGTCGGTGGGTTCAAGGACGAGCCAAGGTCTGGAGGAGACATCCGCTGCTTCCTCTGGTAAGTGGGCAAGAGGTGGCTCAGTGACCGTTGAGGACGACATCAGTGACGTGCAGACAGTGCTTGATGATGATGTAGCCGATCACAATTGGGAGTCGGGTGACAAAGGGGCTTCATTATCATCCGGAGAAGAGGATGGCAGCTTGCGTGTTAGTCAGCGGCGGAGCCAGCAAGTTGGTGGCGTCGCTGGGAGTCAGCAGGGTGGCAGCAGTGGGAGGTCAGAAGTCAAACGTGCCCGGGGTAGACCGGCTGCTTCGCAGGAGCCTACCTGCCTGGAAAGTAGTGGTGCAAGGGTTTACGGAGGCAGCGGTCGTAGCAGTCAGTTAGTGCAGAATGCTGGGGTAAAATCACCTACTCGGCGGTGTGGTAGTTTTTTGTTAAGCCGTTGGAGGAGGTGAACATGGCCATTTGCCAATGTTGGCACCACGGCCCTGCGTCAACATATGCAGCGTCACCACAGAGTGGCCTGGGAGAACCGTGGCTCCAATGTGGTGGTCCAGCCTACCGCAGCAAACACTGCATCACCCAGTGGCACGCATCCAATTTCGGGCAGTCAAGGCTCCACCACCTCAGCCGAAGGGAGCTGTGTGTCCTTCCCATCATCTGCCGGCCCTGATGCTCCTCGCCCTCCTACTCCTTATCAGTCATTCCATCAGCAATCAATCACCAAAGCGATTAGCAAGAGACAACAGTATGGGTGCACTTATCCAACGGCACAGAAGCTGAACGTGCTCCTGGCCAAGTTGCTGGTGCTGCAGTCCCTCCCTTTCCAAGTAGTGGACTAGAGAACTGATGGCTTGTGCCGAGCCGAGGTGGAGAGTCCATAGTTGTCATTACCAGACCTGCACAAATATGTAGAAAAGAAGGTGGGCCAGTCCTTGAGCCTGTTGGTGTCTGCCAAAGTGCACGGCAGCGCCGATGTGTGGAGCTGTAACAATGGTCAAGGACAATTTATGTTGTTCTGCGTCCAGCAGAGGGAGATTCATTTCAGTTCACATTTCTAATTCATTCTGCTGCAATTTCTGTATTCCTGTAGTTATTAGCTAGGTAACAGCACCATCTAGCTGTGGTAAAAATGTATTGCACCCTTTTTTCTTGTTAATAAAGATTATTGCTTGTGGGAGGTGCTAGGCATTGTGGGTAGTCCAAAGCATTCTGGAAAGGAGAAGCCCAGTCTTTAGTCTACATACAGACTACAGGACATCAGCAGAGCTGTCCCATGCAGTTCTCCTTCTTAATCTCCACATCTTTGTGCAAGTATATCTGGTGAGTGAGATCTACCTTGTTTCAGGGACACTATGTTATGCAGAGCTGTTTAGCTAGGTATAAGTGTCACTCAGTGAGTTATTTCTTTTAGCTAGCCATGCAATCTATGTATAGGCAACCAGTTTGGACATCTGCTTTCTCTGTCAATGTATTACTGTACATGTTATTTTATATGTTTTGCTTACACAAGCCATTTGTATTCTTTTAGTTTTACCAATTCACAATCCGGCTGACCAATAAACAAGTTAGACTACAGAAAACAGTCCTCTTATTTGGAACACAGGAATGGTTTATATTGAATGTCAGACTGCACACTGTGTGAATATGTATGAAGACAGAACAGTAAAACAGATGTTAGTCACCAGCGATAGTGGATCTGACTACATGGAGCCGCCATCACACACGCGGTCCTGTAAACAAGATAGCAGCAGTTTCCATACAGTCACAAAAAGTGCAGCACGATCCAGACCATGCTGAAGTCCGTTTCTACATAGACTGAGTCTGCACAGAGACATTAAACAGTCAGCAAAAGGCACACAATGTCCGCTATCCAGGCATCATCATACAGGACCAGGTCATGAGCAAGCTGCTCTAGCAAGTCCTCAATAAGAGAAAAGGCTGCTCTCGCCCGTGCAGAAGCTGAAGCTCTAAAAGTAAGGTCTTCCTTTGCTGCACAAGAGATGCAACTATAGCTAAGGCAAGCAGATCGAGAAAGAGAAAGAGCATGCGTGCAAGAGTAAATGGAAAAAGAGAGAGTACGCCTGCAAGCGTCATTGGTGGAGGAGAGAGTACGCCTGGAAGAAGAGAAAGTACGCCGTCAGGCATTAATGGAAAAAGAGAGAGTACTCCTGCAAGTGTCACTGGTAAAACTAGCCGCAGAGAAAGAAGCTGCAGCCTCAGTAGGCAAACCAGAGTTCCTAGAAGCCTTGGAGTTCCCCGAATCAGAGAAACATAGCCAAGTACCTGGGCCAGACCTAGATGAACAAGATCCAGCAGAGCGCATCTCAGAATATGTCTATCAGCATCCCAAGACAGATGACAACTGTGATCCAGTATATAAGCCAGCTTATACAGAGTGCCAAAGATCCTACCTTGAACCATAGTACCTCAAGCAGGAAGGTATGCGACAAGGCGATGCTGACCACAACTACCGCCCTACAGAACATAAGCTACAATCTTCGCTTCAACTTAAAGGGACACCCTTTGCATCAGAACGGTATTATACAGATTTCCCTAATCCAGAAACCCCTAAAAGGTATAGTGATACACCACACACGTAACATAACAACAACACACTGGGTAGTACTGGCGCTAACCAGGCCGCCAAGGACTTCGCTAAGTTCTTTGCTAAATGGGAGCTAGTTACCAAAGGACTTATAAAGTTCACAGATTGCCCCGAGAAACTACAGGGCATGGCGAGCCTCCTTCCAAAACGCCATAAGAGACTTAGATCTTTCCTATAGCGAGGAGTTAGATCTCTTGGTAAAGTGGCTTTGAAACGAGTTTGCTGAACACGCCAAAAGAATCAGAGACATTAACATAAACTATCCTGGCAAAGGCCTAAAGATGGTGTGGGAAAGACTTGATGACTGTTATGGGTCGATCAAAGCTATAGAAAATGCTTTATTTAAGAGAATTGATAAATTTTCCCAGAATAGTGGGTATGGGTCACCAGAAGCTCAGGGAACTCAGTGACTTGTTAATAGAGATAGAGGTTACTCAAGCAGAAGGAGACCTGTCAGGGCTAGCATTCCTGGACACCGCCAGAGGTATCAACCCGATTGTCCAAAAACTCCCTTATAACCTACAGGAGAAGTGGATTGTGCATGGTTTTCATTATAAGCAGGTTCATAATGTACCATTTCCCCCCTTTGTGGTGTTTGTAGACTTTGTTACTCAACAGGCAGGGATCAGAAATTATCCCAGTTTTGACTTTACATTGTCATGTCCAACTACCCCTGGTGTCAAACCTCATAAAGCACAAGTGGCATTCCACAAAACTAACGTTGCCTCCACAGGTTCTCCTTACATTGTAGAGTACCGAATGAGAGTGCACATCTTCGGAAACAGTCCTTCCCCTGCAGTCGCTATCTATGGTCTCAGACATTCAGCCTAAGAGGGTGAAGCAAAGTATGGGTCAGATGTCAGATACTTTGTAGAAAAAGATTTCTACGTAGACGACTGCTTGAAATCCACACGCATGAACAAGACCGCAATCAGTCTCCTGAAAAGGGCTCAAGAGATGCTTGCTTTATCTAATTTGAGGTTGCACTAAATTGCCTCCAACAGCCGTGAGTTAATGGAAGCCTTCTCACCCCAAGACCATTCAAGTGATCTAAAGGACTTGGATCTTAGCATCAACTCCCTTCCTAGGCAGCGGAGCCTCGGTTTGCTCTGGGATTTACACATTCACCTTCCAAATCAGAAAGGAAGATAAGCTATTCACACGCAGATGAGTTCTTTACACCATAAACAGCTTGTATGATCCTCTGGGATTCATAGCGCCTCTTACGATCCAAGGCAAAATGATACCCAGGGACTTCACCACAGAGACGTCTGATTGGGATGATCCACTTCCCATGGAGAAAAAGGACCCGTCGACAGGTTGGAAGAAGTCTCTCGAAGCTTTGACCAGCCTTCATGTGGCATGACCATATGCTTCAGTGCCATCTACTGAAGTCAAGATGTAAAGACTATATATCTTCTGTGATGATTCAGTCAAGGCAATTGCTGCCGTAGCATACCTAAAGACTAATGACGTCAATAAAACAATGTCATATAAGATTTGACATGAACCGGACCAAACTGGCGTCACTCCGCGAACACACAATTCTCAGGTTGGTGCTCTGCGCTGCTGTACTTGCAGTGGAGTTGGCTGAACTTATAACATCAGGAATGAACCTGGAAATCGAGGAAGTTGAGTTTTATACGGACAACAAGGTAGTCCTAGGATATATCTGCAACAAAACCAGACCGTTTTACGTCTATGTCTGCAATTGGGTGCTAAGGATCAGGAGATCCACTTGTCCTAAACAGTGGCAATACTTGCCCACACAGCATAATCCTGCAGACCACGCAAATAGATCTATTGCACCAAGCCACCTTAAGGACACGGTTTACGGGTCCTGCGTTCCTGTACCGTTCAACGACTTACAACATCGGATCCAACACATTCAAATTGATAGACCCAGATACAGATAAAGAAATCCGACCCAAGGTATCTACTCTACGTACAGTGACTACCGACCACCAACTCAAATCCCATCGCTTCGGCAGGTTCTCCACCTGGATGTTGCTTTTTTGTGCTATAACCTGTGTAGTTCATACAGTTCAGACATTACCTGTGAGCCAAAAGCCCTGCAAAGGTAGGCATCACTGCAAACACACCTTTACTGTTTCTAATCTGAAAAAGTTCAAGAACATATTAATTTGCACTGTACAACGTGAATGTCCTGCAAAGGAAATAGACTACCTCTGCAAAAGCCAAACATTCTCCAAAGACAACACTTTGGAAAAGCTTGGTCCCGCCATTGACCAAAATAGGTTGCTAAGAAGTGGTGGCCTCTGTTGACACCAGACGGGGAGTGTTCTGCCTCCAGCAGAGGGAGATTCATTTCAGTTCACGTCAATTTCATTTCTAATTCATTCTGCTGCAATTTCTGTATTCCTGCAGTTATTAGTTAGGTAACAGCACCATCTATAGGTGGTAAAAATCTATTGCACCTTTTTTTCTTGTTAATAAAGATTATTGCTTGGGTGAGGTGCTAGGCATTGTGGGTAGTCCAAAGCATTCTGGAAAGGAGAAGCCCAGTCTTCAGTCTACATTCAGAATTCAGGACATCAGCAAAGCTGTTTCATGCAGTTCTCCTTCTTAACCACTTATGGACCGGGTTCATTTTCACCTTAAGGACCAGGCCATTTTTTGCAAATCTGACCAGTGTCATTTTATGTGTGAATAACTTTAAAACGCTTTTACTTATCCAGGCCATTCTGAAATTATTTTTTCGTCACATATTGTACTTCATGACGCTGGTAAAATGGAGTAAAAAAAAATCATTTTTATTTATAAAAAAATATAAAATTTACAAAAAATTTGGAAAAAATTTCAAATATCCAAATTTCAATTTCTCTACTTTTATAATGGATAGTAATACCTCCAAAAAAGTTATTATTTTACATTTCCCATATGTCTACTACATGTTTGGATCATTTTGTGAATGTCAGTTTATTTTTTGGGGACGTTACAAGGCTTAGAAGTTTAGAAGCAAATCTTGAAATTTTTCTGAAAATTTCTAAAACCCACTTTTTCAGGACCAGTTCAGGTCTGAAGTCATTTTATGAGGCTTACATAATAGAAACCTCCAAAAAACGATCCAATTTTACAAACTACACACTTCAAGGTATTCAAAACAGATTTTACAAACTTTGTTAACCCTTTAGGTGTTCCACAAGAATGGAAAATAGTTAAAAAATTTCAAAATTTAACTTTTTAGGCAGATTTTCCATTTGAATCCATTTTTTCCAGTTACAAAGCAAGGGTTAACTGCCAAAAAAAACTCAATATTTATGGCCCTGATTCTGTAGTTTACAGAAACACCCCATATGTGGTCATAAACTGCTGTTCGGGCACACGGCAGGGCGCAGAAGGAAAGGAATGCCATACTGTTTTTGGAAGGCAAATTTTGCTGGACTGGTTTTTTGACACCATGTCCCATTTGAAGCCCCCCTGATGCACCCCTAGAGTAGAAACTCCCAAAAAGTGACTCCATTTTGGAAACTACGAGATAGGGTGGCAGTTTTGTTGGTACTATTTTAGGGTACATATGATTTTTGGTTGCTCTATATTACACTTTTTGTGAGGCACGGCAACAAGAAATAGCTGTTTTGGCACCGTTTTTTGTTGTTGTTTACAACATTTATCTGACAAGTTAGATCATGTGGTTTTTTTTATACAGCAGGTTGTCACGGATGCAAAAATATCAAATATGACTACTTTTTTTGGTTATTTGTTTAAATTTTACATAACAAAGCATTTAAAAAAAAAATATTCTTTAGTGTCTCCACATTCTGAAAGCCATAGTTTTATTTATTTTTTGGGAGACTGTCTTGTGTAGGGGTTCATTTTTTTCGGGCTAAGATGATGGTTTGATTGGCAGTATTTTGGGGTGCGTATGACTTTTTGATCGCTTGCAATTACACTTTTTGTGATGTAAGGTGACAAAAAATTTCTTTTTTTACACTGTTTTAATTTTTTTTTTTTACAGTATTCACCTGAGGGGTAATGTCATATGATATTTTTATAAAGCAGGATATTACGGACGCGGCAATACCTAATATGTCTACTTTTTTATTTATGTAAGTTTTACACAATGATTTTACTTTTGAAACAAAAAAATCATGTTTTAGTGTCTCCAAAAAAATCATGTTTTAGTGTCTCCATAGTTTTTTAAATTTTTGGGCGATTATCTCGGGTAGGGTATGATTTATGCGGGTTGAGATGATGGTTTAATTGGTACTATTTTGGGGGGCATATGCCGTTTTGATCGATGGTGTTGCACTTTTAGTGATGTAAGGAGACAAAAAAATGTTTTTTTTTAGCACAGTTTTTATAAAAAATAAATTACGGTGTTCACCTGAGGGGTTAGTTCATGTGGTATTTTTAGCCGGTCGTTACGGACATGGCAATACCTAATATATATACTTTTTTAAATTTATTTAAGTTTTACACAATAATATCATTTTTAGTGTCTCCATATTCTGAGAGCCATAGTTTTTTCAGTTTTTGGGCGATTATCTTAGGTAGGGTCTCATTTTTTGCAGGATGAGATGACAGTTTGATTGGCACTATTTTGGTGTGCATATGACTTTTTGATCGCTTGCTATTACATTTTTTGTGATGTAAGGTGAGAAAAGATGATAATTACTTACAGGTTATTTTATTTTCCATTTAGCCTCCACAACAGCACTAACCAGGAGGGTTACCCCACCTCCCAGGAAGGAGGAAACAATGCGCAGAACCAACCTTTAAAAGCCTCCTCCCCTGTTCCTTCTCCAGTAAGTATCCGAGTAACTCAAAGATGATGCTGAACATAAGAGTTTATTAAAAAAAGGAAACAGAGCACCATGCAAAACCAGTCAAGGTACATCAGAACAAATGTCATAAGAAATCATAAGAGTGGGAAATACCAGTGCCATTGTGGAGGCTAAATGGAAAATATAATTACCGGTAAGTAATTAATCATCTTTTCCATACGCCTCCCCAACAGCACTAAGCAGGAGGATTAACAGAGAAGTCATCAAGCCCCCTAGGGTGAGACTTCTGCAGACAGAACCTTGCATCCAAAGGAGAGGTCCCTGTTGGAGGCAATGTCCAGCCAATAGTGCTTAAAAAAGGTGTTTGGGCAAGACCAGGTGGCCGCCTGATATATTTGACTCAGGGAGGCGGAAGCATTTTCCGCCCAGGAGGTAGAGACGGCCCTGGTGGAATGGGCCTTAAGCCGAGACGGAGGAGAAGAACCATTTTCTTTGTATGCCTTGGAAATAATTGTTTTTATCCAACGGGATAGGCCCGTATTTTTCCCTGCATATTGGATCAATAGGCGTCTAGACTTCCTAAAGTCCTTTGTGGCTTCTAGGTAGGCCAGGACACATCTTCTAACGTCAAAGTTATGAAATTTGGCTTCCTTTTCGGTCTTGGCCTGTGGACAGAAGGTGGGCAAAGAGATCTGTTGGTCGCAGTGAAACTTAGAGAACACTTTAGGTAGAAAAGAGGGTTCATGTTTTAATATTATCCTGTCGTCTAGCACTGACAAGTATGGTGGGGCGACAGGACAGGGCTTGGATTTCGCCTACTCTTCGAGCGGAGGTGATGGCAATTAAAAAGGTGGTGTTCATGGAGAGCAGGCTAAGAGGTATCTCTGAGAGGGGTTCAAAAGGAGGGTCCACTAGAACAGAAAGGACCAGGTTAAGGTCCCAAGGAGGAACCATGGTTCTGACTTTAGGCTTCAGTCTACTGGCACCCTTAAAGAAACGCCTGATCAGAAGCACCTCTGCTAGCTTAGAGTCCAAAAAGGCACTAAGGGCTGCTATCTGCACTTTCAGAGTACTAACCCTTAGACTGCTTTCAAGACCTTTCTGCAGAAATTCTAGGATTGTTTTAATTTCTGGTTTCTTTGAGGGATCCCAACAATGCACAGAAAATCGCAGAAAGGCTTTCCAGATTCTAAGGTAGATTTTTGAGGTGATCGGCTTACGGCTGTACAAGAGAGTGTTAATTACCGCATCTGAAAAACCCCTAGCTCTTAGGAGGGAACGCTCAGTCTCCAGGCAATCAGGTTCAGTTGCCGGACGTCCGGATGATGAACAGGGCCCTGGAGAAGAAGATCCGGGATCCGAGGAAGCATCCAGAAGTCCCCTTTGGCTAGGCTTAACAAGAGGGGGAACCAAGCCCTTCTTGGCCAGAATGGAGCTACCAGGATTATTTCGCATTTGTCCTCCATTATTTTGGCTAGGGTTCTGGGGATTAGAGGTATAGGGGGAAAGGCATATAGTAGGCCTGTTGGCCAAGGGATCGAGAATGCGTCAACCCTGTTTGGGTTATCCCGAAAGGACAGGGAAAAGAATTGATCTACTTGTCTGTTCGATTTTGAGGCAAACAGATCCAGGATTGGAGTGCCCCATTTTTCACACAGAAGTTGGAAGACCCTCTTGTTCAGGGACCATTCTTCCTGACTTTAGGGGTTGTCTGCTCAGGAAGTCTGCCAGCTGATTCTCTTTTCCATTGAGATGGACTGCCGAAATTGAGTTTACCCAGACCTGTGCCCAGGAGAACAAAAGGTAAGATGTGTGGTTGAGGTTTTTGCTTCTTGTGCCCCCCTGCTTGTTCACATAGGTCACTGCCCTACTGTTGTCCGATAAAACTTTTACGTCTTTTCGTTGTATGGCTGATGAAAAGGCTTTTAGGGCCAGGAAAATTGCTTGAAGTTCTCTACAGTTTGAAGACATGGGAAGGTCCGACTGTTTCC
The DNA here is from genome assembly GCF_905171765.1 of Bufo bufo. Lineage (NCBI taxonomy): Eukaryota > Metazoa > Chordata > Amphibia > Anura > Bufonidae > Bufo > Bufo bufo. Next base: position 56,625,876 of record NC_053393.1, read on the forward strand.
AAACTCCCTGTACAACTAGGTCTCCGCAATGAGCTCCCCAGCCTGAAATGCTTGTGTCGGTGGTAATCACAATTAGGTTCTGTGGTCTCCATTGGACTCCTTGAGCAAAGTGATCCTTCTTTAACCACCAGCCTAGGGTCGTTTTGATCTGAAACGGGAGTGACACTTTTCTGTCCAGCGAAAGGGAGCTTTTGTTCCAAGTTGATAACAGAAAATTTTGAAGAGGCCTGCTGTGGGACTGTGCCCATTCGACAGAGGGAATGGTTGAAGTCATCAGCCCCAGGACAGCCATAATTTGTCTGAAGGAGACTTTCGGTAATGACCAGAATGACAGGATTCCTAACCTCAGGTCCTGAATTTTTTCCTCTGGGAGAAAAGAAGTCATTACCTGGGAATCCAGGAGAACTCCTAGAAATTCTTTCCTCTGGGTAGGAATGAGGTCCGATTTTTCTAGGTTTAATATCCACCCCAGGTAATGAAGTGCATTTTTGACTACCTGTAAGTCGCTGAGCAGGTTTTCCGGAGAATGAGCAGCTATCAGGAAGTCGTCCAGATAGGGGATGAACAGGATCTTCTGCTGATGGACGTAAGCCGATACTTCCACCATGACTTTCGTGAACACCCGAGGGGCGGATGAAATGCCGAAAGGAAGTACCTGGAATTGAAGATGAAGGAGACGGCTGCCCATATAGATTGCAAACCTCAAATACTTTTGATGTTCTTTGCAGATGGGGACGTGATAGTAGTTGCGTTGGCCAGGTCGAGCGTCACCATATAGCAGTTTTGGTACAGTAGGTTGATAGTGGATTTTATTGTTTCCATTTAGAATTTTTTGTAGGAAACATGTCTGTTTAGGTCTCTTAGGTTTATGATTGCCCTGTAGGAGCCGTTAGTTTTTTTCACCAGAAAGACCGGTGAATAGAAACCTTCCCCTTCCTGATCCCGGGGCACTGTTGTCACCGCCTGTTTTGAGAGCAAGGACTGAATCTGTATTTCTAGAAGGGACTGGTTTTTTATGCACATTTTCTTGTTTATGTAGAATCTTTTTGGTGGAGGGGAAGCGAATTCTATTTTGTACCCAGATCCAAGACCCATGGATATTTTGTAATTTTTTCCCAGGCTGGGAGGAAGTTTTTGAGTCTTCCTCCCACCGGGCTGCTGGCGCCATTGTCCGGGTTGCTTGGAAGATTTGTCCGGGTTGAAGAGAAAGCCTCTTTTCCTGTGTTTTGGTCTACCTTTCTTTTGGGGACGAAAGGACCGGCGGTTATGAAAGAATTTAGCTTCTGATGGAAAACCTTTTTTCCTGTCTGAGGCTTTGTCCAGGATATCATCCAGGACAGAGCCAAAGAGCCTGTCTCCTTCACAGGGAATACTACATACAGTAGTTTGTTCTTAGAGGTGTTATCCCCTGAACATGACCGTAGGCATATAGACATCCTGGCTGAATTAGCCAAGGCGGCCGATCAGGCTGACAGCTTTACCAGATCAGAAGAGGCGTCTGAGAGAAAACTAGAGGCCTGCTTAAGGATTGCGGTCAGCGGCATAGAAGGGGTTAATCTGCAGCGATCGCCAATACGGGGGGGTCACAGGATCCCCTTCGGCATTGATCCAGGGTGCCTGCTGATTGATTTCAGCAGGCACCCAGTTCCGATCACCGCCCGCCAAATGCTGACCGAGTGAAGGCGGATTCTCAACAGACGGGATCCATTTTTTGGGGTGTTATTGTTCTGATGGATCAGAAAAAGGGCAAAATAATCAGTGACGTCAACACAATTTCACTGCTGACACCCTCTCCACTCTGTCGGGGGGCTCTACTTATAAGCGTATAGCTTATAAGTATAAGCGCTTAATAGAACAGGTTCTGTAGACATCTATGTGGAATCAGCTGACGACGGGGTAAAAGGAGTGCGCTCTTTCACGCTACAGAAGGATCTAAGGCCTCTGCACGGTTCTTTATACCTGGCACTAACATTGACCTGTAAGGCTGAGTTCACAGTTGAGTTATTTGTTCTGTTTTGGCCCCGTAACTGCCCAAATAAGTGAAGTGTGCAGTGATTCTGAGAGCAACGCCTGTCATGTGCGTGTCATACTGACTCACAGTATTGTTTCACTACTACAGCAGACTCCCTAAGCAGACTCCCTTACTGCAAGGCACAGTGTTCTACACCACTATACAGGCTCTCTGCAGCCAGGAAATAGCTGTTTTTTTAACGCGATTCGCTGCAAATATATTCGGATTGAATAAAATCTTTTCGGAAAAATCAGCAAACCAGCCAAATCGATTTTTTTTTTTAAATTCGCTCATCTCTACATATAATACTTCTCTTGCTGAGGGAACTGAAAATGACAGATGAAGGGTCAGGACATGTGGCAGCACAGGGCCTGCTTCCGGGCAATGCCAACTAAGCGTCATGTCAGAGGAACCCACCAACTCTTGGCTCGCAATATCTGATGTCACTTGCGACAACGTCGAAGACAGAGTCATCCATTGAAGCACCGCTGGGTTGCTGGTCAAGATACAACTGCTAGATGACACCGGGAGCTGATGCCTCTCGCTATGACTCCTGCTGCCAACCCCCTTCTTCTGTTGCCTGCGACAGAAACATTTTGCCCACTGCCTGTTCCCTTTGAAGGGCCTGTCATCTGTTTGTCTGTCATACTGTATAATAAAATAATTAAATTCAAATAATACACCTTAAAAAAGGGTGTAGTACAATGTTACTTTACTGCTGAATGGCAATTAAGACATATATATTTTTTTTATGATTAATAAACTCCCCCTTCCCCCCAAAATAATAATGACAATACAATGCAGAAGGTCAATTAACCACTTCCCATCTGGGCCATTTGCCCCCTTCCTGACCAGGTCTAATTTTGCAAAACTGATATATCTCACTTTATGTGGTAATAACTTTGGAACGCATTTACTTATCCAAGTCATTCAGAGATTGTTTTCTCGTGACACATTGTACTTCATGATAGTCATAAATTTGAGTCAAAATATTTCACCTTTATTTATGAAAAAATCCCAAATTTACCAAAAAATTTCAAAAAATTCTCAATTTTCTAAATTTCTATTTCTCTGCTTTTAAAACAGAAAGTGATACCTCATAAAATATTTATTACTTAACATTACCCATATGTCTACTTTATGTTGGCATCATTTTGGAAATGTCATTTTATTTTTTTAGGACGTTAGAAGGCTTAGAAGTTTAGAAGCAATTCTTCAAATTTTTAAGAAAATTGCCAAAACCCACTTTTTAAGGACCAGTTCAGGTCTGAAGTCACTTTGTGGGGCCTACATGGATAAATGACCCCATTGTAGAAACTACACCCCTCAAGTTACTTAAAACCGATTTTACAAACCTCGTTAACCCTTTAGGCATTCCACAAGAATTAAAGGAAAATGGAAATCAAATTTGTAAATTTCACTTTTTTTGCAGATTTTCCATTTTAATCCAATTTTTTCTTTAACAGCCAAACAAAACTCAATATTTATTACCCAGATTCTGCGGTTTACAGAAACACCCCACATGTGGTCATAAACTGCTGTATGGGCACACGGCAGGGCGCAGAAGAAAAGGAACTCCACATGGTTTTTAGATGCCATGTCCCATTTGAAGCCCCCCTGATGCACCCTTACAGTAGAAACTCCCAAGAAGTGATCTCATTTGGAAACTAGGGGATAAGGTGCCAGTTTTATTGGTACTATTTTTGGGTACATATGATTTTTTGATCATTCATTATAACACTTTATGGGGCAAGGTGACCAAAAAATTGGTTGTTTTAGCACAGTCTTTATTTATTTATTTTTACAGCGTTCACCTGAGGAGTTCTGTCAAGTGACATTTTTATAGAGCAGATTGTTATGGACGTGGCGATACCTAATATGTATACTTTTTCTTATTTATTAAAGTTTTACACAATAATAGCATTTTTGAAACAAAAAAATGTGGTTTTAATGTGTCCATGTTCTGAGAGCTATAGCTTTTTTATTTTTTTAGAGATTTTCTTATGTAGGGGCTCATTTTTTGCGGGATGAGGTGACCGTTTTATTGGTACCATTTTGTGGGACATACACCTTTTTGATCACTTGGTGTTGCACTTTTTGTGATGTAAGGTGACAAAAATTGCTTGTTTTGACACCGTTTTTTTGCTTTGTTTTTTTTACGGTGTTCACCCGAGGGGTTAGGTCATGTGATATTTTTATAGAGCTGGTTTTTACGGATGCGGCAATACCTAATATGTATACTTTTTTATTTTTTTCACTTTAACACAATAATAGGATTTTTTACACCAAAAAATTGATGTTTTAGTGTCTCCATGTTCTAAGAGCTATATTTATTTTTATTTTTTGAGAGATTTTCTTATGTAGGGGCTCATTTTTTGCGAGATGAGGTGACGGTTTTATTGGTACCATTTTGTGGGACATAAGCCATTTTGATCACTTGGTGTTGCACTTTTTGTTATGTAAGGTGACAAAAATGGCTTTTTTATGTAAGGTGACAAAAATGGATTTTTTTTTTTATGGTGTTTATTGGACTGGGTCGATTATGTTATATATTTATAGAGCAGACCGTCACAGACGCGGCAATACCAAAAATGTCTATTTTATTTTATTTTTTCTATTTTTAACATTTTTTTTTCATTCCTTACTCGGGGAATTCATTTTTTTACATGTGAAACCTTTTTTTTTATTTTATTTTTCCAACACTTTATTTTTATTTATTTTATTTTACACTTTTCGTCCCCCATAAAGTCATACAAGACCTCTGGGGGACATTTTCTTCACTTTTTCATTTTTTTTTCACTGTTGATTTCTCCTGTAACTGGGGCTGACATAGTAGCCCCAGTTACAGGAGAAATAAACCCCCAGAGAGGCTGTACAGCGCAATCCTGTGCTGTACAGCCTCAGTGCAGGGCTGATCGAGGTCTCTGAAAGACCTCACACAGCTCCTGCACTCTCTGGTCCCGGCGGTCACATGACCACCGGGCCGGAACAGGAAGCGCATAGCGCTTCCTGCATTGTATACACATTGTATACGCAGCGATCTAGAAGGCAGGGACACCTGGGCACTGTCCCTGCCTTCTCTAAGGGTTGCCCTGCTGTCACTGACAGCGGACAACCCGATCAGCAGCTGCACGATTAGCGATTAGCGTGCAGCTGCAGTTTCTGAATGGACGTTTTGGAACGTCCATTCAGAAATAGAGAACCACCCCCCAGACGTTTATAGTCAACGTGCGGACGTGGGGTGGTTAAGGCTACTTTCACACTAGTGTTTTTTGTGGATCCATCATGGATCTGCAAATACGCTTCCGTTACAATAATACAACCGCATGCATCAGTCATGAACGGATCCGGTTGTATTATGTCTTCTATAGCTAAGATAGATCCGTCCTGAACACCATTAAAAGTCAATAGGGGACGGATCAGTTTTCTATTGTGTCAGAGAAAACGGATCCGTCCCCATTGACTTACATTGTGTGTCAGGACTGATCCGTCTTGCTCCGCACCATATCGCGGATAGAAAAACGCTGTCAGTGATGGGGAGGCAGCCAAATGGAACAGAATGCATTCTGGTGCACTCAGTTTTGTTCAGTTCAGTTTTGTCCCCATTGACAATGAATGGGGACAAACTGAAGCGTTTTCTTCCTCTATTGAGATCCTATGATGGATCTCAATAGCAGAACTGAAAACGCTAATGTGAAAGTACCCTAAGATGTGCTCTTTTTCCTAAAACTACATCCAAAAATCACAATTCATCGAAGAACGGCTAATATCTTTTCTATTAATACACCCTGTAAATAGCTGGCAGCCATAACTTTTTATATTTCGGTCTACCCAGCTGTATGAGGTCTTGTTTTTTTGACGGAACAAACTGTCATTTCTATTGGTACCATTTTTGGGGTGCACTTTATTGATCACTATTATTCAACTTTTTTGGGCGTACAAGGTGACAAAAAAATGGCAAAATTCATGTTTTTAATGTTTTTTTCCCTTTGCAAAGAAACCTGTTATGGTTATTTTTTATTGTTTGTATATTTCATATATATATATTTGGGAAAGGGAGGTGATTTGAACGTTTAATATTTTTATTAGTTTTATTTGTTTTAAAAATAACTTTTAACCCCCTTAGGGAGCGAGAAACTGGGATCATTTGATACCTTTTCCCTTTCACCCTAAGGGCTCATGCACACGACCGTATGCCCTCCCAGACACATGGTCCGTGAGTGGGCCATATGTCCCGGAGAGGCATACATCGTGCGCACGGGAGCGCACAGCATCATAGGTTACTATGATGCTGTGCGCAAAGGGACGCCCGCGGGGCTATTGTCCCACACTCATAATATCATATAAGTGCAGGACAATAGTCCCGCGGGCGGCCCGATGTGCACAGCGCCATAGTAACCTATGATACTGTGCGGTCCCCTGCGCACAATGTATGCCGCTCTGGGACATATGGCCAGCTCATGGACCATATGTCTCGGAGGGCATACGGTCGTGTGCATGAGCCCAGAATAGATATCTATTAGAGTGAATGGGATTCTTATGCTCTATCTGCTGAGTTGTGCCTTGTGCACAGCTTAGCAGGCAGCTTACCATGACAGGCCTGGGAACCTTTAGCAGGCCCCAGGCTGTCATGGTAACCAATCGGAGCCCTGTCATTTGACTGCAGGGGCTCAGATTGGAAGGCAGAGGGAGCCGTATCCCTCTGTCTAACCTCACAGATGCCGCAATCGCTTTTGAATGCGTCATCTAAAGGGTTAAATGACCAGTTTCTGCGTCATTGCTGATCCTAGTCATTGCGGCCGACTGCCTGCTTCATACAGTCCATTGCGCATAATGCTGTATACAGGGGCGTAGCTAGAACTGACTGGGCCCCACAGCAAATTTTAGTATGGGCCCCCCCCCTCCAACTTAATGGACACACTCATACACGAGCTCACCACTTGCATGGACACACTCAAACACACACTCACCACATATATAGACGTACTCAAACACACACTCAGCATATATATATATAGACACACTCAAACACACACTCACCACATATATAGATGCACTCATACATGCGGTCACCACATATATTGACGCACTCATACACGCGCTCACTACTTACATGGACACACTCAAACACACTCACCACATACATAGATGCACTCATACACACGCTCACCACTTACTCATACACGCGCTCACCACTTACATAGATGCACTTTTGCATACACTCACCACTTACATGGATGCACTCATACACACGCTCACCACTTACATGGATGCACTCATACATATGCTCAGGATTTACATCGATGCACTCATACATACACTTACCACATACATGGATGCACTCATACATACACTCAGCACCTACATGGATGCACTCATACATACACTCAGCACCTACATGGATACACTCATACATACACTCACCACTTACATGGACACACTCAAACACACACTCACCACATACATTGACACACTCAAACACACACTCACCACATACTGTACATAGACACACTCATACACACACTCACCACTTACTCATACACGCGCTCACCACTTACATGGATGCACTCTTACATACACTTACATGGATGCACTCATACACACACTCACCACATACATGGATGCACTCATACACACACTCACCACATACTGTACATAGACGCACTCATACACGCACTCACCACTTACTTATACACGCGCTCACCACTTACATGGATGCACTCATACACACGCTCACCACTTACATAGATGCACTCTTACATACACTCACCACTTACATGGATGCACTCATACACGTGCTCACCACTTACATGGATGCAGTCATATACGCGCTCACCACTTACTCATACACGCGCTTACCGTATACATTGACACACACACACATACACATGCTCACCATTTACTCATACACGTGCTCACCACTTACATGGATGCACTCATACACGCGTTCACCACTTACATAGATGCACTCTTACATACACTCACCACATACATGGATGCACTCATACACACACTCACCACATACATGGATGCACTCATACATGTGCTAACCACATACATGGATGCACTCATACATATGCTCAGGATTTACATCGATGCACTCATACATACACTTACCACGTACATGGATGCACTCATACATACACTCAGCACTTACATGGATGCACTCATACATACACTCAGCACCTACATGGATACACTCATACATACACTCACCACCTACATGGATACACTCATACATACACTCACCACTTACATGGATGCACTCATACAAGCATTCACCACTTACATGGACACACTCAAACACGCACTCACCACATACATGGACACACTCAAACACGCACTCACCACATACATTGACACACTCAAACACACGCGCTCACCACTTACATGGATGCACTCTTACATACACTCACCACTTACATGGATGCACTCATACACACGCTCACCACTTACATGGATGCACTCATATACGCGCTCACCACTTACTCATACACGCGCTTACCGTATACATTGACACATACACATGCTCACCATTTACTCATACACGTGCTCACCACTTACATGGATGCACTCATACAGGTGTTCACCACTTACATAGATGCACTCTTACATACACTCACCACATACATGGATGCACTCATACACACACTCACCACATACATGGATGCACTCATACACACACTCACCACATACATGGATGCACTCATGCACACACTCACCACATACATAGATGCACTCATACACACACTCACCACATACATGAATACACTCATGCACACACTCACCACATACATGGATGCACTCATACATGTGCTAACCACATACATAGATGCACTCATACACGCACACACACCACATATATAGATGCACTCATACACACGCTCACCACTTACATGGATGCACAAATACACACTCACCACTTAGGGCTTGTTCACATCAGCGTTATGGATTCCGATTTTGTTTCCCGTTATAACATGGTTATAAGGAAATCCACAAGACGGAAGTCAAAACGGAAGCCTTTAAGAGGCATTCCGTTTTGATCCTTTATAATACAAGTCTATGGCCAGCATAATAGATCCGTCTTGGTTTCCATTATGTAGGAGTCCAGTCCAGCATAACGGAAAGCTGGACAGATTCATTATGCTGCCCATAGACTTGTATTATGATGGAATGCAAAACTGAAGCCTTTAAAAGGAATTCCGTTTGGCTTTGCATCATTAAAGAAGTCTATGGGAATCATAATGGATCCGTCTGGTTCCCATTATGCAGAACGGAAAAAAAGTCCTGTCGACAGGACTTTGTTTCCTGTTTTGCATAACGGGAACCAGGACGGATCTGTTATGCTGCCCATAGACTTTTATTATAAGGGATCAGAACGGAATGCCTCTTAAAGGCTTCTGTTTTGACTTCCGTCTTATGGATTCCATTATTTTCTGTTATAACCATGTTATAACAGAAAACAAAAACGGAATCCAGAACGGTGATGTGAACCCGCCCTTACATGGACGCACTCATACACACCTTTATCACATACATAGACGCACTCATAAATGCGCTCCTTACATACATGGATGCACTCATACACAGTCACTACATACATGGATGCACTTATACATGAGCTCACCACATATATATATATATATATATATATATATATACACACACACATACACACAAACATAGTTATACACTTATACACCTAATATTACACACAGAAACCTTACCTGTAGATAGCTGACGTCTGATCCAACCTTGCGAAGTAGGTGCCATCACCACTGTGCCATCCATGGACAGCAGTGGAGGGGTTAATTAGGGGTCAGAGAACAGGACACATGGGGAGGGAGGGGGGCATGCATGGTTGAGTAGTATGTAGTACCTGCTTCTATAAAGTACAGCACAGCAGTACATAGGGGAAGCCTGTAGATCTAATAAAAACATTCAGTACTGTGTCGGGGCCCCTTCTAAGCTTGGGCCCTGAAGCAGTCACTTCCCCTGCTTCCCTGATAGCTACGCCACTGGCTGTACATGTACGACAATATGCGTTAAGGGGTTAAATTCCTGGAAAGCCCCTTTAAAACCAAGTTTGCTGTTATGACCAGCGGGTGAGAACCCACTGCCCCACGTGACCAACTTCCTCTGAGGACGATGTCTGAGCACACCTCTCGTTCTTCACACATACATCTGATGGTGAGGAGAGACTTTCCCGAGGTGTGTACCAGGTGCTACCTCAAAGGGGAATTGGAACACGAGGTAATCGGGACCAGAGTATGAACCCACTGGACTGAACTCAGGGTGACAATACACCTAGTGGATGCTGGGAGGCCAGAGGCTGATCAGATAAAAGCTTAGTAAGGGTATGAAGGCAGAAGTCAGGGCAGGCGGCAGTCAGGCAATGTCCATATATGTAGATCAGGGTCTGGGCAGGCGGCAATCAGGCAAAGTCCGTGAAACATAATCCAAATTTCATTACACTGAATGACAAGAACCAAGAGAACACCTTAGCTCAAACAGGAAACTAGACAAGCTAGGAAACTCAGACGCCTTCCCGTAGAAGGAGGTGCCTCTAAATACCTACTGCAGGCCAGCCATAGGCAGGGGTGATTGGAGCTGTGGGCATGATGCCTCACATAAGGAAAAGAGACACGCCCGCACTCACCCTAAATACACACAAGGAACTCTGAGCCAGGGAGCAAGCTCTGCTGAGGGCCAGAAGACAGATATGCTGGTGGCAGGAGTGCAAACAACAGCTAAGAACCCCGCTGCCTACACCTGTCACCATGGCGTGCAGCTACGAGGAGGAGTGAGGGAGCCTGGCGCCCGTACCTCGGTGTTGGGGACAGAATCGCAGACATAGGAAGCCAGGTCAACATTTGCTATCCCAAACTAAAAAGAAAGTCAAGTGGCACTAATATAACACCATCAGGATGATTCTAAAAAGTTCTACAATAAATTGTAAAACATGTCTGCAATTTTTCACAATGTAAGGAGTTGCACACACTGTATGAATAAGAAACACAATACATCAGACTGTTCAAACAGTCAATTAAACTTTACAACATAGAAAACAAACCCCCGGGGACGACAGATCAATGATCTATTCATATCTCTTTATAGAAATAAGTAAACAGCAGATGTGCTTTATGAATTAATCACATTTAAAAGGACTCCCCAGTGATTACCAACTTCATGAATAACATGATGTACAGTATGAATGATCATCATTCCTGTGATAACTATCAAACAAAACAGATTGAACACTTGACATTCTATCCATTCTGGTCAGCAATAATTATAACTCATCCTCCATGTACCCATAATAATTCAGATTTTTACTGAGTCCCCTTGGATTAAGCATGCCAAAATAAGATTCATTACAGCGTTTCTTCTGTGGATAAAAGTGAGATTTTTTTTCCTTTATGTAAGGCTGGTGAACTCTATCACCGTTATTTTTTCCTTCTTCTGATCCGTCAGAACAGAAAGATAAAGAAGAAAATGAATCCAGTAAAAAAGAAATTGATCCTCTGTATCAGTTATGCACATTTGGCATCCGTTTGAGCCATTTCCGTCTGAGACCCGTTTTTTTCTGGTCCTGCATGCAATACTTTTTTTTTTCATCTAAGAAAACGGATCTCAGACGGAAATATCTCAAATCTGCATAACTGATGCAAAGGATACATATTTTTACTGGATCCATTTTTTTTCCTGTTCTTCTGACGGATCAGAATGGGAAATAAATAGGAGATGTGACCCCAGCCTTAGGTAGCAGAGAGACTCCACTCTCCGTGTATGTGTATATATGTGTGGGAAAAAAACGGAAAGTTAATAGTTTATTTTTATCAATTACTAAAATGCAAAGTGAATGAACAAAAGAGAAATCTAAAAGCATGCTGGAGGTTATTTGTCGGTTCGGGGCTGCATTTCAGCAAATGGAGTTGGGGATTTGGTCAGGATTAATGGTGTCCTCAATGGCGAGAAATACAGGCAGATTCTTATCCATCATGCAACACCATCAGGGAGGCCTCTGATTGGCTCCAATTTTTTTCTGCAGCAGGACAACTACCCCAAACATATAGTCAATGTCATTCAGAACTATCTTCAATGGAAACAACAAGGAGTCCTTGAATGGAAGAACAAGGAGTCCTTGAAATGATGATGTGGCCCCTCAGAGCCTTATCTCAGCATCATCCATGGGATTACATGAAGAGACAGAAGGATTTGAGCCTAAATCCACAGAAGATATGTGGTTAACAACCTCTCTGCCAAGTACCTTCTAAAACTGTGTGCAGTGTACTTAGAAGAATTGATGTTGTTTTGAAGGTAAAGGATGATCACACCAAATATTGATTGGATTTAGATTTCTCTTTTGTTCATTCACTTTGCATATTGATAATTTAGCACATCTATTTTTGAAATAATTCTTACCTTGCCTACAACTTTATTGTCTATATATATATATATATATATATATATATATATATATACAGTACAGACCAAAAGTTTGGACACACCTTCTCATTCAAAGAGTTTTCTTTATTTTCATGACTATGAAGGCATCAAAACTATGAATTAACACATGTGGAATTATATACATAACAAACAAGTGTGAAACAACTGAAAATATGTCATTCTAGGTTCTTCAAAGTAGCCACCTTTTGCTTTGATTACTGCTTTGCACACTCTTGGCATTCACTTGATGAGCATCAAGAGGTAGTCACCTGAAATGGTCTTCTAACAGTCTTGAAGGAGTTCCCAGAGATGCTTAGCACTTGTTGGCCCTTTTGCCTTCACTCTGCGGTCCAGCTCACCCCAAACCATCTCGATTGGGTTCAGGTCCGGTGACTGTGGAGGCCAGGTCATCTGGCGCAGCACCCCATCACTCTCCTTCATGGTCAAATAGCCCTTACTTTCAAAGTTTTCCCAATTTTTCGGTTGACTGACTGACCTTCATTTCTTAAAGTAATGATGGCCACTAGTTTTGCTTTACTTAGCTGCTTTTTCTTGCCATAATACAAATTCTAACAGTCTATTCAGTAGGACTATCAGCTGTGTATCCACCTGACTTCTCCTCAACGCAACTGATGGTCCCAACCCCATTTAAAAGGCAAGAAATCCCACTTATTAAACCTGACAGGGCACACCTGTGAAGTGAAAACCATTTCAGGGGACTACCTCTTGAAGCTCATCAAGAGAATGCCAAGAGTGTGCAAAGCAGTAATCAAAGCAAAAGGTGGCTACTTTGAAGAACCTAGAATATGACATATTTTCAGTTGTTTCACAATTGTTTGTTATGGATATCATTCCACATGTGTTAATTCATAGTTTTGATGCCTTCAGTGTGAATCTCCAATTTTCATAGTCATGAAAATAAAGAAAACTCTTTGAATGAGAAGGTGTGTCCAAACTTTTGGTCTGTACTGTATATAAATATATATATTGGGGATTCGCTCTGGTAAACAGGATAAGCGGACGCAGTATAGAGGCACCAACCAGTTTGCAAACCAAAAGTTCAGTGTTCAGAGATGTCTTGGCGACGAACCACGGGCACCGGGTGCGGCTTTAACCAGACTTTTGCCTGGGGCTCAGTGACAATATCATGGTGGGTTACGGAAGGGCATTCACGGAGGTCAGAGAACACATCCGTGTTCCAACTAACGAACTCCCTGGCCCCCTGAGTCTGTTTAGCGGAAAAGGTTGTCAGCAATCTTTTCTATGGCAGCCGCTTCCCCTGTAGCAGAGGCACCGGAATCTCTTCCCCTAGATAAACCGGCTGCAGGCTTTTCTCAGTACAGGTCTACCTAACCTTCCAAAGTTTTAATAAATTTACATGGTAGACCTGCCTCGGCTTTTGCCGACCTGGCTAACGTACCTTGTAATTTGTGTCTCCAACTTTCTCTGATGTTTTGTAGGGCCCCTGCCACCTAGCGAGGAACTTACTGTCGACAGGAGGCCCAAAAGCCAAAACCGGATATCCCCGGCTACAGTTACGGACCCCAGATGCTTGATTATAGGCCAGATTCTGTGGGATTGTCTAACCCTCACCCACCGGACCTACCGTGGGCCCCTCCACCTTGGGTTTCTGGTGTTCTAGCACCTCAACTGGGCCAGGCCTCGTTACTTTCCCTATCTCCCGGGAATCAGTATGTACAACGTCGGCCACAGGGCTGGGAACAACAGAAAGTCTCTTCCTAGTATCACTTTTTAGTGCATGCTGGTGGTTACGGCCACCTCATGGATCCGACTGCCGACACACGTGCTTAGAAACACCAGAGCAGTGGGGTACTCGGTGGGTTGAACCAAGGAAGCCCTCACAAGGGTCAGCCAACTCCCTGAGTCCAGCAGAGCCAAACGGGAGTGACTCCCACCTCCACCTGACACAAAGGTTCGTTATTGAGAGTTTCTGGAGGCACTGACCATTCTGGCATACCATGACTGTCGATACCCAAAGTTTATGTCCATGGGCTCGACCAGGTGGGGCTCATGACACCTTATAGTAGTCTGCCGCTTACTCGTCCGGTAAATCAAAGTAAACCTGTTGGGGTCCTGATGTCAAGAATGCCCACTGGTCTCGGGGTAGACTCTCCCTCATGGCCACCTTCTCGAACACCACCAGGTAGGTTTCAACGTCATCTGTCGGTGCCATCTTGGGGATCGCCGTGCGGACCGCTTTCTGGGCCTCGTGGACTCCCTGAGATACTCCTGTCTTCTCTAAGACCATCACATGTTGCAGCAGTCGCTTGTTTGTTTCTTGCTGTCGCTGATTAGCCTCTAGCAGTTGTTTATTAGTCTCCTGCTCCTGCTCCATGGCCTGTTGTTGCCTTAGGTTGACCTGCACCAGCTGCTTCATCATCTCCTCCATCTTGTCCCGTGATGCTGGTTGCAACTTAGCAGGCCTAATCCAGGACATACAGCAGAGCCTGAAAAAATGCAACAAAAATATTTCAGCTTTACGACAGCCTTACTGCGTTCGCCCGCATCCTCCACCAATTGTGGGGATTCGCTCTGGTAAACAAAATAAGTGGACACAGTATAGAGGCACCAACCAGTTTGTAAACCAAAAATGCAGTGTTTATTTACACGTTAGAAAGTTCACAGAACAAAAAAACACTTTTAAGCAAAAAAGTCACCTTGCAGTATTGGTGTCAGTTCACACCATGCGGCCTGTTCTGCCAACAAGAGTCCATCAGCAGGCTTTAGTCGGCCTGTTTCCCCTCACATGGGTCTCGGCCCTCCACCCCGACACAAGCCTCAGATCCCAATACAGAGATCCCCTCTGCATGAACCCAGCTGTCTTTTAAAGGCAGCTAGGTGCTAACAAAAACCTGGACTAGCACCTGCGATCCAGTCCAGTGTTTGACCTTACCTGACTGCTAATTAGTCCAGCAGCACACACTGGGATGAAAATACCTGCCTCCACATACAATTCCCTTTACTGTGTCACTATATATATATATATACACTGCTCAAAAAAATAAAGGGAACACTTAAACAACACAATGTAACTCCAAGTCAATCACACTTCTGTGAAATCAAACTGTCCACTTAGGAAGCAACACTGAGTGACAATCAATTTCACATGCTGTTGTGCAAATGGGATAGACAACAGGTGGAAATTATAGGCAATTTGCAAGACACCCCCAATAAAGGAGTGGTTCTGCAGGTGGTGACCACAGACCTCTTCTCTGTTCCTATGCTTCCTGGCTGATGTTTAGTTCACTTTTGAATGCTGGCGGTGCTTTCACTCTAGTGGTAGCATGAGACGGAGTCTACAACCCACACAAGTGGCTCAGGTAGTGCAGCTTATCCAGGATGGCACATCAATACGAGCTGTGGCAAGAAGGTTTGCTGTGTCTGTCAGCATAGTGTCCAGAGCATGGAGGCGCTACCAGGAGACAGGCCAGTACATCAGGAGACGTGGAGGAGGCCGTAGGAGGGCAACAACCCAGCAGCATGACCGCTACCTCCGCCTTTGTGCAAGGAGGAACAGGAGGAGCATTGCCAGAGCCCTGCAAAATGACCTCCAGCAGGCCACAAATGTGCATGTGTCTGCTCAAACGGTCAGAAACAGACTCCATGAGGGTGATATGAGGGTCCGACGTCCACAGGTGGGGGTTGTGCTTATAGCCCAACACCGTGCAGGACGTTTGGCATTTGCCAGAAAACACCAAGATTGGCAAATTTGCCACTGGCGCCCTGTGCTCTTCACAGATGAAAGCAGGTTCACACTGAGCACATGTGACAGACGTGACAGAGTCTGGAGACGCCGTGGAGAACGTTCTGCTGCCTGCAACATCCTCCAGCATGACCGGTTTGGCATTGGGTCAGTAATGGTCTGGGGTGGCATTTCTTTGGAGGGCCGCACAGCCCTCCATGTGCTCGCCAGAGGTAGCCTGACTGCCATTAGGTAGCGAGATGAGATCCTCAGACCCCTTGTGAGACCATATGCTGGTGCGGTTGGCCCTGGGTTCCTCCTAATGCAAGACAATGCTAGACCTCATGTGGCTGGAGTGTGTCAGCAGTTCCTGCAAGACGAAGGCATTGATGCTATGGACTGGCCCGCCCGTTCCCCAGACCTGAATCCAATTGAGCACATCTGGGACATCACGTCTCACTCTATCCACCAACGTCACGTTGCACCACAGACTGTCCAGGAGTTGGCAGATGCTTTAGTCCAGGTCTGGGAGGAGATCCCTCAGGAGACCGTCCGCCACCTCATCAGGAGCATGCACAGGCGTTGTAGGGAGGTCATACAGGCACGTGGAGGCCACACACACTACTGAGACTCATTTTGACTTGTTTTAAGGACATTACATCAAAGTTGGATCAGCCTGTAGTGTGTTTTTCCACTTTAATTTTGAGGATGACTCCAAATCCAGACCTCCATGGGTTAAAAAATTTGATTTCCATTTTTTTTTTTTGTGTGATTTTGTTGTCAGCACATTCAACTATGTAAAGAACAAAGTATTTCAGAAGAATATTTAATTAATTCAGATCTAGGATGTGTTATTTTTGTGTTCCCTTTATTTTTTTGAGCAGTGTATATATATATATATATATATACACTCACCTAAATAATTATTAGGAACACCTGTTCGATTTCTCATTAATGCAATTATCTAGTCAACCAATCACATGGCAGTTGCTTCAATGCATTTAGGGGTGTGGTCCTGGTCAAGACAATCTCTTGAACTCCAAACTGAATGTCAGAATGGGAAAGAAAGGTGATTTAAGCAATTTTGAGCGTGGCATGGTTGTTGGTGCCAGACGGGCCGGTCTGAGTATTTCACAATATGCTCAGTTACTGGTATTTTAACGCACAACCATTTCTAGGGTTTACAAAGAATGTTGTGAAAAGGGAAAAACATCCAGTATGCGGCAGTCCTGTGGCAACCTTGAAATTTTTCCAGAAAATTGAGAATTTATCCAAGAAAATTAATGCAATAACACATGTTTTATTATACACATGTTAATTTCCTTTGTGTGTATTGGAACAACACATAAAAAAACTGAGAAAAAATGGCAAATTGGACATAATTTTTATACAAAACTCCAAAAATGGGCCAGACAAAAATGTCGGCACCTTTTCAAAATTGTGGGTAGTAAACTTTGTTTCAAGCATGTGATGCTCATTCAAACTCACCTGTGGGTTGAATAAAAAATAAATAAAAATCACACCTGAAACCAGATAAAAAGGGGAGAAGTTGACTCAATCTTTGTATTGTGTGTCTGTGTGTGCCAGACTAAGCATGGAGAACAGAAAGAGGAGAAGAGAACTGTCTGAGGACTTGAGAACCAAAATTGTGCAAAAATATCAACAATCTCAAGGTTACCAGTCCATTTCTAGAGATACTGATGTTCCTTTGTCCACAGTGCGCAACATAATCAAGAAGTTTACAACCCATGGCACTGTAGCTAATCTCCTTGCACGTGGACAGAAGAGAAAAATTCATGAAAGGTTGCAACGCAGGATAGTCTAGATGGTGGATAAGTAGCACCAATCGAGTTCCAAAGAAATTCAAGCTGTACTGCAGGCTCAGGGTGCATCAGTATCAGCGCGAACTATCCAATGACATTTGATTTAAATGCAATGCTATGGCAGAAGACCCAAGAGGACCCCACTGTTGACACAGAGAGATAAAAAAGTTAGACTGCAGTTTGCCAAAAATGTACGTAAGTAAGCCAAAATCTAGAGAGTGCAAGGACTGGAATCTGAAGGGATCCATAGGAGACTAGTTGAACAGTGTCCTCCTTGTTTAATAGATAAGCAATTCTATTAGGCCTTGATTCTCGAATAAGCTGTGTAATTCTACTGTTATTGGGGTATCCACCTGCCTGTCACAGTAACTGTTTCACTACCAGATTAGCTATGCATGTTGCTGCAATGCAGTTATGTACTGTACTCCGAGATACACTCTCTCTGCAGGCAAGGATATAATAATAATAATAATAATAATAATAATAATAATAATAATAATAATAATAAAATGCATTTATATAGCGCCACAATATTCCGCAGCACTTTACAAGTTCATAGGGTTCATATACAAAACAAAAATAACTGGATAATATGCAACTGAAACACTAGGAGTCAGGGCCCTGCTCGCAAGAGCTTACAATCTATGAGGAATTGGGGGTGACACATAAGGTAGTTGATTGTGATAAGTAGGATTTGAGCCATTATTGAACTGACAGGAGTGGTGCCCGCCGATCTGCTTAGGGTTTGGGACTACTAGAGGATCGAGTTTAGGCCAGAGGAGTTGGTGGGGGGGAGGTTTAGTCGGGGCTCACCTAGTATCGCTCCTATGGGTGACAAGACACATGCCTAACTTCATATACCAATTACCTAAACACTAACATATGGTAAACATACCTAATAAAGAATGAAGGGTATGGAAGTGGTGGCGCTCCTCGACGCGCGTTTCGCGTATTATCGCTTCCTCAGGAGCTATACTAGGTGAGCCCATTAATATTTCGAACTGCCTATCTTTTTCCCTTTTTATTGAAAGTCTGAGGGAGTAATAGAGGGTGTGTGCAGCTGTTGTTCCCTACTATTATATGATGTCATGATTATGACTTTTTAATATTGGATTTAATAAAAAAGAAAATATTCGTCAAGGTGCTTTTGCGCTCCAGTTTTTGTGGTGGTAATTAGTATATTGAGTAGTGTACCGTCATACTTCTTATGTTGAAGTGTCTTGGACCATTTAGAGATAGAAAAAAAAAAGGCAGTAGCACATTGTCATTTGTGAAGATAAATATACCCAGTTGGGTACAGTAATTGTCAAAGACAAAACTTATACAATAAGCTAACTCAAACCCCCTTTCATCCCCCATGAACCGCACCATACCACACCCATTCCATCCCCCCTACTTTTCCAACCTGCAATAATATACAACCTGCCATAGTTATTGTTAAGTCTCACATTCCAACCAAGCTAGAATCTCGCCATCTTATCTTTACCTACTAGTACTCCCCCCTATTTGATAGGAAAGAAGGCTTCTGGATGGCAGTATCATCAACCATGGTGCCCATATGGAGTCAAACTTTTTAATAGTGCCTCTTTTATAGTATACTCTGCTCTCTAGCCCTATTATAACATTCATATGAGCTATGAACTCCTCTTTGGTTGGTACGGTGTTACTAATCCAATATTTGGCTATTAATTTCCAAACGTGATATAGTATTCTACTTATGCCAATGCTAGGACCCTCTGAGGAATCATCTTGTAGTATGCCCAGTATACATATTTACGGTTCAGCTGATAGTCTTATTTTATATACCTAAAAAAAAACATCCAGTACTGCACTCCAGAAATTAACCAGGGCAGTACATTCCCAAAACATACGCATTATACAGGTATGCGCCTCAGGAATACCACATTTAGGGCAGTTAGATGTGTCACGTATACGCAACCTATGAAGGAACATGGCCATCTTATAGACTCTATGTATCAAATATAGTTGTGATAGTCTGTGCATCTCACACATTGATAACGAGGGGCTCATAAATAGCACCTCCGACCACTGCAAATCAGTTAAGGGACCCAGATCTCGAGACCACTTCTCCTGTACTGATAATGGCAAACGTTGTTGGTGAAATGACAGCAGTAGTTTATAAAAAAACAGAGATCACCCCTTTAGTTTCTCCCCCTCTTCTAATTTGTTCTGCCACCATAGAAGTATGTACTGTATGGTAAGGTCAGTTACCTTACTCTGTTTTGTTAAGGCATGTCGAAGTTGTAGGTATTGGTAGAAAACTGAGTTTGGAAGATCAAACTCAGCTGTTATTTTGCTCAAAACTTTTAATTGCCCCATTAATGTACAACTGTGACATCCAATATATTCCTTTTTTCTCCCAAGTACCAAAACCAGTTAATCCCTTTAATTCTGATAAGTTTTGATTATTCCAGAGTGGAGTAAGGGCATGACATCCCGAAAGTTTCGTCATGTCTTTCAATTTTGCAGATAAGATGTATACTTGGGATATTGTCTGGGGGACGTATTACCGAGCCAATTTCTAGTATATATCCAGGTTGCCTCCCTCCCATCAAATAAGACACCAACTCTCCCACCGGACCCAGGCTGTCCAGTTGACCCATATCAGGGATCTAAACAGACCCTGAATTTTATAGAAATTGCGCATAGGTATCCACACAGGACTATTATGCAGTGTGTAGAGGAACTGTGGCACCAGCACCATCTTAACTACGTTTGCTCGTCCTATGACTGAGAGCGGCAGTTTACACCAACTGGCTACTTTCTTAGTGCTTCTGTCAAGTAATGGAAACAAGTTCATATTAATATAATCTTGCGGTCTAGACAATACCTGCACCCCTAAATATTTGAAGGTTGTATCTATTTGTAAGGGGGCTATCTTCTCTTTGAAGGATTTAGTCACAGGGTATATAGGTAGCATCACTGATTTGTCCCAATTTATGTTTAAGCCAGAATAAGTACCATAAACCATAATTAGTTTAATTACATGTGGCAGTGATTGTTTTACATTACCTAAGAATAGCAACATGTCGTCAGAGTAAAGCGCTATTTATTCCTTTATACATATGTTAGACCCATCACTTTGGGATCCATACATATCATCTGGGCCAAGGGCTCTATAGCCAGCGCAAAGAGCATGGGTGTCAAGGGACAACCCTGTCTTGTGCCCCTCTCCAAGGCGAATGCATCAGATACCAACTCGTTTGTTCGTATACTTGGTTGGCCACACAACAATTGTATCCAAGAAATACATTTACGGCCAAAACCCATCACCTCCATCACCCCCCACAAGAACTTCCACTCGACCCTGTCAAAAGCCTTTGCAGCGCCGAGTGAAAGAATGGCGCGACCCCCCATCTCATTTCTAGACATCTGCAGATTGAGATATAGTTTCCTGATATTAACGGCTGTAGACTTACCCGGCATAAAGCCAGTTTGATTACCATTGACCAGGTTAAGGATCACTTTCACTAATCTATTAGCCAAGACTTTGGCCAAAAGTTTGACATCTGTACATAGCAAGGATATGGGCTGATAGGAGTCTGGACAGGTAGGATCTTTACCAGATTTAGGCAACACTATTATTATTGCCCCTTCCATGGAGTCAGGTAATTTGCCTATTGTTTCTGCCTGTTCAAATGCTGCCAAAAGTTGTGACAATACAAAATCCTTATATTTATTTAGGAATTCCCCTGGTATGCCATCTGACCCTGGAGTCTTCTCATTTGGAAGTCTCTTCACCCTCTCCTCAAGCTCTTCTAAGCTTAGCGGTTCTTCAAGGCTTGCTCTCTGTTCTTCTGTCAGTACTTGCAGTCTCAGAGGTGCGAGAAAGTTCTGAATCTCACTTTCACTATGCTGCAATCTAGTGGAATATAATTGTTTATAGTAATCACTGAATACATTGAGTATGCCTGGACTTTCCGTTATCAAATAACCCATCGTATCTCGGATACACCCTATATAGGAAGAACCCTGTTGAGCCCTAATAATAGTAGCCAGCATATGTCCCACGCTTTCTCCCTCCTCAAAGTACTTTTGTTTCCAAAAGAACCTCTTGCGATCTGCTACCTCCAACTGATGTTCTCTATACAGCTGTTGTGCCTCGACCCAATTAGACCGATTTACTTCTGCAGGGTTTTCTATATATTTACACTCAGTGACAGTGACTCTGGACTTACTGCTCCTACAACAGTTCCCTACTTTTAGATTTGTGCCTTTGAATATGTTTAATGAAAACCCCCCTAACAAAAGCTTTAAAGGCATCCCAGACTAGTATCAGGTATGACGACCCAATATTAAAGGACATAAATTCCTGCATTTCTGCCATTACTCCCAAAGGATCCTGCAAGATTGTCAGCCAGAAAGGGTTTAACCTCCATAGTCTTCTGTTTCTCATGGATTTAGGATTTAGGCTTAATTCTACCCTTATAGGAGAGTGGTCAGAGATACTTCTGGGTAAATACTCAATTGTTTGCACAAGTCTCATTACCTGCTGATTGCCTACTGCTAGGCAATCAGCAGGTAATGAGACATGTGCAAACAATTGAGTATTTACCCAGAAGTATCTCTGACCACTCTCCTATAAGGGACAGTGTGTTATGGGAACTAGAATAGCACGAGAATTGTCAAACTTTAAGATTACACATCCTCCATATGTCACTGAGCTCTGCTTCCATTAGTATTTTTGCCATGTTTGATAACAGCACCTCTTTCGTGTTTGTAACCTCCCAGTGTCTATCCAAGTCGCAATCAAACACCATGTTAAAATCTCTAACAATAAGTGTAGGGGCACCCGGAGACGCAGCCATAAATGCTATCACTTGTTTTAACACCTCTCCTGTGTATGGGGGAGGGATGTATATCAACACAATTAAAAGTGTTGTCTGAAATATCGTACATTGCAGGCATATGTACCTACCATAAGGGTCTATACTTGTCTTAGAACACTGAAAGCTGCTTATGTAGAAGCACACTGACCCCCCCTAGCATGAGTAGAATACGTGGAGTGATATCCATGTCCTATCCATGAACTGTTCATAAAGCATATACATTCCTTTGTCATATGTGTTTCTGATAATCATACAATGGCAAGTTGGAACTGCCGCATCAAATTAAGTACAGCATATCTCTTGGATGCGTCCCCGAGACTCCTCACATTCCAGGCTGACACATTAACCCCCATCATCAAAACCTAGAAATTTATTTTTCTTAACGCTCCCCCTATCTCCCATATCCTTCTGTTAGGGCACATAATATGGAACATTCCCGTAGCACAAGAATAGATACTGGTGTGGTCATGATGCGGTTTCCCAGAACATACAAACAGAATACAATAAAAGAAGCACATTCCCCTTTCAACGCGGGGTTTAGGGCTAACAAACTAGAGTATGCCCAACAACCGTGGGCAAATTGAGCTTATATAAGGCCTATAATGGAGAAATAAAAGGGAAAAAACAGTCTCAGGCCATTTCCCTTCCATTTCACTCTTCTCCTGGATTTGTTTTAGATGGGTAACATATATGCATCCTATTCTATATAAAATAGCAATTTCATATAACAACGCTTTTTTACTGTATTTTCTTTTCCCCCCCTTCACTATGTGGACTCCTAGTACTTGCACTGCAGAATCAAAGTCCCAGACCTCCTAACCACTCTCTATATTAAAGACACATTCTCTCTGAGTTACTTAGCGGTATCGCCGATAGCAGATTCAGTCCCGCTCATTCTCCAGGTATCAGGAGATCATCCAGAAGATGGTGCAGAATCCGGCGGCAGGATTGTTCACTCTAGCCATTGCACTGCAGCGTTGGCCGTATCAAAGACGCGGATCTTTCCTTCCGCCACAACCCTCAGCTTAGATGGGTATAGCATTGAGTATGGTAGCCGGCGTTCCCTCAGATGACGTTTCACTTCTACATATTTTGCTCTTTTTCTTTGCACCTCTGCTGAGAAATCTGGGAAGATGAATACTTTTCTGCCATCTATTAATAAATCCACGTGATCCCTGGCTTTACGCAGAATGGTGTCTCTATCTTTGAATTGCAGCAGCTTGATCAGGATCGGTCTTGGAGGAGCCCCTGGTGGTGGTGACCGGAAGGGCATGCTGTGAGATCTTTCCATAGCAAACATATTAGACAAAGAGTCTTTTCCAAATTTCGCAGTCAGCCATTGCTCAAAAAAGACTACAACGTTTGGTCCCTCCACTTTTTCTGGTATACCCACAAGGCGCAGATTATTCCTGGGGAGTCTGTTTTCTAGATCATCAGCCTTGCTTAGCAGATATGAAACATCATGGGCGACTTTTCCTAGGTCTTTTCTTAGAGGAGGTACTGCATCTTCCAAGCAGCTGACCCGGTCTTCTACTTCTTTAATTCTCTCAAAGACCTTCCTTAAGTCATGTCTAATGAAAGACATATTTTCTTGTAGGTTCCCCAATTGAGTATTGAGGGAAACAAGTGCAGCGCTGCAGTTGGTGACAGCTTTGAAGACATCTGCAATTGTGGGTTCAGTTATTTCTTGTGCTGGTACTGCACTATTGGCTCCCTCAGCAGCTGCCATATTTACTGTGTCCTTTTCATCTGCCACCTGGCCCCTTGTACTTTCTGGACTGTTATTGCAGTTGGTAAGGGGGAGATGCACCAAAAGTCCAGTGCAGTGTTGAGCGAGCATGCTCGGCCGAACTGCTGTTCGGCTCAAGCATTGCTATGCTCGGCAGATGCGAGTGCAATTTAATACAATGAAAGTCAATGGAAGACCCAAGCATCAAACCAGGCACCCCCTGCTCTAAAGAAAAGAGGGTGTCTGGTTCACAAAAAAAGGTTAGAAATTGATGGAAACCCCATCAAAATGGTTTGGAAACAGCATTAAGAGGATAGCTGGATGCATCTTAGACTCCTATTATGTACAACATACAATAGACAACCACACAAAGGATATATGCCAAAAGCCAGATATGTGCAAGCCATTAATCTATCCATTAGACAGATAACAGCCAGCATACCTTACAATGGCAGCCTTGTGCACCATGAGATGTTCCAAACCAGCTCTCATCTGACTGAGAACCAGTAAACCTCAAAGTTGTTTTGCATCTGTTGGATGACTTGGCTGGACCTGCATACCTAGATCAATATCATTAGGGCAACAAAAAGTTTTCTGATTGTCCTAACATAATATTCAATAACCTTTCTATACAGTTTTGTCATGTAAAAACTGATTTGCATAAACATGGGCATACGGGAAAGACATGCAAATGAGCAGAATCTGCCTTGTTTTTCAGCTGTCATAAGACTATGAAACCAATAGATGGCAGCTGAAAAACAAGGCAGGTTCTGATCATTTGCATGTCTTTCCCATATGCCCATGTTTATGCAAATTAGTTTTTACATGACAAAACTGTATAGAAAGGTTATTGAATATTATGTTAGGGCAATCAGAAAACTTTTTTTTGCCCTAATGATATTGATCTAGGTGTGCAGGTCCACCCAAGCAATCCAACAGATGCAAAATAACTTTGAGGTTTACTGGTTCTCAGTCAGATGAGAGCTGGTTTGGAATATCTCATGGTGCACAAGGCTGCCATTGTAAGGTATGCTGGCTGTTATCTGTCCCATGGATAGATTGGTGGCTTGCACATACCTGGCTTTTGGCATATATCTTTTGTGTGGTTGTATATTGTATGTCATAGATAATAGAGATCTAAGACGCATCCAGCTGTCCTCTAAATGCTGATTCCAAACCATTTTGGTGGGGTTTCCATCAATTTCTAACCTTTTTTCATGAACCAGACACCCTCTTCTCTTCCAAGCAGGGGGTGCCTGGGGTTCTCCCATTGACTTCCATTGTGCTTGGTAGAACACACGAGCATAACAATGTGTTTGGCCAGAGCACCTGAGCACTTTGGTGCTCGCTCAACACTAGTCCAGTGTCTCCCCTCTGTGATTTCTCAGAGACACTTGGGGCATCTGCAGGAGCCACTCTAGCAAACTGCTCCAGTCATGCTGCCACCTCCGCTGCCCTTATCCCACTCCAGCGCCATCTTGCCTCCCCTGCCCTGCAGGTCCGCTCTCCCTCCCCTCCTTCTCCTTCTTACTCTGACGTGTCATACTGCTCGTTCCTGGCTGCTCCAGTCTCCCGTACTCAATATCGTCATTCAGGGGACTTGTTCTGTATGAATTGTGGATGCAGTATGATTTGCAGGATTCTCGTCCGGGAGCACGAGTATTAGCATCCTCTTACATGCCGTGCCAGGCCACGCCCCCTTCATTATGAATTAATTAAATCTTGAAAAAATTGTCTGAATCAGTGCCTAAATCAAATTTTTTAAAACTTTGCTCATCTCTACCCACAGGTCACAAAAGATGCTGAAAGTGGTCCCGATTCACATCTATGCATCTTTAGGTATGCCGGATTATGTTCGCTGATACAGCTTGCAGCTTTTCAACAGCTGCGGATAGTGTTTGTTATGTTTTTCGTAAATTCATCCAGGGGATGTGGATTATTAGCGTACACTTTCTGTTTTAAATTTCCCCACAGATAAAAATTGCATGTGGACAAGTCTGTGGAATGAGGTGGCCATAACCCCTTACCCACAGTTCGCTCCTCCGCACACAGTTCACGAACCTGTGCCAGTGAGTCCCGTGAGGTGTGGCACGTTGTCCCATCTTGTTGGAAAAAGCAGCACAGTTTTTTTTCTGGTATTAGTTTGTTGTAAAACTATTCAAAGATGTCCAGGTAAAACTATTCACAGTTGATCTGAAGAAAATTGGGCCTGTTATTCGTGTTCCTGACACTGGGCACCCAACGCCAATTTTCTGGTCATGAAGTGGTGTTTCGTGAGTCAAATTGGGATTTTCAGCGGACCAGTACCTGGTATTCTGGGGGTTTTAATGACCTGATAAATTAAATCATGCTTCGTCCGTCATGAAGTACAGCCAGGGGCGGATTAAGTGCATGATAGGCCCGGGGCTGTTTACCCAACTTGGGCCCCCGCGAAACATCCATGCACACGGCCATTGGATGTTTTGCGGTCCGCATATTGCAGACGCACAAAACATGGATACCAGCCGTGCGCATGCTACTTTGTGCGGAACAGAACTTCCGGCCTCTAATAAAACAGTCTTATCCTTGTCCGGAATGCGGACAAAAATAGGAAATGTTCTATTTTTTTCTTTGCGGAACGGCCACGCGGACATTTCAGTTTTTTTGCGGCCCCCATTGAAGTGAATGGTTCCGCATACGGGCCACAAAAAAAAAACTGAACGGACATGGAAAAAATTTGTATGAAGAGGCTGCGGTGCTTCATGGGTGCCACAGTCTCTTCTTAGGCCATATGGCATCTTCAGACTAAAAAAGAATACCCCAAATTGGGTCCTAAACTGAAAAATTTGGTCGCCAAATTTAAAATACATAAAATTGTAATAAAAAAAGACATGGAGGAGAATACAGCACCACATACCTCTTACATCCAGTGACATCTCCTGTCATGTAGACCTTCTCTTTCCTTTTCTCCTCCATTTGACCCAGACCACCATGGCCAATTCTTTCAGCCGCATCTCGTCTCTACAGTTTGTAACACAGACACGTTAGATTTCTAAATTTTTCCATCAACCTCCTCATCCTGGTGTCCCCACAGTGTCATTCTGCCACCCCCAATACTGTGCCCGTTGTGCTCCCCAATGCCCCAGGAACTATACTGCTGAAAAAATAGTGACCCTAATAGACATAATTGGGGTAATTTATCAAACTGGTGTAAAGTAGAACTGGATTTCCAAAAGAGCTGTCAAATATGAAATGTGAGATCTGATTGGCTGCTATGGGCAACTAAGCCAGTTCTGCGTTACACCAGTTTGATAAATTACCCCAAATGTTCCTATAGTGTCCACAGCAGCTATAATGTCCCCTAGAGTGCCCCCAGTAATAATAACACCCTGTATTGTGCTCCAGGTAATAATCCCTGTATAGTGTCCCCAGAAATAATAGAATTGCCCCTACAGTGCCTCCCCAATAGCAACACCCCCATATAGTAATTTCCACCACACTGCCCCCACATAGTAATCCCCCATAGTAATTTGCCCCCACACAGTAATTTCCCCCACACTGCAATTTCCACCACACTGCCCCCACATAGTAATTTGCCCCCACATAGCAATTTCCCCACACTGTTTCCCCACACAATAGTTTTCCCCACACTGCCCCCACATAGTAATTTGCCCCACATAGCAATTTTCCCACATAGCAATTTCCCCACACTGTCCCCACATACCGTAGTAATTTCCCCACACAGAAATTACCCCACACTGTTCCCACATGGCAATTTCCCCCACACAATAGTTTCCCCCACACTGCCCCCACATAGTAATTTGCCCCCACACTGCCCCATATAGTAATTTGTCCCCACATAGCAATTTCCCCACACTGTCCTCACATAGCAATTACCCCCACACAATAGTTTCCCCCACACTGCCCCATCTAGAAATTTGCCCCCACATAGTAGTCCCTCCCATAATAATTTCCCCCCACACTGCCCCCACATAGCAATTTCCCCCCACACTGCCCCCACATAGCAATTTGCCCCCACACTGCCCCCACATAGCAATTTTCCCCCACACTGCCCCATCTAGTAATTTTCCCCCACATAGTAGTCCATCTCATAATAATTTGCCCCCACACTGCCCCCACATAGCAATTTGCCCCCACACTGCCCCCACATAGCAATTTGCCCCCACACTGCCCCATCTAGTAATTTGCCCCCACATAGTAGTCCCTCTCATAATAATTTGCCCCCACACAGCAATTTGCCCCCACATAGTGTAGTCCCTCTCATAATAATTTGCCCCCACACAGCAATTTTCCCCCACATAGTTTAGTCCCTCTCATAATAATTTTCCCTCACATAGCAATTTGCCCCCACATAGTGTAGTCCCTCTAATAATAATTTGCCCCCACACAGCAATTTGCACCCACCACTGCCCCCATTTGCCCCCCCCCCAAAAGTAGGCACATGAAATAAAAAAATAAAAAAATGAACAAAAAATGAAAAGCTAAATACTCACCTATGTCCAGGGCCAGGCGCTTGCTCGCAGAGGAAGGCGGGATGAGTCAGGCGCGTCACAGTGCTGCGTCCCGGCACAGGCGCGCGATGACGTCATCACACACGCCTGCGCCGGGATTTCACTACCGCATAGGCCTCAGGCCTACAAGGCCTGAAGCCTATGGCGGTGATCGGCGAGGGGACAGGGAGCTATGCGCTTCCATGCCCCGCCGCAGTATGTGGGCGTTCGGGTCAGCGTTGGGCCCCCCAGCGGCGCTGGGCCTGGGGCTGCCGACCCGAATGTCCCTATTGTAATCCGCCACTGAGTACAGCAATGGGTCCAGATGTCTGTCAGCAATGATAGTCAGCAACCAAGTCCAGTAATTTATGCGTTTAGCTTTGTCAGACTCTCTCAGTTCCTGCACACTCGTTATTCGGTACAGTTTCAGGCTTACAGATTTCAGCACTCGCTGATACGTCAATCGTGACACACCAACTTGCTGAGACAGTCTTTGAGTTGATTTTTGGAGGCTACTTGCAATCCGCTGCTTCAGCCGTCCTGATGGATGGAGGCCTCGGTTTCTTCATGTTTGCAACAGAGCGAGGTTGATGCTATTTCCGAACCAGACTCTGAATACAACATTTAGCTGGTGGTTTTGTTCCTGGGTACTTGGTCGGCAAAGGTCTCTTGTGTTTTCTTAATCGATCTGCTTCACACATAGCCTTCCAATCACTATTTGCTGTTCCAGGGAGAACACCATCTTTCTGACACAATAAGTCCACTTTTATCAAACTGAATAAATCAGCCTTTGTTGCCCATAGCAACCAATCAGAACTCTTCCTTAAGTTCCTACAGGGCTCTGAAAAAATTAAAGCTGAGCTCTGATGGTTGCTATGGACAAATAAGACAGATTTATTACTAGTTTAATTTGGAGATATTGGAGGCGGCCAACTTTTTTGCGGGACACCTTGTATCCATACTGCAGCTGCCAACTGTCTTGAATTTGCTGGTACTGTCCCTGATTTTCAGAGGCAAATTAGCGCAGTCCTGGGTATTAAAATGGGTGGGGCTAATGCAAACTCCACCCACAAATAGGTGCTTCTGGGTGAATCCGGGGCACTCCTGGGGGTTGGGGCTTATATTCCCCCGATTTTACCAGCTTAAATGTTTGTAAGAATGTGTATATTGTATAGAAACACACATTTCTGTACTAGTCTCTCTCTCTCTCATATCTGAAATGAATGACAAAAAATGTACAATATACTATTACAGTTCATGAATGAGCAGGAACCTATTGTGCCGATTCCATTCCATCTTATCAGAGATTAGATTGTGTATAAAAGGCTATTTAATAGAAGTGTAGTCAGAATCATTTATTCACCTTGATCTTAGATGACATAATAACCGCACAATCCAGAGGAAGGGTTGGATTGCTTTCTGGGGTAGCATGTGCTAATTTAATTTCATATTCTCTCCCTCTTACATGTGTCAGTGAATGAAGTGCTGCTGTGGAATATTAATTCGATGTCTATTCAGGATATTGAAAAACAGTGATGAATAGTCTTGACCTTTTCAAACTGACTGGCGAGGAAAGCAAAATGTTTTCACTGCATTTTCCCTTGTAAATAATTTTTGCTCCTATTCCAGTTCCTTCGTAGCAGAAGAAGTTGTCTCCAATAAATCATCCATAAAACATCCATGTTTCTACTGAAATGCAAATAATGGGTTGCATTTGTAGTGTCACATCATCATATTGAACAAGTCCTGGTAGAGCGGTGACAACACATGTGAATTAGCATTCTGCAAGCAATGACTTTTTCCCTTATAGATTTCTTATATGCCTAATTATACCCTTCCTGGTTCTTGGCATTAATGTGGATGATACGTCTGTCTTATGTCTAAATATCAATCTTTCAACTCCTAGGAGTCTTAAAAGGCATTTTCTATCATCATGGATTGTCCAGGTCATCTCTCTTAGGAGACGGTTGTCTCACACCCACACAAAAGTTGTCAGTGTTTAATTATTATAGTGCAATATTCTGTCCTGAAGCCAAAATGTAGTAACTTTAGGCTTCTTTTTCATGTTTATATGGTTATGAACTTGAAACGTTTTCTGGTTCTATAAAACTGAGGATAGACCATTGTTGCCAGATTAATGGAAGTCCAACTTTTTGGACCCCTGCCAATCAGTCGTTTGAAGGGTTCTTTGTTTACATTGCTTTGTACACACCAGTGCCATAGATTTAATAGTGGCTGTACTGGGTATTGCAGCTTTTTCTTATTTAAAGGGAATGTGTCCCAAAAATGTTTATTTTTTTTTCTGCCATTTAAAACCAGATAGCAAAACATGTCTTTTTTTCTAATATTTTTTTTATTTTCTGATTACAGACTTAATAATTCTATTTCCTGAACATGAATTATAGGGGCGGCCATCTTGCCTGACCTGTTTTTAATAGCATTTAGAAAGCATTAAAGAAAATTGCTTTACGCCAGCCCCATGGGCCATAGACACAATAGTCAGGAGGGGAACTCATTGATTTCTATGGTAGAGTTTTCCAGGCATGCTGTGTGACCTGTGCAGAGGTGATTGTACAAGGAATGAATAGATAAGCTTTCACTATCACCTCCTGTGAACGGTGTATTCTGTCTTATCTCTACAGAGAGGTTAAATCATTACAAGCAGGATTAGAATGAAAGATAAGCAGATAACTGCAGTAAAGTAATCTGTACAGACCAAGAAGTGGTGCCTATTATTAGTCCTAGTGGCCAGTGCTAGAACTGCATGATTTTTTTTGTTTTTGTTTGAATATAGATATTGACATGGAAAATTAAAAATAACATCAAAATTTCTTTAAAAATATATGTGATTTCAACAACTGGTCATTTTCCGATGACACGTTTCCTTTAAGTGAGTTTCCCTACCAAATGGATATGTTGGCTGATAAAACTTTCATTTTATAGAACTGAAAACCCCTTTAACTTGTAAAAAGGAACCAATAAGTGCCAAATTTGTAATTTACCAAATAACTTTGATGATTTTCTCAAACTTTGGTACACCTGCTACACTATCCTATGCATAATTATAGATGATACAACGGAGCATCGCAAGGAACTATGCCAAAGGACAAATTATATATGTATGTTGACAGATAACCCAATGACTATTATATTTAGAGATGAGCGAATCGACTTCGGATGAGACTGCAAAAAATAATTTTATTTGGGCAATGACATGAAAAATGTTAAGAATTTTTTTTTCTAAAAACAAACATTTTTTTAAATAAAAATGTGATTTAAAAAATGTAAGGTCATTTTTAATGAGAAATTTCCTTCATTGTTTTTAATAAGTGATATGGTTCTGTATTATAAAGTTTACAGATTGGGAATGAATTTTTACTGTAAAAAAACATTTCCTGAACTCGGGTTCAGTTCTGGAACCAAACCCGAGTTCGGGAAATGGTTTTTTACAGTACAAACTAATTTATGAAGTTATTACCCGAAGTCTCGCGAGACTTCGCGAAGCAATAACTTTGGCTCATCTGAGCCAATACATTCTAATACTGAACGGAGCTCCTGCTCCGTACAGTATTGGAACAAAGTTTTATGCAAATCGCTCATCCCTAATTAAAATCATGAGCAGTATAGCACTACTGTTTTTGCATTATCACGAACAGACAAATTCACTAATTCCCAATCTGTAAACTTTATCATACAGAACCATATCACCTATTTAAAACAATGAAGGAAATTTATCATCAAAAATTACCTTACTATTTTTATGTAAAAAAATGTTTGTGTTTAGAATGTTTTTTATTTCTAATTTTCATGTCATTGCCCAATTAAAATATTTTTTTTGCAGTTTTCACACCCACCAATGAGCCTCATAATAGGCTGCCGATTCCAGTTCTGTAGAGCTCTCTCAGCAGTCATCTCATAAAACTGGAGGCAATAAGTAATGGCCAAAGCTTTCCTCCATCCTCTTTCTGCACAGGACACAGAGCAGGGCCACAGGTTTCTCCCATAGAAGGGCACAGGACACATACCATGGACAAAGAGCATGCCCACAAGACTCTTCCATAGAAGTCAATGAGTCAGCTTAATCTCTGTAGGGCTGATAACAAATCAAAGCAGTAACTCAGGCAAGATGGCTGCCCAGAAAATCATATACTAAAACAAAAATATATACCTTCAGAAAAAAGGATATTTTGATTGATATAGTAAATGGAAGACACAAAGGAGGGGAAAGGTTTTCTCTTTTTCCTCAGCCTCGGGTATACATGTCCAGCATGCATGTACTGCAAATTAAAGATGAGCAAACCAGTTCATAAACAAATTTTACTGCACATGTCAACAAGAAAAAAGCTCTAGGGAGGAAGAAGAATGTGCTCACATGACCCTGAGAGGAAATAGGAGGCAGGGCTTGCCCTGATTGCTCACAGGCTGACAGACAGCCTGGATGAGCCAATCAGGGCGGCAGCAGACAGGTAGGTGCCCTAGCAGAACAAGCAGAACATCATTCTGTGTTGGACTGTAAATGAGGGTGGATGGGTCATACAGTTTCTTCCAGAAACACGATAATAGGGAGTCAGGAACAGTGAAAAATCAAAATCAAGCTTGAACTCTACTGCTGGGGACAGTAAAGAGAGAGGCTAGAATTACAAAGAAGAAGAATTGTGTGGGTAACAGAGAGACAGATAGGGAAAGCTGTCAGCCAGGGAGTGAGAAGAGAGGAGCTGAAGCTAGCTTTGCCTCTTAGCACAATTGCAGCTGCTGAAAACCTTATTTGGTAAGTTTGTTCAACTAATTTAAACCAATACCCAAAGTAGTGTAGAAACTTTCCACACAGTTCCAATTTATTTTTTAGGGGTGCTAAATTTATTCATACCAGCTTATATATCATTACTAAATCAATACACAGGGTAGTACACAAAATTATCTGTGAGTAATAATAAATTTAGGCCTCAATACATTTCCATTTATTTCTATCTCCACACATTTCCAATCGATTTTTTGGGGGGTTGTTGAATATATACAAACCAACATGTATGTTATTACTACACCAATACACTGGGTAGCGCAACATTCTTTGTGAGGCCCAAAAATATCAGGACTACGGAAGGGTTCCAAATAGAGTTGAGCGGACACCTGGATGTTCGGGTTCGGCAGGTTCGGCCGAACTTGAAAAAAAAGTTCGAGTTCGGGACCCGAACTTGACCCGAACTTGACCCCGAACCCGATCCCCATTAAAGTCAATGGGGACCCAAACTTTTGGGCACTAAAATGGCTCTAAAATAGTCCTGGAAGGGGCTAGAGGGCTGCAAAAGGCATCAAAATGTGCTTAAGAGCATAACAACTGTTCTGCAAAAAAATGTGGATAGGGAAATGAATTAAAATAACATAAAATACAGAAAAATTCAAAATAACAATCTGGATCTAGGAGTAGGAGGTTGAGGAGGCGGTGGATGGGTGGATGTGGCGGTGTAGGTTGACGTGGCGGTGTAGGTGGAAGCGGCGGTGAAGGAGGAATATTTAGTAAACACTGATTTGTGTTATTTTTTATTTTTAAATTGGGGTATCCCCCAAAATATTGGGACATATAACAAAATAAAACAAAGAATAAGTGCACTTGAGTACAAGAATGGATGGTTGAGGCTGGTATAAATGTCTATTCTGCACAAGGTACGGACAAGTCCTGTGGGATCCATGCCTGGTTCATTTTAATAAACGTAAGCTTGTCCACATTGGCTGCAGCCTGTGATAATGCTCTCTGCCGTGCTAAACACACGTTCACACTATACACTGGCTGCAGGGCAGGTCAGCACCTCCAAGGCTGACAAAGCTTTTCCACATTTGGGCCATGCTAACCCTGCCTTCTCAGGTGCTGGTGGTGCCCCAGCTGCGTTGGCGACCTCTTCCTCCTCCTCTGCCTTGTGCTTCCACTGTGCCCCTGCTGTCAGGTGGGAATGCTATCATCAGCGTGCGCTTGTAGTCGCGCATCTTCCGATCAGTAACAGATGTTTTCACTAAATTTAGTTCCCTGTCAGCAAAGCAGAGCAGGGGTTCATTCACGGCAAAAGGGGGTTCATGTCACCCAGCAATACAACAGAGGATTTTGAGAGATTTAGGCCCCTGTCACCCAGGCACAGCAGGGGTTCATTCACGGCAAAAGGGGGATCTTGTCACCCAGCAATGGAACAGAGGATTTTGAGAGATTTAGGCCCCTGTCACCCAGGCACAGCAGGGGTTCATTCACGGCAAAAGGGGGTTCATGTCACCCAACAATACAACAGAGGATTTTGAGAGATTTAGGCCCCTGTCACCCAGGCACAGCAGGGGTTCATTCACGGCAAAAGGGGGATCTTGTCACCCAGCAATGGAACAGAGGATTTTGAGAGATTTAGGCCCCTGTCAGCAATGCAGAGCAGGGGTTCATTCACGTCAAAAGGGGGTTCATGTCACCCAGCAATAGAACAGAGGATTTTGAGAGATTTAGGCCCCTGTCGCCCAGGCACAGCAGGGGTTCATTCACGGCAAAAGGGGGTTCATGTCACCCGGCAATAGAACAGAGGATTTTGAGAGATTTAGGCCCCTGTCAGCAATGCAGTGCAGGGGTTCATTCACTGCAAAAGGGGGTTCATGTCACCCAGCAATAGAACAGAGGATTTTGAGAGATTTAGGCCCTTGTCACCCAGGCACAGCAGGGGTTTGTATACGCCAAAAATGGTAAAATGTCACCCGACAATTGAAAATAAGAATTTATTCAATTTAGGGCACTAAAATTTGTACTTTTTTGAATTAAAATGGCTCCAAAATAGTCCTTAAAAAGGCTAGAGGGATGTAAAAGGCAGTAAAATGTGCTTAAGAGCATGGCAACTGCTCTGCAAACAAATGTGGATAGGAAAATGACTTAAAATGAAATTAAATAACTAAAAATTACAAATTATTAACCTGCATTTCAGAGAAGGAGGTGGATATGGAGTCGGAGGTTGAGGAGGCCGTGAATGTGGTGTTGTAGGTGGAGGCAGCAATGGAGGAGGAACAGGTAGCCAACAACGTTTTTTTATTTTTTTTATTGGGGTAGGTAGCCCTCAAAATATTGGGACAAATAAAATAAAAAAGAAAACAAAGAATTATTGCACTTGACTTGAGTACAAGAATGTATGTTTGATGGTGGTATAAATGTCTATTCTGCACAAGGTACAGACAAGTCTTGTGGGATCCAAGCCTGGTTCATTTGACACAGCTGCGTTGGCGACCTCTTCGTCCTCCCCTGCCTTCGCCTTGTGCTTCCACTTGTCCTCCGGCGTCAGTCGGGAATGCTCTCAGGAGCGCGTCTACCAGCGTGCGCCTGTAGTCGCGCATCTTCCGATCACGCTCTAGTGAGAAAATTAAGGACGGCACATGTCTTTGTAACGAGGATCCAGCAGGGTGGACACCCAGTAGTCAACACACGTTAAAATGTGGGCAACTCTGCAGTCGTTGCGCAGGCACTGCAGCATGTAGTCGCTCATGTGTGCCAGGCTGCCCAGAGATAAGGACAAGCTGTCCTCTGTGGGAGGCATATAGTCTGCGTCCTCCGTATCCCCCCAGCCACGCACCAGTGATGGGCCCGAGCTGCAATGGATACCACCCCGCTGTGAAAATGCTTCATCCCCATCCTCCTCCTCATCCTCCTCCTCCTTATCCTCCAGTAGTGGGCCCTGGCTGGCCAAATTTGTACCTGGCCTCTGCTGTTGCAAAAATCCTCTTTCTGAGCCAATTCTAAAAGACTGGCCTGAAAGTGTTAGAGATGACCCCTCTTCCTCCTCCTCGTCCTGGGCCACATCCTCTTCCATCATCGCCTTAAGTGTTTTCTCAAGGAGACATAGAAGTGGTATTGTAACGCTGATAACGGCGTCATCGCCACTAGCCATGTTGGTGGAGTACTCGAAACAGCGCAACAGGGCACACAGGTCTCGCATGGAGGCCCAGTCATTGGTGGTGAAGTGGTGCTGTTCTGCAGTGCGACTCACCCGTGCATGCTGCAGCTGAAACTTCACTATGGCCTGCTGCTGCTCGCACAGTCTCTCCAGCATGTGCAAGGTGGAGTTCCACCTGGTGGGCGCGTCGCATATGAGGCGGTGAGCGGGAAGGCCGAAGTTAAGCTGTAGAGCAGACAGTGTAGCGGCGGCAGGATGAGAACGCCGGAAACACGCACAGACGTCCCGCACTTTATGCAGCAGCTCAGACATTTCGGGGTAGTTGTGAATGAATTTCTGCACCACCAAATTCAGCACATGCGCCAGGCAAGGGATGTGCTTCAAACCGGCTAGTCCCAGAGCTGCAACGAGATTTCGCCCATTATCGCACACCACCAGGCCGGGCTTGAGGCCCACTGGCAGCAACCACTCGTCGGTCTGTTGTTCTATACCCCGCCACAACTCCTGCGCGGTGTGGGGCCTGTCCCCCAAACACATTAGTTTCAGAATGGCCTGCTGACGTTTACCCCTGGCTGTGCTGAAGTTGGTGGTGAAGGTCTGTCGCTGACCGGATGTGGAGGTGGTAGAAGAGGAGGAGGAAGCCGAGTAGGAAGAGGAGGCAACAGGAGGCAAAGAATGATGCCCTGCGATCCTTGGTGGTGGAAGGACGTGCGCCAAACAGCTCTCCGCCTGGGGCCCAGCCGCCACTACATTTACCCAGTGTGCAGTTAGGGAGATATAGCGTCCCTGGCCGTGCTTACTGATCTACGTATCTGTGGTTAGATGTGTTGTGCAGTGCACACTTAATTTTATCCGATACTTGGTTGTGCAGGGAGGGCACGGCTCTCCTGGAGAAGTAGTGGCGGCTGGGAACAACATACTGTGGGACAGCAAGCGACATGAGCTGTTTGTAGCTGTCCGTCTCTACCAGCCTGAATGACAGCATTTCAAAGGCCAGCAGTTTAGAAATGCTGGCATTCAGGGCCAGGCATCGAGGGTGGCAAGGTGGGAATTTACGCTTTCTCTCAAAGGTTTGTGAGATGGAGAGCTGAACGCTTCCGTGTGACATAGTGGAGATGCTTGGTGACGAAGGTGGTGTTGTTGGTGGCACATCCTCTGTTTGCTGGGCTGCAGGTGCCAACGTTCCTCCAGAGGCGGAGGAAGAGGCCGAGGCAGCAGCAGAAGAGGGAGCAAGAGGGGCTTGAGCCCTTTCGTGGTTTTGAAGGTGCTTACTCTACTGCAGCCCGTGTCTCGCAGGTAGATGCCTGGTCATGCCGGTTGTGCTAAGGTTCAGAACGTTAATGCCTCGCTTCAGGCTCTGATGGCACAGCGTGCAAACCACTCGGGTCTTGTCGTCAGCACATTGTGTGAAGAAGTGCCATGCCAGGGAACTCCTTGAAGCTGCCTTTGGTGTGCTCGGTCCCTGGTGACGTGGCCAGTAGCAGGCAAACTGTTTTGGCGACGGCTGCTCTGCTTTTGCACCCTGCTCCCGCTTTTGCTTCGCTGTTGGCTCGGTCTCACCACTGCCTCTTCCTCTGAACTCTGAAAGTCAGTGGCACGACCTTCATTCCATGTGGGGTCTAGGACCTCATCGTCCCCTGCATCGTCTTCCACCCAGTCTTCCTCCCTGACCTCCTTTTCGGTCTGCACACTGCAGAAAGACGCAGCAGTTGGCACCTGTGTTTCGTCATCTTCAGAGACGAGCTGAGGTGGTATTCCCATGTCCTCATCAGGAAACATAGATCTGACCCACCATGCTCAGACCTGACCAACCCATGGTCAATCAAGACCCCCCATGCTCAGATCTGCCCCCCCCGTGCTCAAATCGAGTGAGGTTTCTCTGAGACAGAGGAGCAGAATCAATAGCGAATATGGGAATAGGTCTCTGTAGTGGACAGAGAGACAAACCCATAGTGCGGGCAAAATGGGCATCTATCAAATTTACCCCTGCTCCACTGTCTAGAAAGAAAGAAATAGTCTCCTTCTTAACACCAAAAACAACAGCTGCTGGCAACACAAATTGAGATGTGCGAATGGAGGAAATGTATACCCCCGGCTGACATCCTCCACACAACCTGGGGTTAGTAGTTCCGACGGTCTTTTGTTTTTTAGAAAGGAAGGACAGACATTAATGAAATGACCCCTCCCCCCACAGAAAAAACAAACCCCACGCCTGCGGCGAGCCTCAGGAGGACGGACCTGACGAGTAGTTCCTCCTAGCTGCATAGGCTCTTCTAGGTCCGTACAGACTAACTGCTGCTTCGGAAGGGTTACCAATTGCTCAGGATCTTTCAATCTGTCCCTAAGACATCTATCTATTCTGATAGAAAGGGACATAACAGCATCAAGGGAAAAGGGGGTCTCATACAGCGCAAGCGCATTCTTAACCCTTTCGGATAACCCAGAGCAGATCTGACTCCTGAGAGCCGGGTCGTTCCACTGGGTATCCGTAGCCCACCTACGAAACTCTGAGCAATACTCCTCTGCTGGCCGCTTTCCCTGTAGTAGTCTCCGTAATTTCGACTCAGCCAGGGCGACTCGGTCAGGGTCATCATATATGAGACCCAAGGCCCCAAAAAATTCATCCACTGACCGGGAGAGCCTGGGAATCAGTGGGTAAAGAGAACGCCCAGGATTGCGGGTCCCCGTGAAGCAGGGAAGTAACAATCCCCACCCGCTGTTCCTCATTACCAGAGGAGTGCGGGCGCAGCTTAAAATATAACTTGCAGGCCTCACGGAACGTCACAAATTTGTCCCTTCCCCCAGAAAATCTGTCAGGAAGAACAACCTTGGGTTCCGCAGCAACCTGGTTACCCATAGCAACCGCTGGGCTTGTGGTCTGCTGCAATTGCTGCTGTTGCTGGAGGACCGACGCCCTCAATCCTGCCACCTCCAAAGACAGGCCTTAAAGTTGTTTTGTCAAAGCAGCAATAGGATCCATGCTGGATTCTAGATAGGCAGAAATAAAAAAAAATTATTTTTATTTTTTTTTTTTTTCTACCTACACAAAATAAGGGCCAGATATAATGTCATGACCGGCGTGCCGATCACATACGTGATGCAAGGGGAGGGAAAAGGAAAGGCCCTGTCCAAGGGAGAGGGAAAGGTGGTGACCCTAACTCACCTTGAGGCTGGCACCTGACTGCCCTGACATCCCTAGACGGGTTCCTCACCCGTACGCCGATCACGTGCCTAAACCCTGGCTTTCCCTAAGATGAGCCCTACGTAGTGAATAGGGCGGTGGGAACACTAGTCCGCACCACTAACACTAAAGGAAAACACCAAGGAGAGGACAGACAATACAGACAAACATATAATCCCAGGTGGGCGACAACAGCAGACAACAAAAGCCCAACAGGGATCCGGAGGGTAACGCTCTGGAACAACAACCAGGAATCTCAGCTATTTAGCTCCAGTGGGTCAGTATAGAAGTCCAGGCAGGAAGCTCTATATCTGTCAACCAGAGAAGTGGGAGAGGGGAATATAAAGAGGTTGGGAGTGCTGGACAAGAAACAGCTGAGGAGAAGAAGCTACGGATTCCTGAGTGAGCCAAAAAGGGTTGCAAGGCAAACCCAGAAAGCTACCATTAAGAAACAGCACTATCTTTATACATAGAGCGCACAGCCACCCGCTGCGACTTCCTGACCCCGGGTATATCGGAGTCAGGCGTGGCTCTTGACACCCTCGTGACAGTATTTCTGTCTAAAATGTGACAGTCACTTATGCACGTCTAATCCCAGATGTGCAGTATATTAGAGGGTTTTTTCACCCCAGTAACCAAAAAGCCATATTTCTGGCCTTAATGTGACAGTCACTTATGCACGTCTAATCCCAGATGTGCAGTATATTAGAGGGTTTTTTCACCATAACCAAAAATCTGTATTTCTGTCCTAAATGTGACAGTCACTTATGCTTGTCTAATCCCAGATGTGCAGTATATTAGAGGGTTTTTTCACCCCAGTATGCCAAAGCCATATTTCTGGACTTGCAGATAGCCTATGGCTGCCGATCATATATTGATATTGACTAACTGAAGAACTTTTCAGCTCAGTCCTCCTCTCAATCGCAGCAGAATGACATGGAAGTAACTTTGGAGTCTGACAACATGCTGTGGAGGTAAGGCTCACAGAGTTCCTCCTGCTCCTCCTCCTTGTAGCCCTATAAGAGATTTTCAGTGGAGTCCTATCTGACTACACTGCCCCTTCCAAGTGGGCTTCTTCTTTTTTTCTAAGAAGTGGCAAGAAAACTCCACCATGCCCTATGGCAGACAGTCAGGAGAGTCTCCCAGATAATGGCTGCCCTAAGGAGGACGTTCAGGAGGAGGCTGAGAGTGGCGGCGGCAGCAATAAAGAGCAGAGGCAACGTACCTCCCAAAAAAACAGCCAGGACCAAGTCTGCTTCAGTATCTGGTGATGCTGCTCACACTGTAGGTGGGTTAGGTCCAAAACATGCCAGATCTATGCCCAACACGGATGCCTGTAGTTCTGTGAAAGAAACTCCCATGTGGCATTTTTCTCCACAAGGCAGTGTGCAAGATGTGCAGGATTAAAATAAGCCGTGGCCATTAGTGTTGATCGAGCACCAAAGTGCTTGTGTGTTCTAACGAGCACCCGAGCACAATGGAAGTCAATGGGAGAACCCCAGGCACCCCCTGCTCTAAAGAGGGGAGGGTTTCGGGAATCTAGTTCGGCTTAGGAGTCCCTGCTCTGACTCCATATATAGCTATATCCATATATGGAGTCAGTGCTTGGAGACACCCCAGTGTATTTAAATCTAATTTCTAAAAAGATTCTGCCGGGGTTTGAACTCCCAACAT
Organism: Bufo bufo; assembly: GCF_905171765.1. NCBI lineage: Eukaryota > Metazoa > Chordata > Amphibia > Anura > Bufonidae > Bufo > Bufo bufo. The sequence continues at coordinate 56,667,687 of NC_053393.1, forward strand.
TGTACATTAGAGGCAAGGACCTTATCTACTCAGCTATATAGCTAAATGCTAAACTGTGCCAGAAAAACCTCATAGTAGTTTCTGATTTAGCGAGTATTCCTATTCAGCAGAAGACTTATTTTATATTTTTGTGCAGGTTGACATGTAGCTCTATAGTGTAGTGGTTAATGTCCTTGCCTCTAATGTAAATGGCTGGAAGTTTGAATCCTGGCAGAAACATTTATATATATTTATACACTGAACAAAAATATAAACACAACACTTTCGGTTTTGCTCCCATTTTGCATGAGCTAAACTCAAAGATCTGAAACATTTTCTACATACACAAAAGACCCATTACTCTCAAATATTGTTCACACATCTGTCTAAATCTGTGTTAGTGAGCACTTCTCCTTTGCCGAGATAATCCATCCCACCTCACTTGTGTGGCATATCAAGGTGCTGATTAGACAACATAAATATTGCACAGGTGTGCCTTAGACTGCCCACAAAAAAAGATCACTCTGAAATGTGCACAGTTTTGCCTTACTAGGGGAGGGAGGGGGTGGTCAGAAAGTCAGAAAACCAGTCAGTATCTGGTGTGGCCACCATTTGCCTCACGCAGTGCAACACATCTATGTCGCATAGAGTTGATCAGGTTGTTGATTGTGGCCTGTAGAATGTAGTCCACTCTTCTTCAATAGCTGTGCAAAGTGGCAGAATATTGGCAGGATCTGGAACACGCTGTCGTATATGTTGACCCAGAGCATCCCAAACATGCTCAATGGGTGACATGTCCGGTGAGTATGCTGACCATGCAAGAACTGGGATGTTTTCAGCTTCCAGGAATTGTGTCCAGATGCTTGCAATATGGGGCCGTTCATTATCATCCTGCAACATGAGGTGATGGAAGTGGATGAATGGCACAACAATCGGTCTCAGGATCTCGTCACTGTATCTCTGTGCATTCAAAATGCCATCAAAAAATGCACCTACGTTTGTTGTCCATAACATACGCCTGCCCATACCATGACCCCACCACCACCATGGGCCACTCGATCCACAACGTTGACATCAGCAAACCGCTCATCCACACGACACCACACACGCTCTCTGCCATCTGCACTGAAAAGTGAAAACCAGGACTCATCCATGAACAGAACACCTCTCCAACTTGCCAGATGCCATAGAATGTGAGCATTTGCCCACTCAAGTCGGTTATGAAGACAAACTGCAGTCAGATCCAGACCCCGATGAGGACGACGAGCATGCAGATGAGCTTCCCTGAGACGGTTTCTGACAGTTTGTGCAGAAATTCTTTGGCTATGCAAACCGATTGTTGCTACAGCTGTCTGGGTGGCTGGTCTCAGACGATCATGGAGGTGAATATGCTGGATGTGGAGATCCTGAGCTGGTATGGTTACACGTGGTCTCTGGTTTTGAGGCCGATTGGATGCACTGTCAAATTCTCTGAAACGCCTTTGGAGACGGCTTATGGTAGAGAAACGAACATTCATTGCTCGGGCAACAGCTCTGGTAGACATTCCTGCAGTCAGCATGCCAATTGCACTCTCCCTTAAACGTTGAAACATCTGTGGCATTGTTCTGTGTGATCAAACTTCCCATTTCAGAGTGACCTTTTATTGTGGGAAGTCTAAGGCACACCTGTGCAATATTCATGCTGTCTAATCAGCACCTTGATATGCCACACCTGTGAGGTGGGATGGATTATCTCGGCAAAGAAGAAATGCTCACTAACAGAGATTTAGAAAGATTTGTGAACAATATTTGAGAGTAATGGGTCTTTTGCGCATGTAGAAAATGTTTCAGATCTTTAACCCCTTAGGGACTTAGGGCGTACCGGTACGCCCTGTTTCCCGAGTCCTTAAGGACTCAGGGCGTACCGGTACGTTCAAACTTTAAACAGACATTGCGGCGCGGCGGGGGTTAATAGGAACAGGATGCCGAGGGGGTCATGTGACCCACCCCCCGTATCGGTGATTGCCGCAAAACGCAGGTCAATTCAGACCTGCGGTTTGCGGCTTTTACCTGCGGTTGCAGCGGTGCCATTGGGTCCCCATGCGGCTGTAGGGGGGACCCAATGGCATGGAAGGCAGCGCGATGTCTAAGGACGCATCCGTGACAACCTGGTCTATAAAAATATCACATGATCTAACCTGTCAGATGAATGTTGTGAATAACCAAAATTAAAAACGGTGCCAAAACAGCTATTTCTTGTTATCTTGCCTCACAAAAAGTGTAATATAGAGCAACCAAAAATCATATGTACCCTAAACTAGTACCAACAATACTGCCACCCTATCCCGTAGTTTCTAAAATGGGGCCACTTTTTAGTAGTTTCTACACTAGGGGTGCATCAAGGGGGGGCTTCAAATGGGACATGGTGTCAAAAAAACCAGTCCAGCAAAATCTGCCTTCCAAAAACCGTATGGCATTCCTTTCTTTCTGCGCCTTTCCGTGTGCCCGTACAGCTGTTTACAACCACATATGGGGTGTTTCTGTAAACTACAGAATCAGGGCCATAAATATTGAGTTTTGTTTGGCTGTTAACCCTTGCTTTTATCCTGGGAAAAATGGCTAAAAATTGAAAATTTGCCAAAAAATTGAAATTCTGAAATTTCATCTCCATTTGCCAATAACTCTTGTGGAACACCTAAAGAGTTAACAACGTTTGTAAAATCTGTTTTGAATACCTTGAGGGGTGTAGTTTCTTAGATGGGGTCACTTTTATGGAGTTTCTACTCTAGGGTTGCATCAGGGGGGCTTCAAATGGGACATGGTGTAAAAAAAAACAGTCCAGCAAAATCTGCCTTCCAAAAACCGTATGGCATTCCTTTCCTTCTGCTCCCTGCCGTGTGCCCGTACAGCGGTTTACGACCACATATGGGGTGTTTCAGTAAACTACAGAATCAGGGCCATAAATATTGAGTTTGTTTTGGCTGTTAACCCTTGCTTTGTAACTGGAAAAAAATTATTAAAATGGAAAATCTGCCAAAAAAGTGAAATTTTGAAATATTATCTTTATTTTCCGTTAATTCTTGTGGAAAACCTAAAGGGTTAACAAAGTTTGTAAAATCAGTTTTGAATACCTTGAGGGGTGTAGTTTATAGAATGGGGTCATTTTTGGGTGGTTTCTATTATGTAAGCCTCACAAAGTGACTTCAGACCTGAACTGGTCGTTAAAAATTGGGTTTTTGAAAATTTCTGAAAAATTTCAAGATTTGCTTCTAAACTTCTAAGCCTTGTAACATCCCCAAAAAATAAAATATCATTCCCAAAATGATCCAAACATGAAGTAGACATATGGGGAATGTAGAGTAATAACAATTTTTGGAGGTATTACTATGTATTATAGTAGTAGAGAAATTGAAACTAGGAAATTTGCAATTTTTTAATTTTTTTTGGTAAATTTGGTATTTTTTTATAAATAAAAATTATTTTTTTTTACTTCATTTTACCAGTGTCACAGAGTACAATATGTGATGAAAAAACTATCTCAGAATGGCCTGGATAAGTCAAAACGTTTTAAAGTTATCAGCACTTAAAATGACACTGGTCAGATTTCCAAAAAATGGCCAAGTCCTTAAGGTGAAATAGGGATGATTCCTTAAGGGGTTAAGTTCAGCTCATGCAATATGGGAGCAAAACAAAAGTGTTGCGTTTATATTTTTGTTCAGTGTATATATTTTTTTAGCCATAATATATTTACATATATTATTATATAGTTAGAATATATAATATATTATAATATATGTAAATACAGTATATTATGGCTAAAAACATCAGTAGTAGTTTCCCACATATTATGCATTCATATATATCAGGAGTATAAGTATATATATATATATATATATATATATATACAGGGAGTGCAGAATTATTAGGCAAGTTGTATTTTTGAGGATTAATTTTATTATTGAACAACAACCATGTTCTCAATGAACCCAAAAAACTCATTAATATCAAAGCTGAATATTTTTGGAAGTAGTTTTTAGTTTGTTTTTAGTTTTAGCTATTTTAGGGGGATATCTGTGTGTGCAGGTGACTATTACTGTGCATAAGTATTAGGCAACTTAACAAAAAACAAATATATACCCATTTCAATTATTTATTTTTACCAGTGAAACCAATATAACATCTCAACATTCACAAATATACATTTCTGACATTCAAAAACAAAACAAAAATAAATCAGTGACCAATATAGCCACCTTTCTTTGCAAGGACACTCAAAAGCCTGCCATCCATGGATTCTGTCAGTGTTTTGATCTGTTCACCATCAACATTGCGTGCAGCAGCAACCACAGCCTCCCAGACACTGTTCAGAGAGGTGTACTGTTTTCCCTTCTTGTAAATCTCACATTTGATAATGGACCACAGGTTCTCAATGGGGTTTAGATCAGGTGAACAAGGAGGCCATGTCATTAGATTTTCTTCTTTTATACCCTTTCTTGCCAGCCACGCTGTGGAGTACTTGGACGCGTGTGATGGAGCATTGTCCTGCATGAAAATCATGTTTTTCTTGAAGGATGCAGACTTCTTCCTGTACCACTGCTTGAAGAAGGTGTCTTCCAGAAACTGGCAGTAGGACTGGGAGTTGAGCTTGACTCCATCCTCAACCCGAAAAGGCCCCACAAGCTCATCTTTGATGATACCAGCCCAAACCAGTACTCCACCTCCACCTTGCTGGCGTCTGAGTCGGACTGGAGCTCTCTGCCCTTTACCAATCCAGCCACGGGCCCATCCATCTGGCCCATCAAGACTCACTCTCATTTCATCAGTCCATAAAACCTTAGAAAAATCAGTCTTGAGATATTTCTTGGCCCAGTCTTGACGTTTCAGCTTGTGTGTCTTGGTCTTGGTGGTCGTCTTTCAGCCTTTCTTACCTTGGCCATGTCTCTGAGTATTGCACACCTTGTGCTTTTGGGCACTCCAGTGATGTTGCAGCTCTGAAATATGGCCAAACTGGTGGCAAGTGGCATCTTGGCAGCTGCACACTTGACTTTTCTCAGTTCATGGGCAGTTATTTTGCGCCTTGGTTTTTCCACACGCTTCTTGCGACCCTGTTGACTATTTTGAATGAAACGCTTGATTGTTCGATGATCACGCTTCAGAAGCTTTGCAATTTTAAGAGTGCTGCATCCCTCTGCAAGATATCTCACTATTTTTGACTTTTCTGAGCCTGTCAAGTCCTTCTTTTGACCCATTTTGCCAAAGGAAAGGAAGTTGCCTAATAATTATGCACACCTAATATAGGGTGTTGATGTCATTAGACCACACCCCTTCTCATTACAGAGATGCACATCACCTAATATGCTTAATTGGTAGTAGGCTTTCGAGCCTATACAGCTTGGAGTAAGACAACATGCATAAAGAGGATGATGTGGTCAAAATACTCATTTGCCTAATAATTCTGCACACAGTGTATATATATTAGTGATTGCACATTTATTTTGTGCCATACATTTTTTAAAAACTCACTGAAAAAAGTGGCCTGTGCTTGCTATTTTATTGAGGGGCTTCCTCCTCCTCTTCTTCCACCTGCTCATCCAGTCAGCCACACACCTTCACCACCAACTTCAGCACAGCCCAGGGTAAACGTCAGCAGGCCATTCTGAAACTCATATGTTTGGGGGACAGGCCCCACACCGCACAGGAGTTGTGGCGGGGTATAGAACAACAGACCGATGAGTGGTTGCTGCCGGTGAGCCTCAAGCCCGGCCTGGTGGTGTGCGATAATGGGCGAAATCTCGTTGCAGCTCTGGGACTAGCCGGTTTGACGCACATCCTTTGCCTGGCGCATGTGCTGAATTTGGTGGTGCAGAAGTTCATTCACAACTACCCTGACATGTCAGAGCTGCTGCATAAAGTGCGGGTCGTCTGTGCGCGCTTCCGGTGTTCACATCCTGCCGCTGCTCGCTTGTCTGCGCTACAGCGTAACTTCGGCCTTCCCGCTCACCGCCTCATATGCGACGTGCCCACCAGGTGGAACTCCACCTTGCACATGCTGGACAGACTGTGCGAGCAGCAGCAGGCCATAGTGGAGTTTCAGCTGCAGCACGCACGGGTCAGTCGCACTGCGGAACAGCACCACTTCACCACCAATGACTGGGCCTCCATGCGAGACCTGTGTGCCCTGTTGCGCTGTTTCGAGTACTCCACCAACATGGCCAGTGGCGATGACGCCGTTATCAGCGTTACAATACCACTTCTATGTCTCCTTGAGAAAACACTTAGGGCGATGATGGAAGAGGAGGTGGCCCAGGAGGAGAGAATTTTTAGCACTTTCAGGCCAGTCTCTTAGAAGTGACTCAGAGGGAGTTTTTTTGCAACAGCAGAGGCCAGGTACAAATGTGGCCAGACAGGGCCCACTACTGGAGGACGAGGAGGACGAGGATGAGGAGGAGGTGGAGGAGGATGAGGATGAAGCATGTTCACAGCGGGGTGGCACCCAACACAGCTCGGGCCCATCACTAGTGCGTGGCTGGGGGGAAACGCAGGATGATGACGATACGCCTCGCACAGAGGACAGCTTGTCCTTACCTCTGGGCAGCCTGGCACACATGAGCGACTACATGCTGCAGTGCCTGCGCAACGATAGCAGAGTTGCCCACATTTTAACGTGTGCGGCCTACTGGGTTGCCACCCTGCTGGATCCCCGGTACAAAGACAATGTGCCCACCTTACTTCCTGCACTGGAGCGTGATAGGAAGATGCGCGAGTACAAGCGCACGTTGGTAGACGCGCTACTGAGATGTCAAATGTCACAGAGGAACAAGTGGAAGCCCAAGGCGAAGGCAGAGGAGGAGCAAGAGGTCGCCAATGCAGCTGTGTCACGGCCAGCTCATCTGAGGGCAGGGTTAGCATGGCAGAGATGTGGAAAAGTTTTGTCACCACGCCACAGCTAACTGCACCACCACCTGATAAGGAACGTTTTAGCAGGAGGCAACATTTCACTAACATGGTGGAACAGTACGTGTGCACACCCCTCCACGTACTGACTGATGGTTCGGCCCCATTCAACTTCTGGGTCTCCAAATTGTCCACGTGGCCAGAGCTAGCCTTTTATGCCTTGGAGGTGCTGGCCTGCCCGGCGGCCAGCGTTTTGTCTGAACGTGTATTCAGCACGGCAGGGGGCGTCATTACAGACAAACGCAGCCGTCTGTCTACAGCCAATGTGGACAAGCTGACGTTCATAAAAATGAACCAAGCATGGATCCCACAGGACCTGTCTATCCCTTGTGCAGATTAGACATTTATAACTACCTCCCCTTAACCATATATTATTGTACTCCAGGGCACTTCCTCATTCAATCCTTTTTTTATTTTCATTTTACCATTATATTGCGGGGCAACCCAAAGTTGAATGAACCTCTCCTCTGTCTGGGTACCGGGGCCTAAAAATATCTGACAGTGGCTTGTTCCAGTGTTGGGTGACCTGAAGCCTGATTCTCTGCTATGACATGAAGCCTGAATCTTTGCTATGAGACCTCTCTCCTCTGTCTGGGTGCCGGGGCCTAAAAATATCTGACAGTGGCCTGTTCCAGTGTTGGGTGACGTGAAGCCTGATTCTCTGCTATGACATGAAGCCTGATTCTCTGCTATGGGACCTCTCTCCTCTGTCTGGGTGCCGGGGCCTAAATATCTGACAACGGCCTGTTCCAGTGGTGGGTGACGTGAAGCCTGATTCTCTGCTATGCCATGAAGCCTGATTCTCTGCTATGGGACCTCTCTCCTCTGTCTGGGTGCCGGGGCCTAAATATCTGACAATGGCCTGTTTCAGTGGTGGGTGACGTGAAGCCTGATTCTCTGCTATAACATGAAGCCTGATTCTCTGCTATGACTTGAAGCCTGATTCTCTGCTATGACATGAAGCCTGATTCTCTGCTATGGGACCTCTCTCCTCTGTCTGGGTGCCGGGGTCTAAAAATATCTGACAATGGCCTGTTCCAGTGGTGGGTGACATGAAGCCTGATTCTCTGCTATGGGACCTCTCTCCTCTGTCTGGGTGCCGGGGCCTAAATATCTGACAATGGCCTGTTCCAGTGGTGGGTGACGTGAAGCCTGATTCTCTGCTATGACATGAAGCCTGATTCTCTGCTATGACTTGAAGCCTGATTCTCTGCTATGACATGAGGCCTGATTCTCTGCTATGGGACCTCTCTCCTCTGTCTGGGTGCCGGGGCCTAAAAATATCTGACAGTGGCCTGTTTCAGTGGTGGGTGACGTGAAGCCTGATTCTCTGCTATGCCATGAAGCCTGATTCTCTGCTATGGGACTTCTCTCCTCTGTCTGGGTGCCGGGGCCTAAAAATATCTGACAGTGGCCTGTTCCAGTGGTGGGTGATGTGAAGCCTGATTCTCTGCTATGCCATGAAGCCTGATTCTCTGCTATGGGACCTCTCTCCTCTGTCTGGGTGTCGGGGCCTAAATATCTGACAATGGCCTGTTCCAGTGGTGGGTGATGTGAAGCCTGATTCTCTGCTATGGGACCTCTCTCCTCTGTCTGGGTGCCGGGGCCTAAATATCTGACAATGGCCTGTTCCAGTGGTGGGTGACGTGAAACCTGATTCTCTGCTATGCCATGAAGCCTGATTCTCTGCTATGGGACCTCTCTCCTCTGTCTGGGTGCCGGGGCCGAAATATCTGACAATGGCCTGTTCCAGTGGTGGGTGACATGAAGCCTGATTCTCTGCTATGACATGAAGCCTGATTCTCTGCTATGACTTGAAGCCTGATTCTCTGCTATGACATAAAGCCTGATTCTTTGCTATGGGACCTCTCTGCTCTGTCTGGGTGCCGGGGCCTAAATATCTGACAATGGCCTGTTCCAGTGGTGGGTGACGTGAAGCCTGATTTTCTGCAATGACATGAAGCCTGATTCTCTGCTATGACTTGAAGCCTGATTCTCTGCTATGACATGAAGCCTGATTCTCTGCTATGGGACCTCTCTCCTCTGTCTGGGTGCCGGGGCCTAAAAATATCTGACAGTGGCTTGTTCCAGTGGTGGGTGATGTGAAGCCTGATTCTCTGCTATGCCATGAAGCCTGATTCTCTGCTATGGGACCTCTCTCCTCTGTCTGGGTGCCGGGGCCTAAATATCTGACAATGGCCTGTTCCAGTGGTGGGTGACGTGAAGCCTGATTCTCTGCTATGACATGAAGCCTGATTCTCTGCTATGACTTGAAGCCTGATTCTCTGCTATGACATGAGGCCTGATTCTCTGCTATGGGACCTCTCTCCTCTGTCTGGGTGCCGGGGCCTAAAAATATCTGACAGTGGCCTGTTTCAGTGGTGGGTGACGTGAAGCCTGATTCTCTGCTATGCCATGAAGCCTGATTCTCTGCTATGGGACCTCTCTCCTCTGTCTGGGTGCCGGGGCCTAAATATCTGACAATGGCCTGTTCCAGTGGTGGGTGACGTGAAGCCTGATTCTCTGCTATGGGACCTCTCTCCTCTGTCTGGGTGCCGGGGCCTAAATATCTGACAATGGCCTGTTCCAGTGGTGGGTGATGTGAAGCCTGATTCTCTGCTATGCCATGAAGCCTGATTCTCTGCTATGGGACCTCTCTCCTCTGTCTGGGTGCCGGGGCCTAAATATCTGACAATGGCCTGTTCCAGTGGTGGGTGACATGAAGCCTGATTCTCTGCTATGACATGAAGCCTGATTCTCTGCTATGACTTGAAGCCTGATTCTCTGCTATGACATAAAGCCTGATTCTTTGCTATGGGACCTCTCTCCTCTGCCTGGGTGCCGGGGCCTAAATATCTGACAATGGCCTGTTCCAGTGGTGGGTGACGTGAAGCCTGATTTTCTGCAATGACATGAAGCCTGATTCTCTGCTATGACTTGAAGCCTGATTCTCTGCTATGACTTGAAGCCTGATTCTCTGCTATGACATGAAGCCTGATTCTCTGCTATGGGACCTCTCTCCTCTGTCTGGGTGCCGGGGCCTAAAAATATCTGACAGTGGCCTGTTCCAGTGGTGGGTGATGTGAAGCATGATTCTCTGCTATGCCATGAAGCCTGATTCTCTGCTATGGGACCTCTCTCCTCTGTCTGGGTGCCGGGGTCTAAATATCTGACAATGGCCTGTTCCAGTGGTGGGTGACGTGAAGCCTGATTCTCTGCTATGACATGAAGCCTGATTCTCTGCTATGACTTGAAGCCTAATTCTCTGCTATGACATGAAGCCTGATTCTTTGCTATGGGACCTCTCTCCTCTGTCTGGGTGCCGGGGCCTAAATATCTGACAATGGCCTGTTCCAGTGGTGGGTGACGTGAAGCCTGATTTTCTGCTATGACATGAAGCCTGATTCTCTGCCATGAGACCTCTCTCCAATTGATATTGGTTAATTTTAATTTATTTTATTTTTATTTTAATTCATTTCCCTATCCACATTTGTTTGCAGGGGCTTTACCTACATTTTGCTGCCTTTTGCAGCCCTCTAACCCTTTACTGGGCTTTTTTACAGCCTTTTTAGTGCCGAAAAGTTCGGGTCCCCATTGACTTCAATGGGGTTCGGGTTCGGGTCGAAGTTCGGGTCGAGTTCGGATCCCAATGTAAATATATTATGGCTAAAAACATATATAGCTCAGTGGATAAGGTTTTTGCCTCTAATGTACAATGTCTCTAATGTCAAATCCTGGCAGAAACATTTCAGAAATAGATATTAAATTACATTTAAATACGCTGACTTGAGCCCATGCAGTGTTCGGCTGAACTCTGCGACTTGCCAAGCATAGTGGGGTAGTGACAATCTAAATTTTTTAGACAGGTTGCAGTATAGGGCAAGATCCACAACCAGCAGGGTTGCAATCATTGTCCAGCTCAATACATATTGTGCAAATGTTCGGAGGCAAACTGCCTGATCTCCCAGCGTGTGAGATGTGTGAATGAATGATGGATGTCTGTCGCATAGGGATATAGGAATACATCTCATCTATTTACAATAGAAACTCCTATACCTAGGACCTATACACCCTGTACAGAATAATTAGGCAAATGAGTATTTTGACCACATCATCCTCTTTATGCATGTTGTCTTACTCCAAGCTGTATAGGCTCGAAAGCCTACTACCAATTAAGCATATTAGGTGATGTGCATCTCTTTAATGAGAAGGGGTGTGGTCTAATGACATCAACACCCTATATTAGGTGTGCATAATTATTAGGCAACTTCCTTTCCTTTGGCAAAATGGGTCAAAAGAAGGACTTGACAGGCTCAGAAAAGTCAAAAATAGTGAGATATCTTGCAGAGGGATGCAGCACTCTTAAAATTGCAAAGCTTCTGAAGCGTGATCATCGAACAATCAAGCGTTTCATTTAAAATAGTCAACAGGGTCGCAAGAAGCGTGTGGAAAAACCAAGGCGCAAAATAACTGCCCATGAACTGAGAAAAGTCAAGCGTGCAGCTGCCAAGATGCCACTTGCCACCAGTTTGGCCATATTTCAGAGCTGCAACATCACTGGAGTGCCCAAAAGCACAAGGTGTGCAATACTCAGAGACATGGCCAAGGTAAGAAAGGCTGAAAGACGACCACCACTGAGCAAGACACACAAGCTGAAACGTCCAGACTGGGCCAAGAAATATCTCAAGACTGATTTTTCTAAGGTTTTATGGACTGATGAAATGAGAGTGTGTCTTGATGGGCCAGATGGATGGGCCCGTGGATGGATTGGTAAAGGGCAGAGAGCTCCAGTCCGACTCAGACCCCAGCAAGGTGGAGGTGGAGTACTGGTTTGGGCTGGTATCATCAAAGATGAGCTTGTGGGGCCTTTTCGGGTTGAGGATGGAGTCAAGCTCAACTCCCAGTCCTACTGACAGTTTCTGGAAGACACCTTCTTCAAGCAGTTGTACAGGAAGAAGTCTGCATCCTTCAAGAAAAACATGATTTTCATGCAGGGCAATGCTCCATCACACGCGTCCAAGTACTCCACAGCGTGGCTGGCAAGAAAGGGTATAAAAGAAGAAAATCTAATGACATGGCCTCCTTGTTCACCTGATCTGAACCCCATTGTGAACCTGTGGTCCATCATCAAATGTGAGATTTACAAGGAGGGAAAACAGTACACCTCTCTGAACAGTGTCTGGGAGGCTGTGGTTGCTGCTGCACGCAATGTTGATGGTGAACAGATCAAAACACTGACAGAATCCATGGATGGCAGGCTTTTGAGTGTCCTTGCAAAGAAAGGTGGATATATTGGTCACTGATTTGTTTTTGTTTTGTTTTTGAATGTCAGAAATGTATATTTGTGAATGTTGAGATGTTATATTGGTTTCACTGGTAAAAATAAATAATTGAAATGGGTATATATTTGTTTTTTGTTAAGTTGCCTAATAATTATGCACAGTAATAGTCACCTGCACACACAGATATCCCCCTAAAATAGCTAAAACTAAAAACAAACTAAAAACTACTTCCAAAAATATTCAGCTTTGATATTAATGAGTTTTTTGGGTTCATTGAGAACATGGTTGTTGTTCAATAATAAAATGAATCCTCAAAAATACAACTTGCCTAATAATTCTGCACTCCCTGTAGGGACACCAAGCAATTCACCATTGAAAACACACCTGCTAACCTGTGGTTCTACATGGCCACACAGTATCCATGAGGTAAACCACCTCTTCAATAGAATGTTGAGCAAGCGACAGCGGCACAAAAAAGACATAAATTAACTGACTTAGCCCGAAACTGCAACCTGATATTTTTTAATTACCTTGTAGTATTGGTTTCTCTGAGTATTTTAGTTTTAAAAATAAATAATAAAAGTTAAAGTTTTAGCATACAGATAGGACCCCTAAAAGAAGTTTTTGGTCAGGTGACCGTGGTTTGATTAAAGTACATCAAGTAGCAAACATCCTGCTGGCTGTCACCCCGCCGACTCCACTTGGTGAAAAACACTCTCCTGGATTTGTAGCATCAGAATGGTCTGCCGCTACACTGCTTAATCTGCAATGTTCCACCTGACTAGAATTCAATATTGCACATGCTTGAGCGTCCGTACGAGCAGCAGAAATCCGTAAATGATTTTGTCGTGTGCCAGACCACCTCAGCAGGGAGCATGTGTTGTTTCCAGGTTGGAAGGTGGCAGCTCATGCCGTTCATACTGCAGTTGTTCCTTATCCCCCTCATATTTATTTTTTAAGACACTCTGACGCTCATGAAACAGGTGGTGACGAAGGAGGATGAAGAGGAGCAGCTAACACATCTTGTCCACCTTGTAGCTGTTGGGAATCCACAATTAGAAACTCCCATGGAGAGGTGCAGCCACTGGAGGAGGAAGAAGAGTCAGAGTTGGAGAAGTAAGAGGATGATGATGAGACGCATCTCTGTACAGTATACAAACAAAGTTTTGAGCGAAGTGAGTTCGGATCTAGGATCCTAAGCTTGCTTCTTTCATCACTACTAAGGATCATGAATAATGTTGAGCGAGTCGAAGTTAACCAAGTGCAATTCAATCCGAATTTCAGGAAAAATTTGATTCATCACAAATCCGAATTTATTGGCGCTTTGTGGTAATAAATCAGTTTTCCTGAAACAGCGGTAAAAAAAATTAAAAAAAAATACTCACCTCATCCATTTGATCGTGGAGAGTTATAAAGTAATTCGTAACTAATTAAATTTCTTGTCAAAGTTCAGCAAAGCAGCATAATCAAATTCATGAAAACTTCGCTCATCTCTAGTCATGAAAAGGGGTTAGGAGATGGAAACTTTTGACCCTTCTGATGTGGGTGTCAAAATATATACTGAAGGGCCCTATGTACAGTACAGACCAAAAGGTTAGAAACACCTTCTCATTCAAAGAGTTTTCTTTATTTTCATGACTATGAAGGCATCAAAACTATGAATTAACACATGTGGAATTATATACATAACAAACAAGTGTGAAACAACTGAAAATATGGCATATTCTAGGTTCTTCAAAGTAGCCACCTTTTTCTTTAATTACTGATTTGCACACTCTTGGCATTCTCTTGATGAGCTTCAAGAAGTAGTCCCCTGAAATGGTCTTCCAACAGTCTTGAAGAAGTTCCCAGAGATGCTTAGCACTTGTTGGACCTTTTGCCTTCACTCTGCGGTCCAGCTCACCCCAAACCATCTCGATTGGGTTCAGGTCTGGTGACTGTGGAGGCCAGGTCCGGTGACTGTGGAGGCCAGGTGTTGCAGCACCCATCACTCTCCTTCATGGTCAAATAGCCCCCTTACTTTCAAAGTTTTCCCAATTTTTCGGCTGACTGACTGACCTTCATTTCTTGAAGTAATGATGGCCACTCGTTTTTCTTTACTTAGCTGCTTTTTTCTTGCCATAATACAAATTCTAACAGTCTATTCAGTAGGACTATCAGCTGTGTATCCACCTGACTTCTCCTCAACGCAACTGATGGTCCCAACCCCATTTATAAGGCAATAAATCCTACTTATTAAACCTGACAGGGCACACCCGTGAAGTGAAAACCATTTCAGGGGACTACGTCTTGAAGCTCATCAAGAGAATGCCAAGAGTGTGCAAAGCAGTAATCAAAGCAAAAGGTGGCTACTTTGAAGAACCTAGAATATGACCTATTTTCAGTTGTTTCACACTTGTTTGTTATGTATATAATTCCACATGTTTTAATTCATAGTTTTGATGCCTTCAGTGTGAATCTACAATTTTCATAGTCATGAAAATAAAGAAAACTCTTTGAATGAGAAGGTGTGTCCAAACTTTTGGTCTGTACTGTATGTTATGAGGCGCTCTCACTTCTATGAAAGCCACAAAAAAAAAAAAAAGTGCTTTATACGTTTAAAATAATTTTAGTTATTTTTCCATTTTTCTTTTAGTAACTGATGCATATAACTGTACAAACAGGGCCGGACTGACCTACCGGGATACCGGGAAAATTCCCGTTAGGCCGGTAGCCTTGACTGCCGCATGGCCGGCCGTGCCGACAGCGAGGAGGCTCCTTGGCTGGTGCAGTATATTACACAGAGACAGAGTGATTGACAGAGAGAGGAGCCCATCCCCCGGCCCCGCCCCCAACAGCAGGCTCCAGCACGGACATTGCCTGGAGCCTGACTCCTCCCACACATGTGACTGATCACATGATCATGACATCACGGTCCTTTAGCCTGCTAGCTGCTGCTTGTGCAGAGCTGTCATCCGGCTGTTCAGGGCTGTGTGTCAGGTAGGAGGCTGAGTACAGAGAGGCTGGTGATTTTCAATATCAATAGGAGTTTCAATAGGAAAGCGATTGTTTTAGCAGTAAAGAAAGACTTTGCATACAAAGACAGTTATGTGCATGGTTTAGGACACATGAGGGGACATTAATAAAGCAATGCTGTGACACATAGGGCCATGAGAGGGGCCAGCATAATATGCTATATGTGTGTCATTCACACATATAGCATCTTATGCAGGCCCCCCCCATGGCCCTATGTGTCATAGCACACATCCCCTATAACAGTGCATCATCCATAGGTCCCCCATAACAGTGCCATCCACAGATATCCATAACATTGCCATCCACAGATCCCCATAACAGTGCCATCCACAGATCCCCATAACAGTGCCAACCACAGATCCCCATAACAGTGCCAACCACAGATCCTTCATAACAGTGCCATTCACAGATCCTTTATAACAGTGCCAACCACAGATCCCCATAACAGTGCCAACCACAGATCCTTCATAACAGTGCCATCCACAGATCCTTTATAACAGTGCCAACCACAGATCCCCATAACAGTGCCATCCACAGATCCCCCATAACAGTGCCATCCATAGATCCCCTCCATAACAGTGTCATCCACAGATCCCCTCCATAACAGTTCCATCCACAGATCCCCCATAACAGTGCCATCCACAGATCCCCTCTATAAAAGGGTCATCCACAGATCTCCATAACAGTGTCATCCACAGATCCCTTCCATAACAGTGTCATCCACAGATCCCCCATAACAGTGCCAACCACAGATCCCCATAACAGTGCCATCCACAGATCCCCTCCATAACAGTGCCATCCACAGATCCCCTCCATAACAGTGCCATCCACAGATCCCCCATAACAGTGCCAACCACAGATCCCCATAACAGTGCCATCCACAGATCCCCTCCATAACAGTGTCATCCATAGATCCCCTCCATAATAGTGTCATCCACAGATCCCCTCCATAACAGTGTCATCCACAGATCCCCCATAACAGTGCCATCCACAGATCCCCCATACCAGTGCCATCCACAGATCCCCTCCATAACAGTGTCATCCATAGATCCCCTCCATAACAGTGTCATCCATAGATCCCCTCCATAACAGTGTCATCCACAGATCCCCTCGATAACAGTGTCATCCACAGATCCCTTCCATAACAGTGCCATCCACAGATCCCCATAACACTGCAAATAGACCTCTAGCACAATTCCCTTAAAATATTGCATCGCATATCGTTATCGCATCCTGTTTGGGAAAAGCTGGTCTACTGTGATAATATAAACAATGGGGGTCTACAAAAGAGCTATTGTGGGGCAAAATTCATATTCTTGTTTACACACGTGTTTTATAATGAATGCTTTCGCTTTTTATAAACAAGTAAATAATGACGCAATGCTGTGGGGCTGGTATGCAACTTTTCCCAGGGCTGGTTTTTATCCCCAGTCCGGCCCTGTGTACAAAAAGCCAAATGTTTAAACTATAACATTTGATCTTTCTCAAGAAAAACACTTGCCGCTCTGTCGCTTATTCTCCCTTAATTAAAAAATGGATGGCTGATTTTTGATTATTTATCTTCCCTAGCAAACTATTTAGTCTATTTATTCATGTACTACAGAGCAGGAAACAAAGTCAATTATGTGAAGCACGTGGAAGAAGCAAAAGCAAGAAGCTCCTGCTTAATCCTCAAGGCATATCAGAGCTAGGGAAGGAGATCTGATCAAAGCGGAGAGAGCACAACAATGCCTGTAATCCTTTGTCGCAGCAGTTCTGCTCATCTGGAGTCTGCAGTACATTTTAATGGTTACTCAGGTTTCTTCTCTGTAATTGTCTAAAATACTTTTGTCTTGGAGTCACTCAGCAAGATGCTTTCTAGCCTGCAGTGGAATTCCTTAACCTCTTCCCGACCTCCTCAATGTATGTGCATGAGAAGTCAGGTCTTTAAACATGGTGCACACGCAGAAGCTGAGTGGGCACCATAGCTTCTGGGTGGCTGTTGTTTTACACAGCAGACACCCAAAGGCAATGTCTGTGATTGGAAATAATGCCAAACATGGACATTTAACCCCTCAGATGCAGCGGTCAACCACGGCATCTGAAAGGTCTTTCCCTGAGATTGAATTGCTCCCGGGACCGTAATGGCTCCCCTGCACCAAGATTGTGAGAACCGTTTGGTTGCTGTGGCAGCCTTTGGCCTTTTGAGTGTTCCAAGACTTGCCACAGCTATGAATCTATGGAGCCCGTTCTATGACAGGGCTCTATAGGAACATAGTAACTCTCCCTTAGGCTGGTTTCACACGGACGTTGCGGGAAAAGGTGCGGGTGCGTTGCGGGAACATGCGCGATTTCTCTGCGCGAGTGGAAAACATTGTAATGCGTTTTGCACGCGCGTGAGAAAAATCGGCATGTTTGGTACCCAAACCCCGAACTTCTTCACAGAAGTTCGGGTTTGGGTTAAGTATTCTGTAGATTGTATTATTTTCCCTTATAACATGGTAATAAGGGAAAATAATAGCATTTTGAATACAGAATGCATAGTACAATAGGGCTGGAGGGGTTAAAAATTAATCCACTTGATCGTGCAGCCGGCATCTCTTCTGTCTTCTTCTTTGCTGTGCACAGGAATAGGACATTTGATGACATCACTGTGCTCATCACATGGTCCAATCACATGGTTCATCACCATGGTGAGGGACCATGTGATTGGATCATGTGATGTGACATCACCACAGGTCCTTAGCCGGCAGCTCAACATTACAGAAGAAGACAGAGATCCTCAACTACGCGATCAAGTGGACTCGGTGAGTTTTTTTTTTTTAACCCCTCCATCACTATTTTACTTTGCATTCTGTATTCAGAATGCTATTATTTTCCCTTATAACCATGTTATAAGGGAAAATAATACAGATCGGGTCTCCATCCCGATCGTCTCCTAGCAACCATGCGTGAAAATCGCACCGCATCCGCACTTGCTTGCAGATGCTTGCGATTTTCACGCGGCCCCATTCACTTCTATGGGGCCTGCGCTGCGTGAAAAACGCTGAATATAGAGCATGCTGCGATTTTCACGCAACGCACAAGTGATGCGTGAAATTCACCGCTCATGTGCACAGCCCCATAGAAATGAATGGGTCAGGATTTAGTGCGGGTGCAATGCGTTCACCTCACGCATTGCACCCGCGCGGAATACTCACCCGTGTGAAAGGGGCCTTAGACTGCAATGGTAATACATTGCAGTCTATAGGAGAAGTGATCTAAGGATCAGTGTTAAAGTCCCCTGGGAGGACATAAAAAATAAATTAAAGATATGTAAAATTAAAATAATCCCCTTTCTCCATATAAAAAAAAATAATTTCCAATTAAAAATTAACATAATTTGCAAATTTTGTCACATCTCAAAATGCCTGTACTGTTAAAATATAAATGGATTTATCATGAATGTTAAAAAAATAAAAATGGCACATTCGCCATTTTTATTTTGTTGCTTCACTTCCCCAAAAAAAGTGATCAAAAAGTCCTACACACTGCAATCAGTGTGGTATGAATAAAAGCTATAGATTACACCAGAAAAAAATGAGCCCTCACACAGCTTTGTGTCCAAGGGTCCAATTATGGCAATGAAAATTTAAAAAAAAATGTTTTTTCACCACAAGAAAAACTATATATATGTAGTATTGCAATAATCATACTGACCCAGAGAATAAAGGTATTCCACCCCTTTTGGAATTTGCTTTCAGCTTCCCAATACATTGTATTCGATATAAATTGCTATTAGGGCTGCACGATAAAACGAAAAAATAATCGAATCGCGATAATCGGCAAATGCGATATGGCGATTTGGCCGACCCGAAAATGCAGCGATTATATATGAAGGGGCCCCGCGCACATAACTGGCTTTGTGTGTAAAGTATTTTACTAGTGTGTGAAACAATCTATGAATGCACTACAACGAGCGTCAGCGAGCGAGACGGCCGGCGCGTGACTGACGTCACTTAGTAACGCTCCTGCTTCCTGAAGTGGGAGGAGCGTTACTAAGTGACGTCAGTCACGCGCCGGCCGTCTCGCTCGCTGACGCTCGTTGTAGTGCATTCATAGTGACAGTGAGTACAGAGGCTGGCCATGTTATCAATAGGAGAGAGCTTGTTTTACACACTAGTAAAATACTTTACACACAAAGCCAGTTATGTGCGCAGTTTAGGACACATGAGGGGACACATAGGGCCATGAGGGGGACCAGCATAAGATGCTATATGTCTTATGCTGCCCCCCCTCATGGCCCTATGTGTCATAGCACACATCCCCTATAACAGCGTCCTCCACAGATCCCCATAACAGCGTCCTCCAGAGATCCCCCATAACAGCGTCCTCCACAGATCCCCCATAACAGCGTCCTCCACAGATCCCCCATAACAGCGTCCTCCACAGATCCCCCATAACAGCGTCCTCCACAGATCCCCAATAACAGCCTCCTCCACAGATCCCCCATAACAGCGTCCTCCACAGATCCCCCATAACAGCGTCCTCCACAGATCCCCCATAACAGCGTCCTCCACAGATCCCCCACAACACAGCGTCATCCACAGATCCCCCACAACAAGGCGTCATCCACAGATCCCCAACAACACAGCATCATCCACAGATCCCCCACAACACAGCGTCATCCACAGATCCCCCACAACACAGCGTCATCCACAGATCCCCCACAACACAGCGTCATCCACAGATCCCCCACAACACAGCGTCATCCACAGATCCCCCACAACACAGCGTCATCCACAGATCCCCCACAACACAGTGTCATCCACAGATCCCCCACAAAACAGCGTCATCCACAGATCCCCCACAACACAGCGTCATCTACAGATCCCCCACAACACAGCGTCATCCACAGATCCCCCACAACACAGCGTCATCCACAGATCCCCCACAACACAGCGTCATCCACAGATCCCCCACAACACAGTGTCATCCACAGATCCCCCACAACACAGCGTCATCCACAGATCCCCCACAACACAGCGTCATCCACAGATCCCCGACAACACAGCGTCATCCACAGATCCCCCACAACACAGCGTCATCCACAGATCCCCCACAACACAGCGTCATCCACAGATCCCCCACAACAGTGCCATCCACAGATCCCCATAACAGTGCCATCCACAGATCCCCCACAACACAGCGTCATCCACAGATCCCCCACAACACAGCGTCATCCACAGATCCCCCACAACAGCGCCATCCACAGATCCCCCACAACAGTGCCATCCACAGATCCCCCATAACAGTGCCATCCAGAGATCCCCTATAACTATGTCATACCCAGCCGCGTCAGCGGCTCATATGGGAAAATCCAAGCAAATAGACCTTTAGCACAATTCCCTTAACCCCTTAAAGAGGACCTTTCATCAGAATCAAGTATGTAAACTGAATATACATACATGGAGAGCGGCGCCCAGGGACCCCCCTGCACTTACTATTATCCCCGGGCGCCGCTCCGTTCTCCGGTGATAGCCTCCGGTAAAGTCATAGTTAGGCTCCACCCATTTGAGCCTGCCGGCGTCTCTTTCTCCTATGCTGTAGCGCTGGCCAATCGCAGCGCTCAGCTCATAGCATTGCTAAGAGCTGAGCGCTGCGATTGGCCAGCTCTACAGCATAGGAGAAGGAGACGCCGGCAGGCTCAAATGGGTGGAGCCTAACTATGACTTTACCGGAGGCTATCACCGGAGAACGGAGCGGCGCCCGGGGATAATAGTAAGTGCAGGGGGGTCCCTGGGCGCCGCTCTCCATGTATGTATATTCAGTTTACATACTTGATTCTGATGAAAGGTCCTCTTTAAGGACACAGCCTTTTTTCACCTTAGGACCAGGCCATTTTTTGCAAATCTGACCAGTGTCACTTTAAGTGCTAATAACTTTAAAACGCTTTGACTTATCCAGGCCATTTTGAGTTTTTTTTTCGTCACATATTGTACTTCATGACACTGGTAAAATGAAGTCAAAAAAATGATTTTTTTTGCACAAAAAAAATACCTAATTTACCAAAAATTTGGAAAAATTAGCAAATTTCAAAGTTTCAGTTTCTCTACTTCTGTAATACATAGTAATACCCCCAAGAATTGTGATGACTTTACATTCCCCATATGTCTACTTTATGTTTGAATTATTTTGGGAATGATATTTTATTTTTTGGGGATGTTATAAGGCTTAGAAGTTTAGAAGCAAATCTTGAAATTTTTCAGAAATTTACAAAAACTCAATTTTTAGGGACCAGTTCAGGTCTCAAGTCACTTTGCGAGGCTTACATAATAGAAACCACCTAAAAATGACCCCATCTAAGAAACTACACCCCTCAAGGTATTCAAAACTGATTTTGCATACGTTAACCCTTTAGGTGTTGCACAAGAGTTATTGGCAAATGGGGAGGAAATTTGAGAATTTCATTTTTTTGTCTAATTTTTCATTTTAACCCATTTTTTTCCACTAACAAAGCAAGGGTTAACAGCCAAACAAGACTGTATCTTTATTGCCCTGACTCTGCCGTTTACAGAAACACCCAATATGTGGCCGTAAACTACTGTACGGCCACACAGCGGGGCGTAGAGTGAAAGGTGCGCCGTTTGGTTTTTGGAGGGCTGATTTTGCTGGACTGTTTTTTTGACACCATGTCCCAATTGAAGCCCCCCTGATGCACCCCTAGAGGAGAAACTCCCTAAAAATGACCCCATATAAGAAACTACACCCCTCAAGGTATTCAAAACTGATTTTACATAGGTCGTTAACCGTTTAGGTGTTGCACAAGAGTTATTGGCAAATGGCGATGAAATTTGAGAATTTCATTTTTTTGCCTAATTTTCCATTTTAACCCATTTTTTCCACTAACAAAGCAAGGGTTAACAGCCAAACAAGACTGTATCTTTATTGCCCTGACTCGGCTGTTTACAGAAACACCCCATATGTGGCCGTAAACTACTGTACGGCCACACAGCGGGGCATAGAGTGAAAGGTGCGCCGTTTGGTTTTTGGAGGGCTGATTTTGCTGGACTGTTTTTTGGACACCATGTCCCATTTGAAGCCCCCCTGATGCACCCCTAGAGTAGAAACTCCAAAAAAGTGACCCTATCTAAGAAACTACACCCCTCAAGGTATTCAAAACTGATTTTACAAACTTTGTTAACCCTTTAGGTGTTGCACAAGATTTAATGGAAAATAGAGATACAATTTCAAAATTTCACTTTTTTGGCAGATTTTCCATTTTAATATTTTTTTTCCAGTTACAAAGCAAAGGTTAACAGCCAAACAAAACTCATTATTTATGGCCCTGATTCTGTAGTTTACAGAAACACCCCATATAAGGTCGTAAACCGCTGTACGGGCACACGGCAGGGCGCAGAAGGAAAGGAATGCCATACGGTTTTTGGAAGGCAGGTTTTGCTGGACTGTTTTTTTTTACACCATGTCCCATTTGAAGCCCCCCTGATGCACCCCTAGAGTAGAAACTCCAAAAAAGTGACCCCATTTTAGAAACGACGGGATAGGGTGGCAGTTTTGTTGGTACTAGTTTAGGGTACATATGATTTTTGGTTGCTCTATATTACACTTTTTGTGCGGCAAGGTAACAAGAAATAGCTTTTTTGGCACTTTTTTTTTGTTATTTACAACATTCATCTGACAGGTTAGATCATGTGGTAATTTTATAGAGCAGGTTGTCACGGACGCGGCGATACCTAATATGTATACAATTTTTTTTATTTATGTAAGTTTTACACAATGATTTCATTAAAAAAAAATATATATATGGTTTAGTGTGTCCATAGTCTAAGAGCCATAGTTTTTTCAGTTTTTGGGCGATTTTTTTAAGTAGGGTCTCATTATTTGCGGGATGAGATGACGGTTTGATTGGCATCTATTTTGGGGTGCATATGACTTTTTGATTGCTTGCTATTACACTTTTTGTGACGTAAGATGACAAAAAATGGCTTTTTTTACACCGTTTTTATTTTTATTTTTTTACGGTGGTCACCTGGGGGGTTAGATTATGTGATATTTTTATAGAGCCGGTCGATACGGACGCGGCGATACCTAATATGTATACTTTTTTTTATTTATGTAAGTTTTACACAATGATTTCATTTTTGAAATAAAAAAAATCATGTTTTAGTGTTTCCATAGTCTAAAAGCCATAGTTTTTTCAGTTTTTGGGCGATTATCTTGGGTAGGGTATGATTTTTGCGGGATGAGATGACGGTTTGATTGTTACAATTTTGGTGTACATGCGACTTTTTTGATCACTTTTATTACCTTTTTTGGGAAAATTTTTTATTTTTATGGCGTTCACCGTTCGGGTAAAGTAACATGACCGTTTTATAGATCAGGTCGTTACGGACGCGGCGATACCAAACATGTGTAGGGAATTTTATTTTTTTCATTTTTAATCAGTGATAAATGTGTTTTTTGATTTTTACTTCACTTTTTTTTTGACCCAGACCCACTTGGTTCTTGAAGATCCAGTGGGTCTGATGTCTGTATAATACAGTACAGTACAATATATATTTTACTGTACTGTATTTTACACTTTTTCTGAACAGATCTATGCCTTTTAGCACAGATCTGTTCAGCACCATGGACAGCAGGATGCCTGAGACGACGTCCTGTTGCCATGGGAACCTTCCCCGTCTGCTCAGTACTTTTCAGAACTTCGCAGACGGGGAAGGGTGAGCACGGGGCTGCGGGGGGCTGTCTGGGGGCTCTCTCCTTCTCCATCGGGGGGCTGCAAAGGCACAGCAGCCCCCCGATGGGAGAGGGAGGGAGCTCCCTGAGCTGTTAACTTTTTCCATACAGCGGTCCGTACGGACCGCTGTATGGAAAGGGTTAAACGGCTGACATCGCATCGCAGATGTCAGCCGTTTATACCAGGGTGCCAGCAATGTGCTGGCACCCTGGTATACCCACTAGATGCCAACGATTATTCAAGGGGAGGCGGGATCAGAAACTGCAGAAATCGCAGCAAACCGCAGGTCTGAATTGACCTGCAGTTTGCCGCGATCGCCGACATGGGGGGGTCACGGGACCCCCCCGCGCATTTAGCCTTGGTGCCTGCTCAATGATTTGAGCAGGCACCGGGTTCCGATCACTGCCAGCCGCACGGCAGTGATCGAAAATACACAGGGCGTACAGGTACGCCCTGTGTCCTTAAGTACCAGGGCACAAGGGCGTACCTGTACGCCCTATGTCCTTAAGAGGTTAAAATATCGCATCGCATATCGTTATCGCAATTTTTAGGGCCCTAATCGCAATCGCACAAAATTCCCATATCGTGCAGCCCTAATTGGTATCCAACAAGTCCATTGTCATATGGAGTGCAATACATTTGAAGGGCTGTCCATACAATGCTATTTATCCTGCAGCAGGCATTACAATGGAAATGACTGTTTACAGTTTTCCCTGATCCTTGACTGTCCTCAGTTATTAAAGTGGTTTTCGTCATGAGACAACCCCTTGAAATTAAAGGGGTTATCTGGAAATGTGATATTGATAGCCTATCCAGAGGATGAGTCATCAATATCAGATTGGCGGGGGTCCTAATCCTGCCCACACCCTCCGATCAGTGAGTGGTTAGGCCTTTTCCTAGGCCAGTGATGTCACATGACCAACGCGCAGCTCAGTCCACGTTCAAGTGAATGGGCCTGAGCTGCAATACAAAGCACAGCCGCAATACAATATACAGTGCTGTGCTTGGTAAGCTGTGAGGAGACCACAGTGCTCACCGGAGCTCATTGGAGGTCAAATGAGTACGGCGTCCTTAAAACAGTGATCGATGTGGAGTGCTGGAAGTTGGACCCCGCTGATCTGATATTGTTGACCTATCCTGAGGATAGGCCATTAATATGAAAATTTCTCTCTCTCCTTTTCTATAGAATCAAGATTCACCCAAATTTTTAATAAATCAAAATAGAAAAAAAAAATTCTGGTTGAATTTTGATTCTATAGAATCAATTTACTCATCTCGAATAGATAGATAGATAGAAGATGATAACATCAACATCAATAGTACTTATCAGTTCCCATTGATGTACTCGCTAATCATGTGTTTGGAATGAATATTTGTTATGGTCCATAGACACATCCATATTTTCCTACTGAGTTTAGTTCCATCACAATATTGATTAAATACATTGACAGTGCATGAGTGACCTCGTTAAGGGTTTATTCACATTTCTTCCTCATTTCAACCTTTTTAGCGCAAAACAAAGCAGAAGAGGAGAAGAGCTTAATCAATTCTTCTGTGTTGCAAGATTTACAGTTCATAAGAGAAGAACTGATTTACCGTACCTATTTGTTTTTCATGAAAATCTCAAATAGCTAAAATTACAAACTACAGCTAGAAAACTTCAAACCAATAGAGAAACTTTTTAAAATTGAATCAAGCCAAAAAACTGCTCAGCATTCTAACATTCTAAATATTTTAGTTTTCTTTTTGCTGCAACTTTAAAGATATAATGGAGATTTTCTAAGTAAAATGCACTTTAAAATGAAGAAAAAATCATGCATCAAATTTATGTGTTTTTAGACACTTTAAAAAAAAAAAATCTCTTGAAAAAGGAGTATGACTTTTTAAAGGTATGATAGTCCTTGGTGGAAAATATGATGCATGTCAGCTACAAGTAGGGTTGCCACGATACCAAAATTTTGATTCGATTTCGATACCATAAGAAAGTTTTGCAATACTCAATACCATTCGATACCACACGAAAAAAAATAAGCAGCTTGCATTCCTCATTTTATGGAACGTCCGGCCCATAATAGAACAGTCCTATACTATTTTTTGGGGGGACAAGGTGACTAAAAATGGCGAATCGCGCTGTTTGGATTTTTTTTTCTGTTATGGGGTTCACCACATAGGAAATATTTTTTTATATTTTAATAGTTTGCAATTTTTTGGGCATGGCGATATGTAATATGTTTATTTTTTATTGTTTGTAAATTTTATATGTAAAATTGGGAAAGAGGGCTATTTAAACTTTTAGTATTTTGGTGTTTTTTAAACTTTTTTTTTTTACTTTTTATTTACTATTATCCCTCTTAGGGGCTAGAACCTTTGTACTATTCACCCTAATAGAGCTTTATTAGGGTGAATAGGACTTCACACTCTCCCTGCTGCCCTGTGCTTTGTGCACACGGCAGCAGGGAGCTTACTATGGCAGCCAGGGCTTAAGTAGCATCCTGGTTGCCATGGTAACCGAACGGAGCCCCGCAATTACACTGCTAGGGCTCCGATCGGAACTACCACTGCACCACCAATGAAGAGGAGGGGAGAGGACCCTGTGGCCCCTGCCACCAATGAATATAACAATGGGGTGGGGGGCACCTATGGCTACTGCGCCACCAATGATACTAATACGGGGGGAGGGAGGAAGCACTGCGCCACCAATGGTTATAATTTATAATACTGGGGGGAATATAATTAACCCATTCATTCCAGTATAGGCAGCGGGTGCTGGCGGCGGTGTAACATACCTAGCAACCAGCCTCAATAGCAAGGCATGCTATCCGCCGAACAGCTGCAATTAACTCCTCAGGTGTCACACCTAAGATGTTAATTACAGTGGTTCGGCTGATCACATGCCCTGTTATTGAGGCCGCGTGCCGGGTATGTTATATTGCCGCCGGCGTCCGCTGCTTATACTTAAATTAATGTGTTTTACATTCATTGGTGGAACAGTGGCCACAGTCCCTTCCCTCCTCCTCCATGCTATCTCCCTAGTGGTGGCAGTGGCAGCCGCGTTACAGTATCGATCTGGGTCTAAAAGTATCGATTTTGTATTGATACTTCGATACCCTATGCAACTCTAGTCACAAGATGCAATATCAGGTATGCTAAATTGATTGTGCCAATTGTGGCCTATTTTTGTGGAAATTCGCTTTGGGTCCGATTTGAATGAATTGTTCATAAAATTTTATTTGGGTCTAAATCAATTCTTTACTCTAATCAAAAGTGCTCCTAATGCCCTCAAAATTTGGTACAGTGGCTTGAAAAAGTATTCATACACCTTGAATTTTTCCACATATTTTCATGTGACACCCACAAATATAAATGTATTTATTGGGATTTTATGTGATAGACCAACACAGTAGCAAGTATGTGAGAAGTGAAAAGAAAATGATGAATGGTTTCCAACATTTTCAATAAATAAAAATCTGCAAATTATGGCATGCATTTGTATTTAGCCCCTTGTACACTGATACCCCTAAATAAAATCCAGTGTGACAATTGCCTTCAGAAGTCACCTAATTAGTAAATAGAGTCCACCTGTGTGTAATTTATTATCAGCTGTCTGTGAAGGCTTCAGAGGTTTGTTAGAGAACATTAGTGATTAAACAGAATCATGAAAACCAAGGAACACACCAGACAGATCAGTGATAAAGTTGTCTAGAAGTTTAAGGCATGGTTAACCTTATAACCTTACTAACCTGAAAATGGAAGGGAGTATTGCACAACTGCAAACCTACCAAGACATGGCAATTCACCTAATCTGATAGCCCAGGCAAGGAGAGCACTAATTAGAGAAGCAGCCAAGAGGCCCATGGTCACTCTATAGGATATGCAGAGATACACAGTTCAGGTGGGAGAATCTATCCACAGGACAACTATTAGTTGTGTACTCCACAAATCTAGCCTTTATGGAAGAGTGAAAATAGGAAAGCTATATCCGAAAGCAAACCATAAGAAGTCCCATTTGCAGTTTGTCAAAAGCCATGTTCAGCGGTGCAGTTATCTGTTCTAAAGCCTTTTGTGGGTGTATTAGTGTAAAAATAAAAAATATATTTGCTGTTCAGTGGTGCAGTTATCTGTTCTAAAGCCTTTTGTGGCATGTATTAGTGGCAAAATAAAATTATATTTGCCGATCAGCGGTCCAGTTATATGTTTTAAAGCCTTTTGTGGTGTGTATTAGTGGCAAAAGAAAAAATATATTTGCTGTTCAGCGGTGCAGTTATCTGTTCTAAAGCTTTTTGTGGTGTGTATTAGTGGCCAAAGTAAAATATATTTGCCGTTCAGCATTTTTTGGGGGGTTATTGTTCTGGTGGATCAGAGGAAGGGCAAAATAATGAGTGACATCAACACAAACTTACTGCTAACACCCTCTCCACTCTGTCGGGGGGCTCTACTTGTTTAAGCATTTAATAGAACAGGTTTTGTAGACATCTATGTGGAATCAGCTGACGGTGTAAAAGGAGTGCTCCTCTTCTTGGCGCTAACATCAACCTGTAAGGCTGACTTCATACTTGAGTTATTTGTTATTCAATTTTAGCCCTGTGACTGCCCAAATAAGTGAAGTTTTCAGTGATTTTAAGTATGACGCTTGTCATCTGCATGCCATATGGACTCATAGTATTATTTCACTACCAAAGCAGACTCCCTATGACTGCAAGGCACAGTGTTCTACGCCACTATAAAGGTTCTCTGCAGCCAGGAAATACCGGTAGCCATTTTTTAACGAAATAACGCAAATATATTCCGATTAAACCAATTTTTTTTTTTTATTATTTGGCGAACCGGCGAATCAAATTTTTGAAAAATGTGATCATCTCTAGTAGTGTTTGAGTGCTGTGGTTTGCTGCTAGTACTACTGGCAAGAAGGCTAGCGCTGCTACTGCTGTTTGCACTACTATAGCCACCTACATTCTCACTTTTGGATGATGAGGCACAGGTCTTTAGTAGGGTTGAGCGAACCCGAACTGTAAAGTTCGGGTTCGTACCGAACTTTAGGATTTTTGGACCCCGGACCCGAACCCGAACATTTCCGTAAAAGTTTGGGTTCGGGTTCGGTGCTTTCTTGGCGCTTTTTGAAAGGCTGCACAGCAGCCAATCAACAAGCGTCATACTACTTGCCCCAAGAGGCCATCACAGCCATGCCTACTAATGGCATGGCTGTGATTGGCCAGTGCACCCGGCACCCGGACCCGAACCCGAACAATCATGTAAAAGTTCGGGTTCGGTGTTCGGCGATTTTTATGGCGCTTTTTGAAAGGCTGCAAGGCAGCCAATCAACAAGCGTCATACTACTTGCCCCAAAAGGCCATCACAGCCATGCCTACTATTGGCATGGGTGTGATTGGCCGACTGCAGCATATGACCCAGCCTCTATTTAAGCTGGAGTCACGTAGCGCCGCCCGTCACTCTGCTTGGATTAGTGTAGGGAGAGGCTGCAGCTGCTGTGAGGGAGAGATCAGGGAGAAATCTTATAAAGAACTGGTTTATGTACTCAGCGATCTACAGAAGAAGTGTTTTGTTGGTGCAGTGCACAATTGTTTTAAGCCTGCCCTGAGCCAACTACTACAGAAAACAAACTTTTTTTCCTTCAGTTAGTCAATATCAATACATAATCGGCAGCCATTTTATGCAACGATAGTGCACCAGCACAGTATATCTGCATGTCTGCAAGTCCAGAAATACTGCTTTGAGACACTGGGGCTAAAAAAAAAAAAATTTTTTCATATAGTGCACATCTAGGATTATCGCTGCATAAGTGACTGTGAAATTTAGGTCAGAAATACGGCTTTCTCATACTGGGGCATACTGGGGCAAAAAAAAACACAAATCTGTTTCATATAGTGCACATCTAGGATTATAGGTGCATAAGTGAGTGTCACATTTAGGCCAGAAATACAGCTTTTTGCTTACTGGGGTTAAAAAACCCTCTGATATACTGCACATCTGGGATTAGACGTGCATAAGTGACTGTGAAATTTAGGCCACAAATACGGCTTTTTGCTTAGGGGGTTAAAAAACCCTCTTGATATACTGCACATCTGGGATTAGACGTGCATAAGTGACTGTGAAATTTAGGCCACAAATACGGCTTTTTGCTTAGGGGGTTAAAAAACCCTCTTGATATACTGCACATCTGGGATTAGACGTGCATAAGTTACTGTGAAATTTAGGCCACAAATACGGCTTTTTGCTTACTGGGGTTAAAAAACCCTCTTGATATACTGCACATCTGGGATTAGACGTGCATAAGTGACTGTGAAATTTAGGCCACAAATACGGCTTTTTGCTTACTGGGGTTAAAAAACCCTCTTGATATACTGCACATCTGGGATTAGACGTGCATAAGTGACTGTGAAATTTAGGCCACAAATATGGCTTTTTGCTTACTGGGGTTAAAAAACCCTATGATATACTGCACATCTGGGATTAGACGTGCATAAGTGACTGTGAAATTTAGGCCACAAATACTGCTTTTTTCTTACTGGGTTTAAAAAACCCTCTTGGTATACTGCACATCTGGGATTAGATGTGCATAAGTGACTGTGAAATTTAGGCCACAAATATGGATTTTTGCTTACTGGGGTTAAAAAACCCTATGATATACTGCACATCTGGGATTAGACGTGCATAAGTGACTGTGAAATTTAGGCCACAAATACTGCTTTTTGCTTACTGGGGTTAAAAAACCCTATGATATACTGCACATCTGGGATTAGACGTGCATAAATTACTGTCACATTTAGGCCAAAAAAACGGCTTTGGCATACTGGGGCATACTGGGTGAAACAAAACCCTCTGTTTCACATACTGCACATCTAGGATTAGACGTGCATAAGTGACTGTGAAATTTAGGCCACAAATACCGCTGTCATATAGAGTTAAAAAAAAATATTGAGTGCAATACCCTACATCAGGGTTTTTATTGGCGGTTAATTATTTTTAACAGACTTAACCACTTTTTACTTTGCTTGGTGAACGCTAACTATGAGGCAAACATCTAATAAGGGACGCGGTTATGGTGGTGGTGTTGGTGG
Source organism: Bufo bufo (assembly GCF_905171765.1). Lineage (NCBI taxonomy): Eukaryota > Metazoa > Chordata > Amphibia > Anura > Bufonidae > Bufo > Bufo bufo. The sequence goes on from NC_053393.1 coordinate 56,698,688, forward strand.
AGCCTCTGGTGCAGGGAGAGGACGTGGTCGTTCTTCCACAGCTACACGTCCTACTGAACCTACTACCTCAGGTCCCAGTAGCCACCAGAATCTACAGCGATATTTGGTCGGGCCTAATGCCGTTCTAAGGATGGTAAGGCCTGAGCAAGTATAAGCGCTAGTCAATTGGGTGGCCGACAGTGGATCCAGCACGTTCACATTATCTCCCACCCAGTCTTCTGCAGAAAGCGCACAGGTGGCGCCTGAAACCCATGCCCATCAGTCTGTCACATCACCCCCGTGCATATCGGGGAACCTGTCTGAGCCTCAAGTCATGCAGCAGTCTCTTATGCTGTTTGAAGACTCTGCTGGAAGGGTTTCCCAAGGGCATCCACCTAGCCCTTCCCCAGGGGTGGAAGACATAGAATGCACTGACGCACAACCACTTATGTTTCCTGATGAGGACATGGGAATACCACCTCAGCATGTCTCCTATGATGATGAAACATAGGTGCCAACTGCTGCATCTTTCTGCAGTGTGCAGACCGAAAAGGAGGTCAGGGAGGAAGACTGGGTGGAAGACGATGCAGGGGACGATGAGGTCCTAGACCCCACATGGAATGAAGGTCGTGCCACTGACTTTTAGAGTTCGGAGGAAGAGGCAGTGGTGAGACTGAGCCAACAGCGTAGCAAAAGAGGGAGCAGGGTGCAAAAGCAGAGCAGCCGTCGCCAAAACAGTTTGCCTGCTACTGGCCACCGTCACCAGGGACCGAGCACACCAAAGGCAGATTCAAGGAGTTTCCTGGCATGGCACTTCTTCACACAATGTGCTGACGACAAGACGCGAGTGGTTTGCACGCTGTGCCATCAGAGCCTGAAGCGAGGCATTAACGTTCTGAACCTTAGCACAACCTGCATGACCAGGCATCTACATGCGAGACACGGGCTGCAGTGGAGTAAGCACTTTCAAAACCAAGAAAGGGCTCAGGCCCCTCCTGCTCCCTCTTCTGCTGCTGCCTCGGCCTCTTCTTCCGCCTCTGGAGGAATGTTGGCACCTGCCGCCCAGCAAACAGAGGATGTGTAACCAACACCACCACCTCCGTCACCAAGCATCTCCACCATGTCACACGGAAGCGTTCAGCTCTCCATCTCCCACCTAGCCACCCTCGATCCCTGGCCCTGAATGCCAGCATTTCTAAACTACTGGCCTTTGAAATGCTGTCATTCAGGCTGGTGGAGACGGACAGCTTCAAACAGCTCATGTTGCTTGCTGTCCCACAGTACGTCGTTCCCAGCCGCTACTACTTCTCCAGGAAAGCCGTGCCCTCCCTGCACAACCAAGTATCGGATAAAATCAAGTGTGCACTGCGCAATGCCATCTGTGGCAAGGTCCACCTAACCACAGATACGTGGACCAGTAAGCTAAGCACGGCCAGGGACGCTATATCTCCCTAACTGTACACTGGGTAAATGTAGTGGCGGCTGGGCCCCAGGCAGAGAGCTGTTTGGCGCACGTCCTTCTGCCGCCAAGGATCGCAGGGCATCATTCTTTGCCTCCTGTTGCCTACTCTTCCTACTCGGCTTCCTCCTCCTCTGCTACCACCTCCTCATCCGGTCAGCGACAGACCTTCACCAGCAACTTTAGCACAGCCAGGGGTAAACAACAGCAGGCCGTTCTGAAACTGATGTGTTTGGGGGACAGGCCCCACACCGCGCAGGAGTTGTGGCGGGGTATAGAACAACAGACAGACGAGTGGTTACTGCCAGTGAGCCTCAAGCCCGGCCTGGTGGTGTGTGGTAATGGGTGAAATCTCGTTGCAGCTCTGGGACTAGCCAGTTTGACGGACGTTACGACTAAGGACATTGTTCCGAAACGCGTCAACAAATCTTGTATACCAGGTGGATGTGTCTGCTGTAAGCATTATATGTGAATAAAGAAGAAGTTTTTAGAGGACCTCTATAAGAATCCGGAGCCGTTCTTTTGTATTCAGTTTGACGCACATCCCTTGCCTGGCGCATGTGCTGAATTTGGTGGTGCAGAAATGTATTCACAACTACCCCGACATGTCAGAGCTGCTGCATAAAGTGCGGGCCGTCTGTGCGCGCTTCCGGCTTTTTTATCCTGCCGCCGCTCGGCTGTCTGCTCTACAGCGTAACTTCGGCCTTCCCGCTCACCGCCTCATATGCGACGTGCCCACCAGGTGGAACTCCACCTTGCACATGCTGGAGAGACTGTGTGAGCAGCAGCAGGCCATAGTGGAGTATCAGCTGCAGCACACACAGGTGAGTCGCACTGCGGAACAGCACCACTTTACCACCAATGACTGGGCCTCCATGCGAGACCTGTGTGCCCTGTTGCGATGTTTCGAGTTCTCCACAAACATGGCCAGTGGCGATGACGCCGTTATCAGCGTTACAATACCACTTCTATGTCTCCTTGAGAAAACACTTAGGGCGATGATGGAAGAGGATGTGGCCCAGGACCAGGAGGAGGAAGAGGGCTCATCTCTAACAATTTCAGGCCAGTCTTTTAGAAGTGGCTCAGAGGGAGGTTTTTTGCAACAGCAGAGGCTAGGTACAAATTTGGCCAGCCAAGGCCCACTACTGGAGGAGGAGGAGGAGGATAGGGATGAAGCATGTTCACAGCGGGGTGACACCCAACGCAGCTCGGGCCCATCACTGGTGCGTGGCTGGGGGGATATGGAGGACGCAGATGATACGCCTGCCACAGAGGACAGCTTGTGCTTACCTCTGGGCAGCCTGGCACACATAAGCGACTACATGCTGCATTGCCTGCGCAACGACAGCAGAGATGCCCACATTTTAATGTGTGCTGACTACTGGGTGGCCACCCTGCTGGATCCTTGTTACAAAGACAATGTGCCATCCTTAATTCCCTCACTGCAGCGTGATCGGAAAATGCGCGACTACAGGCGCACGCTGGTAGACGCGCTCCTGAGAGCATTCCCGACTGACGCCGGGGGACAAGTGGAAGCACAAGACGAAGGCAGGGGAGGAGGAAGAGGTCGCCAACGCAGCTGTGTCAGCGCCAGCACCTCACAATGCAGGGTTAGCATGGCCGACATGTGGAAAAGCTTTGTCACCTCGCCGCAACAACCGGCCTCAACTGCTGATATGGAGCGTGTTAGCAGGAGGCAGCATTTGAACAACATGGTGGAACAGTACCTGTGCACACGCCTACACGTACTGACTGATGGTTCTGCCCCATTCAACTTCTGGGTCTTCAAATTGTCCACATGGCCAGAGCTTGCCCTGTATGCCTTGGAGGTGCTGGCCTGCCTTGCAGCCAGTGTACTCTCTGAACGTGTATTTAGCACGGCAGGAGGCGTCATTACAGACAGACGCAGCCGCCTGTCCACAGCCAATGGGGACAAGCTCACGTTCATTAAAATGAAGCAGGCTTGGATCCTACAAGACTTGTCTGTACCTTGTGCAGAATAGACAGTTCTAACAGCCTCAACCATCCATCCTTGTACTCAAGTGCACTTATTCCTTTTATTTTTTTTTATATGTCCCAATATTTTGGGGGATACCCCTATGTAAAAATGCAAAATAACACACATCTGTGTTGGCTACCTATTCCTCCTTCATCGCCGCTTCGACCTAGACCGCCACGTGAGCCTACACGGCCACATCCACCCGTTCACTGCCTCATCAACCTCTTCCTCCAACATAATTCCTATTTTTTTTTTTTTTAAGGTCTTTTATGTTTTTTTAAAATCATTTCCCTATCCACATTTGTTTGCAGAGCATTTGCCATGCTTTTAAGCACATTTTGCTGCCTTTTGCAGCCCTCTAGCTCTTTCCAGGGCTATTTTAGAGCCATTTTAGTGGCCAAAAGTTCGGGTCCCCATTGAATTCAATGGGGTTCAGGTTCGGGGTGAAGTTCGGGTCAAGTTCGGGTCCCAAACCCGAACTTTTTTTTCAAGTTCGGCCGAACTTGCCGAAACCGAACATCCAGGTGTCCAATCAACTCTATGCAGGACACAATCGTTTTACCCTGCCCTGAGGCCATTGACCAAAAAAAACAAACACTTTTATAATTCTGTTAGTTAGGTGGTTGGCGGCGGCGGCGGCCATTTTATGCATGCTCAGTACACCAGCACTGCATCTGAGCTTTTGGGACATTGCAAATCACCATTTTTTGGGGCCAAACTACAATATCTGGATTAGTCAGTGCGCAATTTAAGGTAGAAATACACCCATCATTTTCTGTGGTTTGAAAAACACACTTTTGTTTAAAAAAAACTGTATTTTCCATATCTGCAAGTGTTAAATTCAAGCTGGGACTTTCGAAAGTGTGCAGACCGACAAGAAAGTCAGGGGTGAAGACTGGGTGGAAGATGATGTGGAGGACGATTAGGTCCTCAACCCCACAGGGAATCAAGGTCATGTGAGTGACCTATGTAGTTCGGAGGAAGAGGCGGTGGTTGCACAGAGCCACCAGCACAGCAGAAGAGGGAGCCGGGTGCAAAAGCGGAGCGGCCGTCCTCTAGACAGTATGCCTCCTTCTGCCCACCGCAGCAAGGTACCGAGCACACCAAAGCCAGCTTTAAAGAGTTCCCTGGAGTGGCAGTTCTTCAGACAATGTGCTGACGACAAGACACGAGTGGTTTGCACGCTGTGCAATCAGAGCTTGAAGCGAGGCATAAACGTTCTCAACCTGAGCACAACCTGCATGACCAGGCATTTAAGTGCAAAGCACGAGCTGCAGTGGAGTAGACACCTCAAAAACCAAGAAAGGTCTCTGGCTCCTCCTGCTTCCTCTTCTGCTGCAGTCTCGGCCTCTTCATCCACCTCTGGAGTGACAGTGCCACCTGGCACCCCACAAACAGAGGATCTGCCAGCAACACTAACACCTGGGTCACCAAGCATCTCCACAATGTCCCACGGAAGTGTTCAGCTCTCCATATCCCAAACGCTGGAGTGGAAGAGAAAGTACCCCCCTACCCACCCACAATCCCTAGCCCTGAAAGCCAGCATTTCTAAATTACTTGTCTTTGAAATGCTGTCATTCCGTCTGGTGGAGACGGATAGTTTTAAAGGCCTTATTGCGGTGGCTGTCCCACAGTACGTCGTGCCCAGCCGCCACTACTTTTCAAGGCGAGCCATCCCTTCCCTGCACAACCAAGTAGTGGACAAAATCAGGTGTGCACTGCGCAACGCCATCTGTGGCAAGGTGCACCTGACTACGGATACGTGGACCAGTAAGCCGTTATCAGGGCCGTTATATCCCCATAACAGCACATTGGGTAAATGCAGTGGTGGCTGGGCCTGAGGCGGATAGCAGTTTGGCGCATGTCCTTCCACCACCGAGGATTGCAGGGCGCTTCAGTTTGCCTCCTGTTGCTTTCTCCTCCTACTCTGCTTCCTCATTCTCTACCAGCTCCTCATCCGGTCAGCGTAAAACACCTTTCCCACCAACTTCAGCACAGCCAGGGGTAAACGACAGCAGGCAGTTTTTAAAACGTATCTGTTTGGGGGACAAACCCCACACCACGCAGGAGCTGTGGACGGGCCTTGAACAACAGACCGATGAGTGGTTTGTGCCAGTCCGCCTCAAGCCAGGCCTGGTGGTGTGCGATAATGGGCGAAATCTCATAGCAGCTCTGGGACTAGCCGGTTTAACCCACATCCCTTGCCTGGTGCATTTGCTGAATTTGGTGGTGCAGAGATTCCTTAAAAATTACCCCGATATGTCAGAGCTGCTGCATAAAGTGCGGGCCGTCTGTGCGCGCTTTCAGCGTTCTCACCCTGCTGCTTGCCTGTCAGCGCTGCAGCGTAACTTCGGCCTTCCCGCTCACCGCCTCATATGCGACGTGCCCACAAGGTGAAACTCCACCTTGCACATGCTGGCCAGACTGTGCGAGCAGCAGCAGGCGATAGTGGAGTTTCAGCTGCAGCACGCACGGGTGAGTCGCTCGGCGGAACAGTACCACTTCACCACCAATGACTGGGCCTCCATGCAAGACCTGTGTTCCTTGTTGCGCTGTTTCAAGTACTCCACCAACATGGCCATTGCCGATAACGCTGTTCTCATCGTTACTATCCCACTTCTATTCCTCCTTGAAAAAAACGCTCCTGGTGATGATGGAAGAGGATGTGGCATAGGAGGAGGAAGAGGGATCATTTCGTTGGGTTTCCGGCCAGTCATTACCAAGTGGCTCCGAGGGTGGGTTCCTGCACCCACAAACCCAAGGTACACAATTGTCTAGCCAGGGCACAGTTCTGGAGGATGAGGAGGTGGAGGATGAGAAGGAGGTATCATGCCCCACTCTGACGATGTGCGGAGGTCGGCCAGGATAGCAGCACGAGTTTAGTATTTGTTTTGTTGCCGTGCTGGATCCACCTCTCATCAGGTGCACTGGGTGCAGTCATTAGTTTAAATGGCCTCCAGCTAAGTGCTCTGAGCGGATTATACTGATCATTTGGTTCTGGGAAGGCTGCTCCTATCTCCCCACTTCACCATCTCAGGGAGTTCAGGGTTTTGTCAGTCCAGGCTGGAGGACACAGCACACTTACCTTCAAGGTCTGCCTGTGGGCTGAGCAGTGCAGGGAAAGAGGTCAGGGATAAACTAGGAGGTGACCCTTCCCCTGTCTCTCGTCCAGAGCCTGGTTGGTGTGTTATCCTTTATACGGAGTGCACGTCCGCCGTGACAGGAGGAGATTGAGGTGGAGGAACCATGTTCACAGCAGGGTGGCACCCAGACCAGCTCATGGCCATCACTGGTGCGTGGATGGGGGGATACAGAGGACACAGACGATACACCTCCCACAGAGGACAGATTTTTGTTGCCTCTGGGCAGCCTGGCACACATGAGCGATTACATGCTGCAGTGTCTCCGCAACGACCGCCGAGTTGCCCACATTCTAACTTGTGCTAATTACTGGGTGGCCACGCTACTGGATCCCCATTACAAGGATAACGCACCGTCCTTAATTCCGTCACTGGAGCGTGATCATAGGATGCGCGAGTACAAGCGCACACTGGTAGACGCGCTGCTGGTGGCATTCCCACCTGACAGCGGGGGCACAGTGGAAGCACAAGGCGAAGGCAGAGGACGAGGAAGAGATCGCCAACGCAGCTGGGGCACCGCCAGCACCTCAGAAGGCAGGGTTAGCATGGCCAAAATGTGGAAAAGCTTTGTCAGCACGCCACAACAATCAGCACCACCAGCTGATATGGAACGTCTTAGCAGGAGGCAGCATTTCACCAACATGGTGGAGCAGTATGTGTGCACACGCCTACACGTACTGAATGACGGGTCTGCCCCCTTCAACTTCTGGGTCTCCAAATTGGGCACATGGCCTGAGCTTGCCCTTTACGCCTTGGAGGTGCTGACCTGCCCTGAAGCCAGTGTATTATCTGAATGTGTGTTTAGCACGGCAGGGGGCGTCATCACAGACAAGCGCAGCCGCCTGTCCACAGCCAATGTGGACAAGCTCACATTCATTAAAATGAACCAGGCATGGATCCCTCAGGACTTCTCCGTACCTTGTGCAGTATAGACATGTATACCGGCACTAGGCGCATAAAAGAACATCGAAAGTTGATAGAGCAGATATTAAATTGGATCGTGAACACCATGGGGAGGTGCGACATGGTGGGGCAGTAAGTGTGCACACGCCTACATGAACTGACTGACAGGGGTCAGCCCCTGCAACTTCTGGGTCTCCAAATTGGGCACATAGCCTGAGCTTGCCCTTTTACCCCTTGGAGGTGCTGGCCTGCCCTGCAGCCAGTGTATTGTCTGAACGTGTGTTTAGCATGACTGGAGGGGGTTATCACAGGTTATATTTCCCAATGTTTTGGGATGTACCCTAATTTTAAAAATAAAATGTAAAACAAAAAAACAGTGTAGGCTACCTCTTCCTCTACCGCCGCTTCCACCTACACCGCCACATCCACTGCCTCCTCAACCTCCTACTCCATATGGACCTGGTCCTCCTAGATCAAGATTATTATTTTTTATTTTTACGTATTTTATGTTATTTGAAGTCATTTTCCTATCCACTTGCCATGCTCTTAACCACATTTTGACGCCATTTGCAGCCCTCTAGCCCTTTTCATGACATTTTTACAGCCATTTTAGTGCTCAAAAGTTCGGGTCCCCATTGACTTCAATGGGGTTCGGATTCGGGGTCAAGTTCGGGTCAAGTTCGGGTCCCGAACTCGAACTTTTTTCCGAAGTTCGGCCGAACCCGTCAAACATCCCGCTGTCCGCTCAACTCTAGTCTTTAGTTTTCCGTCGTTTACTAGACATTTTATTATGAGGCCTATTTAAACAATAACAAGTCATAGGTTTGGTACACCGATTATTAAATAGTAACAAGATTGCTGTTTTTTATTTTGGTAATTAAAGATGAACAATTAAACACCCTATACTATGCACACACAGTACACTGGTAATTGACAATTTACAATGATACATGCAGTATAATGTATTGAATTAAACAAATATATTGATGTAGTACAAAGTGTTGAATCAACCTGGTCTATAAACACAGTACAATACGCGGAATTAAACTGATATATTAACACAGTAAAATGCATTAACTTAAACAGGTATACTGATACAGTTCAATGTTTTGAATTAAACTGGTATATTAATGAAGTACAATGCGCTGAACTGCACAATTTTAAATGGCAGTAAAATTGCAAATGCATTGTTTCCAGCTAAATGAAAGCTGTTGAAAGTGCTGGGAATATGCCTAGGTGAGGACGACTCAGAGTACAGACAGGGGAAACAGGAGTTTGTGGACTGGTATCAGCGGAACCAGCTCCAGATCAACACGGGCAAAACCAAGGAGCTGGTGGTGGATTTCTGCAGATACAGGCCCTCTGCTTTGGTTCCGGTGAACATACAGGGAACAGAAATTGAGGTGGTGGACTCTTATAAGTACCTGGGTGTTCACCTGAACAACAAACTGGACTGAAGCCATAACACTGATGCTCTTTTCAAAAAGGGTCAGAGCAAACTCTATCTGTTGAGGAGACTGAGGTCCTTTGGAGTGCAGTGGAAGCTTCTAAACACCTTCTTTGACTCAGTGGTGGCATCAGCCATATTTTATGGTGTGGTTTGTTGGGGGAGCAGCTTATCTGTGGCTGTGAGACAGAGATTAGATAAGCTCATTAAGAAGGCCAGCTCTGTCCTTGATTATCCCCTTGATCCAGTGCAGGAGGTGGGTGACAGAAGAACTCTAGCAAAATTAACATCACTGTTAGACTATGTCTCCCACCCCATGCATGAAGCTGTTGTGGAGCTGGAGAGCTCCTTCAGTGACAGACTTCTGCACCCTAGGTGCACGAAGGAACGTTATCATAGGTCCTTCCTCCCAGCTGCGGTTAGGATTTATAACCACCACTGTACTCAAAAACCCAGCAGTAAATTCTATGTTGTTCTTGTATTTTTACTCTTTTTAATTTCTAATTACTCTTATTTTTGCTCCTGTTGTGAATGTGATTGCTGCTGTTATGCCAAAATTTTACCACTGAGAGACAATAAATGGATTTTCTTCTTCTATAAAATACTTATGAGTCTGACCTATAGAAGCTTGAGGTTTAAAAAAATATCTGGCTACTCATCCACAAAAAAATAATAATTTGCAGACTTTCCCTTTCAGATAAAACTCAGACTAAATATATCCGTAAACTATCCATGCAACGGGGTAATATGGCTGGCTTGTGTTTGTAATTGGTGTCTGTCAGAAAACATGGCACACAAGTCCTTTCACATGGCAAGCTGATCTCAGAATGGCTTCTGTGTTTTGGACATTACACACAGCCTAAAGGACCTGCTAATATTCTGCCCCCTTATTGGCTGACAGGCTATCCGCCAATAATGGTAGCTGTGGGCAAACCCCACCTCCCTCACTCTCAGCATAATGTGAACCTCAGTCTACATCCTCTCTGCCCTAATAACCTTGCATTGTAACTGTAAAATGTAGGATGCCCTTTTGCGTAATTCATTCAAAGCAAAGTGCTAAAACTTCAGATTCATTTGGCAGAAGAATTTTTTCGCAAAATTTGTAATCAATCCGATTTGTTTAAAATTGACCTGAAACCATTTTTGGGACATTCACTCGTCTTGCCTATAATAAAGTACAAAGTGCTCTATATCCTTAAACACCTTCATGCAATTCTAGTCATGCTCGCCAGTCCATGTTTAGTTATATGACTCTGTATTTACAAGTATCTCCTCTTAAATACCAGAAAAATGAACCAGCTCAACACACAGGGTAAGTTATGGCAATTTAATACAATAAAATAAATGCAATACTATTCTGGCCTAAACTGAAATACATTAAACACTGCTCATGCAAAATAGATTATATATAGAAAGCTAATAGATGACCACAAGGAGACATACTTTACCCTGAGTGTTGAGCTGGTTTATTCTTTTGGTATTTATTTATCGTTTGTGTTTCTCCAGGGTTTAGCATTAACCGAATCAACAAGGCTGGGTCCATTCAGTCCAGATTGGTGTAATACCTATATTTAATCAAGTATCTCCTCTTACTTTCAGGTGAAATCCTGTAAAAGCTCCGATGTCTTTACAACATCTAAATGATACATTATTATATTTAGCTCCTTCAAAATGTTCAAGTTAATCTTGTGTTCTGCTAAATCTCCTCATCCTTGAACATGACAGCACGCAACAGAGCTGCACTCTGAAACGAAGAACATTTTCTTTAAAATATGTTCTCATTTTTAGTATGGAGTCTTACTGAGACCTGAAATCAGCACAATGTAGTGTTATGTAAAGCTGTTAGTGTCCTGCTTATCAACTACCAAGGTAAAATTAGTCCACAGGGAACCATAAATGACTACCTCGAATTGGAGCAACAACAAAGATCCATTAGGGTCATTCAAGACTGACATAATATAAGAGATTTGTACAGTGTGTTTCCAGAGACTATGCCCTTCCTTGGGTAGAATAACTTTTATTAGGCAGGCAAGAATAGAGAAAGATAATATAATACAGTAAGACGTCTAGTAAAGTGTCTTACAATATTACTATTACCATCTGCTTAAAACGAACAACTTACAATCAGCGTCTAAAGCACAAAAGGAATGGGCAGTGCAGAATCTCCTTGGCGCAGGCATTTGAAGGCACAGAAGATTATAAATATTAAATCATCTGATCTTGATAGAACTAATTTATGGGATGTTTCCAGAGAATACTCTAAATCTTAAAGGGATTCTGTCACAAAGTTTTGGGCTATAGAGATACGGACATGCACGGCTAGATCGCCGCTAGCATGTCCGCAATATATCTGTCCTATAGGGCTGTATGCTTTTAATTTCTTTAAAAAAGGATTTTATAGATATGTAAATGAGTCTTGTATGTGTCCAAGGGGCTGTACTAACCTTACTGGAGCCCAGCCGTGCCCAGCCACGCCCGCCTGTGAAGGAGCCCAGCACCGCCTATGTCCTCCGAATCTCCTCCTTTCATCAACTATAGATTGCCGTAATCTTGCGATGCGCGAGCTCGCGCATGCGCAGTTCTTTCCCTGAGGCTGATGCCAGCACAGGGAAGGAACACTATACCGGCACTGCGCATGCGTGAGCTCGCGCATCGCGAGATTACAGCAATCTATCGTTGATGAAAGGAGGAGATTCGGAGGACATAGGCAGTGCTGGGCTCCTTCACAGGCGGGCGTGGCTGTGCACGGTTGGGCTCCAGTAAGTTTAGTACAGCCCCTTGGACACAAGTAATCGTCTTGTTAACTCAGGTGAGAATGTTTATGAGCCCAAGGCTGGAGATCATTATGTCAGGCTGATTGGGTTAAAATGGCAGACTTGACATGTTAAAAGGAGGGTGATGCTTGAAATCATTGTTCTTCCATTGTTAACCATGGTGACCTGCAAAGAAACGTGTGCAGCCATCATTGCATTGCATAAAAATGGCTTCACAGGCAAGGATATTGTGGCTACTAAGATTGCACCTCAATCAACAATTTATAGGATCATCAAGAACTTCAAGGAAAGAGGTTCAATTCTTGTTAAGAAGGCTTCAGGGCATCCAAGAAAGTCCAGCAAGCGCCAGAATCGTCTCCTAAAGAGGATTCAGCTGCGGGATCGGAGTGCCACCAGTGCAGAGCTTGCTCAGGAATGGCAGCAGGCAGGTGTGAGCGCATCTGCACGCACAGTGAGGCGAAGACTTTTGGAAGATGGCCTGGTGTCAAGAAGGGCAGCAAAGAAGCCACTTCTCTCCAAAAAAAATCATCAGGGACAGATTGATCTTCTGCAGAAAGTATGGTGAATGGACTGCTGAAGACTGGGGCAAAGTCATATTCTCCGATGAAGCCTCTTTCCGATTGTTTGGGGCATCTGGAAAAAGGCTTGTCCGGAGAAGAAAAGGTGAGCGCTACCATCAGTCCTGTGTCATGCCAACAGTAAAGTATCCTGAGACCATTCATGTGTGGGGTTGCTTCTCATCCAAGGGAGTGGGCTCACTCACAATTTTGCCCAAAAACACAGCCATGAATAAAGAATGGTACCAAAACACCCTCCAACAGCAACTTCTTCCAACATTCCAACAACAGTTTGGTGAAGAACAATGCATTTTCCAGCACGATGGAGCACCGTGCCATAAGGCAAAAGTGATAACTAAGTGGCTCGGGGACCAAAACGTTGACATTTTGGGTCCATGGCCTGGAAACTCCCCAGATCTTAATCCCATTGAGACTTGTGGTCAATCCTCAAGAGGTGGGTGAACAAACAAAACCCACTAATTCTGACAAACTCCAAGAAGTGATTATGAAAGAATGGGTTGCTATCAGTCAGGAATTGGCCCAGAAGTTGATTGAGAGCATGCCCAGTCGAATTGCAGAGGTCCTGAAAAAGAAGCGCCAACACTGCAAATACTGACTCTTTGCATAAATGTCATGCAATTGTCGATAAAAGCCTTTGAAACGTATAAAGTGCGTGTAATTATATTTCACTACATCACAGAAACAACTGAAACAAAGATCTAAAAGCAGTTTAGCAGCAAACTTTGTGAAAACTAATATTTTTGTCATTCTCAAAACTTTTGGCCACGACTGTACATTGCAAGGACTTTTCTCCCTGTACATTTTCTAAAGGCAACAATAGCCAGTGCTTAGGGGGTAAACAATTCTTTATGTTTAAGATTTTTAACTTTTTTTTAATGGCACCCCGTTGTTGGACTTTTTAAATGTTAGTTAGCAGTCCATACATTTCTGGATAATATATAAAAATAGGGCAGTGTCTGTAAAAATAAAAAATTCTAATAAGGTGCTGCCCCCCTGGTGATGCGGCAGGATGCAATTCTCTGTTTCTCCCTGTATCAGGTGTGTGGTTGGGGAGATTAGCAGTGGGCTAATTGCTCAGCTGCTTTATTCCTGTGTGCTTGAGTCTGTGACCAATGGAGTGTCGAGATGGATCTATCAGGTTCTGATCCAGGGACTCAGTGCTCGATTTAAACCCCTTCCTGTTCATACACCAGTGCCAGTGATAGTCTCTGACACACTAGCTGGGTTCCTGGTTCCTTGTTTCTGTGCTTATGGGATTGCTCGTTCCTCTGACCCAGGCTTGACTTCTGACTGCTCTCTGTCTCTCATTTGGTGCTGCGTTGTCCATCTGGTTTTGATCTCGGCTTGTCTTCTGACCACTCTCTGTCTCTCGTTTGGTACTGCATAGCTTGTCTGGTTCTGGTCCATTTATGTACAACTCTGTTATTGTGTCTGTCTGTCTTTGTTTGTTAGTCCGCCTGCACTTAAATAGCATGGGACCGTCGACCAGTTGCAATCTAGCTATCTAGGGCTTGTACTGTAAGTAGGTAGGCCTAGGTTCTAGCCTTAGAGCTCACTGTCCTTGTCTGTCCCTACCTACAGTTGTAACATATTAAACAAGACATATTAAAAAGTACTTAGCATATTCAGTGACCAGGTCCCCAAGGGAAATGTGCGGTGGCCTGATGGGTATAGTAGTTGGTACTCACGTTTCTGCAGCTCTCTGGGCTAGCATGCAGTGAGTGGAAGGATAGCACGGGATTCCTTGGGGGCACTCTCTGGTGTTGAGGGATCTCCTGCTGGATGGTAGTCGAGGTGTTCTTGGTGGTATAGGGTTTAAGGTGCACGGAAGGCAGGATCCCTGATTTTAGTGATGCCAGCGCCCTTGGGTGCAAGTAGGTGATACGTTCACACAATAAAGAGAATAGTTTTCTTAACAATTTCCAAGTACTTTACTGAAGTTGATCTAAAGGTCATCAATGCACACAAAAGTCATTTACAGCAAGGCAGCTTCTACAATGGTTCTCAAAATTTGCATAAGGGGTATTTTTCCTCTATAACAATCAATCTTCTTCTCTTGTTTCTCCAGGCTGGAGGGATGTACTATCTCTGCTCTACTGTATAGTCATATACTTCGGTTCACAATAGCTGCGGTATCCTCTCTAGGAATACTATTTTCTGAGAGGTGGACTTTCTGTCTTTGGTGATGGTGGGTAGCTGGTAGTTCGGAATCTCTCCACCAAATGCAGAGGAGGTTAGAGCCTGATAACCAACAATTACCTTCCTTTGCCAATATTCTCACTCCCTCTCTGAGTTGACTGGATCTTCTGAAATCTTTCCTTTCTATGGGCTGGTACATGGAACTATCTCTGAAATCTAGATAACTCTCCACATTGGCTGCTGAGGTGTTGTTTCTTCCTCAGACAACACAATACACTGTACTGACTTCCTTGCTCTTAGAGAGAGAAAGGTGGGGTCAGCACTTGGAGGTTTGTTAGAACCCCCCATGATCAATTATTGTGATTGCTGTATCCTGTTCTATCTACCATATATGTAGTTGATATCCATCATTGCAATCTTGCCTGTGATGATAATGAGATGACTGCTGAAAATGAATCTGTGCAGAGCGAGAGATGGCGCCTATGCAGTGATCCTTTGAGGGGCCAGAGCAGAGGATGGGAGCAGTTGTGGCTCTAATTTAAGGTTTAATCTTTAGGCTGTTGCTCGCTAGGGCCGGTACAGTGAGAGAAGGGTGCACCCTTTCTTACCTCGGAGCACTCCCTGTAGTTGGGGCCTGCCTGATAATAGCTTGGGGTGATATTTGTAGTTGTATAGGTGACTGGCAGGAGATGTAGGAGTACAATGGCTAGTGTATGGTGTGTAGGAGTCAGGAAACCAGGCCACAGAAAGAAGAATGAACATCTGTTTTTACTTGGGTGCAATAGAGGACTTGTTGTACATCCAACAATAATCTGTACACAGTGCAAACCCTTTTATGAGATGGCTAGGTATGGAGGCTGGCACAGTGGCAAGTAATGACACGCTTGGTATGTAGTCTTGCTAAAATCTCTCTAGAATCTCTGGCTAGCAACAGTAATCTCTCGCTCGTGGCTGTACTGTTCATTGCAAGAACAGGTTTAGAGGCACGTCTGGCCTGGACATGGTTAAGCGTGATGGTATCTTAACGGTAATCCCTCGCAAGTAGCAAAGTCTGGTTAGCTGTAGACACAGGTTACCTTAGTGAATCCTATGCTTGACCATGCAGATTTTCATCTCTGATTTCTTTATCTCTTTCTTCCTGTAGCAGAAGCAGTAACGTTGACAGAGATCAGTTAGTCTCTGGATCTTGAGGCCTAAAGAGAAGGAGCACATGGACTTGCTTCTCCCTCCTCACTCACATTAGCAATACTCCTCTAGACAGGAAGTTGTACCAGCCCACTCCTGCTAAGAGGGGAGGAATGGGGTTGTTAACACCAGGGCCGTCTTTAATATTGATTGGACCCTAGGCAAGAATTTACTTGGGCCCCCTGGATCCCGCCTTCACACACCCTAGCAGGCAATCACGCCCTCCACCACAACACACACAAAAAATAATAATCCACACACCTCGTAGAGTAAACTGCAGATCCGCAAATTGTAGAAATTCCTATTCTTGTTCGCAAAACGGACAAGAATAGGACATGTTCTATTTTTTGGGCGGGGCCACGGAACGGAGCAACAGATGCGGACTCAAACAACGGCCGTGTGCATGAGGCCTAAGCACATGCAGTCTCAGGAGTGGTCCACACCATACCCCTGCCTTGCAGCCTCACAGGAGTACAGGACCAGTATCTGCATACGTATGTATGGCATAATTGGGATGCACATCACACATGACATGACACAGGTCTTTACCAGGCTGCAGGCCAGAAGACACATTACTATTGCCACATGTGTCACATGCCACTACCGACTGTACAGCCGTTCAGAGTTCAGACAGTTCACAGTTCCACTTCCTTCAGAAGAGCGAGCCTGCCGTGCACTCCAGCGACTTACAGATAGAGGCAGTGGCGTTGCTATGGCTGGTGTCACCCTTTGCTCAGGGGGGCCCTCATGGTGTGGTGTGGAATGGTCATTTTTACTAAGGAATATAGTTTAACCGTTTATGTGCAAAAGAGAAAAAAATAAGTCACTAAGTCAGCTCCAAGCAGATATCTGCACATAGACCAAGACTCTTGGTCTATGTGCAGATTGATATCTGATTGGAGCTGACCTCTTATTTTCTCTTTTGCACATAAATGGTTAAACTATTCTTCCTTAGTAAAAATGTCCAGTCCACACCTTGAGGGCCCCCCTGACCCTGAGCAAAGATTAGTAAATGTGGCCGGTGGTGGGGCCCCAGGCCACAGTTCAGCAACAGACTGCAGACAGAGAGAACCGAACCCAACCCTCTTATGTCTCCTGGGGCCGTCTTTCTCTATCCCCCACTTATTTATGAATGGATCTGATCATCTGGGGTTAATTATTAATTCGGGGTGACCTGACCGACTGACCCGCCTAAATTTCTAATATAAAATAAAATCAATATGCGTGCTGCTTTTTGCTTTACCTACCTCCTCCCCTCCTGGCGCGGCAGTGGCAGGTCTCAGGTCTGGCTGTGTAAGGTAGGTACTAGGTGAGTGAGTCACTGGTGCCTGGGTCTGGTCACGTGAGGCCGTGAGTGACTCACCACCCAATCCCTTTAGCTCCGGACCGGAGGCGTAGACTTAGTCCCTGGACTCCCTGCTGCTGGCCTGGCTGCGGTGAGTGAGTCACACACACACACACCCTTTTACCACGTGACGGCGGGGCGCCGACGTGCTTGCTAAGCAGCGCTTGTAAGTTGTTCTGAAGACTGCTGCTGGCGCTGCGCATAGTGTGAATCAGAATGGGATGGGACTGGGAGTCGGGACCCCAGGAGCAACTGGGCCCGGGGCAGCTGCCCCTTTTGCCCTGCGGCAAAGACGGCCCTGGTTAACACTGTCCCTGCCAACCACACCAGGCCATGCTGGGTGTACATAAACATAGCATAACATTACTTTACAATAGAAACAAACCAATTGCAAATACCTCCTGTACAGGAATACTGCACATACAGAAGATAATTATCCAATCTGGCTTCTATCAAATAATAAATTGGTATATGCCAGAAGAGTGATCTTTTGGCTGAGGTAATTATAATGTAATTTGCTACTTTAATTTTTACAAACCTGAAAGCTTAGTCAAAGTCATATCAGGCTACTAATTTCCTGCAGTGACAATATGGTGGATGCCTGCTGGTGGACCAAGCTGGTAAAACTCAAATTAATAGTATCTGAATGGCCACTCATTTCTGAAGCTGAAATCAGGAAGAGGAGCTGCAGGGAGCAGAGCAGAAGTGAGTACTGTGCCTTCTAATGTTTTATAAACTCCATTGGGGACTGGAAAGAAGGTCCTCGGACTGGACATTCACTTTAATAGTCTTATGGGACAGAGAAGCCAGTTACTGAGAGCTGGCCTAAGGCCCAGTACATCCTTTGGCAGTTTCAGATGTCGGACCTAGTTTAGGTTGGTCTCTTTACCATACCCAAACCTGGGCCCACTAAATAGTTTATCCTCCTGGAGAACCAGTTGAACCTTGACTTTCCTAGTACATTGTGCAATATATTTCAAAACTGACAGCAAAATGTAACTCTCAGAATGTATTTTTATTTTGCTTTAACCCCTTCCCGACCTTTGATGTACTGTTACGTCATGGAAACCACTGAGTTCCCGCAATTTGACGTAATAGTACATCATAGTGATCGCGCGGGCACCGGAGCGGTGCGTGCGCGATCACTGCAGGGGCCCGGAAGTCAGTGGTAGCTGGGTCCCTGCTGTATCCGCCGGCATCACTGTAAAAGCCGATGCCGGCGGATTAACCCCTTCTATGCCGCGGTCCGCGCTGACCGCGACATAGAAGAGGTTTGTGTCAGGTGAACGATCGCATCGAGTCCCCGCACTGCTGTGGCGGGGACCCGATGCGACACAAATCATCCCGATGCCATGCAGAGGCTGCCCAATGCCTTACACGGCATCGGGAACTACCTTCTACAGGTGCCGAGGATTCAGCCTCAGGCTGGGTCTCCTAGGCAACCTGTTAGTGTATGACTCAGTCTCATACACTAACAGGCAATGCATTACAATACAGATGTAGTGTAATGCATTGCAGAGGGGATCAGACACCCAAAAGTGAATATCATAAATAAAGTAATTTAAAAAAAACTAAAAAACACCACACATATTAGGTATCACCGCGTCCGTAATGACCGGCTCTATAATATATATCACATGATCCACCCTGTCGAATAAACACCATAAAAAAATAAAAATAAAAACAGTGTAAAAAAAAGCATCTTACATCACAAAAAGTGCAACACCAAGCGATCACAAAGGCGTATGTCCCCCAAAATGGTATCAATAAAACCGTCACCTCATCCCGCAAAAAATGAGCCCCTACCTAAGACAATCGCCCAAAAAATAAAAAAACTATAGCTCTCAGAACATGGAGACACTAAAACATCATTTTTTTTGTTTCAAAACTGCTATTATTGTGCTAAAGTGAAATACATTAAAAAAAATATACATATTAGGTATCACCACGTCAGTAACAACCAGCTCTATAAAAATATTACATGACCTAACCACTCAGGTGAACAATGTAAAAAAAAAAAAAAACCTGTTTAAAAAAAAAATGCCATTTTTGTCACATTACATCACAAAAATTGCAACAGCAAGTGATCAAAAAGGCGTATTCCCCCATTGTACCAATCAGACCGTCACCTCATCACGCAAAAAATGAGACCCTACCTGAGAGAATCGGTCAGAAAATAAAAAAGCTATGGCTCTCAGACTATGAGACACTAAAATATCAATATTTCGGTTTCAAAAATGCTATTATTGTGTAAAACTTAAATAAATAAGAAAAAGTAGACAAATTAGGTATTTACACGTGCGTAACGATCTACTATATAAAAAATTCCCATGACCTAATCCCTCAGGTAAACGCTGTAAAAATAAAAAATAAAAACTTTTACAATTAAAAACCATTTTTTTGTTACCTTGCCTCACAAAAAAACATAATATAGAGCAATAAAAAATCATATGTACCCCAAAATAGTACCAATAAAACTGGCACCTTATCCCGTAGTTTCCAAAATGTGGTCACTTTTTTGAGTTTCTACTCTAGGGGTGCATCAGGGGGGTTCAAATGGGACATGGTATCAAAAAACCAGTCCAGCAAAATCTGCCTTCCAAAAACCGTACGGCATTCCTTTCCTTCTGCGCCCTGCCGTGTGCCCGTACAGCAGTTTACGACCACATATGGGGTGTTTCTGTAAACTACAGAATCAGAGCCATAAATATTGAGTTTTGTTTGGCTGTTAACATTTGCTTTGTAGCTTGAAAAAAAATATTAAAATGGAAAATCTGCCAAAAATGTGAAATTTTGAAATTGTATCTCTATTTCCCATTAATTCTTGTGGAACACCTAAAGGGTTAACAAAGTTTGTAAAATCAGTTTTGAATACCTTGAGCGGTGTAGTTTCTAGAATGGGGTCACTTTTTTGGAGTTTCT
Source organism: Bufo bufo (assembly GCF_905171765.1). Classification (NCBI taxonomy): domain Eukaryota; kingdom Metazoa; phylum Chordata; class Amphibia; order Anura; family Bufonidae; genus Bufo; species Bufo bufo. The sequence goes on from NC_053393.1 coordinate 56,718,558, forward strand.
ACTCTAGGGGTGCATCAGGGGGGCTTCAAATGGGACATAGTGTAAAAAAAAACAGTCCAGCAAAATCTGCCTTCCAAAAACCGTATGGCATTCCTTTCCTTCTGCGCCCTGCCGTGTGCCCATACAGCGGTTTACGACCACATATGGGGTGTTTCTGTAAACTACAGAATAAGGGCCATAAATATTGAGTTTTGTTTGGCTGTTAACCCTTGCTTTGTAACTGTAAAAAAAATATTAAAATGGAAAATCTGCCAAAAAAGTGAAATTTTGAAATTGTATCTCTATTTTCCATTAATTCTTCTGAAACACCTAAAGGATTAATAAAGTTTGTAAAATCAGTTTTGAATAGCTTGAGCGGTGTAGTTTGTAGAATGGGGTCATTTTAGGGTGGTTTCTATTATGTAAGCCTCACAAAGTGACTTCAGACCTGAACTGGTCCTTGAAAAATGGTTTTTTGAAAATTTCTGAAAAATTTCAAGATTTGCTTCTAAACTTCTAAGCCTTGTAACATCCCCAAAAAATAAAATGTCATTCCCAAAATGATCCAAACATTAAGTAGACATATGGGAAATGTAAAGTAATAACTATTTTTTGGAGGTATTACTATGTATTATAGAAGTAGAGAAATTGAAACTTGGAAATTTGCTAATTTTTTCACATTTTTTGCAAATTTTGTATTTTTTTATAAATAAAAATGTATTTTTTGACTCCATTTTACCAGTGTCATGAAGTACATGTGACGAAAAAACAATCTCAGAATGGCCTGGATAAGTCAAAGCGTTTTAAAGTTATCAGCACTTAAAGTGACACTGGTCAGATTTGCAAAAAATGGCCTGGGCAGGAAGATGAAAACAGGCCCGGGGTTGAAGGGGTTAAAATATAAAGGTGGTAAAGAAAATAAAATGTTAAACATAATCCTAATAAGTAGAAATAGAGATATTTTTAAACATGCCCTCTGTGTATTTCTATAACATAGTCACTAAAGGCTGGATTAGGGATATATATTAATGGACACACTTCTGTTTGGATACATTAGTCTTGTACTTTCCCGTTAATGAAATGTATAACCTTTGGTATTTAGAAGATCAGATGTTAATTGATTATGAAGTACACTCAGCAGCTTGTCTACCACTTGAATGTAACTTGGCACGACAAAGACAATTCTGCTTTGCTTGCTGTAGACAATTAGGGCTTAAGAAGCTCAAAGTTGTTGCTAGGTTGCATATTTTGTCATTATGCTGTGATTTCACTTTCTAATGCTGGTTATGATGGGAAGCATTGTCATTGTCACATATACAGGATCATTCTGTAGAGACTTTAATAGGTTCTAGCTCTTGGCATATTTTCTAAGGAGTTAAAAATACAGAATGCAGAATGCTAAAGCAAATCAAAATCATACTACTCACCCAGTGAAATCCCATTTTTCTGCTATCTAAAAGCCTTTAAATGGGTTGTCCACTCCATACTGGGGATAGCTTATCAAAATATGTTCAATAGGAGTCCAAGACCTTGCACTCCCTGATGATCAGCTGTTCGTCAGAGACAGGTGCTGGAACTACAATGCTCATCCATTGTGAATTCAATGGAGCTGGTTACCGCAGCACTGCTCCCATTCACTTCAGCGGTAACCAGTTCAGTGCACTACACAAGGGATGAGCTATGTACTGTAGTTCCAACACCTACAGTACTTCAGGCCCCAGAACAGCTGTTGGGTATTGGACCCCAAATAATCAGATATTGATGACCTGTCTTTAGGATTGACTATTAGTATAAAAGTAGTGGATAGGGTTGAGCGAACACGAACTGTAAAGTTCGGGTTCGTACCGAACTTTAGTGTTTTTTGTACCTGAACCCGAACATTTTCTTAAAGGTTCAGGGCAGCCAATCAACAAGCCTTTAACTCGTGTGCCCTTAGAAGCCATCACAGCCATGCCTACTAATGGCATGGCTGTGATTGGCCAAGTGCAGCATGTGACCCAGCCTCTATATAAGCTGGAGTCACGCAGCACCGCACGTCACTCTTACTAGTTGTAGCGATAGGATCCTGCTGCTGTGAGGGAGAGAATAGGAAAGACTCTGATCTCTGCACTTGGTGTGAAGTCTGCGATCTACAGCGTTTTTTGTTTGGGGGTGCAATGCAACATTTTTGTACCCTGCCCTGAGCCCAGTGAGACTGAAAAAAAAGTTTTAATCCGTCTGTTAGTTAGGTGGGCATCGGCGGCCATTTTGTGCAACAGCAGTGCATATGTGCCAGGGACAATCATTTAATCCTGTTCTTGTAGTTCATTGGCCGACATATACCCATTTTTAAAGTGCACCTGCACTGCATATGTGCCAGGGGAAGGGAAAATAATACCTTCTGTGAGTTCAGGGACCCAGGGGGTGACATATCCCCATTTTTTTCTGTAAAGTACCCCTGTGCTACATTTCTGAGAGTGAAATATAATCAGTTAAATCCATCTGTTCCATTGTGTGGTGACATTTTTTAATTTTTTGTTGTAAAGTACCTCTGAGGCTTGCACATGTGACAGGCAGGCACATCAATTCAGCAAATCCATCTGTCCCATTGTAGGGGTGACATATCCACTATTTTTTATGTAAAAACAAACAAACTGTGATTCATTTGTGAGAGTGCAATATAATCTCAGTTAAATCTATCTGTTTTGTTTAGGGTTAAAAAAACAAACTTATTTTTTTGGGCAATAAAGTACCTTTTTGCCCTGTGCTGTATTCCTGACAGTCCAATAAAACAGCCAAATACTGCAGTTAATTTTTTAGTTGGAAATTTTTTGTTGCTAGAAAGTACATTTGCGGCCTATGCTGCGTTCCTGTCAGTCAAATAAAACCAGTAAAAACCAGTAAAAACTGATGTTACATTGCTGTAACATGGATGTTACAAATTCACATTTTTTTTGGACAGTGAAGTATTTGTATTAAATTTAACTGTCACACTGTTGTGTGATCTTAAGAAATGTTTCCTCTTTATGACACCGGCACTGCCTTACTCTCAGTAAACTTAATTGTTGACTATTGGCAGTTACATTGTCGCCTGACATAAACCATCTGTTAGTTTGGTGGGTGAACGCAAAGAATGAGGAGAGCGTCAAATAAGGGACGTGGCCCCGGTCGTGGTGCTGCTGGTGTTGGTGGAGCTCCTGTTGCAGGTAGAGGACGTGGTCGATCTGTGCAAGCTTCACTCCCAAGTGAAACACCTTCTTCAGGTGCAAGTAGGCAACAGAACCTTCAGCATTATTTGGTAGGCCCGAATGCGGCTCAACGAATGTTGAGGCCAGAACAAGTACAGGCGATAGTAGATTGGGTGGCTAACAGTGTCTCCAGTTCATTCACATTTTCCCCACCCAGTCCCCTGCTGAAAGATTAGAGTTGGCACCTACAGCCCATGGCCATCAGTCTTTCAACTCACCCCCTTGCAAATCAGGCAAGCAGTCTAAGGGTACTTTCACACTTGCGTTGTTTGATTCCGACAGGCAGTTCCGCAAACTGTATGCAAACGCATGTCATTTTTTCTGACTGATCAGGCATTTTTCAGACTGATCAGGATCCTGATCAGTCTGAAAAATGCCTGATCAGTCAGAAAAATGCATTGCAATACCGGATCCATTTTTCCGGTGTAATCAGGCAAAACGGATCCGGTATTTATTTTTTTATCATTTTTAAAGGTCTGCGCATGCGCAGACCGGCAGGACGGATCCGGCATTCCGGTATTTTGAATGCCGGGGTCGGCACTAATACATTCCTATGGGAAAAAATGCCGGATCCGGCATTCAGGCAAGTCTTCAGTTTTTTTTCGCCGGAGATAAAACCGTAGCATGCGGTTTTCTCTTTTGCCTGATCAGTCAAAATGACTGAACTGAAGACATCTTGATGCATCCTGAACGGATTACTCTCCATTCAGAATGCATGGGGATAAAACTGATCAGTTCTTTTCCGGTATAGAGCCCCTAGGACTGAACACTATGCCGGAAAAGAAAAACGCTAATGTGAAAGTACCCTGAGCCCCAAGTCATGTAGCGGTTTGTTATGCTTTTTGATGACTCTGCTGGCAGGGTTTTCGTGGGACATCCACATAGCCCTGCCCCAGAAGTGGAAGAGATTGAGTGCACTGATGCCCAACCACTTATGTTTCAGGATGAGGACATGGGAAGACCACCGCAGCACGTCTCTGATGATGATGAAACACAGGTGCCAACTGCTGCACCTTTCTGCAGTCTGCAGACCGACAAGGAGGGCAGGGGTAAAGAGTGGGTGGAAGATGATGTGGAGGATGATGAGGTACTAGACCCCACATGGAATCAAGTTCATGCGATTGACGTGTGCAGTTTGGAGTAAGAGGCGGTGGTCGCACAGAGGCACCAGCACAGCAAAAGAGGGAGCAGGGTGTAAAAGCGTCTGTTACATTCTTGGGTGACATTTTACCATTTTTGCCGTGAATAAACCCCTGCTCTGCATAGGTGGCAGGGACCTAAATTTCTAAAAATCCTCTGTTACATTCTCGGGTGACTTTTTACCATTTTTGCCGTATACAATTCCCTGCTCTGCATAGGTGACAGGGACCTAAATTTTGTAAAAGTTTTGTCAGCACGCCACAACAACCAGCACCACCAGCTGATATGGAACGTCTTAGCAGGACGCAGCATTTCAGCAACATGGTGGAACAGTATGTGTGCACACGCCTACACGTACTGACTGATGGGTCTGCCTCCTTCAACTTCTGGGTCTCTAAATTGGGCACATGGCCTGAGCTTGCCCTTTACACCTTGGAGGTCCTGGCCTGCCCTGCAGCCAGTGTATTATCTGAACGTGTGTTTAGCACGGCAGGAGGGGCTTATCACAGACAAGCACAGCCAATGTGGATAAGCTCACGTTCATTAAAATGAACCAGGCAGGGATCCCACAGGACTTGTCCGTACCATTTACAGAATACACATGTATACCGGCCTCACTCAGCCATTGTTGTACTCCAGCGCACTTTCTCTTTGTTTTATTTTTTATATTTCCCAATGTTTTTTGGTCTACCCAAATATTTTTTTAATTATTTAACAAATCTCTTTTTATTGAGTTTTGTGAGAATAAAAAGTGAGCATACACATACAGTATACAAAGGTAATCAGATAGGACAGAGAGACAATTGTCATTGTACATTCGCGAGTTAATGATCTATTTCCACGCAAAAAATGGGTACATTATGCAAAACCTTCAGAAGCTAAATGCCTGACAACACAGGAAACATGGAATACAGGCAATCTTCATCAATACAATGAGCGGACTGCTAATCACCAAAGTATACATGCGATGTAAAAGTAAAAGATAGTGGCAAGATTTAGAGAGGAGTGGAAAATGGAAAAGGGAAACCGGAGAGGGGGGGGAAGGAAAGGGTGTTTAATTGTCGACCAAGTTCTTATATGCATTTAAAATATGGTTGTAATCCCTGTATAAGCGAATAAATCTTGGAACATCTCTTATTCCTATCAGGACTCACCCCTTTGCATCTAATTCCATTTTCTCCTTTATATTTGTTAACCATGGTTGCCATACGTTCAGGTAAGCCTTCCTAGTTTTGTTCTCCCAACCAATAAACTCTTCCGTGTGACACAGGTGTGTCATATTTTCATACCACATTGATAGAGTCGGGGGGTTCGTCTCTTTCCACCGTAGCGGAATGAGTAGCTGTGCGGCAGTGATCATATGGGTGGCCAAATTTGATTTACTTGGTCTAAAGTCTGCTTCTGGCAACCAAAGCAGTACTAATGGGGCCAAGAGCTTTACCCTATCAGGGCATACTTTATTAATTATACATTCAATCCCTGACCAGAACTCTCTCATTTTGGGGCAAAACCACCAAATGTGTGAGATGTTACCAACACCCGACATTGCCAACATTTGTCTGAGGGAGACAAGTTTATTCGGTGGAGGAATTCTGGGGTTCTATACCACCTAGATGTCGTTTTGAAGGAATTTTCTTGAATTCTAATACAATTAGAGAACCCATGAGAGTTGGCCAAGATGGAAGATCTACTACTATCATCTAATTGTATGTTCAACTCCCTCTCCCAGTTATTTAGATAGTTGGGGCTTTGGGAGTCTCCAGGCCTCAACAACTGACTATATATTATGGATAAACATTTAGCTGGTAGGTCGGGCAATAGTATGTAGTTCTCCAGCCATGTAGGGTCAGGCAAAGGGAGATGTTTGGATCTCTTGAAACTAGTGCAGGATTTCTCAAAGTCCCATATTTGTAGGATATCTCCCGTCATGCTAGCATTGCCGGTGATGTCTCTGTAGAAATCCCTACTAGCTTTGGAGCGGTACAAATCACCCAATCTAAGATGAGCTACAGATGACCAGATTTTTGTGGTTTCCAGAGGGCGTTTTGCAAGTATCTGTGGTAATATATGAAGGGGGGTTAGGGGGGACAATTTATTCTTCCCCATATTCAGCTCGTTTGAATTTTGGCATCTATAGATTGTGCTTCTGATTAGATCATATGGTAGATCCTGTTTACTCGGCAAGGGCGCTTTATACCATAGCAGGAATTCTCTTTGTCTCCCCAACAGGGATTTTTCCATATCAACATGTATGGGGACCGGCTCAGGTTGTGTTAATGCCAACCATCTTTCTAAGTGTATGGCCTGTAGATACAAGCTAACATCTGGTAGAGAGAAGCCACCTTGTTTCTTTTTCCTAGTGAGAAGCGAGTAGGGTAGTCTAGCTTTTTTACCATCCCAGAGAAATTTCCCAAAGACCGACTTCAATTTGGTTTGAAATGTGCCAGGTATGGAGATCAGGAGGGATCAAAATAGGTATAACAATTGTGGAAGGATGAATGTGACTAGTGCATTTTTCCTTCCCAGCCAGGATAGCATTTTCTTTGAGAATCCTGCCAAGGTAGTCTGTATCTTAGCCAATAAGGGGGCGTAGTTGAGTTGAAGAAGTAGGTTAAAATTAGAAGGTATTATGATCCCCAGGTATTTGATTGTTTTAGCAGGCCATTTAAAGGGAATCATGTCTCTTATTCTTCTCAACTGGGAAGGAGAAACAGAAATCCCCAAAGCCTCTGATTTGTCAAAGTTAATCTTAAAATTAGATGCTTTTCCAAATGCCTCAAAGATCCAATACATATGGCATGGCTATCTCCGGAATTGAGATAAACATTAACAAATCGTCGGCAAACGCTGCCCTTTTGTGTTCAAATTTGTTTATTCTCAATCCACTAATATTAGGGGACTGCCTAAATTTAAGTAGCAATGTTTCCATGGCTAATATGAAGAGTGAAGGAGATAGCGGGCATCCCTGTCTGGTACCATTTCCAATGCTAAAGGAGTCTGAGGGGGAGGGGCCGAGGGGAAGGAGTACATCGTGAATATTGCCTGTACAAATCTATCCGGGAACCCAAAAGCTTCCAGAGTTTTCCGCATAAATTTCCGCTTTTTCTGCGTTGGTTCCTAGCAAAACTAGGGGCACCTTTTTAGAGTGAGCATAAGAAACCGCATGCAAGACTCTGCCAACATTATGTCTGCCCTCCCTGCCCAAAACAAATCCCACCTGCTCCTCACCTATAAGGCTAGGAAGCAGTGAGGCAATCCTGTGGCTTAGCAGCTTGGCCCACCACTTCAAATCTGTATTTAGGAGAGATTTGGGTCTGTAACTACCGCACAGCTCTTGGTCTTTCCCTTCCTTGTGGATGATGGTAATATGCGCTTCTTGGGCTTGAGCAGGGAGGGTGGAGCTTTGTAGCAGGTCATTACAGAGTCTCACAAAGTATGGGGTCAGGATATGTTTATATTTCTTATAGTAATAAATAGGGTAACCATCTGGGCCTGGGCTTTTTCCCGTTGGTATAGAGCTAAGGATCTTATCTACCTCCTCACTTGTAAAGGGCTGCAGCAGTTTGGACCTACCGTCCATTGATAATGTGGGTATTGTGATGGATTTAAGGAAGGTATCTATGCATTCTCCTAAGTAGTGTTGGCTAGAATCTGCTTTCAGCTTCTCTTTTTCTAGGTTATATAGTGACGAGTAAAAGCTACAGAATATTCTCGCTATATCAGGTGTTGTGGTGTTTCTTACCCTCCTTTGTTTTAATAGCTTGGATAAAAGTTTTGCTCTTTTGAGCTCTTAGGAGATTAGTCATCACCCTAGAACCCTTGTCCCCATGACAGAAATACTTGAAGCGTAGTGATTTCAGTATTTTGGCCGTTTTAATATTTAACAGGTCTTTGACCTGGTGGCGCAGTGCCTTAAGTGTACATTGTACTTCGTCAGTTTGTTTTATTTTATGTAAGGTTTCTAAGGTGGAGATCTAGGGAATTTAACTTCTGGGTTCTTTGCTTCTTCACTCTGGAGCCCAGGCTAATAAGCTCTCCTCTAATAACTACCTTGTGGGCCTCCCAAATCATGGGCATGGGGGTTTGAGGTCTGTCATTTTCATTAAAGTAGTCTTGGATCTTCTGTTCTCCTGTTAAGCTCGTCCTCTAGAAGTGTGGTGTTAAGACGTCACGTCCAGGCTTTTGGGGGCAAATCTTTCAGTTTCCACTTAACTTTGACCGGAGCATGGTCAGAGACGGTGGAATTTCCAATTTCCGCGCTTGTCACAGAAGTGAGCGAGTTATTGGAAATATAGATGTAGTCCAGTCTCTGGTAGGTACCATGGACCTGGGAGAAGTATGTGTAATCCCTCCCTTCTGGATTGAGGACCCTTCAGACATCCGAGATCTGCAAGCTCGAGAGAGACAGCTGCAGTCTACGTACTTGTTTCTTAGAGAGGAGCAGAGTTTTTGAGGTGGAATCTATGCTGTGATCTATGGCTAGGTTGAAATCACCACATAATATCAATAAGCCTTCCACGAATTCCTGGAGGGTGCTCAACATCTGTATAAACCACGGGATCTGTTTAACATTCGGGGCATATACATTTGCCATGGTGATAGTTTTGTTAAGGACTTTCCCCTTAACAAACAAATACCGACCAAGAGGGTCCTCCATTTTAGCTGTCAAGGTAAATGGTATGTTTTTTCTAATGCCAATAGAAACTCCTCTAGCAGCCGAGGAGTAGGTATAATGGTACCAGACAGGGAAGCACCCACCACTCACACTAGGAACACGTTGATGTCTAAAGTGAGTCTCTTGTAAAAAGAGTATGTCAGCGTTTTCCCTTTTAAGGGTGTGGTACACTTGACTTCTCTTCTGAGGGATGTTCATCCCATTAACGTTAAGTGTGCAAACACTTATTTCAGCCATATTATTAGACAGTTAGCAACTAGAACAACCGCCTCAGGGACATTAGCATGTAGGTCGACATTGGGTGGGAGACAGGGGTAACTGTTGATATAAACATAAAAGGAAGAAGAGCATTGAGGCTCTAACGGCGCAAGTCTGCGCAATAGTGCAATAACAATCAAATAGTGTAGGGCCGGGGGGGAACATCAGTGGTAGAGCCCGATATGACCAAGGACTCCACACACACTCGACCAGTATAAGGGCCTTATAAGGCCTACTCACATCAGAAAACATAAGTATGGACTATTGCAGGCCTGGAGGGAGAGAGCTGCCCCCATATGAGGGAGAAAGGAGGCCTATAGTAGGATTTTGCCAGTTCAGGCAGTCTCTCCCTCCCGTCCGGCAACCCCGGTACTCAGCCAGGTCTACATTCCACACCTGGTTTTACATAGTGTCTGTCCAGGTGAGGCAACCTTACTTATAATAACTATAACATGAACCCAACAGCAAGCGAATATGTGGATTATGAGACTAAAATGCTACAACTAGTAGTATTGTAACCTTATAGAGCTAAATTTCCGTCCATGGAGGCCTGTTTCTTTCTTGTCGCTTTAGCCTTAGACGAAAGTGCCCAGGGCGCAAGTGAAGGCAGATGAGGGAGGTCTTCTGCGGTAGTTGCTGGTAACCACAATGGTATGTCCATGGGTGTTATCTCAAGAGCCTCCCAGATCTTCGGCAGGTCGTCCGGGAGACGCACTGTGTATTGTCGGCCTTTAAATGAAGTACTCAGCCCGAAGGGAAAGAGCCATCTCATAGGCAATTTTTTAGCTCTCAGTTCCGCTGTCAAAGGACGCAAGGCCCTCCGTTTAGCAAATGTGCTAGCCGCCAAATCCTGGAAAATCTGGATTTTAGTGAGTATCCAGGAGAATGTCTTCTTTTTCTCTTGCCTTTTTGAGGATCTCTGCTGTGTCCAGGTAGTTTAGGAGTGCGCAGACTGTGTCTCTTGGCGGGTCTCCATCCGCGGGCTTGGGCCTAAGAGCCCTATGGGCCCACTCGATTGTAATGGGATCTGCATGAGTCTGCACCACCAGCGTTGAAAAGATTTGGCGCACACATTCTGAAAGTTCCTCAGCAGGGATTGACTCAGGGATCCCCCTGATTCTTACGTTCTTTCGCCGTCCCCTATTCTCCTGGTCTTCCAGGCTAAGGTAGGCTTTATTCAGTTGTGAGCGTAGTGACTTCATTTGAGCTTGCAGCCCCCTGCTATGCTCAGTAATAGCTATCTGGGAGTTTTCGAGCGATTCAACTCGGGACCCCATTTGATGTACCTCCATCTTTATGTCCACCAGCTCCTTCATCACCGGAGACAGGGCTTGCAACAGGGAGTGTTTCAAGAAGGATCTTGTAATCGGCAGTGGGTTAGCAGCTCCTTGGGTGTCAGAGTAAGCACATGAACTGCCGCCATCTGAGTCGTCCTCCTGCGTCTCAGGTGGCAGCGGCCGCTGCCATTTTCTTCCCTCTGGCCGGAGAAGGCATTGCCTTGTTCAGGAACCTTGTCAAGTCCCCTTGCGATTTCTGTACCCTTTGAGTCCTTGCTTCTTTCCTTGGACAGTTTGCACATATTTCGAGTAGGTTCTGCGCTATAAAAAAGCTATGACCGGGTGGTGTGATGAGGAGCACAAGGCTAAGCATCCACCACCATGCTCGGCTAGCTCCGCCCCCCCCCCCTCTACCCAAATTTAAACAACAAAAAAATAAAATAAAAAACAAACCAAAAAACAGTGTAGGCTAACTCCTCCTCCTCTACCGCCGCTTCCACCTACACTGCCACATCCACCGCCTCCTCAACCTCCTACTCCATATGGACCTCCTCCTCCTAGATCAAGATTTTTTTTTTTTTTACGTATATTATGTTATTTTAAGTCATTTCCCTATCCACATTTGTTTGCAGAGCACTTGCCATGCTCTTAACCACATTTTGCTGCCTTTTGCAGCCCTCTAGCCCTTTCCATGACTTTTTAGAGCCATTTTAGTGTTCCAAAGTTCGGGTCCCCATTGATTTCAATGGGGGTTGGGTTCGGGGTCAAGTTCGGGTCCCGAACTCGAACTTTTTTGCGAAGTTCAGCCGAACCCATCGAACGCGAACTTCCAGGTGTCTGCTCAACTCTAGTAGTGGACAATCCCTTTAAGAGCTTTTAGGCACCAGACTAATGGAATTTCATTGGGTGAGTAGTATGTGTTTGATTTATTACTGTATTTTTCTTACACAACTACGGGACTAGAGTAGACTTTTCAAATATTGCACTTGATAAATCCGGCTAAAAAATTGAACTCCGTCTTCAATGACGGATCCATGACGGATGTGCAAAAAACGCTAGTGTGAAAGTAGCCTAATGTAAGACAAAACATTCTTAACTGTGTCGTATTTCCTACACCACAGTCAAAACAAACAAAAACACTCCACTTTTCTGAGTCTGGCACAAAGTCTTTCTTACATTGCCTCCTAAATATTTACAACCTATAAGGTGGCAATTTTTTTCGTGCATTTAAAGCTACCTTCCTCTGCCACTAAACCTTGCCCTCTTTCCACTGCTTTGATATCTGATGCAAAAAATATGTCTGCATAGTGGGGCTTAAAAACATGAAAAAAATTATATTCACCTCACTGATCCCTGCCGCTGCCATTCTGACACTGGCCTGGTCCCTGCTGCTCACTACTTCCTGCTTCCATAATTACACACAGGAAATGCCCACTCAGACTGACTGCTGACTGAGGCAAGTCACTGCTGCAGTCAGTGACTGGCATTTCCAGCATGTCGAGACATGAACTGGAAGTATAGAGCTGCAGGACCTGGGCATTTAGAATCAATGAGGCATCTGTTCTATGTTTTTAAGCTTCTCTGAGCTCACTGGAAAACCCCTTTACAGGAACAGTCCTGGAAAACCGGTACATTGTAGACCCTGAAGGGGATGGTTCATGACACAGGGATTCTCTATTTGGTGTCCTACACCACTCCACACATCTGAATGAGGCAACAAGCATATGAATCTATGCAATGCCTATTGTTATGGATAAAACAGTCGCAGAAATTTCTAGAACAAAATGGTGAGACTTCATGGTCATTACCCACAATGTCCATATACACTGCCAGGATCCCAAACTCCAAATTCAGGCCGTCTGAGCTTCCTGACTCTAGTATGTTACCTGACTATACCAAGTTTAACAATTAAACAGTTTAATTGTTTGCAGTACTGAACTCTCTAACTATTTAAGGACCCCTCCCCCACTGTCCCTTGCCTGAGCAAGAGGTTGTTAAATTTCTGTAGTGGATTGACATGGATTGCCCCCCCCGACTTTTCATGCTTTCCTTTAAACTTTTCTACTTGGATTATTGTATTGCATGATCTTTGTCAGCACTGATATTTAGCTTGATTGACTTGATGTAAAAAGACACAATAGGTCAATTTTCATGTGGAAAAATGCTGCAGTACGTGGATGGAAATTGTGAAAATGTCGACCACATGCCTGGTACCGTAATCTGCTGCAGATTCTACTTGCAAAAATCTGCAGATAAAATGGACAGCATTTTCAACCCATTAACAAGGGGATCAAAAGAGGCCACGTTAACAAGTATACAGTTGTGTTCAAAATTATTCAACCCCCACTGAAATTGAGTGTTTTGGCCAGTTTGACATTGATTTTGATCATTTCAGTCATCTTGTTTACAATTAAATCAAAGAGGCACTTGTAAGTCAGACAAATATAACATAACATTTATAATGAAATAACCACAAATGTATTTTCTGTGCTCACATCATTATCCGTTTTATTCAACCCCCAAGTGACATTCAATCTTAGTACTTAGTACAACATCCTTTTCCAGTTATAACAGCTTTTAAACGTGAAGCATAGCTTGACACAAGTGTCTTGCAGCGATCTACGGGTATCTTCGCCCATTCTTCATGGGCAAAAGCCTCCAGTTCAGTCACATTCTTAGGCTTTCGCGCTGCAACTGCTTTCTTTAAGTCCCACCAGAGGTTCTCAATCGGATTTAAGTCTGGTGACTGCGATGTCCACTTCAAAATGTTCCAGCCTTTAATCTGCAACCATGCTCTAGTGGACTTGGAGGTATGCTTGGGATCATTGTCCTGTTGAAAGGTCCAACATCTCCCAAGCCTCAGGTTTGTGACGGACTGCATCATATTTTCATCCAATATCTCCTGGTACTGAAGAGAATTCATGGTACCTTGCACACGCTGAAGCTTTCCTGTACCTGTAGAAGCAAAACAGCCCCAAAGCATGATTGACCACCCACCATGCTTCACAGTAGGCAAGGTGTTCTTTTTTTCATAGGCCTTGTTCTTCCTCCTCCTCCAAACATAGCGTTGATCCATGGGCCCAAACAGTTCTAATTTTGTTTCATCAGTCCACAGAACACTATCCCAAAACTTTTGTGGTTTGTCCACATGACTTTTGGCATACTGCAGTCGACTCTTCTTATTCTTTGGAGACAGCAAGGGGGTGCGCCTGGGAGTTCTGGCATGGAGGCCTTCATTACGCAGTGTGCGCCTTATTGTCTGAGCTGAAACTTCAGTACCCACATCTGACAAATCTTTTTTCAGTTCCTCAGCAGTCACACAGGGACTTTTCTCCACTTTGCGCTTCAGGTAGCACACAGCAGTCAAAGTCAGCATCTTCTTTCTGCCACGACCAGGTAGCGTTTCAACAGTGCCCTTTGCCTTGAATTTGTGAATGATGCTTCCTATGGTGTCTCTTGGTATGTTTAACATCTTTGCAATCTTCTTATAGCCATTGCCCTTCCTGTGAAGAGAAATCACCTCTTCTCTTGTCTTCCTGGACCATTCTCTTGACTTCACCATGTTTGTAAACACACCAGTAAATGTCTAGAAGGAGCTGAGTATCACAGTCCTTTTAAATCTGCCTAATTGGTGCTTATTATGCTTGATTGCTGCTCCTTGACATCCACAGTTGCTTTCAATACCTGATCGAAAACACTTGAATGAACCTCTGTTCTTAAGAGTGGTAGTCTTTAAGGGGTTGAATAATTGTGTCAATGAAGAAATCACAAAAAAAAACATTTAATACTGTATTACAAAAACAATTGATGTCATTTTAGTTGCATTTGGTTCTTTAAAAATTCCTTCTAAGATTTCATTCTGAACACAATTACAAATGTACACTAAATTCCCTAAAACCCTTTACAGCATTGGGGGTTGAATAATTTTGAACACAACTGTATATAGCGAGGAACAGAGGTATTTGAACACCCTGCGATTTTGCAAGTTCTCCCACTTAGAAATCACGGAGGGGTCTGAAATTCACATTGTAGGTGCATTCCCACTCTGAGAGACAGAATAAATAAAAAAAAATCAGGAAATCACATTGTATGATTTTTAAAGAATGTATTTGTCTTGCACTGCTAAATATAAGTATTTTAACACCTAGGAAACAGCAATAATTCTGGCTCTCAAAGACCTGTTACTGGTCATGGTTTCAAATCATGCATTGCACGGAAGGTTCCCCTGCTCAAGTCATCACATGTCCAGGCCCGTCTGAAGTTTGCCAATGACCATCCGGATGATCCAGAGGAGGCATGGGAGGAAGTCATGTGGTCAGATGAGACCAAAGTAGAACTTTTCGGTCTAAATTTCACCTGTCGTGTTTGGAGGAAAAAGAAGGATGAGTTGCATCTCAAGAACACGATCCCTACTGTGAAGCACGGGAGTGGTAACATCATGCTTTGGGGGTGATTTTCTGCCAAGGGGACAGGATGACTGCACTGTATTAAGGAGAGGATGAATGGGGCCATGGATTGTGAGATTTTGAGCAACAACCTCCATTCCTCAGTCAGAGCATTGAAGATGGGTCGTGGCTGGGTCTTCCAACATGACAACGACCCGAAGCACACAGCCAGGATAACCAAGGAGTGGCTCTGTAAGAACATCTTTGGATGGAGCTGAAACTCTGTGTTGCTCAGCGACAGCCCCGAAACCTGACACATCTAGAGGAGATCTGTGTGGAGGAGTGGGCCAAAATCCCTGTTGCAGTGTGTGCATACCTGGTCAAGAACTACAGGAAGTGTTTGACCTCTGTAATTGCAAACAAAGACTTCTGTACCAAATATCAACACAGATTTTCTCAGGTGTTCAAATACTTATGTTCAGCAGTGCAAGACAAATAAATTCTTTAAAAATCATACAATGTGATTTCCTTATTTTATATTTTTTATTCTGTGTCTCAGAATGGGAATGCACCTACAATGTGAATTTCAGACCCCTCCATGATTTCTAAGTGAGAGAACTTGCAAAATCACAGGGTGTTCAAATAATTCTGTTCCTCACTGTAACTGTTGTACCAGTGGTTGCTATCCGCTGATGCCCCCCTGCTTACCGCCACGGGGGCTTCTTGTTCAGCGGTGAATCCCCTCCACAGTTTCCTTCCAGCCTTGGGCACAGCATGCTTTCAGCTTGTTCCATGTAGCACTTCCTTAAGGGCCGGTGCGTGTCACTTCCTGTGATTTATGTGTTTAGCACATGTGACCATGCTTACCAATCCTAGCCCTATATCAGTGGTCCAGCCCCCTTCCCATGTGCCTGAGCATCAAGGTCCTTGTGTCCTGCAAAGGTTACAGTTATCTCTGCTTGTGTTCCTGTTTACCCAACCTGTGCTTGTGTTTCTGGAATCTGCTACCTGTTTGATCCCTGCCTGCTTGCCTTAACTTTCTTGTTGCCGACTCGGATTGCCTGACCTGTACCTGTGGCACCTTCCCGGACCTATTGCTTGTTTGATGTTGCCCTGCACTGTTGCTCCTAGTTACGACTCGGCCTGCTGACTATGTTTGTACCTCTGGTACCTTGCACTGGTTCCTCCTGGTCCGCCTGGACCAGCTGCCTTGTGTGTCAATCCTCCTCAAGAGGTAGCAACCTGGTGTTCCCCTCGGGAAAGTCTATCCCCACCATCAGGGGTACTGTGAAGAACGAGGGGTTCACTTAGACAACACCCTTAGAGGAGGTAGGACACATGGCACAGTGGGTTCACACCCGCTGATTTGTGACAACAATATTGTCTAGACCCAGGAGCATTATGTAAAATGATTCCAGTTATTTGTTTGGGAACAACCTCTTTATTGCATGTTACTCTGTTCAGTATAACAATGTTATAAACTGCAAAATGTATACTGTAATACTGTATTTCAATTGTATTTTTATTTCCCTTTTGATTGTGCAAAGGGTTAATGAACTAAACCAGAGATATGTGCATTACTATGGCCTTACATCGGACTAAGACATTCTTATCTGCCATTAGATGCCAGTGTTGCTCCACATACCTTAGAATTAATCAATTTCATTACAATAAATATCACAACGGGGCTTCAGAATTGACTGGAAGGGAAGAGTTCTGGTGTGAGGAAGAAAGGCAATTAATGAACTCCAAAGGCAGGCAGCTAAATAATCTCATAATAGCCAACAGAAATATTATAAATTACCCTTTGTTGATTGCTGTGTGAATGTGACTTAGGTTTTGTTTTGTATTAGATTTACCACGATTTATGCAATTATATTGCTGATTACTGACAGAAATGCGTTGCTGGGGATTGGAGGATTACCTGGATGCTGCAAAGCTGAGTTTGTTATTTCAATGAATGTATCTTGAATCTTTAGGTAGGTAACAGAGATGAGCGAATTTCTTAAGTTTGATTCGGCTGATTCGCCGAATTTCGCGAAAAAAATTTGCTTTTTGACGAATTAGTCACGAAGCGCATTTTTTTGTAAGTAACGGGTGCAATGAAAGAGAGCTACAATAGCCCGTCATTGTACCCCTCAGATGCCGCGTTCATTCGATTCGCTCATCTCTAGTAGGTAAGCCTCTTGAATTAGGAATGATAATATCCTGATATAGTTACTGAGGATGCATATTAGATCCCGTACGTTACACAACTCATAGCTGAAGTGCTATTTCCAGCGTTTCCATTCAAATCTTTGGAGAAGGGAAAGCAAATGCTCATACTGCCCTTAGGCTGAGAATATAGACTTCTGGCCCGCTCTTTCCCAGTAACAGTGGGGATTCCATAAGCCCCCCAAAATTAACTTTAATAATATGTCAGCTTAAGTGTTTGTAAAACTACAGGACAAGCATTTGTCAATTTAAGGCTACATGCACACGACCGTGCCGTTTTTTGCGGTCCGTAAACCGTGGATCTGCAAAAAACGGAAGCTGCTTGTGTGACTTCTGCAATTTGCGGAACGTAACGTGCGGCCCATTGTAGAAATGCCTAAAATAGGACATGTTCTATTTTTCTTGCGGGGCCACAGAACGGAGCAACAGATGCGGACATCACACTGAGTGCTGTCCGCATCTTTTGCGGCCCCATTGAAGTGAATTGGTCCGCACCCGAGCCGCAAAAATGGCGGCTCGGATGCGGACCGAAACAACGGCTGTGTGCATGAGGCCTAAACGTGTTATGCTACGGTATCTTAGAGTTCAGCAACCTCCTGCACTTCTTCTCCAGCGAAACTACAACTCCCAGCCTGCTCCATTCATTTCATTGGAAATTCCAACAAAAGACACGCTGTGCACGCTGGGAGTTGTAGTTTCACAACAGCTGGAGTGTCGCAGATTACTGACCCCTATCCTACCTCATAATTATAAAGAAAAACAGCCGATGGCATAAAATAACAAAAGACATGATACTCACCTTATAGAAAACCTGCTGCACTGAAGCTTCCCTAGTCACACACAAGGCATGTCCACACATTGACTGTTTCAGACAATTGCTGGCTGTAGGGGTGATGCATGTATCTTGTGAGTAATGGACTGTAGCAGTCACATGTTGTGCTGTTGACACATCAACGGTACCATCAGTGATGTTAAAGAGGCCCTGGGTAAAACTAATAGCGGCCCTATGTTGTAGGCGGGGACAACACAAATAGGCAGGCTCAGTAATACAAAATAGAAGAATCAAATACCACAGTGCAACACAAAATACTGCACATGCAGAACCAAATACCACAGTGTGGCAAAAAACACAGACCCTGCAGCACAAAATTGCTCCCCAGCAGCTGCTTCTCTCTGCCACTTTCTGTCCTTCTCTTCTAGTTGTCTCGGTGGGGGTGGAAGTGAATGGCCACCTGAAGCTGCAGCTCAGCTCAGTCACCAAGCAGCGGTAACGCAAAGTTTACATGCGATCCAATCTAACATAAATACACTTTACAATGCCATTGAAGATCAAGAAAACTGTGGGAGACGCAATAATTTGCTTCTCAGGGGTATACCAGAATTGGCTGCCCCGGGAGACATCCCTAACACAGTAGTCCAGATTTCCTTATGTCTCCTGGGCCCAGACTCGGCCCATGATGTATTATGAGAAAGGGCTCACAGGGCTATGAAGCCCAAACCAGCACCTACAGCCTCTCCGAGGGATGTTATTTGTAAATTTCAGAATTTCCCTGTGAAAGAAGCTGTACTTACTAAAGCCAGAGACGCTAAATCTGTAAAGTGGGATGGCCATGACATCCTTATCTTTCAGGACCTCGCTCAGTCGACTTTAAAGATAAGAAGAGCCTTAAAACCCCTGACAGACTGGCTCAGAGCAAAGAATATACCATATAGGTAGTCATTCCTATTCGGACTCTCTTTTATGTATGAAGGTCGCAGAATGTCTATTACATAGTTTTTGGACCTGGATCAAGTTTACGATCACTTGAAGATTAACCCACTAGATATTCAAAACTGGGATCCCATACAAGATTTGACGACTTTGCCGGATCTGCCACCGATAGAACTTTGGGACAAACAACATACCCCAAAGCCTCAAAGGAACAGGAGAGGAAAATCGAAGTCAACTCCCAGAAGGCTACCGCTGGCTTTAGTGTGCCTCTAAGACTGCTAAGCCAATGTATCCATAGTTGCTAGGCATTCCCCCCCCTCATGATAATTCTTCCTATTCTCCTTCTAACGCTATCCTCCAGATCTTTCACAGGATCCTCAACTCATAAAAGGGCAATGATACATGTCATATATAACCCCCCTTACTCTACTACTTACCTACTTTCTCACCTTTCATCAAACTAACCCACTCTTCATAACTGCAATTAATACTGCATATAATAATGTGGCATTGTTACTATTGGTTAAGTTCTATTTTTGTTGTTTACTGTTCAAGTAGATGCCTCTCTGAACATACGAATATAGGTTACATGCTGGTGAATTCCCGTATAACCACCAAAATCATTTTCTGGGTGACCGAACAGAATTTTCACACACTGGTCTATACAGAATTCTTAGCTGGATGTAGAGACTTGCCCTCCCCTCAAATTTGAAGTGAGATGGCTGATTTGATAATAGTAGAGGTGGGACGAATCCAATTTTTTTCAAATCCGAATCCGAAAAGGTTCTCGAATATATCGAATCTTTCGAATCTCGAATCCTGTACATAATTGTGTGAACGGTGTAAGAAACAAAGTCAGACCGCGTCAGTTTGTCTGAACCTCCACCTCCCAGTCACGGTCGCACCCTATATGACCGCGATCGTTACGCCCCTGCTATGACCCCTGCTCCTATCACTACAGAACATACAGGGTAATACAGCGCCACATACCTCTTACATCCAGTGACGTCTCCTTTGATGTACAGTAGGTGATCGCGAGATTGTGCATAAAACTGTGTTTGCATCGGCGATATTGACCCTCTGTGAGCCCTGTCGCGTGAGACAGCACCGAGCTGTGTCGCTCATTCATTTTTTTTTTCCCTCTGGATTCCTGCCTAAATCACTTTCACCGCTAGGTGTCATGCACGCTTTGTTTTCTATTTGTCGTCACACTACAGTACTTACTGTGGCTGCAGAAGAGTGTGTCAATTTCTTGGGCATATGAACAAGTAAAACTGCTGGTGGTCCAGCGGCAGCGTGTCAGCCTTGTAACACCTAGTGTCTAGGGTTCGATTCCCCTGTTAACTTTTTTTTTTTTTTTTGTGTGTCTTTACTTAATAGAGTTCACTCCTGTATATTCGAGTACAGTCTGTACAGTACCTATACTCCTGCAGCTCTCACTATTATGGAAAAAATCTTTGCAAAATCACTGGAAATCTCCTCTGCTTGCGCAAATGTGCCGAGGGACTCTTCCTGGTATTTTGGGGGGGGGGGGGGGTGGTGGAGTCATTTGGTACATCTTCTCTCACATTATGATGGCAGTGTCTGAGGGATGGGTGCAGTCAGTACAGGGACAACTACTGTTCAATTCCGCTTTACCTGATACAGTGGCACCAATCAGTTGCAGTAATACTACAGGACCAAACTGTGATCGATTGGTGAAAATCAAATTTACTGCTTTACATATACTGTATGCCCTTCTTTAAGTAAATCTGCTGGTGGTCCAGCGGCAGCGTGTCAGCCTTGTAACACCTAGTGTCTAGGGTTCGATTCCCCTGTTAACTTTTTTTTTTTGTGTGTCTTTACTTAATAGAGTTCACTCCTGTATATTCGAGTACAGTCTGTACAGTACCTATACTCCTGCAGCCCTCACTATTATGGAAAAAATCTTTGCAAAATCACTGGAAATCTCCTCTGCTTGCGCAAATGTGCCGAGGGCAAGAGTCAGGACCTGTAGCCAGAGCTCATTGTCTCAGTGTCTGGAAGTGAGGAATCACGTAGCTCATTTGCATAACAATGCCGTATTTAACACCTCCGTCTTAGATATGTGAAGTGGACTGCTTAATGCTTTGGGGGAGGGGGGGGGGGTTAAATAATTTACAATGCAAATTGTAATATAGCACATGGAGCCTGGAGGGGGTTAATGTACTCACCTAAGTATTATTGATCTGTGGCAATTAACAAACCGACAAACAAGGCAGAGCTGATTGATGGAATTCTAAAGTTTTGGAGAGACATTCTGACCGTTAAAATCTGCTGTGACACAATTGACCACATAAAGAAAGTTTTCCCGGTGGTGATTGAGAGGAATGGTGCAGCAACCAATATGTAAAGTTAATGAATTCCTGTACTGTACAGTAGTTAATGTGCTGTGAACACTGCAGAAATAAACTATACATTATATGTGAAAAAAAACTAGTGCCTTTTGTGTTTGTTTGAACTTCAGTAAAGTAGAATATTGTGCACTGATCTGTACTGTACAGTACTGTACCATTTTTCTGTGCTGTTGGATGGTGTGGGTGAGAGGGACACCTTTCAGTGCTACAGTTGTGGCCTGCCTACAGTACTGTAACAGAATTTGTTTTCCTTTTTCTCACAGCTCTGGCTCCATCAGCAAGCTTAAATTACAGTTCCCCTCCCCCCACTCTATTCACATTGCAACCTTGAGAGCCAAGGAGGGAGGAGAATTGGCACCATGGGGGGTGCCTGTAAACTAGCTCCAAACCCCAACTGGCAGAGTATGCCTACAGCACAAGTATCATTCTATTGTAATTCAACATTACAATACTGTATGTTATTAGCTTTTTGTGGAGAATACAAAATAAAACTGTACACATTAAACATAAATAAAAAAAAACACACACAAATACTCAAAGGTACAGGTATCTTTGAAATGTAGCTTTTATTGGCTTTTTTTGGGAGAATACAAAATTATACTATTATTATACAATGCTGGTATCATATTTATTCCTACTGAGACACACAACCACTTTATCCCAATATGACATGCTGGTGCAGGTCCCTGAACGCACCCTGCATGCATTCTGGGACCCGCACGCATGACATATTGGGATATAGCGGCTGTGTGTCTCAGTAGAAATAAATGGGATGCCAGCATTGGGATGCATGCAACACTTTAAACATCCCCAAGCCAGTAAAAGACAGCTCTGCGTGCTAGACGCATGTCTGCAGCATGCACTGTGTGAATAAAGCCTAAAGGTGAATTTTTCTGTCATTCTATATAATCATTATTATCATGATAATCACAATACAGGTGCTGTGGCTCAATGCACCTGTACTGTGTGATGATCATAATGATTGGTAATTGTAATATGGCACATGGAGGGGGTTAATGTATTTTCTGACCAGTGATAAATAATTAACCCCTTTGTGCTGCATTAGTGTCAAGGTTTATAAACCCCTTCATGCTGTAGCATAAAAGGGGTTATTTATCACTGATGGTGCCAATGACTGTCATTAATGCAGCACACAAAAGGGTTAATTGCCACAGATCAATAATACTTAGGTGAGTACATTAACCCCCTCCAGGCTCCATGTGCTATATTACAATTTGCATTGTAAATTATTTAACCCCCCCTCCCCTAAAGCATTAAGCAGTCCACTTCACATATCTAAGACGGAGGTGTTAAATACGGCATTGTTATGCAAATGAGCTACGTGATTCCTCACTTGCAGACACTGAGACAATGAGCTCTGGCTACAGGTCCTGACTCTTGCCAGCCCCTTCTCTTCAATCCCGCGCTCCCAGCCTCTGAATCATGACGTCAGACCAGCCGGGACTAGGAAGCTCCTGTCGGGTGGAGATCACTCCGCCTGACAGGGAAGTGAAGCATCACTCGCACCGTTCTGCTGCTACTCTGCAGGTGTGTAGAAGCGGTCTCTTGTGAAGCCCCCACCAGCAGGGAACCAATGACTTTGTGCACTCTTGGCAGTATGCCCTAACTGGGACTTGTAGTCCCCCATCCTCTATGAACCTAGTTCTCCTGTGAAGCCCCCACCAGCAGGGAACCTGCACTATAATGGATTTTGTGCGGTCTTGGCAGCACGCCTGCAAACTTACTTGTGAATTTTCAATTCTATGACCATAATCAGCCAGCACCATGGCATGTTTGTCACATTGTGATAATGCAGCTCACATTAGGACTGCCAGCACCGCTTGTTCATATATTAATAAAAGCAGTATGCCACACTAATCTCCAGCTTTTTCCATAATAGTGAGGGCTGCAAGAGTATAGGTACTGTACAGACTGTACTCGAATATACAGGAGTGAACTCTATTAAGTAAAGACACACAAAAAAAAAAAAAAAAAAAAAAGTTAACGGGGGAATCGAACCCTAGACACTAGGTGTTACAAGGCTGACACGCTGCCGCTGGACCACCAGCAGATTTACTTAAAGAAGGGCATACAGTATATGTAAAGCAGTAAATTTGATTTTCACCAATCGATCACAGTTTGGTCCTGTAGTATTACTGCAACTGATTGGTGCCACTGTATCAGGTAAAGCGGAATTGAACAGTAGTTGTCCCTGTACTGACTGCACCCATCCCTCAGACACTGCCATCATAATGTGAGAGAAGATGTACCAAATGACTCCACCACCCCCCCCCCCCCCCCCCAAAATACCAGGAAGAGTCCCTCGGCACATTTGCGCAAGCAGAGGAGATTTCCAGTGATTTTGCAAAGATTTTTTCCATAATAGTGAGTCCTGTAGTATCCCTCAGACACTGCCATCATAATGCATAATGCAATAATACATCAGTATGTATGTCCCGCTCAGGCTGATTTGGCTGGGATCGAACCGGGGTCTCAGAGGAGGACTGAACAAAAGCCGACATGCGCACAATGGTTTTTGTCCAGCGCCACCCCGTGGTTACATGTAGCAACAACAGTTTGAGAATGCATCGCAAGCCCATTGCGGATGGTCTCGGGGACAGGCAGCGCGACAAGTACAAGCTGCAGCGCCGAGCACCAGCGTGATGGGCTCGCGATAGAAATACAATATCGAAAATACCTACTGTAGATGTTCTCTTTCCTCATCTTCTCCTTTCAGACCTTCAGACCAGACCACCATTTTTCAGGCATTTTTCGTCTCTGCAGTTTGACAAAAAAATATCTTAGTTTACTACTTTTCCATCATCCTCCCATCTTCTGGACAAATCATCCTAACACCCCCAATACTGTTCCGCTGTGCTCCCCAATACTATACTGCAGAAAAAGATAATACCCCTGATAATACTAGTACCACACAGAGCCCCCCATATAAAATACCCCTTATTTGTGGCCTCAGTAGATGCCCCCATAGTGCCCCACAATAATGTGCCAATAAGAAGTGGCCCACAGTGCCACCCAATAATGTCCCAGTAAGTGTCCCCATAGATGCCCCCCTAATCATGTGCCAGTATCAAATGCCTCTCTCCTCCCCCCATGTGCCAGTATCAAGTGCGGAGTGCCTCTCTCCTCCCCCCATGTGCCGGTATCATAGTGCCATCTACCCCCCAATGTGCCAGTATCATAGTGCCATCTCCCCCCCAATATGCCAGTATCATAGTGCCACCCCCCCATGTGCCAGTATTATAGTGCCATCTCCCCCATAATGTGCCAGTATCATAGTGCCATCTCCCCCCCAATGTGCCAGTATTATAGTGCCATCTCCCCCCCATAATGTGCCAGTATCATAGTGCCATCTCCCCCCAATGTGCCAGTATCATAGTGCCATCTCCCCACCAATGTGCCAGTATTATAGTGCCATCTCCCCCTATAATGTGCCAGTATCATAGTGCCATCTCCCCCATAATGTGCCAGTATCATAGTGCCATCTCCCCACAATGTGCCAGTATCATAGTGCCATCTCCCCCAATGTGCCAGTATCATAGTGCCATTTCCCCCCATAATGTGCCAGTATTCTAGTGCCACCTCCCCCCATAATGTGCCAGTATCATAGTGCCATCTCCCCCCATAATGTGCCAGTATCATAGTGCCATCTCCCTCATAATGTGCCAGTATCATATTGCCATCTCCCCCCAATGTGCCAGTATCATAGTTCCATCTCCCCATAATGTGCCAGTATTATAGTGCCACCTCCCCCCATAATGTGCCAGTATCATAGTGCCATCTCCCCCCCAATGTGCCAGTATTATAGTGCCACCTCCCCCCATAATGTGCCAGTATCATAGTGTCATCTCCCCCATAATGTGCCAGTATTATAGTGCCACCTCCCCCCATAATGTGCCAGTATCATAGTGCCATCTCCCCCCAATGTGCCAGTTCTATAGTGCCACCTCCCCCATAATGTGCCAGTGTCATAGTGTCATCTCCCCCATAATGTGCCAGTATCATAGTGCCATCTCCCCCCATAATGTGCCAGTATCATAGTGCCATCTCCCCTCATAAAGTGCCAGTATCATAGTGCCTCTCCCCCAATGTGCCAGTAGTATCAGTGCCATCTCCCCCATAATGTGCCAGTGTCATAGTGCCTCCCCCCCCAATGTGCCAGTAGTATCATAGTGCCTCTCACCTCTCCCCCTCGCCAATGTGCCAGTAACAGATAAAAAAAAAAACACTTTTACTTACCTCCGCTGCGATGCAGGCCTCTTCTGGCCTGTGTCCCGCGCTGTACAGCTCAGGCGGCGCAATGATGTCATCGCGCCGCTTGCACCGGCCTCTGATAGGCTGCGGGCCTTGTGCCGGCAGCCTATCAGAGGAACAGGGAAAGGAAACGCCTCTCCCTCCCCTGTCGCAGCAGCGAAGCGCTCATCTTCTAGAGTGCCCTGTCGCCGCCACCACCAGTCTGGGCACCACCGGGATTCGTATCCGGTAAATTAAGTCGGGATTCGAGTCCACGAATCCCACGAATGCAGCAAGATTCGAGGGATTCGTGGATTCGACGAATCCCCCGTCCCATCTCTAGATAATAGCATCATTCAATGTCAAGGGCTTTAATGCCCCTTCTAAGAGATGCTAAATTCTTTCCTATATGAAAAGGAATAATTGCTTTGTTCTTTTATTACAAGAAACTCACTTCAAATTCAATCATTATCCTAATCTCTCTCACTCCAATTTCCCTCAGTGGTTTCACTGCGGCTCTAACTCCTCGGCCTCTAGAAGTGTCAGCGCGGGCTATAGGAAGGGGATACCATTTCAATATTGCTCCCATACTCAAGATGTAGAGGGAAGGTATATATTATTAAAGGGTTCCATAGCCAATCAAATGTACACAATTATAAATATCTATGCCCCTAATACCAACCAAAGGGTTTGAAGCCCTCTTCCCAATTATTGATGCATTCAAAGAAGGAATGGTCATCATGGGAGGGGATTTCAACTTAACACTAGAACATCTAATGGATTCCTCATCTCAAAAATCTGCCCTATCATATAGAGCCCTTAGTTCTATTAGTAAAAGAATCCAAAATTCACATTTGATGGATGTTTGGAGAACCCTTAACCCATCTGTAAGGGATTATACCTTTTATTCGAATGCACATGGTTGTACCAAAGATTAGATCATATTTAAATTTTCAAAGAACACCTTTGCCTTTGTTCCAAAGCAAAAAATAGACTCAATCCATCTATCCGATCACTCTCCTGTAATGATTTCTATTTCTACACCACAGCTGCCCCCTAGATCTTATAACTGGAGACTCAATGAACAGTTGATCTCTTCACCAGATGGTATAAGATCTGTGCAAAAACTCCTGGAGGAATTCTTTCTACTGAACTCCCATACAGATATTTCTCCCCATGTGATATGGGATGCCCATAAGGCCTATATGCAGGGCCAATTTATTAGTTTAGGTTCTCAACTAAAAAAGAAATAAAAATAGAGCCCATACGGATGCACTACTATCTGAGATACAAAAGTTGGAGTCTCTCCATAAAAAATCTATTGTGTCACAGCAGCTCCGTCACTGCAAAGCGAATCTAACCTCATCTGCCCTTTAATCTAAGTTTACAGACCCCATCTCAGATCCCCAGAGACTCCAAGTAACATCTGCTCTGTCCTGAGTCTTTTTTGGGGCCGAAAAACTGCTCCGTCACGGATCTATGATTGAGGCCTAGCGGAGGAAGAATCCCTGGCCTAGATTTAAAGTGGCACAAAGGTGAAGACAGAGACTCCCCCCTGTCTCTACAGGCAAGATCTACACCACCGCAAGTCGGACATAAGGTAACTGCCCCACAAAAAAGCATACCTTAATCCGGCGTCATAGGGGATCACTGCATCGCCCTGTAAGCTGGTTTTCCCGGCGCGGGCGCCATCTTGTAAATCCGACAGAGCGATCACAAGGCCTGTCACCGGAGTCAAACCCTGTCTCTGATAAATAAATCAAGTAACGGCCAGAGGGAGTCCTCTATTAAAGGTGCCGGATAGCTGCAGCGACTGCCTGTTGAAGATTTGTGCGATCGCTCCCAGTTACGGTCGCATCCAGTGTACAGCAAGCTCCCCAAGTTCCAAAATCTCAGTCTAGCACTGGCTAATAGCGTTTTTCCACCTTACCTGTCCCCCTGGCAGATCAATATTAAGTCCGGAAGTTTACAGGCCGTCCTGAGAGTGTTTTCTCTGTATTCTCGGATTTAAAGAGACAGTGTCATATTTGGGATCTGATTTAAAGAGACAGTGTCATTTTTGGATTGTTAACCCAAAATGACAGAAGGTTTCTAGCCGCATTACATTCTGTCTTAAAATATAAAAAAGAAAAAAGGGAAAAGAAAACTACAGAGCGAGATGGCCTAACCTCGCTACCCTGAACCAATATACACCCTAATAGCGTGGCATATCAGCCTGATTTAACCAAGATGGTAAAAATCGGTGGCTCCAAAGCTGGGGAAACAGCTGGTCAGCAAAAATCAAACTCAACAAGTGGAGAGATGGATAAATTTATAAAAAAAGCAGCTGCTACGGTCGCAGCCAGAGAACATAAAATGGCGCCAGACTCTCCGAATGCTTCAAGCCGCAAACAGGCGGAAAACCTGGCACAAGAATGGGAAAGTGGAGAAGATATAGACAGCCTAACCATCTTCAGATCTTTCCTGAAAAAAGCCCTGGCGTCCTCGCTTTCCTCAGCACTAGAGCCTATCAGCTCTGACCTGTCATCCATTAAACTTGATGTGAAGCAGATAGGGAGAAGAGTAGAGACCCTGGAAGAAAACCAGGCAAGCGTCATTCAACATCAGAAAGCGGTCACAAACAGCGTCTCCCTGATTCAAAAAAATCTTAATAGCTTATACAGCGCAATTGAAGACCAGGAGAACAGAGGAAGACGTAACAACCTTCGCTTCCGTGGCATTCCCGAGTCTGTAACCGCAGGTGACCTTCCTTACACAGTAGTACAGATATGCCTCATGCTTCTGGGACCTGACACAGCCCATGAAGTTATCCTGGAGAGGGCTCATAGGGCTATAAAACCAAGACCTGCACCGTCTGAACCCCCAAGGGATGTGATCTGCAAGTTTCTGGCATTCCCTGTAAAGGAAGCGATCATGTATAAAGCAAGGTCCGGGGGGCCCATACAATGGGAAGGAAAAGACATCCTCATTTTCCAAGACCTGGCCCAGTCCACCCTGAGGAAGCGGAGAGCACTTAAACCTCTCACAGACTGGCTTAGGTCCAAGAAGATTCTCTACCGTTGGTCTTTTCCTTTTGGGATCTCCTTTATGTTCGAAGGACGCAAACTGTCTATCACCTCACATCAGGACTTAGAGTCACTATATGATCTGCTAAGCTGCGGTCCTCTAAACATCCAAAATTGGGACCCTGTTCAGGATCTTCTAGAGCTTCCAGAAATACCCAATTTGGAACCTTGGGAAAAACAGCGAACACTGAAGTCTCAAAGACACAGGAGAAACATCCGTGGCCCATCTCCAAGACGTCTACAAGTGGACGATTGATATCTAGTTAATCGCCACCAAGTATACAATGCTAAAAGTATAATGATCTAACTTTTCTGCTTTTTACTTTACCTACTCCTCTACCCTAACTTCCTCTCATGTCAATATGCTTCTTTAAGGATATGGTAGACTCTCTATAGTCATACACCTACTGTATTCCAGATGGTTACTAACCTCTTCATAGGGTGATCCAATTGATACCAAGCCCCTTCCCCCTCCCCCTACTCTCCTTACCCGGTACTCCCGGGTTCTGAACCCACTATATACTACTACTTAATTTACTCCTAAAAGTTATGTTGTTGTATTACCCAGCAATGACTCGAACATTAACCCGGGCATATTGCTCATTTCTTGTTCATGTTATTATTAGTTTAAAGGGACACTGTAGAGCTAGACAGAATCGGTGTAATGAGGACGACTTGTGTCATATGGATAGGGTTGTGGCTCCTCTGGAGGCTGGAGACTTGGAATCCACCAGCACCCAAACATCAGTAGCACGCCTGAGACACTTCTTCATATTTTTGCCATGACAGATCTCCAAATTTCCTCATACAATGTCAAAGGCTTCAAGTCTCCTTCCAAAAGAGCCCAAATTTTCTCTTTACTAAAAAAGGAGAATTGCTCTATTATTTTCCTTCAAGAAACACATTACAAATCCGAACATTATCCTAACCTCTCATTTTCTAGTTTTCCAGTGTGGTATCATAGTGGATCCGATTCCTCAGCCTCCAGGGGAGTAAGCATAGGATTCAAAAAAGGTAATCCATTCCAATATAGCTCCCATATTCAGGATCCTGATGGCCGTTACATAATGGTGAAAGGTACTCTTGCAAATCAGTTATATACCTTCATCAACATTTATGCCCCTAACACTCATCAACACAAATGGTATACTTCTCTCTCTCCAATTGTGGAAAAGTTTAAAGAAGGTATAGTTGTTATGGGCTGGGATTTTAACATCTCACTAGATCCCACTCTGGATTCCACCTCACAAAAATCCTCTCTATCCCAAAAAAGTCTCAGGATTATCCGCAAACAATTCCATTCTCTCCAATTGGTGGATGCATGGAGAATTTTAAACCCCCTATGTAGAGATTACACTTTCTACTCCAATATGCATCATTCCTACCATAGATTAGATTATTTATTTATCTCTAAAGAACACCTCCAGTATTGCACTAATGCTAAAATTGGATCCACTTGTCAGATCATTCCCCCATTTATCTAACGATCTCCATTCCCCAGAACACGCCAAAAACATTCAAATGGAGATTAAATGAACAACTAATTACTATCCCCGAACTTAAAAGTACAAAACTTTCTAGAGGAATACTTTCTCCTAAACGCCATTCCCGAAACCTCCCCCCATGTAGTGTGGGATGCTCACAAAGCCTATATAAGAGGACAGTTTATCAAACTTGGAACTCAACTAAACTAAAACTCAACTAAAAAAAAAAGAGAATGGCGAGGATAGAACAACTTCTCTCGGAAATCCAGAAAATAGAGGAGATCCACAAAAAGTCTCTACTAGTCTCAAACCTCTCCCAACTTAATGATCTTAGATCAGAACTAAAGAACCTCCTCAATACAAAATCAGCCAGACTTTACTTACACTCCCAATTTAAAAACTTCGCTCATGGCAACAAAGCTTCCAAGCTAATGATGAGCCTTATAAAAAAAAGGAAAGTCCAAAACCATATTAGCAAAATTAATAAAAAAAGGAGGTACGGCCATAACCTCCAAAGAAATTGCTCTTCAGTTTCAAGATTACTACCAATCTCTGTACAACATCCCACAAAGTAGGTTAAGAGACCAAAACTCATCAATCCCAGCCACTATAGACTCCTTCCTCAATGCCATCACCCTTCCCAGTCTGACTGAAACGCAAAAATCAGCCCTCATTGCTCCATTCATCTCGGAAAAACTCAATAAAACTATAAAAAATCTCCCAAACGGTAAAGCCCCGGGTCCGGATGGTCTCCCGGCCCTTTATTATTGCTCCTTTAGCAATACCCTCATTCCACATTTGCTACAGATTTGTAATAGTTCCCTCCTAGGTCTACCCCTCACAACACACATGACCAAAGCCCATATTACCATTCTGCCCAAGGAGGGTAAAGATCCATCTCAGTGCTCAAGCTATCGCCCCATTTCCCTGCTAAATTTTGACTTAAAACTTCTCGCTAAAATGCTAGCTAACCTTCTGGCCCCATTCCTTACGGACCTGATCCATAGAGATCAGACAGGTTTTGTAAAAGGCCGAGAAGGGAAAGACAACACTGCAAGAATCCTCAATGCCATCTACTACGCAAAAAAGAAAGGTATCCCCCTGACATTGCTAAGCACTGATGCGGAGAAAGCATTTGACAGGGTCAACTGGAATTTCATGCGCTGTGCAATGAATAAGTTTGACATCCCTATCCCATTTATAGAAGCCACGTTTGCTATGTATTCCAATGCCTCCGCATCAGTGCTGGTAAATGACACCATATCTCCCTCGTTTGCAATTAAAAATGGCACGAGGCAAGGCTGCCGCCTATCCCCCCTTTTATTTGTATTAACGATGGAACCACTTTTACAGACTATCAGACAAGATACAAAAATAGCGGGGATAAAAATGGGTAAACAAGAACATAAAACCGCAGCCTTTGCGGACGATCTTTTAATCCTCACCACAAACCCACAAATTTCCCTAACTGCCATATATAATTTATTAGAACGGTTCAGTCCTCTGTCCAATTTCAAAATTAATATGAACAAATCTCAAGCCATGGGCATAGGCATCCCCATATCGGTGATAAACTCCCTAAAAGCTAAATCTCCCTTTAATTGGGATAACCCCTTAATCACATATTTGGGAATAAAAATAGGCCCTGATCCCAACAATCTTTTCAACCTTAATTATACCCCATTACTTCAGTCTATTTCTGAGCAACTACACCATTTAGACCTCCAGACGCTGTCGTGGTTCGGTAGGAAAAACTTAGTCACTTCCCTGATCATCCCAAGACTTAATTACCTGCAGCAAGTACTCCCTATCCCAATTAAAAATAAATATTTCACGACACTATTGACTTTGATCCCTAGATTTATATGGAAACAAAAAAGGCCGAGATTGGCGACAACTACTCTACAAAAACCCAGGGACTTGGGGGGCATAGGTCTTCCCAACCCCCAACTCTACAACAAAGCTATCCATTTAACCAGAGTTTTTGACTGGTTTCGCAAACCACCTCATAAGTCCTGGGTGGAAATGGAGTCCTCCATAACCAAATTCTCACTAAGGGCACTACTGACGGGTGATAGGGAAAAATTTGCTTCCCTTTCAAATACCAACCAGATTATAAATTCCTCGCTCATAGTATGGAAATGGTTCCAAGAATCCAGTTGGGGTTTTCCTCTACCTTCCCCCTTGATTCAAGTGAGAGATGTGCTAGAACTGGCCCCATTAGAATTGAAACAGTGTCTTCCCAATTCACTTAAAACATCCCATATCCCTATTATTTCACTGTTCAATGAAGAAGGAAAGTTAATAAATAAAAAAGAAATCACCTCACTACTCTCCACTTTGGACTCAATTCCTTCCCCAATATCTTTTCTTCACACCTACATTACTAAACATATCCCCCTCCAAACACTTCTCAGACCAATCACATGGTTTGAAGGATGGATATGCAGCCAAACTACAATTAGTAAACCAATCTCTCAAATATATAAAAAATTGAATACCCCCATTAACATGCCAAAACCAGCTTTTGTGGGCTTATGGGAAAGAGATTTAGAAATCTCATTCTCACCACAAGTTTTAAACAAACTATTTATTACCCACATAAATCTTCAAGGTGTGTCCTCATCCAGGAAAATAGCTATAAACTACTAACAAGGTGGTACAAAACCCCTGACATCACATCCAAATACAGTAGCTCTAGATCAGATAAATGTTGGAGGTGCAATGATTCAAGGGGAACTTTTCTCCACATTTGGTGGCTATGCCCCCATGTATTAAGTTGGTGGAAAGATATATTTGACAGGAGTAACAAAATATGCAAAACCTCAATACCATCAAATCCCCAATTAGCCTTATTAAGTCTTCCACCGTCTGATTATACATCTAAGATTCCTCCATTATTCCACACCCTGCTCATGGCCGCATGCCTCCTTCTACCTCGTTTTTGGCTCTCAGCCGAACTTCCGTCCCCTGATCTATGGAGGGAAAAGATTGATATTATATACAGATTCGAGGAATTGGCGGCTGCTGAAGCGCGCAATTACCAAAAATTTAGTGGTAGATGGGATAATTGGGTGAAATACAGCCACTAGCTACCTCTACCAAATAATCGACTCTAATCCTCTTGCTAACAGGAATACACACAGTAATTTCCAGTCAGTAAAGAGCAGGATTATAAACATCTACCTAATAGTCATCTATCCAATATATGAAAAAAGTAAAAGGTATACAAATATGTTCTCATTCCAGATTCCAAGAGAAATATGTGTATCAGATTTCACCTAATAGCTAACACATGTGTCCAATATACAGTTTCAATCTTCTGTTACTGTTTATATCCATTATCTACCATGTACAATTTATTATTGACTATGTACGATTCCTGCATCTCTCATGATTGTACAATTTTGAATACTTCAAATAAAAAATTATAATAAAAAAAATAAAAAAAAATCTATTGTAGAATCTCACTTCTCCTGGCTTCGTGAACTACGAGCAGATTTTAAAAAAAACACCTTAATACAACAACAGCCAAGTATTTCCTACATTCCCAATATAAATATTTCGCTCACTGAGACAAAGCCTCCAAATTCATGATGAACAGGATGAAACAGAGGAAGGCACGCAATTATGTTTGCAGGATCACCAAGTAGGGAGGAGACTCAGCCTTGACAACGAATGACATAGCTCTCCAATTTCAAAAGTTCTATCAATCCCTCTACAATATTCCAGAACATGAATAAGGGGGTGATGTCCTGTCTAATCTAGACTCCATAAAAATGTTCCTCCAATCTATCTCACTCCTCAAATTAGATGAGTCTCAAAGGGAGGTCCTAAGCTCTCCTTTCTCACCTGAAGAACTATTATTAGCCATAAAACATCTCCCCAAGGGTAAGGCCCCAGGCTCAGATGGCCTTCCAGCCTTATACTATCGCACTTTTAGTAAACCTCTGCTGCCACATCTACTTAACATTTGCAACCTGTCCTTGCAAGGTAATCCTTTGTCCCTTGACATGACGAGAGCACACATAACCATCATTCCCAAAGAAGGGAAAGACCTAGCCCAATGTGCCAATTATCGTCCCATTTACTTATTGCATTTGGACCTAAAACTCCTGGCCAAAATGATGGCAAATCGCCTTTCTACCAATATTGATTCATAGAGACCAGACAGATTTTATTATGGGAAATAATTTTAAACGCCTTGTTTTACGCAAAAAAGCATTCTAGTTGTCTCTGATATGGAGGAGGGGCTGAGGAAGCAAGAGACAGGGCACAGTACTGAGCCAGCCCTACCTTCAGCATCCTGCCCGCTCTTTCAGTGCTATCAAGCATACAGGAGAATACAGCACTATATACCTATTACATCTACTAATGTCTCCTCTAATGTAGGAGTTCCTATTCCTTGTCTTCTCTATTCGGCCCGGACAACCACAATTACTGCAATGCCTCACATAGACATAATATATTACTCACTTTTCCATCATTTTCCCTATCTTCCCCAAAAAACTTTCCATTCTGTTGCCACCGCCATAATGTACTGGCTGTGCTCCCCAATGATCCCAAATACTATTCTGCAGAAAAAATTGTGCTCTCAGTAGTAATCATGACCCCCATAGTAAATATATATGTGTGACAAGTCCGTCTGCATTATAGTTTTGAAAAAATTCTAAGTGTGAAAGTAGTTCAGACGGATCCGTCCACACTTTACATTGAAAGTCAATGGGGACGGATCCGTTTGTAAATTGAGCCATATTGTGTCATCTTCAAACGGATCCGTCCCCATTGACTTACATTGTAAGTCTGAACGGATCCGTT
Source organism: Bufo bufo (assembly GCF_905171765.1). Lineage (NCBI taxonomy): Eukaryota > Metazoa > Chordata > Amphibia > Anura > Bufonidae > Bufo > Bufo bufo. The sequence continues at coordinate 56,753,417 of NC_053393.1, forward strand.
TGCCTCCGCACGGCCAGGCGGACATGCCTGCTGAGCGGAGGCTGAACGCTGCCAGACTGCATTCTGAACGGATCCGCATCAACTCAGAATGCATTAGGGCAGTACGGATGCGTTCGGGGCCGCTTGTGAGAGCCTTCAAACGGAGCTCACAAGCGGAGCCCCGAACGCTAGGGTGAAAGTAGCCTAAAAAGTGATAAATAATAAATAAATATGCAATGTACAATAAAATAGTGAAGTTAAAAGTGTAGGTTCTCCAGTAAAACCCGATCTTTGAGGATGAATATAGTTCTCGATCCAATATGCTAAGATTTCACATAAATATTTTGTAAAATTCGTGGAAAAAATAGCATATAATTGCCACGACAATAAATGTTCGTAAATAATTTCAAATTCGTCTATGCGGTTTGTGCAATATCCATCAACAAATCGAGTCTGTGTCTTTCAATTGTGGAGTTGAATGGTGTTATCTGATTCGAACTAATAAATCGATTATGCCCCCATCACAAATACTTAGTTTACCTCTATGCAGTGTGTCTACTCACAAGCCAGATCGATATGGGAGGAATCCGGTGGACAGTCCACGGCGTCCCGCGTGGTGATTAAACCAGATCCCCCACTACTTCTTACTCACGTGAGTATCGACTTCACCAGAGGTTAGTAGTATACGATTCTTTATAGTTTCTACTGGGATATCGAGGGCGTCTCGACTATAGTGTTCTTAGTCATCCGCTTTTGGCGAATATAGCTTTGTCTCACTGGCGCCAGTGGCTTCTTTGCGTATATCCGGTTCTCCGAATGGCGCAGGCTTGTACGATCTGATTGCGTTTTTTTCTCTCTCAGAATGTTCGTAACTGTAAATGCCGGTGGTCTTTATGTTAAGCAGGAGGATCCAAACCAAACGCGTTTCGGGGCTCTAAGTGGCCCCTTCCTCAGTGGGTAAACTGTCCTCCATAATCCGTGTCCTTATATAGGGGATTTGTAACATACAAAACATACAATGGATCCAGCTCCCATCAAACAATGTGATGGATTTGACCTGGATCGAGCATCACTGATTTCTTTCATATTATTTCCATAATTACACTTTTCCTCATAAATTTTCATCAGGCATATTGAACAAGTACCCTAATTGTATTGCACCAAAAAATGCAAATATCCCAAAAAACGCATATGCGATATGCGAAATATCCCATAAAACGCATATGCGATATTAATGCATTTAAATTGCGTTTTCCATAAAAACATCTCCTACAACATAACCAAAACATAAATAACATATATAAATTTCTACATCTATAAAATATGTTAAAATACACTATAAAAATACGTAATAATCTATGAAACTTGAGTCCTTCATGTCAGCGAAAAAATGTATATTGACAAGGGCGTATATTATACAACAGTGAGAATATTATCACTGTTGGAAAACCCTTGTTATATGATGGAGTGTTTAAAAACTAAAAGCTGATATAAAAACATAAAAAATCTACAAAATGTAAGATGTAGATTTTTTATGTTTTTATATCAGCTTTTAGATTTTAAACACTCCATCATATAACAAGGGTTTTCCAACATTGATAAAATTCTCACTGTTGTATAATTTAAGATTTTAAGATTTTATGGTTGGATCAATAAAGTACCACTTACTCCAGATATAGTGAGTGCCCAGCCTTTTCTTGATATATTTATTTAGTTTTATAGATTGGGTGAATCTGTAGGCTGAGAGCACCCATTCGGGGAACCTGACGTAGTAGTGCTGCCTTTTTTGATTTTTCAATGACCCCTATAGTGTCTCCAATAATAATAATGCCCCAGTAATAATGCTCACTAAGGTGCCTTCAGCAATAATAGTGCTTCATAATGTGCCATCAGTATTAAAATATCCCCCATTGTGCCCCAAAAATGTCCTCTACAGTGCCCCAGTGATAAAAGTGTGCCCAGTATCCTCAGAAATGTTCACTACTGTGCTGCCAGTAATAGTAATGCCCAGATAGTGCTCCTGAATATTACCCCTTAGAGTCCCGAGTAATACTCCCTGTAGAGCCCCAGTGCCCCAGTAATTCCCCATTATGGCCTCTGGTATTTATAATGCCTCCAGTAATACCCCTATTAATGCTTACAGTATTAAAACTACCCCCAGTGCCCATAGTAATGACCCTATAGTGCTCTTTAAGCTCCGCAAGTGCCCATGTAAAAAAGAAAATCCAGTACTCACCTATCTCCCATTCCATGCCTCTGTCTGTAGTGCCCCTCTTCTGGCCTGTGGTTATGATGATGTCATTGAGTCCTATATTGCAGGCTGTCACAATGATGTCATATGTAACTTTGTGAACAACTGCACCAGGCTACTGCTATATAGGCTTAAAACCTAGTGGTTTGTGACCTATTAGGGTGAACGTTGAGTCAGGGAGCCATCGGCTGGTGCTGGGAGCGTCAGATCATTATGTACCCAGCTGGCATTGGCCTGGTAAGGTTTATAGCTGGTCTACCCCAGGCTCCAACCCCTCAGAACTCCAGGTGAATGAAATGCAGTACTGATACATATGATATGTATCCACGCAGGCAGTTCAGCCTCGTTTTCTTAAATGGGCTGAACTGCAGTATCAGGCATAGCCACATACGAAAGTCACACATGAATGGATGCTGCCGGCATAGCCACATATAATAGCCACATGTGTATGGAACTTTTTTTTTAGATTCTGGAGTAAAGTAGCCACAGCTCTTCAACTAGGACTCGTCCTACTAAACGCGGATAGTTGGAATTCAAATTGAACAGACATTGATGGTCTGTTCTAAGGTTAGGCCACTAATTTAAAAGTCCTGGCCTTCTGGCTCTATCAGAAGACAGTTATTTGGGAAAATTGATTAGATTTGAACATGTTGGATCTTTTCCTGTGCCAGAAAATATATGGACTCCGGGGGAGGGACTGTACTCTGTCAGATTCTGGACTGTAATAATCTGTGACTTCTCTCTGTCAGTTAACTCTCATTCATTTCAGATGCAATAAAGTACACAGTGTGCTGCCCCTTCTATACAGACGACACAGGAAGGTGTGCCTCCAATATGGCCGCGTCCGGGGAAGTGTTAAAAATAATAATAATACATTTTAGTGTCAGTCTACCACACCGCACAGATGTCTGTGTGCACATTCTACAGATGAGTGTATGTCTGGGCAAACAGAATAGTCTGGATGTTTGCGCCACTCAGTATGGATGATTTTTATTTGGTGACACACAATTTTGATGTCTATGCATTTGTGCCATGTCTGTGTGTATAAATGTGTGTGTGCGCATGCTCTATAGATGTCATTGCTTTTTGTAATGCACAGTGTACATATCTGTTTGTTATATATTTTATGGATATGTGTGTTTGTTTGTGCCACACTCTATAGATGTTCTTGTTTTTGTGTTGTACTGTGTAGATTAGAGATGAGCGAAGTATTCAAAAATTAAATTCTGATGCTTCGTCGTATTTTACAAAAAACTTGCAATTCATCACTAAGCACATTTGTTTGTAAGTACCGGGTGCAATGACAGGGAGCAGCGATTGTGCCGCCCCCATCATTGTACCCCTCAGATGCCGACATTCACAGCATCTGAAAGTAATAATACAGTGTAAAATAAAAATAAAAAATAAATGACATCACACTTACCTCCATTTGCTTGCGACGGGCCGGCGGCCGCCATCTTGACTAAAGATCTGGCCTGAAATCTCACGCGGTCTGTCAAGACATTATCATGTCGGCCAGGGCACAGGATTTTGTGAGAGATCTTCAATCGAGATGGCGGTGACCGGCCCATCGCGAGCAAATGGATGTGGCAAGTATTATTATTTTTATTTTTTTTACACCATTTCAGGGAAAATCGATTCGCTACCACAACACAAGTGGAAATTCGGCTTTGTGGCAAATTTACCCTGAAATTCACATCGAAGTCCCCTTCATGGACTTCATGGACTCGCTCAACACTAGTGTAGATATCTTTCAGTTTGCGTCACATTGCATGGATATACTATATTTATGTGTGTTTGCACACGCATGTCCTCACAGTTTGCCATCATCTTTTCTGTATATAATTTTTGTACCGTATTTTAACTTTGAGTTGATTTTTCTTTTTATAGTTGTTAGTGATGCCTAATGTAGCAGAAAAATGTGATTTTCCGTAAGCTATAAATTGACCATGCTTTATTAAATGACATATCTACTGTGGCATAGACAGAGACATAGCGATAATGTTCTAGAAGCAAAAAAGTACATAAGTTATTTTTTATATCAGATACATACTTATTTTTAGAAGCATTTTTAATAAGGATATATGGGAGGAATTTATTATTCCCCTTTGTGTGGCGCAAAAAAGACTCAAATCTTATGTTTAAAAATATTCTTTACATATAGCAGTACATGAAACTTTATAATATATTAGTGCTTCCATCAGTGGGAAGATGTTTATTGAACAATGCAGGACAATATATATATATATATATATATATATATATATATATATACACATATACAGTGGATATAAAAAGTCTACACGCCCCTGTTAAAATGTCAGGTTCCTGTGATGTAAAAAAATGAGACAAAGATAAATCATTTTTTAACTTTTTCCACCTTTAATGTGACCTATAAACTGTACCACTCAATTGAAAAAGAAACTGAAATCTTTTAGGTGGAGGGAAGAAAAAAAATAAAAATGATGTGTGGTTGCATAAGTGTGCACCCCCTCTTATAACTGGGGATGTAGCTGTGTTCAGAATTAGGCAATCACATTCACAATCCTGTTAAATAGGAGTCAGCATACACCTGCCATCATTTAAAGTGCCTCTGATTAACCCCAAATAAAGTTTAGCTGCTCTAGTTGGTCTTTCCTGAAATTTTCTTAGTCGCATCCCACAGCAAAAGCGATGGTCCACAGAGAGCTTCCAAAGCATCAGAGGGATCTCATTGGTAAAGGGTATCAGTCAGGAGAAGGGTACAAAAGAATTTCCAAGGCATTAGATATACCATGGAACACAGTGAAGACAGCCATCATCAAGTGGCGAAAATATGGCACAACAGTGACATTACCAAGAACTGGACGTCCCTCCAAAATTGATGAAAAGACGAGAAGAAAACTGGTCTGGGAGGCGACCAAGAGGCCTACAGCAACATTAGAGGAGCTGCAGGAATATCTGGCAAGTACTGGCTGTGTGGTACATGTGACGACAATCTCCTGTGTTCTTTATATGTCTCGGGTATGGGGTAAAGTGGCAAGACAAAAGCCTTTTCTTACGAAGAAAAACATCCAAGCCAGGCTACATTTTGCAAAAACACATCTGAAGTCTCCCAAAAGCATGTTGGAAAAGGTGTTATGGTCTGATGAAACCAAGGTTGAACTTTTTGGCCATAATTCCAAAAGATATGTTTGGCGCAAAAACAACACTGCACATCACCAAAAGAACACCATACCCACAGTGAAGCATGGTGGTAGCATCATGCCAAGGGGCTGTTTTTCTTCAGCTGAAACTGGGGCCTTAGTTAAGCTAGAGGGAATTATGAACAGTTCCAAATACCAGTCAATATTGGCACAAAACCTTCAGGCTTCTGCTAGAAAGCTGAACATGAAGAGGAACTTTATCTTTTAGCATGACAACGACCCAAAGCATACATCTAAATCAACAAAGGAATGGCTTCACCAGAAGAAGATTAAAGTTTTGGAATGGCCCAGCCAGAGCACAGACCTGAATCTGATTGAAAATCTGTGGGGTGATCTAAAGAGGGCTGTGCACAGGAGATGCCCTCACAATCTGACAGATTTAGAGTGTTTTTGCAAAGAAGAGTGGGCAAATCTTGCCAAGTCAAAATGTGCCATGCTGATAGACTCATAAAAAGACTGAGTCCTGTAATAAAATCAAAAGGTGCTTCAATAAAGTATTATTTTAAAGGTGTGCACACTTATTCAACCATATTATTTAATTTTTATATTTTTTCTTCCCTCTACCTGAAAGATTTAAGTTTGTTTTTCAATTGAGTTGTACAGTTTATAGGTCACATTAAAGGTGGAAAACATTCTGAAATGATTTATCTTTGTCTCATTTTTTTACATCACAGAAACCTGACATTTTAATAGGAGTGTCTAGACTTTTTATATCCACTGTATATATATTGTAGGAAGGCGCAAGGGTCTGTCATTGGCGGAAGGTATGTGTCACCGAGATTCCTGGCCTCGGTGAGGTAAGAGGCGGTAATTATAAGTGTCAGCGGCAGTTGCTGCTGACCGACACTATTTGTTATTTAGTATGGCTGTAGAGCCTTTCCGGGCCGGCTCTTACTGGGAGCAGCCAAAGTGCAGGGTGGGTGGCTCCGCCCCACGTTCTAGTCCGGATTTTGGCTTGGGATATAAAAACCCAGCCAGCAGTCTTAGCTGAGTGGATTATCCTCCACTTCACAGTGAATCTGTGGAGACGCTCTGGTTTTGGGATCTGCATAAAGCGTGCCGTGCTAAAGGGCTGAGAGCCGCATTGCTGGAAAACAGGCCCCTAAAGCCTGCTGTGGATGGCTGATGAAAAACTGCTAACCAGGTGAACGTTTGTGTTCTGTGGAATTTCCATGGTGTGAACATACACCAATACTGCGGACTGTTATTTTGTTTTGCCTTTTGTGTGAATAAACACTGAACTATTTAAGTTAAAGACTTTGTGATTGCCTCTATACTGCGTCGGCTAAGCTGCCTACAAGGAGCAAATCCCCAATATATATATACAAACCGGATTCCAAAAAAGTTGGGACACTAAACAAATTGTGAATAAAAACTGAATGCAATGATGTGGAGATGGCAAATGTCAATATTTTATTTGTAATAGAACGTAGATGACAGATCAAACGTTTAATCAGAGTAAATGTATCATTTTAAAGGAAAAATACGTTGATTCAAAATTTCACGGTGTCAACAAATCCCCAAAAAGTTGGGACAAGTAGCAATAAGAGGCTGGAAAAAGTAAATTTGAGCATAACGAAGAGCTGGAAGACCAATTAACACTAATTAGGTCAATTGGTAACATGATTGGGTATAAAAAGAGCTTCTCAGAGTGGCAGTGTCTCTCAGAAGCCAAGATGGGTAGAGGATCACCAATTCCCACAATGTTGCGCAGAAAGATAGTGGAGCAATATCAGAAAGGTGTTACCCAGCGAAAAATTGCAAAGACTTTGCATCTATCATCATCAACTGTGCATAACATCATCCGAAGATTCAGAGAATCTGGAACAATCTCTATGGATTCAGAGAATCTGGAACAATCATGGATGCCCGTGATCTCCGGGCCCTTAAACGACACTGCACCACAAACAGGAATGCTACTGTAAAGGAAATCACAGAATGGGCTCAGGAATACTTCCAGAAACCATTGTCAGTGAACACAATCCACCGTGCCATCCGCCGTTGCCAGCTGAAACTCTACAGTGCAAAGAAGAAGCCATTTCTAATTACAAGCTCAGGCGTTTTCACTGGGCCAGGGATCATTTAAAATGGAGTGTGGAAGACTGTTCTGTGGACAGACGAGTCACGATTCGAAGTTCTTTTTGGAAATCTGGGACGCCATGTCATCCGGACCAAAGAGGACAAGGACAACCCAAGTTGTTATCAACGCTCAGTTCAGAAGCCTGCATCTCTGATGGTATGGGGTTGCATGAGTGCGTGTGGCATGGGCAGCTTGCATGTCTGGAAAGGCACCATCAATGCAGAAAAATATATTCAGGTTTTAGAACAACATATGCTCCCATCCAGACGTCATCTCTTTCAGGGAAGACCCTGCATTTTTCAACAAGATAATGCCAGACCACATTCTGCATCAATCACAACATCATGGCTGCGTAGGAGAAGGATCCGGGTACTGAAATGGCCAGTCTGCAGTCCAGATCTTTCACCTATAGAGAACATTTGGCGCATCATAAAGAGGAAGGTGCAACAAAGAAGGCCCAAGACGATTGAACAGTTAGAGGCCTGTATTAGACAAGAATGGGAGAGCATTCCTATTTCTAAACTTGAGAAACTGGTCTCCTCGGTCCCCAGACGTCTGTTGAGTGTTGTAAGAAGAAGGGGAGATGCCACACAGTGGTGAAAATGGCCTTGTCCCAACTTTTTGGGGATTTTTTGACACCATGAAATTCTGATTCAGCATATTTTTCCCTTAAAATGGTACATTTTCTAAGTTTAAACTTTTGTTCTGTGATTTATGTTCTATTCTGAATAAAATATTAGAAGTTGGCACCTCCACATCATTGCATTCAGTTTTTATTCACGATTTGTATAGTGTCCCAACTTTTTTGGAATCCGGTTTGTATATACTGTATATATATATATATATATGTTTTGGAGATTAGCTGTACAAATGGTAGGCAGTCGGCAGGATTGGATGCAACATAAGGGTTTTATTGGAAAAAACACAACTCAAATTTGGTCCAACAGGATGGCTTGGCTTCAGCCCATCAAAGTTCAGTCACATAAAGCACTTATCTTCAGCCCTCATGTGTCATATAACAGTTCAATTGTTAAACAGGCAAAATACAGGAGTCACCTTTGTGCAGAATCTTGTCTTTTCCCTTCTCAGGAACACTGTGGAGAGGAATGCTCCTAAGTCCTAAGTCCCAGCTACCACAAACTCAGCAATCTAACATCACTGGTTGCCATTTACCTCCGGGATTTACATCACTGAGAGCAGCAGCCTCAGTGACACATACTTACCATCAATAACCTCACCCTTTAGATGCTTACATATCCCCCCCCTCTGCCCAAGGCCAGGGGACTGGGCACTTGACCCTGATAGACAGTAAATCCTTGACAAGGCATCAGCATTAACATGAAGCTTCCCTGCCCTGTGCTCTACCACAAAATTAAAGTCCTGCAACTCCAGGAACCACCGTGTTACCCTTGCATTGTTTCCTTTATTTTGGCACATCCATTTTAAAGGGGCATGGTCAGATACCAAGCGGAACTTCCTACCTGCCAAATAGTACCTCAAAGCCAGGAGGGCCCACTTTATTGCCAAACACTCCCTCTCCACTATTGAGTAGTTTCTCTCACAGGAGGTGAGTTTTCTACTCAAATATATGATGGGGTGTTCTTCCCCATTTACCTCTTGTGACATTACTGCCCCTAAACCAACCTCTGAGGCATCGGTCTGGACAATAAACTCTTTTGTTGAGAAGTCTGGTGCGATTAGCACAGGCTGACTGCATAGGGCTTTTTTAAGGTCCTGAAACGCCTTTTCTGTCTCTTGAGACCACTGGACCATTACTGACTTTCTCCCTTTCGTGAGGTCTGTTAATGGTGCTGCAATGGAGGCAAAGTTCGGGACAAATCTGCGGTAATAGCCAACAATCCCCAAGAACGCCTTCACCTGTTTTTTTGTCCGAGGCTGTGGCCACTTCTGAATTGCCTCCACTTTGCTTACCTGTGGTCTTATTGTGCCCTTACCTACAATATACCCCAGATAGCGAGCCTCCTCTAACCCAATAGCGCACTTCTCCGGGTTAGCAGTAAAGCCAGCTTTCCTGAGGGAATCAAGTACGGCCTGTACCTTACCTAGATGGGATTCCCAGTCCGTGCTAAAGACCACGATATCGTCTAAGTATGCTGCTGCGTACCTTTTATGGGGGCCCAAGACCCTGTCCATCGCTCTCTGGAAAGTGGCGGGTGCCCCTTGTAACCCAAAGGGCATCATGGTATATTGAAAGAGCCCGTCTGGGGTGGAGAAGGCAGTCTTTTCCTTTGCCTCCTCTGATAGGGGAATCTGCCAGTACCCCTTGGTGAGGTCAAGTGTGGTAATATACCTAGCTGGTCCCAACCTTTCAATTAATTCATCCACCCGGGGCATAGGATAGGAATCGCATTTAGAGACTTCATTTAGACGGCGGAAGTCATTGCAGAACCGCCAGGTCCCATTTGGCTTAGGCACTAATACAATGGGGCTGGACCACCCGCTTTTGGATTCCTCAATAACCTGCAGAGCTAACATACGCTTTACCTCCTCAGAGACCGATTGTCTCCGAGCCTCAGGGATTCTGTATGGTTTAAGGTTTATCGTTACCTCGGGGTCAGTGACTATATCACGCTGAATGACATCTGTAGTGCCTGGCAGGTCCGTAAAAATATCCCTGTTCTGCTGTAGAAACTCCTTGGTTTCTTGTTTTTGGGGTTTGGACAGGGTGTCACCTATTGCAACCTTTTCAATATCTGTGCGACAATCCATTTGGGGTTTTGTGGCCGCTACCAGGGACTCTCTATCCTTCCAAGGTTTTATTAAATTGACGTGATAGAGTTGGATGGGCTTTCTTTTCCCAGGCTGATGTATTTTATAATTGACTTCTCCAACCCTTTCTACTACTTCAAAAGGACCCTGCCACTTGGCCAGAAATTTGCTTTCTACCGTGGGAACCAGCACTAGTACCCTGTCCCCAGGGTTGAACTGCCTCACCCGGGCCGCTCTATTGTACACCCTGCTCTGGGACTCTTGGGCCTTCTGCATGTGTTCCCTCACAATGGGCATAATACTGCTGATGCGAACTTGCATTTGGGCCACGTGTTCTATCACACTTCTGTATGGGGTAGCCTCACTCTCCCAAGTCTCCTTGGCAATATCCAGCAATCCCCTGGGATGTCTCCCATATAATAACTCAAATGGAGAGAAGCCAGTGGAGGACTGGGGGACCTCTCGGATGGAGAACATGAGATATGGCAACAGACAATCCCAGTCCCTCCCATCCTTTTCTACCACCCTTCTCAACATCCCCTTTAAGGTTTTATTGAACCTCTCTACGAGGCCATCTGTTTGGGGATGATATACAGAGGTTCTTAGCTGCTTAATTTTCAGCAGGTTGCAAAGCTCCTTCATAACTTTTGACATGAAAGGTGTACCCTGGTCAGTCAGTATTTCTTTTGGTAGGCCAGTTCTGGAAAATATATGAACCAACTCCCGAGCAATGCACTTGGAGGAGGTATTCCGCAACGGAATGGCTTCAGGATACCTGGTGGCATAGTCCAGCACTACCAAAATATACTGGTGGCCTCGGGCAGACCTAACTAATGGCCCCACCAAATCCATAGCTATTCTGTCAAATGGAATCTCAATTATTGGCAGGGGAACCAAGGGGCTCCGAAAGTGACTCACAGGAGCCGTTACTTGGCAGTTAGGGCAGGACCGACAAAACCTTTCAACCTCTTGGTAACCACCTGGCCAATAGAACCTTTGCAGGATTCTTTCCTTTGTTTTGTCAGTCCCCAGATGACCCCCAAGTAAATGGGTGTGGGCCATATCAAGGACCATCCTTCTATAAGGTATGGGTACCACCAATTGCTCCACAATTTCATTACGCATCTTGGTAACACGATACAGTAAGTTATCACTGACAGCAAAATGAAGAAACCTTTGATAAGCATTAGGCTCCTGAGGTACCTCATTCAGTACAGTTACATTTTCCCATGCATGTTTCAGGGTGGAGTCTCGTAACTGAGCAGTCCCAAAGTTCTCCCGTGACACTTCCAAGTCCGGTACATTCTGCTCAGGGTTAGACTCCTCACTCTCATCCCCAGCCAATACTTCAAGGGGAAAACTGTCTGATACCTCATTGGTCACCCCTACAGCATCTGTTTGGGCTTCTTCCCCTAAAGGAATTGGGCTGAAAGAAGGTGAACATGCAACAGGCGTATCATTACAGTGGGAATGAGACCAGAGTTCCCAGAACAACGGAAAATCACGTCCCACAATCAATGATTGTAATAAGTCTGGTACCACACCCACTTCATGGGTCACTGTCCCGCAGCCAGTCCCTACAGTCACTTTGGCCAGCGGATAATGCTTAGTGTCCCCATGGATACAAACCCGCCTTTCAGGGATGACCAGGTCATGGGGTACGGCAGCACACAAGAGGGTGACCAGGCTACCTGAGTCCAAAAGGGCCACAACACTAACCCCGTTTACCTGGAGTTGACGCTCCTGGGGACCTGGTTCCTGCATGGCTGTAGCACTGCAAACAGGATGAGCAAACATGGAGAGGCGGCGGGTGGCACCACACTCCATTGGCTCCTCCCCCTGGGAACAGTGTGCTGCAATATGCCCCGGTTGCTGACACTTCCAACAACGGACCTCAGGTCGGCCTTCGAGTGGGGCTTCAGAACGGGAGGGTACCTTTCTTGGAATGAAAAACCTCTTTCCCCGGTGAGCCACCCAGGCTTTGTCTGTTGGCTCGGTCCTCCTGCTCAGAGGTAGAAATGGCTGTGGAGGTTGCTCTCTGTCGACCGCCACCAGAGGATCCCACGAACTGCTGTGGTTTACCTTCAGGCCTCAGACAGGTCTCGGTAGTGGTAAACCGCTCCACAAGTGAAACCAATTGATCCAGGGTTTTGGGGGTCTCCCTGAGCAACCCAGCGGTGAATGTCCCAAGGAAGTCCACTCACATAGCGGTCGAGCACGATTCGTTCGACCATGTCTGCTGTACTCAGTGTCTCGGGTTGTAGCCACTTGCGCACAAGGTGTAACAAATCAAACATTTGAGAGCGGGGCGGTTTTTTCTCTTCAAACCGCCATTCATGGACTCTGCGAGCGCGCACAGATAAGGTGACTCCCAGCCTGGCCATGATTTCTGCTTTAAGGATATCATAGTCTTTGGCCTGTTCTGCTGTTAAATCAAAATATGCTTTTTGCGGCTCTCCAGTCAAATAAGGCGCCAGAACCTCAGTCCATTCAGCCACAGGGAGTTTCTCCCTTTCCACAATCCTTTCAAACACCGCCAGATAGGCCTCTATGTCATCATCTGGGGTCATTTTTTGCAAGGCGCGGTGCACTGCTTTTTTTTCATTCACAGTCCCAGCTAATTCCTCTATATTCCTTGGTTGAGCTGACACACTTTCTCTCAGGACTGTGATCTGTTCCAGCAACAGACGGTTGGTTTCCTGCTGGGCAGCACTGACCTGCACAAACTGCTTAACCAGCTCATCCATGGCAGGAGTCTCACTGGGCAACAATGTAGCAGCTTTTATCCAAAACATAAGCCGGTTACAGAGTAAAAAAAAATTATGCAGCCGTTACCCTTAGCAACCACTTGCCCGCATCCGACACCATATGTGGAGATTAGCTGTACAAATGGTAGGCAGTCGGCAGGATTGGATGCAACATAAGGGTTTTATTGGAAAAAACACAACTCAAATTTGGTCCAACAGGATGGCTTGGCTTCAGCCCATCAAAGTTCAGTCACATAAAGCACTTATCTTCAGCCCTCATGTGTCATATAACAGTTCAATTGTTAAACAGGCAAAATACAGGAGTCACCTTTGTGCAGAATCTGGTCTTTTCCCTTCTCAGGAACACTGTGGAGAGGAATGCTCCTAAGTCCTCTGCAGACCAACACCAAACACATACTGACAGTGTGTCTTTTAAATTAGCTTCCAGCTGGGTTAGGTGGTAACACAGGAGATGGAGTATGGGAGTGACCTTCCCACCCAAACTCTTCAGTCACTCCTAAATCCCGGACCCAATTTCCAGCTACCACAAACTCAGCAATCTAACATCACTGGTTGCCATTTACCTCCGGGATTTACATCACTGAGAGCAGCAGCCTCAGTGACACATACTTACCATCAATAACCTCACCCTTTAGATGCTTACAATGTATATAAAACATTGTTTTAAGTTTTCAATTTCAATAGATCCATGGCTGGACCCTCCTTCCCCTTAGGTCCGTGTGCAGCCTGCAAGGAGTTAGTTTTAACTGTGTAACTACTGTAACTCCAATGTACAGTATTTAACCAATGGCTTTACTGGGTGGTTTCCAGGCCAAGAGGTGGATGTGCATCCAATCTTGCTTAGAATTGTTTCGCCCTAACCATGCATTTTTCATGTAAGGTACACATTCAGCAGGATAAAGATATTAACCCTTTAGGTACAATATTAATGTGTTGAATTCCACTGGAACATTGTGTAACAACCCATTGTGAGTAAACAGTGATTTCTAAAAAGGAACAAAGGGCACAACTCCTTTAATCCTAGAAAATTAGGGGGGATTTATTAAGGTAAAGTACGGTAATCATAATTCTGGCTTCATTTCCCCGCACACAAAAAAAACCCTCACATACTGTACATGCATTGCACCGCATTTGTTATATGGTTTTGAAACTGTGTGCACCTCACTGGACAAGGGAAGGAGGACTTAGTAGCAAGGGGTGCAAGATTAAGATTTACTAAATTGTATCAAATGTTGGTGTAAAATTTGGCATAAAGTAATCCAACCGGCAGTTTGTGCAATGTAAGACAAAGATGTTTAACCCCTTAAGGACGGACACAGCCAATTTTCACCATAAGTACAGAGCCAAATGTTACAAATCTGCCGTGTCACTTTATGTGGAATTATTTTTGGAATGCTTATTCAATCATTTCTTAGATTATTTTCTCGTGACACATTGTACTTTATGTTAGGGGTAAATTTGAGTTGATATGTTTCACCTTTATTTATCAAAAACAAAAAGTTACGGAAAATTTAAAAGAATATGGTAGTTATTAATTAACATTGATTATATGTCTACTTGATATTGCCATCATTTTGTAAATGTCATTTTAATTTTTTGGATGTTAGAAGGATTAGAATTTTAGAAGCAATTTTAAAGATTTTTAAGAAAACTTCCAAATATCACTTTTATAAGGACTAATTCAGTTATGAAATCAATTTGTGGGGGCTTATATCGTAAAAACCACCCATAAAATCATTCAAAACTGATTTATACAAAATGTTGTTAACCCTTACATGTTTGACAAAAATTAAAGGAAAATGGATGTGAAATTTCAATTTTTTTTTAATTTTTTGCAGATTTTCCATTTTAATCATTTTTTTCCTGTAAGGCAGCAATGTTTTTAAAAAAAAAAACAAAAAAAAAAAATCAATATTTATTACCCAGAAACAACCCATATGTGGTCATAAGTTGCTGTATGGGCACACAACAGGTCTCAGAAAAGAAGAAGCACCATATGGTTTTTGTAGGCCGTCTTTTGATGGAATTGTTTTTGGGCACCATGTCACATTTGAAGACACCCTAAAGAGGAGCAAAGTTCTTGAAAAATCCATTTGGCTGATTCGTAAAACTTTACAAAAAAAATTACTTTGTGAAGAATTACTTTGTTACAAAGTGCCACCCCCCCATCATTGAACCCATCATCACTAATCGTGGCAATAATATTAAGGCCTTTCAGGGGTTGATCAGTTAAAAAAATATATATTGTTCTTATCTTATCCATTTGAGCACAAAGAGGCCACCATGGCCATTTTGCTTGAAAATCCAGTGTGAAATCTCGAACTACGCATGATGACATCATCACGCTGGCTGGCGTGGTGATGTCATGTCACTGCGCACAAGTTTTTGCGTGGGATTTTCAGGAAAGATGCACACAGTGGCCTCTTTGCTCTCAATTTTTGTAAATATTTTATTATATATTTTCATGGGACAACACTGAAGTTATGACACTTTGATACAATGTAAAGTAGTCAGTGTGCAGCTTCTATAACAGTGTAAACTTGGTGTTCCCTCAAAATAACTCACAAGCATTAATGTCTAAACTACTGGTAACAAAAGTGAGTACACCCCCAAATTGTGTCCAATTAGCCATTTTCCCTCCCTGGTATCATGTGACTCTTTAGTTTTACAAGGTCTCAGGGGTGAATAGGGAGCAGGTGTGTTAAATTTTGTGTTCTCGCTCTCACACTCTCTCATATTGGTAACTGGAAGTTCAACATGGCACCCCATGGTGATAAACTCTCTGAGGATCTAAAAACAAGAATTGTTGCAATTGTTGCTCTACATAAAGATGGCCTAGGCTATAAGAAGATTGTTAACACCCTTAAACTGAGCTGCACTGAAACTGAGCTGCAGCATGGCCAAGACCATGCAGTGGTTTAACTGAAAGACAGGTTCCACTCAGAATAGGCCCTGTCATGGTCGATCAAAGAAGTTGAGTGTACGTGCTCAGCATCATATCCAGAGGTTGTCTTTGCATAATAGACATATGAGTGCTGCCAGCATTGCTGCAGAGGTTAAAGGGATGGGGGGGGGGGGTAAGCATGTCAGTGTTCAAACCATACACCACACACTGCATCAAATTGGTTTGCATGGCTGTCGTCCCAAATGGAAACCTCTTCTAAAGATGATGCACAAGTAAGCCCACAAACAGTTTGCTTGGCTTACTGGAGCCATGTCCTGTGGTCTGATGAAACCAAAATAAACTTATTTGGTTCAGATGGTGTCAAGCATGTGTGGTGGCAACTAGGTGAGGAGTGCAAAGACAAGTGTATCTTGCCTACAGTCAAGCATGGTGGTGGGAGTATCATGGTTTGGGGCTGCATGAGTGCTGCCAGCTGTGGGGAGCTACAGTTCATTGAGGGAACCATGAATGCCAACATGTACTGTGACATGCTAAAGCAGAGCATGATTCCTTTATCTTGGAAACTGGGCCACAGGGCAGTTGTCGCGGAAGGTGTACAGCAAACTAGAAGACACAAAAGGAAGATCCGGCTGACTGGATCCAAAACTAAGGAACCAAAGGGATAGCCCTGCAACAGACCTGGCTCTCTCCCTAAACTGCTCAGCCTATGCAAAATTCTCAATGGTAGAAGATCGCATATCCTCGTACCTCGACTGAATAACCCCTGAACACCCTATAATAGTGAGGGGACACGACCACCGGCTCCCTACACTTGATACGGAGGGAGTCAGGGTCTCCTGGGATCCAGCAAACAGGAAAATACAAATGAATAAACAAAACTTATCTGTAGAAGACTCATTAGTAGCATCCAGCATGCATATACTCCAGGAAGTTGTATAAACCGCAAAGTGATGCAGTATGGGAAGGGATTTAAAGGGATGCAATCAGTGCAACTACATGACAGCTGAGAGAGGCTAACGAGATGAGAAAATGAAAGCAAAACAAAAGGAACCTCAAGGAGGAGGTTCTGAAGGACGTCTGTCAGAGCTTCTCAGATGTCTGGTGGTGACAGCAGTATTCCAACAGGATAATGATCCCAAACACACCTCCAAGACGACCACTGCCTTGCTAAAGAAACTGAGGGTAAAGGTGCTGGACTGACCTAAACCCTATTGAGCAATGAGCATCTGTGGGCATCCTTAAATGGAAATGTGGATGAGCACAAGGGTGCACTGACCACTTTGACCCCACAGACATTTCATAAAATTTAGAAACAATTGGCTGTTAAAATGAAAAAAAATTCCAAGAAAATATTGCTTTAGCCCCAGATTTTTCATTTTCAAAATGGGTCACAGGATAAAACAGACCCTACAATTTGTTATTCAATTTCTACTGAAAAAAGTAGCAACACATAGGTGGTCATAAACTGCTGTATTTGTACACCACAGGATTCAGAAGGGAAAGAGCGCCATATGCTTTTGGAGGGCAGATTTTGAAGAGACAATGAGGTAACCCTACAGTAGAAATCCCCAAAAAGTGACCCTATTTTGGAAGCTACGCCCAACAATGAATTTTTTCAAGGGGTGTAGTGAGCACTTTGACCTAATAGATGTGTCATAGAATTTAAAAACACTATGCTATGAAAATTAAATATTACATTTCTTAAAAGAAAATGTTTTTTTAGGTCCATATTTTCCATTTTTTCAAAGGGCTACAGGAGAAAAATGACCCCATAAGTCATTACCCATTTCCTTCTAAATATGGCAACACCCCATATTTGGTTGTAAATTGCTGTATGGGCACACTGCAGGGCTCAAAAGAGAAAGAGCACCGTGTGCATTTGAGATCTAGTTTGGTGACTTATAAAGCACTGGCCGACAACTGCAGAGGTTCTGAGGTGAAATAAAAAAAGAAACTTTCAAGAAGTGACCTGATTTTGGAAACCACACCCCTCATAGAATATACCAAGGGGTATAGTGAACATTTTGACTCCACAAATGTTCTGCAAAAAATTTATTCACAGAAGATGGTGCAAAGTGAAAATTGCAATTTTTACACAAATATGCCATCTCTGCCCAATGTGTTTTGCCCATCATATGCCAGTGTGAAAAGCAAGCCCTCCTATTATTATGCTTCCTGGTTTTATAAACACCAAACATGTGGCTCTAATCTTTTTCCTTGAAATACCATAGTGCTCAGCAGTAAAAGTAAAAGTAAAAGTAAAAGCTCATTGTGGTGATTTATGCATCTAGACTGTCATGTATTAAGCTGAAATATGCCTAAATTAGCAATGTTGAATTCCAGCGAGTTGGAACGTTGCTGATTAAGCAGTGTAGCTGCAGACCATTCTGACGCTGCAAGTCCAGGAGAGTGTTCCTCACCTTTTGAGAATGACTGAAAAAAGGGACGGTCTCCTGGACATTGCCAGCATCTTACGCAAGCCAGTGAATTTTTTAAAAAGGCCACGGAGGGAGCATATGTTATTTCCCCCAGGTCCAGGGCGGCCAGGATGTTGCTCACATTGTCTCTGACCACCTTGTCCAGTTGGAGTAGGCAGAGTGACCGCCAGCGGGATGTTTGTTGCTTCATATACTTTGCCAATGCTTATCAGCTCTAACACTGCATGGCAACGCGTGACCTGACATGTGATAGTGATGGACGGCCACAGCTTATTTTAATCCTAAACATGGAGGTGGTTTAGGCTACTTTCACACTAGCGTTTCACGGATCCGTTTGAAGGGCATTTCAAACGGATCCGTCAATAAACTGACTAAACGGAGCCAAACGGAAGCCATTCAGACGGATCCGTTTGTACGGATCCGTCTGTTTTTTTACGGATCCGTCTGTCACGTTTGTTTCCGTTTTGTCATCCGTTTAGCGCATCCGTTTTGGAAGGAAAAGCATCTCTAGGTTCCATCTTCATGTATTCAGATCTATAGGGTTGTAATGCTCCTATATTTCTCCAGGGCTATCTTGTTGAAGTTCCAAAGCTGGTCCGGCTTTGATAATGGACCACACCTTTCGGACTCTTGTACATGACTACATGCACTTAGATGTATAGTGTTCGTTAGAGGGCCATATGTCCCTGATCGTCATTGATCGTGCGTACAGGAGTACAGAGCATCATGATGCTGACCATGTTGTGCCGCAAACTGGGCTATTGTCCCGCACTCATATGATCTATTAGTGCAAGACTATATCCCCGCGGGCAGCTCAACTTGCACAGGATGATTGTACACTATGATGCTGTGTGCTCTCGTGCGCACAATAAATGCCACTACGAGACATAGGGCCCGCTCACGGACCGTATGTCTCTTGGGGCATACAGTCGTGTGCAAGAGGCCTTAAAGGGGTTTTCTCATCTCATACAATGGGGGCATACCACTTTAAGATATACCTACATTGTCTTATAGGTGCGGGTCCCACGGCTGGTACCCTCACATATATTGAGAACGAAGCCAAGAAAGTAGATGAGGTCGCACTGTGCTGCCGCCCTCCATTCACTTCTATGTGAGAGGCGGGGATTAGCGCTTGGTGGTGGACGTACCATGGGAAATGTGTCCTACAGCAACAGTGTTCCCCGCTCCGTTCTCGATATAGGTGAGGGTCCTACCAATGTTTACCCACACCTATCAGATAATGGGGACATATTCAAGTGAAATCCCCCCATTGTCTATGTGAATACCCCTTTAAAAACTGTATGTCCCTTGCGTGTCCCTTGTCGTAATCACACTAGTTATATTAGCGTCATCGGGAAATCATTAAACGTTAAAATCACAATTTATTAATGAACTCCTGATGATGCTGATGGACCGTGACTCCCACAAGGGCTCATATGAAAGGGCACAAGATTGAACAATGAACAAGCATTTGCTTGTTCATGTGTCAATCATAGGGTCTACGATCAATAAAGAGCCAAAAGATAGCTCATTATTGATGGTCATGTTCTAATGGATCTTACAACATTGGCACTAATGCTGTTTTGATATAAAAACTACCAAGGGTGTTATAATAAACGCACAGTAGTGAGACTAGGGTAGTTTTAATTTCAACACAGCTATAGTGCCAAGGTTCCCTGTACAGGACAATAAAAACACAGACACAGTGCAGTAAAGTATAAACATTTTTTTATTTTTTATACAGAAAATAAATAAGATAAATATAAACAAAAATTATATTTATAATTGTTCATAACGGTGAGGGGAGGTGGACTGTCGTGGGGTTGATGGTCTGGGGCTGGCAATGGTAGCCCCCCTGTCCTGGCGATCCACTGAGGTAAAACTACGGGCCACAGGAAAGGATGCAGGGCGTAATTGCGGGGTGTGGAGAAAGGAAGGGTCTGAGGAGGAGGGGACCCGAGCATGTGTAGAGGTGGAGGGAGTTTGAAAAGAAGTAGGAGGAAAATACGGGGCAGGAGAAGAAAAAGAAGCAGAAGGAAACACATGCTCGGGGGGGTGGGAAGGGAAAGGTTGGCGGTACTGGCCACTCGTGTGGGATGGGGGGTAAGTGTGGGATGGGGAATAGGTGTGGGATGGGGGTGGGGGTGGGATTTGGGGGCGGTGCATAATTTCCCATGCCCCGTTCTCTAGCATGATCTTAAACTCATGCAACTGCTCGGGCGTCATTAACTCCATCAAACTGATCATGCTTAGCCCATAATGGTAGTTTGGGCTGCGTTGAAACGCCGACTCCGCCCCCTCCCAGCGGCGAATCAAGTCAGCACCAAACTCCATCTGATGTTGGGCAAAACCTTCTAGAGCGTCGGAAACGACCTCTACAAGGTTCGCATAATCAGCTCGATTTGGCCTACCTGATCTCTGCCTGCTCACCAGGGCTCTCAAATTTTGACGAAAACCTAAGAGCCTCTGTTGAGCGGAGGGACCCGGTAGGGGACTCGGATTATCCTGAGCCGATGCATGAGGGACAGGAGGGCTGGCGCTGGCGATCTGTTCCGGTTCCGCCTCAGGAGGTTGTTCAGGCTCCCGAGTGCTGCTGGCACTTCTGTAGGAAAAAAAAAAAAGGAAAGTTAGGAATTGTTCTTTAAATAAAACATCCATGTTCTATGCTATGTCTACCATATACCATAGGGGGCTGGCCAAAACAGGGGAGCCAAACGCTCCACTGTCTCAGACAGCCCCTTACAGTCAGACGGAGAGAACAGTTGTCCATCTGACTGTGGGGGGCTGGCCAAAACAGGGGAGCCAAACGCTCCACTGTCTCAGACAGCCCCTTACAGTCAGACGGAGAGAATAGTTGTCCATCTGACTGTGGGGGTCTAGCCAAAACAGGGGAGCCAAACGCTCCACTGTCTCAGACAGCCCCTTACATTCAGACTTAGAGAACAGTTGTCCATCTGACTGTAGGGGGCTGGCCAAAACAGGGGAGCCAAACGCTACCCTGTCTCAGACAGCCCCTTACAGTCAGACGGAGAGAACAGTTGTCCATCTGACTGTGGGGGGCTGGCCAAAACAGGGGAGCCAAACGCTCCACTGTCTCAGACAGCCCCTTACAGTCAGACGGAGAGAAAAGTTGTCCATCTGACTGTGGGGGGCTGGCCAAAACAGGGGAGCCAAACGCTCCGCTGTCTCAGACAGCCCCTTACAGTCAGACGGAGAGAACAGTTGTCCATCTGACTGTGGGGGGCTGGCCAAAACAGGGGAGCCAAACGCTCCGCTGTCTCAGACAGCCCCTTACAGTCAGACGGAGAGAAAAGTTGTCCATCTGACTGTGGGGGGCTGGCCAAAACAGGGAAGCCAAACGCTACCCTGTCTCAGACAGCCCCTTTACAATTTATTTTTTGAACAGTTGTTATAAATATTTACCTTTTTGGTGCCATTGCCTTTAGTAGGAACCCCAGGGCCGCCGTATGGATGTAGGTGGCCCCTGAGGTTCCTCCGGAGCCACTCGGGGCCTGAACCTCCTTGTTGTAATCCCTCCTGAAGCGGTCCCGGATAGATCGCCAACGCATTGTAACCAGTTTGACTATCGAAAAAAACAATAAAAACTAAAATCAGCATGATGAAAGGAAAAGAACAATATTTTAAAGTATTAAAATACATATTGTTTTACTTACCATATTTCTCCTGAGCCGCTGCATCGAGATCCCCCCAGGTCTCAAAAACTTCAGCACAGATGTCCCTCCAGAGCCGCTGGGTACGACGATGATCGGCGTGATGGCGGTCGGAGTGGTCCCATAATGCTGGACGCGCCTCCACCAGTTGGATGAGGAGCAGGGTATCTATGCTCGGAACCCCGAACTCCTCATCTTCCCTGGTGGAGCCTACGGAACCCTGAAAAAAAGGAAATACAAAATTTAATGTAAATCCTAATACAAAATGCTAACTAAAACTACTTAATTCAATACTTACACGTCTACGACCGCCACGCTCATTCCCGCGGACTCTGGAGGCGACTGGGGGATCCTCGCTGGCGGCTCTAGATGCAGATTGCTAAAAACAAATATTTTTTTTTTTAGAAGACTGTACTTAAATAAAATAAAAAATTACGATATCTATATATATATATATATATATATATATATATATATATACTTACTTCTTGACAGCCCCGGTCCCGGCTTGGTCCACCTCCCCTGGACGCTGGCGATTGGGCAGGTGAGCTGGCCATAGCTGGAGAGCCCTCCGCAGATGATGAAGACAAAATCTATAATAAGAGCACATACTGATTAATGCAACGAATCAAACAGTAAAAACTCCAAGTGTTGATTTTATACTTACCGGCCACTGAATACGGCGGCGCCTTCTGGGTGGGTCACTCCAGTCGACGGTTGTCTTCTTTGAGGACATCTGTACGCAACAGAATACCAGACAAAATGCAGATAACGTTAAAGGAACTTATAGAGCACTATTTCCTCATATATCAACAATTTTTTTTTTTCAATACTTACTTTTTAAAATATAGATCTGGGCTTGCCCACCGCAGATATTTTTGATTTTCTTTTTTTGGGAACGACCCTAATAATAAAATGATTAAAAAAATGAATCCGACAGGAGCCATAATCCCCCCCCCCCCAACTGCCATAAACACCCCCAGAGACAGCAGCCAGGCATAGTGCCAGCAGCCCCCCACAATGACATCAGGCCCCCAGTTCCAAACAACCTTCCCACAGTGCCCTCAGCCCCCCCAATGCCAGCAGCCCCCACAGTTCCAGCCACAAACACCCCCGCAGTGCCAGCAGCAACCACAGTTCCAGCCACAAAAACCCCTGCAGTGCCAGAAGCACCGCACAGTTCCAGCCACAAACACCCCCGCAATGTCAGAAGCACCGCACAGTTCCAGCCACAAAAAAACCTGCAGTTCCAGAAGCACCGCGCAGTTCCAGCCACAAACACCCCCGCAATGTCAAAAGCATCGCACAGTTCCAGCCACAAACACCCCCGCAATGTCAGAAGCACCGCACAGTTCCAGCCACAAAAAACCTGCAGTTCCAGAAGCACCACGCAGTTCCAGCCACAAACACCCCCGCAATGTCAGAAGCACCGCACAGTTCCAGCCACAAACACCCCCGCAATGTCAGAAGCACCGCACAGTTCCAGCCACAAACACCCCCGCAATGTCAGAAGCACCGCACAGTTCCAGCCACAAAAAACCTGCAGTTCCAGAACCACCGCGCAGTTCCATCCACAAACATCATACCATTGCCAGCAGACCCCCCCCCAGTTCCAGCCACACACGCCCTCCCCCCCCAGTGCCAGAAGCCCCCCATAAAGGCAGCCCACACCACCAGTGCCAGCGGCTCCCACTGTTCCAGACACACACCCCTTCCCAAGTGCCAGCAGCCCCCCCACCCTAGAAATAGAGAGATAGATAGATAGATAGTAAAAAAATAAAGATAGACAAACAGACAAAACTTCATACTTACCAGTCTCACCAAGTCGATAATCCAAAATGGCCGACGATGAGGGGGAGGGACAGGAAGTTACTGGGCATGCGCAGAGACTGGTTTCAAACAGATCCGTGTCAAAGCGGAGCCAGGACAGACGGATCCGTCCCCATTGACTTCCATTGTAAGTCTGAACGGATCCGCACGCCTCCGCACGGCCAGGCGGACATCAAAACGCTGCAAGCTGCGTTCGGGTGTCCGCCTGCTGAGCGGAACGGAGGCTGAAAGCTGCCAGACTGATGCATTCTGAGCGGATCCACATCCACTCAGAATGCATTGGGGCAGTACGGATCCGTTCGGGGCCGCTTGTGAGAGCCTTTGAACGGAAATCACAAGCGGAGCCCCGAACGCTAGTGTGAAAGTAGCCTTAGTGTGCTCAAACAGAGCTACACGCAGTGGAGTTCGATTTAGCTCTGACACATTTTGGGCTTAACCCACCCACAGTGTCAGCTGCATCACCAGATCCTGAAGCAGACATGACCCTGGCTGTTCTTTGGGAGGTACGTTGCCTTTGGTCTTCATTTCTGCCACCACCATCCTTTTCCACTGATGTTGCCTCCTCAGTACCCTAATCCAGCTCCCAGGTCCTGTCCAGCACACAATCATCACCGGAGTCTTCACTCTCCCTGCCCCCCTTCCCTGCTCTGGATTTGCCCTGACTGCCATTATTGCTGCTGTCAATGCATGGCTACAGGTGCCACTATTATCACCACCATCTACACAGCTATGCTTGTGGTCCCCAGCCTCCTCCCCAACCTGCTCCTCAGGGCAGCCTAAATGCTGACTGCTCTCCCAGTAGCCATAGGGCGTGGTGGTGTTTTCTTGGCATTTCTTAGGAAAAATGTCCCTACTTGGAAGGGGCAGTGAAGACAGAGAGGACTACACTGAAATCCTTTTCTGGGGCTGCAAGGAGGAGGAGCAGGAGGAACGCTGGCTCCATGGCACGGTGTCAGACTCTGAAGTCACCTCCACATCATCCTGCTGCGACTGAGAGGAGGGCTGAGCAATCCAATCCACAATTTTATCCTATTTCTCCTAAACAATAATGTCTCGCCTTTCTGAAGCCAGAAGGGACAACTGCGGCCCACTACTACTACTTCTGGCCGGATAGCAGGTGCTTGGAACCCTTCCATAGCTCTGACATTTTTTGACCTAAATATACACAGTTATACAAAGTATGGAATGGTTTGCAAATCTGTTTTCTGCAAAATACAGACAGGTTGGCGAAATATGATATCACTTTCGACACTTAAGACACTGCTATCGACAGTAGTCTTTGGAAATACTGCAGTCTCAGCACCACTAACAGATTTGTACTCAATGTATTTTGCTCATTAATATATTCAGATTTTATAAAAAATCTCCAGTGTAAAATACAAGTTGACAAACTAGTATGAAATTGTTTCCTCCCACCACACCAACACTGAAAGTGCCTGGAGATGGAAATACATGGATTTAGACCTTATATTAGGTTATCACTCACAGATTATGATGTGCACTATCCTGTGTATTGGTGTAGTAATCACCTATATGCTGGTTTCAATAAATTCTACAACATCCCCCCCTCCCAAAAAAAATAAAAAATTGGAACCGTGTGTGGGGCTTAATAACTCATTATCTATCCCATGTTGTGCACTACCCTGAATCTTTCCCTTCACTGTCCCTGGCAGTAGAATACAAGCTATTTTGTGACTTTTGTTGTAGAATAGGACGTCTCTAACTTCCACTCAAACCTCAAGTGAGGTGATGGGGAGAGAGAAAAGGGGCGCACAATAGGGTAGTATGTTAGGGCAAGTTGAGGTATTAAAAAAGGAGAAAGGCTCACCTTATTGAGTTGTGCCAATAATAGGCACAACTCTAATGAAGATGTATATATAGAATATAATCCGATTCCACAGGACTGCAGCCGCAGGTAATATCTCTCCTGGAAAGGGTGTCCAATCCTCCAGAGAGTGCTTGTCACGAAGAAAATACTGCAGTGGCGCCAATTCACTGATGGAGACAGTCGTAGACCGTCTCCATCAGTGAATTTGTGCCACTGCAGTATTTTCTTTGTGATATTGTGACTTTTGACTGTCACTGAGTTCCTAAGATCTTTTTTCTGTCCGATACTGTAAGACTCCCTCATCCTCATTCACAGCCCAGCACAGAATGGTGTTCTGCTATTTCTGGTAGGGCACCTGCCTGCTTGGGGCAGCACTGATTGGCTCATCCAATCACATTGATTGGCTCATCCAATGGCAATTACTGGTATAATACAATCCTACCCTGCAAGTGGCAGCACTGCATTCGAATATACAGAATTCTGTATTCTGCAATGCAAAAAAATTATTAGAGAACACAAATAGCACCTCCAGTGACTTAAAAGAAGTAAAAAAAATTAAACCTTTCTCAAAAATGAAAATAAAAATAAACAGCATTAAAAATAATCATGATTAGCATTACCCTGTCTGAAAGTGTCCATACTATTAAAATATAAAAGCATTTATCCCATACGTTGAAGAGAATAATAGTAAAAAAAAAAAAACGTTCAAAGTGGCTGATTTGCAGTTTTTATGTCGCTTCACCTCACAAAGAAAATTAAATAAATAGTGATCAAAAGTTTTTCCCAGCTTCCCACTACACCGTAGCAAAAGTAAATGGTGCCATTAGAAAGTACAGCCCTCATATGGCTATGCGAACGTAAAAATAAAAAAAAAGGTTTTGGCTCTGGGAAAAAACGGATCCTGTTGCATCAGTTATGCATAGTGAGGGTACTTTCACACTTGCGGCAGAGGATTCCGACAGGCAGTTCCGTCACCTGAACTGCCTTCCGGATCCGGGAAACCGGACGCAAACGGATGACATTTGTCAGATGGATCCGGATGTGGATCCGTCTGACAAATGCATTGAAATACCGGATCCATCTCTCCGATCTCATCCGGAAAAACAGATCCAGTATTTTTATTTTTTTTTGCATTTTTAAAGGTCTGCGCATGCATCCTGATGCATCTGTAGTGTCCCACTAGGTAAAGGTGGGCACTACACAAGGGTTAATGTGCCTTATTGCATTTAATGTCATGTGTATGCATTTCCCTATGTTAACTGGGTGTCAGGCCTGTCAGGGTGTAGTTTAGCCTCCCAGGCGTTAGAGGGAGCTAGAGAGCCCTGGTTATATATAGGTAGGCCCAGACAGGGGAGTGGTAGTGCATTCCAGGGGACTAGAGGAGTCACTTCGTCTACCTGAAGCTCCTGAGGCTAGGATTAGCTCAGTTGAGACACCCCAGTAGAAGGACAGAACCTCCTGGGAGAAACCTGCAGTCATCCCCAAGCCAAGTAAGGATATTTCCAGCCAAGATAAGTACACTAATAGGCAGAGGAACTATAAAGCAAAGCAAGGATTAATACGGGAGGAAGATATATATTTACCAAGGATTTAAGCCAGCATTTAGGCATCCGGGCCTTGGGATAAGAAACCAGACAGGAGTTCTAAAAGGACAGTGTACACTATTTCTGAGGAAAGGTACCACCTGATTCTGAGTGTGTTGTGGATTTACCCTCTGAGTATCTTGCATGATCAATACCTGCCATCTTGTGAAATATTTCATATATATATATAATTTTATATCATTTTTTCCTTCCTCCCCTCATCAGATATGCTACTTGGTACCACCTCTATACAAACAGCACTCCTTATCCATACTGACATACCACGATCCCCATCCTTTCCCAGCCCTACCTTCCGTGACCTCCTCCCTTATAATACCCATCAAATCAGTTCATACTACACACCCCTCCCATAGCCACAACATCCCACCAGCCCCAGGCATCAGCCCAACTCCGGTCACCACTATCACACAGCCCCTACATCAGTACATCTAGCCAGGATTACACTCTTCCTATTGCAGCATTTATCCAGCATCAATCCAGCGTCAATCATCAGGTAAGCACCGATCCTCCTGCAATGCCAGCAGCCACAACAAGACCAGAACACTGGCCACAAATATTATCCAGACGCCCTATTATCAGTTTATCTATACCATCTATCACTATAGTCAAACCTCTACACCAATGCTGACCACAAGTTATACCAGCAAACAACTATAATACGTGACAACAGGCCAGTAATAATGCCAATAGATTACTACATGTTCATATTACTACATGTTCATATTTTCATATGCTATTGTGTGGGTATATATATGTGTATATATGCATGTATACATATATTATATATTTTCAACTGATTGCTCACAACCCTAGACATACAGTTCTTAAACACACCTATCAACTAGCAAACAACAAAAAATCCCAATACAAAATGAAATACATGACCCCAAAAAAGTTATTTTTATTTCACCAAAAATTATTTTTATTTTTATTATCCCCACTACTCCGTTTATTGACCACACTAACGCTGACTAGCATTCCTTCTGAAAAGGACATCCAGGAGAGTGCACCAGCGGGCTCACGGTGCCAAGGATACAGGTACTTCAAGCATTCCGTCTCACTATAAAACACTCATGTACAGTATAACTTCCAGTTTTAAACAAAAGAATAGCAAAGTCTAACACTCCTATCCAGATGATAGTATTTTATTTTGAGTTAAGAATTTTCAAATAATTGTTCCTTTATGAGAGAAAAAATATTATTATTCTCCCCCTTACAAGAGACTCCCTTTATCTACATTCTAAACCATGTACTTTTACCTATCTGTTCCTGCGTACAATTAGTTCTGTACACAACCAGGAAACCGTCCGATACAGCTATATATACCCTAACAGGGTTTGTGTCAGTTTTTTATCTTTTTAGATCTAAAATCCATTTTATCTATACCCTTCAGCCATTTTTTACCTATTTTTTACCCTTATCCTGTATTTTATTATCTGTGCAAACAATCATCCAGTCAAAACACTGAACTAATCTACTCCTTATGGATATATATTACGTTTATGCTTGCATTTATGTTTATACTCTTGTCTCCATCCATTGATCCATTTATGCGCCCCAATTTTTTTTTATATATACAGATATAAGTGCGTGTATGTGTGCATGTACGCACGTTTGTATACACACTGTTTTAGCTACTGTCCAACTACTACTATGAACTTTTGTTTATTTGTACTTTTATATTATTTACACCTTTGATTCATTTACACTGCTACAGATTACTGTAACAACCATATGTTTTTTCAGACTTGATAAAGGGGTCCTGAGTACCCCGAAACGCGTCGTCTATTCAAAATAAAAAATCTCGTATCCAAGCTCGGGTTGCGATTTGCGCCATAAGTCCATTGGCTCGCCACACGTACCCAGTACAGACGAGACCTGTTTTTATATATTCCATCTTGTGAAATAAGCCTGCTTGTGAAGCATGTGATGTAAAGGACTGCATTACTATCTTGATGTACAAAGTTGGACTGTTTATGTAAAGCAACGTTTGGTTCACTATACCACCTGTGTACCTCACTTATTCCAACTATAAATCGGTGTGCCACCGTTACAGGCACTGGCGTCACGAATCCAAAAGGGACCTTGCCCCAGGCACTCAAAATACCTGTAACATCCAGGGCACCTCATCCACCATCAGGCCTGGTCCCTACATACCGAGTGTGCCCCAGAGGAACTGTGTCTACCTCTCCTTCACTGCCGCATGCCTGCCCAGGGTTCTCCAATACAGTGAGCAACCCTCGATTGCCCATAACCGTGACCTCACTTTGCAATACCCTGCAGGTCTGGCGTGCTGCATAAATTGGCGTCACGAACAGGATAACGAACATTCCTGCGCCATTGCGGATATAGAACTGTGTGCT
This sequence comes from Bufo bufo, assembly GCF_905171765.1. NCBI lineage: Eukaryota > Metazoa > Chordata > Amphibia > Anura > Bufonidae > Bufo > Bufo bufo. The sequence continues at coordinate 56,783,049 of NC_053393.1, forward strand.
GAAGATTGCCTTAAAAGTGACTAAGCCCTAATCGTTTTATTGAAAATTGCTGGGCCAAAGAACTGAAAAATTAGCGGTGTGAAGATAATATTTTCTGGACTGTTTGCTGCTTATTTGAGCCACCGCTTGCTGTCCGTGAATAGACAGCGTTTTGCTAAAGATGGCCGCTCAGCTTGCTTGAATTTACTGCTGCGTCATCTTCATACTAAATTGGCGGTAAAAGTTGGCGCCTGTTGCTGAAAAGAGCGGGAAAGGCTATCTGTCTGCGCCACTGCCCTGTCTGGACATTTGCATGTCTGCAGAAATGGACTCCGCCTCCCCCATACTGGAGTACCTGGGGGGCGGCCTCCCAATGCCATGGGAGGATCTGTCTGAAATTATTGGCGCCACCCTGTCGCTTTCCAGAGAAGGATCGAGCATGTTGAAGAGTGAAGACTGCTCCGTTGGGATGTCCGCGCCTGATCTGTTAAAGATGGATATTATTGGTGTAGAGCCAGAGGACGCTCCACCGGCCTACTCTCCGGGACCGGAGAGACCCGCCTGCCCGCCACCGAGGACGCAACCGGAGAATTATTATGGCTCCTGGAGAGACTTTTTCCAGCCCTCATTCAAGTGGTCAGCATTAATGGCAGAGATACGGGAGGCCGCCATAAAGAAAACGACAAAGACAAAGATATACTATGAAGAACTGGCAAAGACCATTCATGAGCGCCACACTGACACCCAACCCCGCCTGGAAAGGAGAAAGGGGTTGGTTGTGGCCTTTGACAAGAACCGTGGCTACGGTTTTATACAGGACTATACCACCGGCAGAGACTTATATGTAAATCGGAGGTCCGTCAAGCGGAGTTACCTCTCCGAATATATGCATAACCTCCGCGAGGGAGAAGAGGTGGAGTTCACCCCTGCCGAGGGCCTGCCATATGCTACTGCCGTGACCCGTCCCAAGAAAGAACCGGAGGACTGGGAAGCAGATGAGGACTATACTGGCTGCGAGCGCTCTCCAGAACCGGCCCATCATGCGTTTCAAGAGCGGGGCTCTTTCATTGGCCCGAATGTATTCTGGCAGCCAACGGTAGTGGAGAAATGGGTGAGCCCCTATCCATCCCCTGAGCTGCCTCACCGGGAGAAGACCATAAAGGAGTTGGAGAACCTGGAAAGATTCCACGTGACCCTGGACAACATCCGAAAGGGTAAAAAGCCAGATGCGTCACCTGAACCTGCAGCGACTGCGCAGGATGCGCCATCTATTGTACCAGTGCCGGCGGCCACATCGGAGGACAGCGATCCTGAGTCCGAGAGCCTAGATGACCAGATCGTCCGTCTGGAGGAGAAGCTGCGGGAGTTACGCCGAATTGCCACCGCCAGAATCCAGACGCCACCTAAGAAGGAAGAGGTCCGCCTTCAGTACTCGGACATCGCGGGGTCAGAGGTAAGGGTACCTGTCCCTACCCGCCGGCCACCTACTGCTACTGCGGCTGCGTTGAGGCCCCCAAGAAGGCCCTCTCACACTGTGACTTGCTGCGCAGAGCCAGTTATTCCAGAGCCCCCGGACCGCTTGCGGCGGCGGTACCTAGGCCAGCACAGCCTACAATAATTATGCCTGGACCGGTGCGGTCCCCAACTGTAATTACCCCTAGGCCTATGGGGCCCATACCTATTAGGGGTCCATTCATGCTACAGTTTCCCCCCAATACCGTATTGTGGGCACATCCGCCTGTTGAAGCTTACTACAGGCCTCATTTGCAAGCAGAGCCAGGGAGCACCACTGAGATGCAAAGTGGTTATGACATGCCCCTGTGAATAGGCCTGCTAGGCCATTGATTTGATTTTCCTTTTTGCCAAGGGATTTATTTCAAGTGAATTTAACCCTTCCAGGACAGGAGTCCTTTGTTTTGGTCCTTTGTTGCTACTGCCAGTTACCCACGGCTCAGTGGTATGGTCGCCCACTGAAATAAGAATTGCATCAAAGCCATATTTGTTTACAGGACCTCCTGCCTGCTTCTACATTATCTCACCAAGTTGTGCCTATTTTTATGTTGCACCTTTAACCCTTTAACCCCCTTTTCAGGTTGATTAAGGGTATTGCAGCACTTATTTTTATATATGCCAATGGAATAATGTGGGCTATTTTTTATGTGCTGTCTTTTTATTGTGCAACATTAAATTTCAAGGAAACGTACCCAGAGACGGACTCAAAAGTACATGAGCCTCTGTGATCTTCTACCTCTGCTGGCTTGTTGGTAACACTTGTTCTAAAATAAGAAAGAAGCCTGGGTACGGACTCATATTTGTTCCTTGAGCCTCCAAGAACTTTTAATTGTTTTATATTTTGTCTACTGTTCTATTATGGACAATTTGCACTTATGGACTATCCTGGTATTATTGATACGCTGCACCAGGTCTGCGCCCCTGTTCCCTTACACTATCCTGAGAGAAGAGAACGACGCCCCTTTTCACCGTTACTTGTTCCTAAGCCAGTGGAACTGCCTGATTTATGCATATAATGTATTTTTGCAAATGTAGATGAATTTTTCCTGCTTTGCATTATTCTCTCTTTTTCAGGTGCAGTATCCAGCTGGGCAGGGCCCCTCCATGTTGCGCCGAGGACGGGCAACATTATAGCGTGGTGGTATGTAGTGTCCCACTAGGTAAAGGTGGGCACTACACAAGGGTTAATGTGCCTTATTGCATTTAATGTCATGTGTATGCATTTCCCTATGTTAACTGGGTGTCAGGCCTGTCAGGGTGCAGTTTAGCCTCCCAGGCGTTAGAGGGAGCTAGAGAGCCCTGGTTATATATAGGTAGACCCAGACAGGGGAGTGGTAGTGCATTCCAGGGGACTAGAGGAGTCACTTCGTCTACCTGAAGCTCCTGAGGCTAGGATTAGCTCAGTTGAGACACCCCAGTAGAAGGACAGAACCTCCTGGGAGAAACCTGCAGTCATCCCCAAGCCAAGTAAGGATATTTCCAGCCAAGATAAGTACACTAATAGGCAGAGGAACTATAAAGCAAAGCAAGGATTAATACGGGAGGAAGATATATATTTACCAAGGATTTAAGCCAGCATTTAGGCATCCGGGCCTTGGGATAAGAAACCAGACAGGAGTTCTAGAAGAACAGTGTACACTATTTCTGAGGAAAGGTACCACCTGATTCTGAGTGTGTTGTGGATTTACCCTCTGAGTATCTTGCATGATCAATACCTGCCATCTTGTGAAATAAGCCTGCTTGTGATGTAAAGGACTGCATTACTATCTTGATGTACAAAGTTGGACTGTTTAAGTAAAGCAACGTTTGGTTCACTATACCACCTGTGTACCTCACTTATTCCAACTATAAATCGGTGTGCCACCGTTACACGCACTGGCATCACAAATCCAAAAGGGACCTTGCCCCAGGCACTCAAAATACCTGTAACATCCAAGGCACCTCATCCACCATCAGGCCTGGTCCCTACATACCGAGTGTGCCCCAGAGGAACTGTGTCTACCTCTCCTTCACTGCTGCATGCCTGCCCAGGGTTCTCCAATACAGTGAGCAACCCTCGATTGCCCATAACCGTGACCTCACTTCGCAATACCCTGCAGGTCTGGCGTGCTGCACATCCTGAATGGAATTGCTCTCCATTCAGAATGCATTAGGATAAAACTTTCCGGTATTGAGCCCCTGTGACGGAACTCTATGCCGGAAAAGAAAAACGCTAGTGTGAAAGTTCCCTAATCTGTATTATAACGGTGCCATCAGTTTTTATTGCATTAGGGGACTGGAGCACACTTTGGACTTTTTTTTGGACTTTTTAAAAAGTCACCTTTGATAACTCTGGCTTAAAATGTAACTCCACGATCTAAATATCTGCCCACTACTTACAGTAGTTCATACAAAATATCAGGCATGAGACAAACCACAGAAAAAACTAATGTTGCAACCACTTCAGAAATTTGTTGTAATAGCATACACTAACTTGTTAGTTAACCTCTTTTTCTTCTACTGATGATAATAGTAGTAGTCACAGTATTTTACGCCATCAAAGACCTGCTGTAATCTGGAGGTTGGGAGGGAACCCAGCAGCAAGTTCTCAATTTCCCAGCAGCGCCTCCAAAGGGTCAATTGAAGAATAACAGTGCTTTCGATGTAATGTATGTGGAAGCTGAGTCCTCCAGGGCAAGAGATGATCTTTGCAGCTGCTTCGCAGTGTGGCTAATAAATGAAGATTTGTAATGGGGTACATTCCTGTAATTTTTTACATTTTTTTTAAACCCAGACAACCCCATTTAACCCCTTAGTGACCAGCTTGTTTTGGGCCTAACTGACCAAGCGTTTTTCTTCCTTTTTTCATTGTCGCCTTTCAAGAGCTATAACTTATTCACAGTATTTTTCTGTCTATATTGCTTTATGAGGGCATGTTTTTTTGCAGGACAAGTTTCGGTTTTTAATGGTGCCATTTTGGGGTACACAAAACTTTCTGATTAACTTTTTTTTAACTCATTCTGGGAGGGAGATGGGAAAAACAGCAATACTGTCACTGAGTTTTTATGTTATACATTTTACGGCGTTCATTTTTTCGCCAAGGCCAATAAAATAATGGGTTGCATCAAAAGGGGCATAGATGCCCGTGATGAGAACATAGTCCTACCACTTTACAAATCATTAGTCAGACCACACATGGAGTACTGTGTACAGTTCTGGGCAGACATAGCAGAGCTGGAGAGGGTCCAGAGGAGGGCAACTAAAGTAATAACTGGAATGGGTCAACTACAGGACCCTGAAAGATTATCAACATTAGGGTTATTCACTTTAGAAAAAAGACGACTGAGGGGAGATCTAATTACTATGTATAAATATATCAGGGGTCAGTACAGAGATCTATCCCATCATCTATTTATCCCCAGGACTGTGACTGTGACGAGGGGACATCCTCTGCGTCTGGAGGAAAGAAGGTTTGTACAGAAACATAGAAGAGGATTCTTTACGGTAAGAGCAGTGAGACTATGGAACTCTCTGCCTGAGGAGGTGGTGATGGTGAGTACAATAAAGGAGTTCAAGAGGGGTCTGGATGTATTTCTGGAGCGTAATAATATTGCAGGCTATAGTTACTAGAGAGGGGTCGTTGTTCCAGGGAGTCGGGAAGGAATTTTTTATTCCCCTAAAGTGAGGAAAATTGGCTTCTACCTCACAGGGTTTTTTTTTGCCTTCCTCTGGATCAACTTGCAGGATAACAGGCCGAACTGGATGGACAAATTCTTTTTTCAGCCTTATGTACTATGTTACTATGTGACTATAATATCTTTATTCTCTGGGTCAGTACGATTACAGCGATACCAAATACATACTTAATTTTTTTTTTCTGTTTTACTACCTTTGTTCAATAAAACCCCTTTTTTAAAAGGGGTGAAATCTTTTTGCATTGCTGCTTCCCAAAACCCATAACTTTTTTTCTTTTTCTTTCTATGGAGTTGTGTGAGGGCTTGATTTTTGTGGGACAACTTGTAGTTTTCATTGGTATTTTGGAGTAAATGATGATTTGTCATCGCTTGCTATGAAGTTTTTTTCAGTGGCAACTAAGTATAAATTAGCATTTCTGTCATTTTTTTATTTTTATTTTTTACAGGGGATAATTTATATAATATTATATTTTTAACCGAAAAAAGCGTATTTTTATTTTTACTGGTATTATTTTTATTTAATAAATTTTTTTTATTATTTGTTTTTTTTTACCACTTAATAGGCCCACAATGGTACTATAACAGGCAACATTCTAACCTGTGCAGCGCTTAGACTGGGCAGCCACAAAAAATCGTCGACCCAGCCTAAGGCCCTTTAGTGACCGCCGTAAAAGGCGTATGGGTGGGCATTAAGGGATTAATGAAAGAACATACACTCACCTAAAGAATTATTAGGAACACCTGTTCTATTTCTCATTAATGCAATTATCTAGTCAACCAATCACATGGCAGTTGCTTCAATGCATTTAGGGGGGTGTTCCTGGTCAAGACAATCTCCTGAACTCCAAACTGAATGTCAGAATGGGAAAGAAAGGAGTTTTAAGCAATTTTGAGCATGGCATGGTTGTTGGTGCCAGGCGGGCCGGTCTAAGTATTTCACAATCTGCTCAGTTACTGGGATTTTCACGCACAACCATTTCTAGGGTTTACAAAGAATGGTGTGAAAAGGGAAAAACATCCAGTATGCGGCAGTCCTGTGGGCAAAAATGCCTTGTGGATGCTAGAGGTCAGAGGAGAATGGGCCGACTGATTCAAGCTGATAGAAGAGCAACGTTGACTGAAATAACCACTCATTACAACCAAGGTATGCAGCAAAGCATTTGTGAAGCCACAACACGCACAACCTTGAGGCGGATGGGCTACAACAGCAGAAGACCCCACCGGGTACCACTCATCTCCACTACAAATAGGAAAAAGAGGCTACAATTTGCACGAGCTCACCAAAATTGGACTGTTGAAGATTGGAAAAATGTTGCCTGGTCTGATGAGTCTCGATTTTTGTTGAGACATTCAAATGGTAGAGTCGAATTTGGCGTAAACAGAATGAGAACATGTATCCATCCTCTGATGGCTACTTCCAGCAGGATAATGCACCATGTCACAAAGCTCGAATCATTTCAAATTGGTTTCTTGAACATGACAATGAGTTCACTGTACTAAAATGGCCTCCACAGTCACCAGATCTCAACCCAATAGAGCATCTTTGGGATGTGGTGGAACGGGAGCTTCGTGCCCTGGTTGTGCATCCCTCAAATCTCCATCAACTGCAAGATGCTATCCTATCAATATGGGCCAACATTTCTAAAGAATGCTATCAGCACCTTGTTGAATCAATGCCACATAGAATTAAGGCAGTGCAGTTCTGAAGGCAAAAGGGGGTCCAACACCGTATTAGTATGGTGTTCCTAATAATTCTTTAGGTGAGTGTATAGCCTTATAGTTGGTTTGGATCCTTATAAGGATTCGGTCAGTTTACAAACCCGATTTTCATATATCCTGTTGGGAAATTCTGAATTAATATGAAACATTACTGCATAGCTAGTTAATTACCGATATATTGAAGAAATTAAATGCATGGATAACATGAAGACACATAGAAGTGAAGAGGGAATTAAGAATCAGTTCATAAGTAAAACAAATTATATTCTGTAGCTGCAATTAACCTTCTTGATTACACTTTGGAGTGAAATAAAAGAGGGTTCTTATACACAGAAATGTAAAAAAAAAAAACATATTAATTGGAAATAACCTAGAAAAAAACACAAACATTTAGTGATCAGATAAAAAGTCATAGAAATAGACAAGGAGTAAAGGCAGAATGTCAAAGTAATCATGGATATAGGAACCTTTGTAGTGCTGTGAGTAGAGATAAGCAAAGTTGTAAAAAAAATCTATTCGGCTGCTTCGCCGAATTTCACATAGAAATTTGATACGTTATGAAGCGAGATGAGTGTATTTTTCAAAAATTCGATTCGCCGGTTCGCCAAATTTTTCGGGAAAAATTTGGTTTGATCCGAATATATTAGCAGCAAATTACGTTAAAAAAACTGCTGTTTCCTGGCTGCTGAGAGCCTTTATAGTGGTGTAGAACATTGTGCCTTGCAGTAACACACATAAGGAGTCTGCTTTGGTAGTGAAATAATACTGTGAGTCCATATGACATGCAGATGACAGGCGCCCAGGCTCGGACTGGCCCACAGGGGTACAGGGCAATCCCCCGGTGGGCCCCTGAGCAAGGTGGGCCCCTAGTCTCCCATTCCCTGCACAAGTGGCACATAACACATTAGATTTAGTACACTACATACATATATTCAATGTACAGCACCTCAACCAGCTTATGTTCATATAAAAAACTTGTTAGATTATTTATTATATTTGAATGTATCAGTACGGTGGGCCCCCAAAATACATTTTACTGGTGGTCCCTAGGTACCCCAGTCCGACACTGCAGGCGTCGCTCTTAGAATCACTGATCACTTCACTTATTTGGGCAATCACGGGGCTAAAACTGACCAAATAACTCAAGCATAAACTCATCCTTACAGGTCGATGTTAGGGCCAAGAAGAAGCGCACTCATTATACACCGTCGCTAGCTGATTCCACATAGATGTCTACAGAACCTGTTTTATTAAGCACTTATACAAGTAGAGCCTCCCAGACAGAGTGAAGAGGGTGTCAGTAGTAAGTTTGTGTTGACGTCACTGATTAATTTGCCCTTCCTCTGATCTGTCAGAACAATAACCCACAAAAAAACAGATCCTGTCTGTGGAGCATACGCCTTCACTCGGTCAGCATTTGCTCAATAATCCATCAGTATTACTAAAAAAAAACAAAAAAAAACAGGAGTGGATCCAAAACAATGTTGACATGTGAATGGAATATTTGCATGTCTTCTCTGTTTTGTACCCTTTCCTGCTTTTGGTTACCAAATCATAAGCCAATTCTGATGGGACCATCCAGGCCTTACAGCTGCTACACAGACAGGATCCGTTGTGCATCTCATTTTTCCTTCCTTCTGACAGATCAGAAGAAAGGTCAAATAAACCATGATGCCAGCCAGGCCAAAAGGCAAAATAGTGGCCCAGTCATGAAGTGGGGAGGGTGGGAACAGCATGAGAAGTCCACAGAGTGGACCTATGACACAATGGTGAGGTGGAAGCAGCATGAGGAGACCACAGAGTGGCCCAATGACAGGGTGTGTAGTTGGCAGCAGTATTAGGAGGCCACCGAGTGGCATATTGACAGAGTCTAGAGTTGGCAGCAGTATGAGGAGGCCAACGAGTGGCACATTGACAGAGTCTGGAGTTGTCAGCAGTATGAGGAGGCCACCGAGTGGCACAATGACCAAGTCTGTAGTTGGCAGCAGTATGAGGAGGCCACCGAGTGGCACAATGACCGAGTCTGGAATTGGCAGCAGTCTGAGGAGGCCACTGAGTGGCACAATGACCGAGTCTGGAGGTGGCGGCAGCATAAGCAGACCACAGAGTGTCCCAAAGACAGTGAGGAGGTGTCAGCAGCAGCATCAGGAGGAGGCCACAGAGTGACACAATGACAGAGTCTGGAGGTGGCAGCAGTATGAGGAGGCCACCGACTGGCACAATGACAGAGTCTGGAGGTGGCAGCAGTATGAGGAGGCCACCGAGTCGCACAATGACAGAGTCTGGGGTTGCGAGCAGCATGAGGAGACCACAGAATGGCCCAATGACAGAGTATGGAGGTGGCGGCAGCAGAAGCAGCATCAGGAGGATACCACAGAGTGGCAATGTGACATAGTGTGGAGATGGCAGCAGCAGCTGCATCAGGAGACCACAAAGTAACCTGGTGACAGAGTGGTGCGGTGGGTGGCAATACCAGTATCTGATGAAGGTGGGTGAAAGAAGGAGCACTGGGCATCAGATGTGTGGCATCAGGCGGGTGGCAGCATCAGAGTAGTAGCTGAGGCAGGTGGCCAGAAGAAATCAATCTTTTTTGTTAAAGTGTTATTATGGCATGGAGGATCTAGTCTGATGCATCAGGCATTGGTGGGTGGAAATCCTGACTGATCCACGCCTGATTCATTTTGACAAAGGTCAGTCTCTCCACATTTTGGGTGGACAGGCGAGTTCTCTATGGGGTAACTATTGCCCCCGCCGCACTAAACACCCGCTCTGATGCCACACTACTAGCCAGGCAGGACAGCTTTTCCATGGCAAACTCTGCTAGTTGCGACCACAAATCCAGTTTCGCTGGCCAGTAGTCCAGCGGATCTTCAATGTGCTGTCCAAGTATGCCACCACCTGCTGCTTCAGGTCCTGCTCCAGGTCTACCTACCGCTGGTGAGTATTTTATTTACTATGCGGGTGAAGAAAGCTACTCATCAGGGACTGTAGACTCAGGCTTCTGCTGATGGAGCTGGTACTGCTCCTGCCACCCCACCCCTCCCCAGCAGCCATGGCAGTGGAACGTTAGCGCAGAGGGCCCCCCAGTCAGACCTGCGAGAGGATGGACATTGGAGCCGATAGGCAGCAGCCAACTGACTACATAGGATGGCTATGTACTAGTTCAGTTTGTCCTCTCTCTCCGTGGGTGTAAAAATGGCCCCCATTCTGGACCGGTAGCAAGGGTCCACCAAGTTGGAGAGCCAGAAGTCATCCCTCTGCTGAATGGTGACAATTCGGGTGTCACTACGCAAGCAAATGAGCATGCATCGGGCCTTTTGTGCAAGTGACTCGGAGGGACTCCATGCTTCCATCTCCCCTGCATACTGCCACGGTGTGTCTGGGTCTCATCTTCTCATTGCCTTGTTGGTCCTCTGGCTGCTCCTTCTCCTCCTCTCCTGTCACCTGAGTAGAAAAACCACCCATTTTGCTACACATTTCCTGTGCTCCAATGTCCTCCTCCACCTCCTCCTCCAGTTCAGCCCCCACATGGCTCATGTGGCCGTGAGATCTAGGCGCCACCTCTCCAGTCCCCTGACCAGCCATTTTTACCACCATCTGTTCCAGGACATGAAGCAGTGGAATGACGTCGTTCACCCCGTAGTCATGGTGACTGAGAAATAACGTGCCGTCCTCAAAGGGCCTGAGCAAATGGCAGGTGTCACGCATGAGTTGCCACTGGATGACATCAAAGTTACACAGAGGAGTACTCCTATCCGCTTGCATCAAGAAATCGTTGATTGCCTTTCTCTGTTCATATAGTCGGTCCAACATAAGGAGGGTGGAATTTCAACGGGTGAAAACATTGCATATCACCCTATGTTGGGGATGCCGTTCTGCCGCTGCAGCTCAAGGAGGGTGTGCTCTGCGGTGTACGAGTGGCTGAAGTGCGTGCCAAGTTTCCTGCCCATTTTTAGGATTTCTTTCAGATGGGTGGAAGACATCAGGAACCGCTTTACAACCAGATTGAACACGTGTGCCATGCAGGGCGCATGACTCAGCCCTCCTTGACTCAGCGCCGACACAATGTTCTTCCCGTTATAAGTCACCATGGTTCCGATTTAGAGTTGTCAGAGAGAAAGCCAGGATTATATTTCTTGACGAAGGACACGGAGCAGTTCCTCCCCTGTGTGACTCCGTTCACCCAGGGAAACGAGGTGCAGAACAGTGTGACACTGCTGTGCCCTGCACCTGTGGTATGCTGGAGGGGCACTGTGAATTGTCCCTGCAGTGGAGGCTGAGGACACTGTGGAGGATGAGTAGGTAGAAGCGGACATTGTCGCAGGACCAACGGCTTGACAACGTGGAGGCGAAAGCGGCGTCACCTTGCCAAATTGCTGGTGTGGCTGTGCAGGAACCACATTCACCCAGTGGGCCATAAAGGACATGTACTGTCCCTGACCATAGATATAGCTCCACACGTCGGCACTGCCGTGCACTTTGGCAGACACCGACAGGCTCAAGGACTGGCCCACCTTCTGTTCTACATATTTGTGCAGGGCTGGTACTGCATTTTTGGCAAATAAATGATGGCTTGGGACATTCCACCTCCGCTCACTCGGCACAAGCCATCAGTTCTCTGATAGGTCCAGAGTCCACCACTTGGAAAGGGAGGGACTGCAGCACCAGCAATTTGAACAGGAGCACATTCAGCTTCTGCACCATTGGATGCGTGCACACATACTGCTGTCTCTTGGCAAACGCTTCAATGATCTATTGCTGACAGATTGACTGACGAGGAGTAGGAGGAGGACAAGCAGAAGCATCTGGACCAGCAGAAGATGGGAATGACAGACAGCTCCCTTCTGCTGAAGTGGTTTAGCCTTGACTGGCTGAAACCGGGTGCGTGCCACTGGGTGATGCAGCGGTTGCTGTGGCAGGCTGGACCACCACATCGGAGCCACGGTTCTCCCAGGCCACTGTATGGCGACGCTGCATACAGTATGTTGATGCAGAGTCGTAGTACCAACATTGGCACCCTGGCCACGCTTCACCTTCTGCCAACAGATTCTACATATGGCCATGTTCACCTCCTCCAGTGGCTTAACAAAAACCTGCCACACCGCCAAGTAGGTGATTTTACTCCCAACAGTCTGCACTGACTGACTGCTACCGCCTCGGCCTCATTGAGCCCCTGCACCACTACTTCCCACGAAGGTAGGATGCTGCAAAGCAAGTGATCTACCCTGGGCACGTTTGACTCCTGACCTCCCACTGCTGCAACCCTACCTATCGACTTGCTGTCTCCGCCGCTGGCTCACGGGCAAGTTGCCACCCTCTTCTCCTGATGATGATGATGAAGCCCCTTCTACACACGGATCCCAAGTGCAATCGGCTTTATCATCATCGAGTAGTGTCTGCACGTCACTGATGTCCTCCTCAACGGTCTCTAGGTCAGGAGCCTGACCGCTCGCAACACCACCTCCCAAGCCACTCTCCTCATCACTACTTGCCCGCCTAGCGGAAGAAGCAGCGGATGTCTCCTCCAGATATTGGTTGGGCAGTAGCTGCTGACTGTCCTCTAGTAGCTCGTCCTTGCTGAAAAGTGGAGCCGAGCCCACAGCATATAATACTTCTCTGGGTGAGGGAACAGAAAAGGACAGAGGCAGGTTGAGGACAGGTGAGGGCACAGGTCTTGCTCCCGGGCCATGCCAACTAAGGGTTGTGTCTGACGAATCCCTGACTGTGGATGAACGAGTTAACCAATCAAGAACCGCTGGGTTGCTGGTCAAGACACGACCGCTAGATGACACTGGGAGCTCAGGCCTCTCGCTGCAACTCCTGCTTCAACGCTCCCTACTTTGCTGCGACCTCTGCCTTTGCCAGAAACATTTATGCCTCTGCCACTCCTCTGTGCATGGCCTGGCACTTCTCTGTCTGACATACTTTTAGCTGAACTAAATAAATTAAAAGCTAATTAAAACACCCCTAAAAGCGACGAAAATATTTTTCTTTTTGTTATGAAATAGGCCATTAAAAGCTTTCGCCACAAATAACTGCAACAGTGAAGTTTGTATATATTTTCTTTCTGTACTGAAATAGTCCACTAAATGCTTTCAACACATATAACTGCAGAAGTGAACTGAGAATATATTTTTTTGTACTGAAATAGGCAACTAAACACCTTTACCACAAATAACTGCATCAGTAAAGTGCGTATATATTTTTCTTTCTGTACTGAAATAGGCCACCAAAAGCTTTTACCACAAATAACTGCACCAGTGAAGTGCGTATATATTTTTCTTTCTGTACTGAAATACGCCACTAAATGCTTTCTCCATCAATATAGCTGCAACAGTGAAGTGTTTATATATTTTTCTTTCTGTACTGAAATAGACCACTAACCGCTTTAAACACATATAACTGCACCAGTGAAGTGGGTATATATTTTTCTTTTTGAACTGAAATAGGCCACTAAACACTTTCAACACATATAACTGCAGAAGTAAACAGAGAATATATTTTTCTTTTTGTACTGAAATAGGTGACTAAACTCTTTTACCACAAATAACTGCACCAGTGAAGTCTGTATATACTTTTCTTTCTGTACTGAAATAGACCACTAAATGCTTTTACCAAACATAAATGCAACAGTGAACTGTGTATATATTTTTCTTTTTGTACTGAAATACGTCACTAAACACTTTAATCGCAAATAACTGCAACAGTAAACTGCATATATATTTTTCTTTTTGTACTGAAATACGCCACTAGATGCTTTCACCAAAAATAACTGCAGAGGTGAACTGCGTATATATATATATTTTTTTTTTTTTCTACAGATATAAGCCACTAAAAGCTTTTCAATGTAGCACTTGCACCCCAAGAACAAATTGCTGGAATGACAGAGCTGTATAATGGCTATTTGCCTCCCCAAATAATCTTTCCCTGCACTTGTAAATTGCTTTTCTAGAACTGTCTTTAGCACCTTCTGCGAAATGAATCATCCCTATCCTTTCCCTGCACTTATAAATCGTTCACAATGAGTTTTTTCCTATTGCTGTGTCAAAGCGATGTTGTAAAAAGAAGTCGGCACAAGTCATGTGTGCGGACGTGTGGAGCTACTTTATGAGAACATTTTCTAAGAAACAATTTGCGCACTGCTCTGTATAGATCCACTTCAAAGTCAACAGGGTTGAATTGTTCCACTAAGCTGTATCCCAACCCTCGTTAGAGGAGTGAGAGACCGCTCAGGGGCAATTCATATGTGGTGAGATTAATGACAATACTAGGAGAGTCCTGTGTGGGCGGGAGCAAATGAGATGTCTCTACTGTTTCCAGGACTTCTACATTAGATGCAACGACTTTAACCACTCAGCTATAAAGCTAAATGATAAACTGTATCAGAAAAACCTCATAGTAGTTTGTCATGTAGTAAGTATTCCTATACATCAGAAGTATAATTTCTTATTTCATTGCAGGTTAACATGTAGCTGTATAGTGTAGTGGTTAAAGTTTTTGGCTCTAATGTAGAAGGGTGTGAGTTCAAATCCTGGCAGAAGCGTTTCAGAAATAGAGGCTAAATTAAACTTATATATTTTATATTTTCTTTAGTAATTGTATAAAATGTATGGCACAAAATAAATGAATAATTCCTAAAAACACATAGAAGACATAGCAAGGGGTATTCAGACTTTTTATTGTGTGAATTTAACACCAAGACTGTATTAAAGGGAACCTGTCACCTGGATTTTGGGTATAGAGCTGAGTACATGGGTTGCTAGATGGCCGCTAGCACATCCGCAATACCCAGTCCCCATAGCTCTGTGTGCTTTTATTGTGTAAAAAAACTGATTTGATACATATGCAAATTAACCTGAGATGAGTCCTGTCTCTGACTCATCTCACATACAGGACTCATCTCAGGTTAATTTGCATATGTATCAAATCGTTTTTTTACACAATAAAAGCACACAGAGCTTTGGGGACTGGGTATTGCGGATGTGCTAGTGGCCATCTAGCAACCCATGTCCTCAGCTCTATACACAAAATCCCGGTGACAGGTTCCCTTTAAGTCATTTTTCTTTTGCCTTTTGTGTGAAATAAACACTGACATTTTGATTTACGAACTTGTTTTGCCTCTGTACTACGACTCTTACCCTGCCTACCAGAGCAAATCCTCACTATATATATATATATATATATATATATATATATATAAATAAAAAATACTTCTGATATATATATATATATATACAGTAAAGACCAAAAGTTTGGACACACCTTCTCATTCAAAGAGTTTTCTTTATTTTCATGACTATGAAAATTGTAGATTCACACTGAAGGCATCAAAACTATGAATTAACACATGTGGAATTATATACATAACAAACAAGTGTGAAACAACTGAAAATATGTCATATTCTAGGTTCTTCAAAGTAGCCACATTTTGCTTTGATTACTGCTTTGCACACTCTTGGCATTCTCTTGATGAGCTTCAAGAGGTAGTCCCCTGAAATGGTTTTCACTTCACAGGTGTGCCCTGTCAGGTTTAATAAGTGGGATTTCTTGCCTTATAAATGGGGTTGGGACCATCAGTGGCGTTGAGGAGAAGTCAGGTGGATACACAGCTGATAGTCCTACTGAATAGACTGTTAGAATTTATATTATGGCAAGAAAAAAGCAGCTAAGTAAAGAAAAATGAGTGGCCATCATTACTTTAAGAAATGAAGGTCAGTCAGTCAGCCGAAAAATTGGGAAAACTTTGAAAGTAGGGGCTATTTGACCATGAAGGAGAGTGATGGGGTGCTGCGCCAGATGACCTGGCCTCCACAGTCACCGGACCTGAACCCAATCGAGATGGTTTGGGGTGAGCTGGACCGCAGAGTGAAGGCAAAAGGGCCAACAAGTGCTAAGCATCTCTGGGAACTCCTTTAAGACTGTTGGAAGACCATTTCAGGGGACTACCTCTTGAAGCTCATCAAGAGACTGCCAAGAGTGTGCAAAGCAGTAATCAAAGCAAAAGGTGGCTACTTTGAAGAACCTAGAATATGACATATTTTCAGTTGTTTCACACTTGTTTGTTATGTATATAATTCCACATGTGTTAATTCATAGTTTTGATACCTTCATAGTCATAAAAATAAAGAAAACTCTTTGAATGAGAAGATGTGTCCAAACTTTTGGTCTGTACTGTATATATATATATATATATATATATATATATATAAATGCATAATATGTGGGAAACTACTACTAATGTTTTTAGCCATAATATATTTACATATATTTACATATATTATATATTCTAAATATTTAATAATATATGTAAATATATTATGGCTAAAAACATTTTATATATATATATATATATATATATATATATATATATATATATAACAAAAAACGAGGCAGCACTCCAGACGTTAGGTGAAAAAAATGGATCCTTTAATCCCCTCAGCAACGTTTCAATCGCTCAATGCGATCTTTATCAAGCATCAATAAAGATCGCATTGAGCGATTGAAACGTTGCTGAGGGGATTAAAGGATCCATTTTTTTCACCTAACGTCTGGAGTGCTGCCTCGTTTTTTGTTATTTATATTCATGGATGGTCGTTTGAGCCTGCGGCTTTGAGGATTTTTTGCACCCTTGCCTTTGGTCTTGTGCTGCTGGTCTCTGCTTTTTGTGTTCTATATATATATATATATATATATATATATATATATATATATGTTTAAATAAAATTTAGTCTCTATTTCTGAAAAAAACTTCTGATGGGTTTTGAACTCACAAGCTTCTACATTAGAGCCAAGAACCTTAACCACTATGCTATACAGCTACATGTTAACCTGCTGTGAAATATTAAATAATTCTTCTGCTGTATAGGAATACTTACTACATGACAAACTACTATGAGGTTTTTCTGACGCAGGTTTATCATTTAGCTTTATAGCTGAGTGGTTAAAGTCCTTGCATCTAATGTAGAGGTTGTGAGTTCAAATCCTGGCAGAAACTTTTCAGAAATAGAGGCTAAATTGGATTTAAATACACTGACTCTAGCATCGCACACAAGGTATTCGTCCGAACACTGCGATGTCCCGAGCATCGCGGTGCTAGAGCCGAACTGGTGTTCGGCTGAGCATGCTCGCTCAACACTACTCCCGACCCCTCCTAGAAAATCTTCAGTGTGTAGCACTCATGTATAGTTACTTCATACTTCAGCAACTACAAGGAATTAAATTGGAAAGAACCACTAAAATACCTTGCTATACACAAGATAAAGGGGGTCAATTATTATACTGAAATACTCCTATATTAAGCGTATTTCAGGTGCAGATGACACCAAAACGGTTAGTTGTGCCATTATCTGCGACTTCGCCCCACTCACACCAGGTCTAAAATTGTGGGCGTGGCGTGTATGGGGACGGTTCGGCAGGCCAATCTCATTTATCATTTTTTACGCCTGATTCAGTCGTAGAAAAAGGTCTAAATGTAAGACAGCTCAGAAGCTGTCTGACATTTAGAACTGGCGCTGGATGCACCGAAGTTATGGTGAGGCCTGCGCCTCTTCATAACTTCAGCAGATCCACCGCCAGCTTATGGCTTTATTAAGATTGGCGTCTAAAATGCCAGTCTTAATAAATGTGCAGCAAAGGGTGAAAAAAAAATGGTGAGGCGGGCATCCTGTTTTTCCAGACAACACCTTTGACTCCATATTCTATAATACCAAGCCTACACATGGAGGCCCTATAGGAAGACCACCATATTCTGCCTCTATGCTGCAGAAATTTTAGAAGCACATTATTTGTCTCTAGGAGTAATTAGAATATCTCTTTGATATGGCATCCCAAAAATATATAGAAAATAACATGTCTTCTTTTCTGAATCTTTGCCTCTTTCAGGCTTTCCTTGGGACAGAGATTCAGTTCATTGGCCTACAGTACATATAAGTATCTTCACCAAGACAGAAAGACTCACTGACACCTCCTAGTATCCATTCCCTGGGAAATGGCCCACTACACCTCAGTCGAGGTACAATAAACTACTATATGTACTTAAAAAAATAAGGGGCACATTTATTAAGACAAGCGTTTAAAACGCAGGTCTTAATAAAGCCCTAAGCTGGCGGTGGTTCTGCCAAAGTTATGAAGAGGCGCCGGCCTCTCTATAACTTTAGTGCATCCAGCACCAGTTCTAAATGTAAGACAGCTTCTGAGCTGTCTTACATTTAGACCTTTTTATAAGCTTGAAACAGGCATAGAAAATTGGGAATGAGATGGGCCTGCCCTTCCCCGCCCAAGCCACGCCCTCTTATTTAGACCTGCCGTGAGCGGAGAGAAGTTGCAGATTGAGGCGCAACTAGCTGTTGCACCGCAATCTGCGCCTGAAATATGCCTAATTTAGGCATACACGTATTTCAGAATGTTAAATGGCCCCCTAAATTCTTATACCAAGCCATAATACAGCTTCAGTCTGATTTCCATGTGTCACATAGGCCACAACTTAAAAACTCAATGGATAATTATCATTGGATTAAGAGGAAAAAAAGTTTTGGTCAGGGATTTTATTCAATCTGTCCTCGAATATTTAAAAATAAATAAAAAATCTTGCTAATTAACCAGTCCGCACACTGTATAGACGTCAGCAGCACAAAATGTACAAAGGCTGGAAATGAACTGGTGGATTTGGAAGCTTTACAAAAATAAAAAGCTGAAGGTCTTTGGGGCCAGAAGAAAAAAGGCAGCTTTTTGATGGAGACAAATTAACGTAATGTTGTTCTTATATCAAGAAATGTGTTTTTGCTGTCAGGAGAATTATTGCATGAATCTCGATAAGCTGCATTTTCAGATCGCTGTAAGGCTATATGCACACGACCATTGTGTGTTTTGCGGTTTGCAAATTGCGGATCCGCAAAACACGGATGGCATCTGTGTGCATTCCACAATTTGCGGAACGGCACGGACAGCCTTTAATATAACTGCCTATTCTTGTCCCCAAAGTGCGGACAAGAATAGGAAATGTTATATTTTTGTGTGCATGTAGCCTAAAACGCCCACCTTGCATAATAATGAAATGTTAGTATATATATATATATTTTTTTTTCATTTTTATTAGGCCAAATTGATATTTGCATGAGTTTTTAAAGTTGTTGAAATTTATTTATCACTTATCCACAAAATGGGTGCAAAATATGGAATTGCTGGGATCGGACCTTTGGGGCCACTCACATTCCCAAGACAAAAGGGTTCCCCAAGTCCCCTCTCAAAACGGAATGGTTGTTGTCATGTCCGTCCACCGTTCTCCTCACTTCTATGGCACTGATAGAGCTTCATAGAAATGAAAGGAGCAAATCTGAAAAGTAATAATGCAAAAAGGATTATTCTGAGCAGACTTTGATGCAGAGTTTTCCATTGCAGAATAATTAATTTCCCTTTGAAATGAATGGAGAGGTTCACATACAAGCAGGGGAGGGCTGGCAGCCTTAGTCCTGGGGGGCAAATCCAGTCAAGTGGCCCATTTTAGCCCCGCCCATTATTAAAAGCACCTCCTACAAATAATAGGCCGCTCCCAACAAACACTGTACAGCTGAAATTCTATTGTTGAGGCCTGTCTCTACACATCATACGGAGAGGGGAGACCTGTCCTGGCTGCACTGCCTGCTTCACATTATACAATAGACAACTGCAGGCTACAGCCAGGAAGCTCCTCTGCTCTCCTCCCTCCCCAGATCCTGCTCAAGGCCTGTGGTTCTCCCCTACCATCTGCCACCCGCCCGTGGCCTGCTGCCCCCTTTCGCTGTCCTCAGCCAGCTCTGAATCCTCCTTCTGCAAATGGCAGGGGGAGGAGCCGGAGCATCTCCTCACCCACATAGCGCCCCATACCTCTTACATCCAGTGATGTCACCTTTGTTGTAGACGTTCTCTTTCTTTATCTTCTCCATTCAGACCAGACCGCCATGATGATTTTTCAGCCATCTCCCGTCTCTGCAGAGATTGACAAACATACATTAGTTTCCCACATTTCCATCATCTTCACATCTTCTGAACACCCTTTCCTGCCACCCCCAATACTGTGCCCGCTGTGCCCCAATACTATACTGCAGAAACAGTCAACCTGGAAATACTACTACCACACAGATAGTGCCCCCTTCAACAATTATTGGCACACAGTGCTCTAAAAAATAACTGCGCCCAGACACTAATACTATTAAGATAATGTCCACCAAAATAAGTGTGCTAAGCTGATACTGTGCCAGGGTGCCCCCCAAAGTAACAGTGCTCCCCAAAATCCCACCAATAGAAATAATTCTCTTCCAGAACACACTTAGTAGTAATAATGCCCCTATAGTGCCCATACTAGTAATCATGTTCCTCATAGCCCCTCAGTAGTAGTAAAGCTCCACATAATACCTCCTAGTAGTAATAATTCTCCCTATAATATGACAGTACATGAAATACCCCCGCTTAGTGCCCACAGTTGAGCTAATGTCCCCATAATGTATGCCAGTATAATATACCCCTATATAGTGTCCCAGTAAATGCCCTCATAGTGCTCCTCTCCCCTTCCCCATAGTGTCCCCCATAATATGCCAGTAAAAAAATGCCCCTTCTTAGTGCCCCCAGCAGATGCACCTATAGTGCTCCTCTCCCCCATAATGTGCCAGTAAAAAATGCCCCTTCTTAGTGCCACCAGATGCCCCAATAGTGCTCCACTTCCCCATAGTGCCCCCAAATAATGCCCCATAGTGCCGCTCTTCCCTATAATGCCTCCCATAATGTGCCAGTAAAAAATGAGCCCTTAGTGCCACCAGATGCCATAGTGCCCCATAATGTGCCAATAAAAAAGGCCCCTTTAGAGCCCCACTTCCCCATAGTTCCCCCAAATAATGCCCCTATAGTGCCAACAGAAGCCCTATAGTGCCGCTCTCCCCTATAGTGCCCCCCATAATGTGCCAATAAAAAAAGCCCCTTTAGAGCCCCCAGATGCCCCCATTGTGCTCCTCTCCCCCATGGTGTCCCCCTTTATAATGTGCCACAGTGCCAGTAAGAAATGCCCCTATATTGCCCCCCCAAAATGGGCAAGAAGTAAATGCCCCCAGAATGCCACCCCAAAATAATGGGGCTGTAAGAAATGCCAGCTCCCCCTGCAAAGAAAAAAAAATAATAAAAAATCCTCTTCCGGCCTGTGTAACCGGCTGTGTGCTGCCCGGCTCAGGCGGCGCAATGATAATGACATCATCGCGCTGCCTGAGCCAGCCTCTGATACGCTGCAGGCATTAGTGCCTGCGGCCTATCAGAAGAACAGGGAAGGGAGATGCCTCTCCCTCCCCTGCCCTTGCGCAGCAAAGCCATCTGTATCGCTGTACTGAGGACGGCGATGCAGATGAATATGGAGATGAGCGCTTCCACAATGGAAGCGCTTATCTCCTACTGCCCGCCGCCACCAACGCCGCCACAATTACATCCAGGACCACGCCGCCTGTGGTGAGCGGCGGAGCAGCCCTGAGTCATTAAAAAAAAATTATGTTTTTGTTAAAGACGGACCATTTTTTCAGGGCGGCCTGGGGGGCAATTGCCTCCCTGCCCCCCGTCCCAGCCCGCCCCTGCATACAAGAAACACAACATTATTTATGCTGAGGAATGTAATTTCCGCAGAGGAACACAATGCAGGGATAGACACGTTTCAACCACATAGGATAACATGGGGGAAGTCTTGATGTTGCAGATTTTCTGCCGGAATTTTCTGCCTCATGTGAGTGCATCCTGATATACATACCAGTTAGGTTGCCAATCAAAGTGATCAATTAAACAAGTGTTATAATACACAAGGGATACAAAAAAATTTAAGTTAGGTCCCATTCATATGACCGTATGTGTTTTGCAGCCTGCACACTGCGGATCAACAAAAAAACTTGGCTTCTAGCCGTGTGCATGTTACCATTTTTTACATTCCTGTAGAAATTTCCTTTCTCTGTCCGCAAAATGGACAAAAATATGACATGATCAATCTTTTTTGCGGACCAGTGGAACAGACATATGGATGCGGACTGCACATGGTGGCCACATTAAAATGAATGGGTCCGTATCTGATCTGCAAAAAAATGCATACAGTCATATGTGTGTGGCCTAAGACATATAAAAGACATATAAAAGCTTAAAAAGGTTTTCTAACCCATTATAAGTGATGGCCTATGTAAGAAGTGTATGAATTAGTCCGCAGAAAAATTTGAAAAGTTTTATATGTACAGTGGGATGCGAAAGTTTGGGCAACCTTGTTAATCGTCATGATTTTCCTGTATAAATCGTTGGTTGTTACGATAAAAAATGTCAGTTAAATATATCATATAGGAGACACACACAGTGATATTTGAGAAGTGAAATGAAGTTTATTGGATTTACAGAAAGTGTGCTATAATTGTTTAAACAAAATTAGGCAGGTGCATAAATTTGGGCACCACAAAAAAGAAATAAAAACAATATTTAGCAGATCCTCCTTTTGCAGAAATTACAGCCTCTAAACGCTTCCTGTAGGTTCCAATGAGAGTCTGGATTCTGGTTGAAGGTAGTTTGGACCATTCCTCTTTACAAAACATCTTTAGTTCATTCAGGTTTGATGGCTTCCGAGCATGGACAGCTCTCTTTAAGTCACACCACAGATTTTCAATTATATTCAGGTCTGGGGACTGAGATGGCCATTCCAGAACGTTGTACTTGTTCCTCTGCATAAATGCCTTAGTGGATTTTGAGCAGTGTTTAGGGTCGTTGTCTTGTTGAAAGATCCAGCCCCGGCGCAGCTTCAGCTTTGTCACTGATTCCTGGACATTGGTCTCCAGAATCTGCTGATACTGAGTGGAATCCATGCGTCCCTCAACTGTGACAAGATTCCCAGTCCCTGCACTGGCCACACAGCCCCACAGCATGATGGAACCACCACCATATTTTACTGTAGGTAGCAGGTGTTTTTCTTGGAATGCTGTGTTCTTTTTCCTCCATGCATAACGCCCCTTGTTATCGCCAAATAACTAAATTTTAGTTTCATCAGTCCACAGCACCTTATTCCAAAATGAAGCTGGCTTGTCCAAATGTGCTTTAGCCCACCTCAAGCGGCACTTTTTGTGCTGTGGGCGGAGAAAAGGCTTCCTCTGCATCCCTCTCGCATACAGCATCTCCTTGTGTAAAGTGCGCCGAATGGTTGAACGATGCACAGTTGCAGCGTACTCAAGTTGTGTTTAGAAGTGTTCCTGGATGATGTAGTGCAATAGACACTAACCTGGTACGGCTGACTCTCTGCAAGGGCAGGTGATGGTAGAAAGTGTTCGTGACGCCAGTGCCAATTAAACGGTGGCACGCCGTTTGCTGATAGTAGGAATAACTGAGGAACACGTGAGGTTAAAGCAGAACTCCAACTTTAGTAGTCATCATCAATATAGGGACATTTAATGGAATCGCAGTTCCTTTGCATACAGTCGATCTTGCAATACGGTTGATGCAGGCAATTCAGTTACAGCAAGGTGATTTCAGAGTGTTAAACACAGGACTTGCAGTACAGGCAGCTTGCACTCTATTCCTGTCTGATCCTGGAACATAGAAATTCTTCTCCAAGGTCCAATGCCCTGCTCTGGCGTATATCCTTGGGTTTTATTCTATTAAAGTACCTCCTCTGTAGACTTAAGTACCTCTTGCTTTCCTTGGCTTGCCTCTGTCCCTCTCAGCTTCCTCAGGCTCTTGAAACGAGGTATTCCTGCTTCTGCATATGGGATCTCAGGAGGGGAACCTTCTCCTAGGACTTGGAACCCGGTTACAGGGACTACAATACCCTCTCCTGGTCTGCAGGCTTCAGGCCTGGACTGGTCTCTGACATCGTCTAATCTCTGGTTAGACTAGACTCAACTCTGGACTAGACTCCAGACTCCAGACTGACTCTCCCTTCCCTGACTGGGCCTTATATAAACTAGGGCTCCCTAGCTCCCTCTAGTGACTAAGAGCTGGAATGACACCCCTAGCAGGCCTGTACATGCAAGTTTCACAGTGACAGGGAAATACATAGCATTACATTACATGACATTTTATAAAGATGACATATACCAACTTCCCCATAAATAAGGAGGGACGACAGCACACCAAGTGACCTTTGGTAGTGACGGGTATTACAGTCCCCGTACACTACACAGTGACTCCATCTGCAGCAAGATGATGTTGTAGGTCTTTGGTGCTGGTCTGTGGGTTGACTCTGACTGTTCTCACCATTCGTCGCTTCTGTCTATCCGAGATTTTTCTTGGTCTGCCACTTCGAGCCTTAACTTGAACTGAGCCTGTGGTCTTCCATTTCCTCAATATGTTCCTAACTGTGGAAACAGACAGCTGAAATCTCTGAGACAGCTTTCTGTATCCTTCCCCTAAGCCATGATGGGGAACAATCTTTGTCTTCAGGTCATTTGAGAGTTGTTTTGAGACCCCCATGTTGCTACTCTTCAGAGAAAATTAAAAGAGGAGGGAAACTTGCAATTGACCCCCTTAAATACTCTTTCTCATAATTGGATTCACCTGTGTATGTAGGTCAGGGGTCACTGAGCTTACCAAGCCAATTTGAGTTCCAATAATTAGTTCTAAAGGTTTTGGAATCAATAAAATGACAACAGTGCCCAAATTTATGCACCTGCCTAATTTTGTTTAAACAATTATAGCACACTTTCTGTAAATCCAATAAACTTCATTTCACTTCTCAAATATCACTGTGTGTGTCTCCTATATGATATATTTAACTGACATTTTTTATTGTAACAACCAACGATTTATACAGGAAAATCATGACGATTAACAAGGTTGCCCAAACTTTCGCATCCCACTGTATGTTATGGAAATCTAGAGAATCATGTGCAAGTCTAAATAGGAACAAAAAAAGGTGAGGACTGATTTTCTACCACCACTAGAACACCATGCTTATCACTGTTTATAGTATAAGGAACAGGAAAGAACAAAGGACAGGTGAGAACTGATTATATATCAATACTAGAACACCCTGCTTATCACTGATTATTGTATAAGGACAGGAGAGGTGAGAACTAATTATCTATCACCACTAGAATACCATGCTTATCACTGTTTATAGTATAAGGGAGAAGCGAGAACACAGGAGAGGGAAGAACTAGTGATGATCGAGCATGCTCGGCCGAACACCAGTTTGGCTCGAGCATCTCGATGCTCGGCACATGGCGGTATTCAGCTGAATATTGCATATGCTCGAGCGCAATGCTTGAGGGCGGCTACTTGCTGGTAGCTGCTGCAGAAAACCGCCCCCTCGTCGTGTTGATTGACAGGGCCAGCCGGGATCTCCTCCTCCGGCCAGCCCTGTCGGCATTTCAAAAATCGCTCGCCTGTGTTCATTCGGCGCAGGCGCTCTGAGATGAGGAGGCTCGTCTCCTCAGAACTCCCTCAGTGCGCCTGCGCCGATGACATCACCGAAATAGAAGACGTCATCGGCGCAGGCGCACTGAGGGAGTGCTGAGGAGGCGAGCCTCCTTATCTCAGAGCGCCTGCGCCGAATGAACAAAGGCGCGCGATTTTTGAAATGCCGACAGGGCTGGCCGGAGGAGGAGATCCCGGCTGGCCCTGTCAATCAACACGACGAGGGGGCAGTTTTCTGCAGCAGCTACCAGCAAGTAGCCGCCCTACTTGCTGGTAGAGACCGAATTTACATATTATAAAACTTCGTTTTTGGAAGAAACTGCTGGATCAAAGTAAGTAACACCATTATATTTTCATAGATCGCAATATAACTAATTTAACTAGCCCAAAAAAAAAAAAATCACTTTAGTGGGGTGACAGAAGCCCTTTAAGGACTATTGTGTGTGGCAGCAATATTTATTTTTAGTGCATCCTGCGCTAAATAGCGTACAGTAGTTAGGCCTCTGCAGACAGCGACGTGAGCTGCGCCACATCTCCAGTGTAAAGTATGCGCATAAAAAATAAATCTGTGACATCCACTGTACTTTTTCCATAGACGGTGTCTGCTGCGGACTGTGACATTGGCAGCGCCACATCTCCAGTGTAAAGTGTGCGCATCCAAAAAATATCTGACATCCAGTGTACTTTTTCCGTAGACGGTGTCCTCTGTGGACAGTGACATTAGCTGCACCACATCTACAGTGTAAAGTGTGCGCATCCCAAAAATATCTGTGACATACAGTGTACTTTTTCAATAGATGGTGTCCGCTTCTGACAGTGACATAACCAGTGCCACATCTGCAGTGTGACGTGTGCGCTGCAAAAATTTATCTGTGACATACAGTGTCCTTTTTCCATAGACGGTGTTCGCTGCAGACAATCACATTTGCTGCGCTATATCTCCAGTGTAAAGTGTGCACATCCAAAAAATATCTGTGACATGTAGTGTACTTTTTCCGTAAACGGTGTCGACTGCGGACAGTGACATTAGCTGCGACACATCTCCAGTGTAAAGTGTGCGCATCCAAAAAATATCTGACATCCAGTGTACTTTTTCCATAGACGGTGTCTGCTCTGCACATCAGAGTCACTGATGGATTCCAGTACCTCTCTGTTGTTTGAGATGAATTTGTGAAGGCGCAGGTTTCCTCTTGCGCATAACTCTTGGCTTTCTTTCACTAGTTTGATTGCAGATTCTGTGGACTCTAGACTTATTAGGCCATCATCTACATACAAGTTTTTCTTCAGAAAATTTGCTGCTGCTGGGCAATCCTTTTCATTCTGATTGGCCAGGTACTTCATACAATAATTGGTGCAACCTGGAGACGATGCTGCTCCAAACAAGTGTACTTTCATTCTGTATTCTGCTGGTTCTGTATCTGTATCTCCATCCTCCCACCATAGAAACCTCAGGAAGTCTCTATCTTCATTCTTCACATGAAACTTGTGGAACATCTTTTCAACATCACACATGACCGCTACGGGATACTTTCTGAATCTACAGAGTACTCCAGGCAGAGTGTTTGCAAGATCTGGTCCTTTTAGTAGATGAACATTTAATGCAACACCATTGTACTTTGCTGTGCAATCAAATACTACTCTAATCTTCTCTGGTTTATTTGAGTGGTAAACACCTTGATGTGGGATGTACCACACTTCTCCTTCTTTAGGTTTGTTATTAACTTTCTCTGCATGTACTTCTTCGAGGATGCCTTCCATGAATTTCAAATAATCCTGCTTGAATTTGGAAATTCTTTCCCATCTTTTTCTTTAAACATTTCAATCTTGCTAGATCAAGATTTCTGTTATTTGGCAGACGAGGTCATTCTCTAAATGGTAAGGGCATTTCAAGATGACCTTGTTGATTCTGCTGAGTATTTTATTTTAGAGTGTGTACGAACTTCATGTCTTCTTGAGATACTCTTTTCTTTAGAACTTATGTTTGCAAAGTCAGATTCAAGGATCTTGATTACTTTTGCTGGACTTACAGTTGGTAACTCTTGGACAGATATTCGATGACACAATCCTGGCACCTGTCTTGAGTTTGCGATCTGCTGTTTTTCTCCAACCACAACCCATCCTAGATCAGTTTGAACAGCATAGGGTTCACCCTTTCCTCCTGTGATTACCTTTCGTGATACCAAGGCTTTGGGACAATCGTAGCCTATCAACAGTTCAACACAGGTTTCACAGGTAGGTATGCGATCTCGATCTAGAGGTATATAGTCTTTTGTATAAGCTGGAGGTAGATGTAATGTGAAGTTTGAATGAAGTCCTCTAACTCTCAGTCCTTTGACCCTTTGACTGATCACTAATGTGTGTCTCCCCGTCATTGTGGTGAGTTTGAGCTTCACTGGTTCTGTAGCCACTTGTAATTTCTTGCATATTTCTTGATCAATGAAGGTGACGTCACTCTGGGCATCCAGTAGCGCATAGGCATATACGTACCTTCTTGTTCCTCCTTTTAGGATTTAATATGCACACTGGTACAACCATTGATGTGCCATTGCTTTCTCCTTCCCTCACTCTGCAAGAGAATACCGATACTTTATTTTCTTCCTTAGTATCTTTAGGTATTGAGGATTTATCCTTCTTTGGACGTTCTTCATGTAGTGGTGTAGGATGGCGTCCTTTGCAAACACTGCATGTGGCCTTTTTCCTACATTCCTTAGTAACATGGTGTCACTACCAGAGCTTTGAGACGTTCTCACAGCTCTGTTTCTCCACCCCTGTGATGAAGTCTTTACTTTCTGTTTCCTTTCTCCCAGCTGTTCCTCCTGCGTTTGATTTCCCTGCCTTTAAATCACCCCTCCTCCTATTGTAGGGCGTGGATTATATTTCTCATTTCAGTTGTAGCTCTTGCTTGAGTATCTTCACTTGTAGCTATCAGTTCACTGGACCTGTGTTCTGCTGCAGCAAGCACTCCGGATATTGCCAGCTGTCCTTGGATCCGTCTTCTCTGCGGCTGCAGCTTCTTCAGCTAAGTGTGCAGACATTGTTGTGTACCTGGTTATTTTCTGACTGGATCTGAGGTGGCCACGGTTCCCTCCTTATACTGAGCAGGGCACCGGTGGCCGTGCCCCTTCCACTATTGTAGGGGTTACAGTGGTCATCAGTCTTAGGTACGCGGGCATGCCTCGTTCCGCCATTTGGATCCGGGCATGTGCTTTAGCAGCATAGGGAGAGCTTTAAGGGTCTGACAGGGGTCACCCTTTATCCTCCCTAGTTTGGGTCCGGTCAGTAGCTCTTTTTACTGTGTATACTCTTGTTGCTCACATACAGCCGTGACACATGGCCTTTTCTTAGACATCCGAAACACAGTTGGTTATCCAGCACAAATCTTTTCTTTTCATGTGGAGACTTCTCCTTGAATTGTTGGCACTTATGTAAGGAGTGCTTCTCTCCACAGAACATACACTTGAAGGTAGTCTGAAGATTTTTCGGTTCTGTCTCTCTAATGAACCCAGTAGTGACTTTGAACTTACTCTCATAGGTATCTGGACCTTTAGCTGCTGTGTTGGTTGCAAAACTAGTTGCTCTTGCACGTCTTATCTCTCTTGCAGGCCTTTCTTTTAAGGATTTTAAAACGTAAGACGATGTTACTGGATTACATGCTATCCATGCTTCCTCATTGACAAACTCAGAGAACCTTTTAAAACTTGGGAAGTTCTTACCTTGATCTAACTGTTTAGTCACATAGCGATTCCGTCTAGAAGCCACTTCTTCAGGTAGCTTAGTTAGCATCCTGTGGTTTTCTAGGGATGGCATTGGTGCATAGAGATGGCCTTGCGGTTCGCTCGGCGGTCGTTTCACAGTGAACTTTGTGTGTTTCACGATTTGCCGAACATGCGAACATATGGAGATATTCGCGCCCGCCATATTCTTTTACATTGTGAAGAACTTTGACCCATGACACATCCATCAGGTGGTACAGGACAGCCAATTAAGACATTTCAGCACATGGGCATACCCCCTACTTTATAAATAAACCTGATCTGGCCGCCATTTTACATTCAGTGTTTTGCCAGTGTAGGGAAAGGTTGCTGTGTGGAGCAGGGACAGGCTGTTAGGGACATCAAACGCTAGCTAATAGGGCCACAAAAGTCTTTTTAAGGACTGGTATAGGTGTGCT
This sequence comes from Bufo bufo, assembly GCF_905171765.1. Classification (NCBI taxonomy): domain Eukaryota; kingdom Metazoa; phylum Chordata; class Amphibia; order Anura; family Bufonidae; genus Bufo; species Bufo bufo. The sequence goes on from NC_053393.1 coordinate 56,812,488, forward strand.
ATCGATAGGTGTGATACACAGAGGGGTGCGATATACTTATAATATACTTTTATAATGAGTCAAAAACATATAGATCTATATAGTGATCACCTGGAAGTCAGGGGCCTAGGGGCTAGGGGCTTACTAGGGTCATTTTTTATATAGGGTAAGGTTCTGGACGGGGTCGCTCTTATCAGGGAGGGTGGTCTGTGGTTAGGCTATTAGGGCCAGAATAGCACCCCCCCGTAGGGCAATATCAGGGACAGTTCTTTGCCCACCCTGTCCTTCAATACCACATCATCATCTAGCCCAAGGATAGATGTTTTTTGCTTTCCCTCTGGGATTCATGGATGTTCACTGGAACCTCCCGGATTGTGGTAGGACATATGGTTTCTGATTTGGTGCCGCTGAGCACCTGATTTAGTGCCGCCGAGCACTTGTTATTGTCTACCACATCTATGCTTTTTGCTTAACTTTAATAATTTAATTTATTTTCATTTTGAAGGATATCTTTTCCATTCACACGTCCGCAAAATGGGTCCGCATCCGTTCCGCAATTTTGCGGAACGGGTGCAGACCGATTAATTTTCAATGGGGCCGGAATGTGCTGTCCGTATCCGCATTTGCGGATCCGCACTTCCGCATCCGTGCTTCCATTTCTGCAAAAAAATTTAAAATGTCCTATTCTTGTCTGCAATTGCAGAGAAGATTAGGCATTTTCTATTATAATGCCAGCGATGTGCGGTCCGCAAATTGCGGAATGCACATTGCCGATGTCCGTGTTTTGCGGATCTGCAAAACACTTACGGACGTGTGAATGGACCCTCATAGTAACATTATTAAAGGTTATGTTTTATCTTTATGTATATTCTAATGGATTGCCTTCCTTGTACAATGTTATAATATACTTTCTATGTTAGAAAGTATATTATAGTGCATTTGTTTTGTGCGGCAGTTGTGTGCGGTTCTGCTACGATACTGCAGGTATATAGAGGGACAAGCGTTATTGGAACAAATAATTTCTACTGGTGTGATATACCAGTCGTCCCCCCAAAAAACTGATTGAAGCAGGGTGTTATATACCAATATACTTTCTTTATAGTGCATTTGGGTACTGTATAGTGCATTTGCGCATGCGCGTACGCGAAAATTGTATTGCTGATATTTCGCATTGAAAAAAATTATGAATGGAGATTGCAAATTCGAATAATACATCTGGTATGTCACTGTCCATGTTGTGGGACTATTTGTGCACTTCTAGTAATTATTTCTTGGCTGCAAATATGAGCTAAAGGTTTTTCAGGTTCGCCTACCATTAAAATGAATGGGACCCGCCGCAAACTCGCGGTTCGCGAACATTTGAACGCGTTCGCGCGATCGCGTTCCTGAACCGTCCCGGCAGATGTTCGTCCATCACTATTGCTGCATGCTTGCAGGAAGTCACCATACTTTTGGAGTCTGAAGTGTTATTTAGGACCTATTTTAGGCCAGTTATTCAGTTTCTCTCTAAAGGCTCTTTGTACTAAGAAAGTATGACCATATCTTGCATTCACTTTTTCCCAAGCTTGTTTGTAGGCTTCTTCGTATTTTCTATTGAAGTTACCTTCAAGAACTTCCTTGGCTTCTCCACCAACATATCTCTGAAGGTAGAATAACTGTCACCGCCAGTTCTGTGAGAAGATCTGGCAGACGTTTTTCTCTGCCTCTTGTATGATGTTCTTTGTTTTGGTTTCACTTTCTCATCTCCTTTCCTTCTGCCAGGTGTCACTTATTTTGACTAATCGTCTTCCTTTATAATCCCTCCCATACTGCCTCACTTTGCGGTTTATACTACTTCCTGGATGAGGTGTTCACTGCTGGAGGCTGCTTCTGCTGTTTGTACAGATAAGTCTTTTACTTTATTGTGTTTCCTTGCTGGCTTGATTCTAGGTGACCCTGACTCCATCCGTATTAAGTGCAGGGAGCCGGTGGTCATGTCTCCTCACTATTATAGGGTTTTCAGGTGTCACACAGTCTTAGGTACGTGGGCATGCAATCGTCTACCATACAGACCCTTGCATGTGCATAGCAGTCAGGGAGAGCTCTTAGGGTTTTATAGGGCTCACCTATAAGCTCCTTAGTTTGGGATCAAGCCAGTCGTTCGTTTATTTATATGTTCCAGCTATCTGCTAACTTCATCCGTGACAATAACTTGTCAACTGGACTGAAGCAATGATGCTCAATGATCATTTTTTGCCTTCCACTCTATGAACTTCAGTACGTCTCTTGAAAATACAGTGGGTTCCGACAAGGGAAGTCTTGCGAGGACTGTTCTCTGTTATCCTGTTGGGACAATAGTTGTAACATTCTCCTGAGAATTGCCGTGGCATCTAGGAATAGAATAATCCGGTTCTATTTTCTCACTTACTACTGAATTAGGTGAGTCCTTTTATTCATCTTTTCCGGTAGAGATAGAGGGTAAATTCACACACCTTTTTCCTAACACTAGACTAGGCCTCTCTATGTTTTTATAAGCAGGGATGGAAGGATAATAACTTATTCTCTCACTAAATGCTGGAGATTTCCTTCCATTCTCATGGGCGTAAGTAGGAAAGTTGGAGTCTGTTTCTTCACTTATTACAGATTTGAACCTATGACTACTCTGACTCATATCCTCCTCATGTACTCTGAGTCTGGCATCTATGATCTTAACTTCTTTCTGCCTTTCCAGACTTTTCATCTGTTGGTGCTGTGCCTCGATTTCAGCTTCCATTTGATGGCGCTATGCTTCCATTTGAGCTTCCATTTGATGGCGTTGTGCATCCATTTCAGCTATCCGTTGGCGCTGCGCCTAGCTGGAAGCTTCCATCTCAATTTCTGCTTTCTTGACAGCAAATTGTTCAGCTAATTCCTTTCTTTTGGCTGAAGTACTTGAGGACTCTGATATGGGGGCGGCACTTCTATTAGCGAAGGAAGTACCACTTGTAATTGTGGTTCCACCTAAGGACCTAGCATGATCTCATAAAAAGCTCGTTTCATTCTCCTTCTTGCTTTAAATTCATCATAGTTTACTGCAGATGATAGTTCTCTCATGAGCTTTACTAAATCTTTAGTGACCGCAATACATGTGTCCATGTTTCTTACAATGTCCTGGGAAGGTGTCGTAAGCGACCGCAGGTTGACATACAGTGGGATGCGAAAGTTTGGGCAACCTTGTTAATCGTCATGATTTTCCTGTATAAATCGTTGGTTGTTACGATAAAAAATGTCAGTTAAATATATCATATAGGAGACACACATAGTGATATTTGAGAAGTGAAATGAAGTTTATTGGATTTACAGAAAGTGTGCTATAATTGTTTAAACAAAATTAGGCAGGTGCATAAATTTGGGCACTGTTGTCATTTTATTGATTCCAAATCCTTTAGAACTAATTATTGGAACTCAAATTGGCTTGGTAAGCTCAGTGACCCCTGACCTACATACACAGGTCAATCCAATTATGAGAAAGAGTATTTAAGGAGGTCAATTGTAAGTTTCCCTCCTCTTTTAATTTTCTCTGAAGAGTAGCAACATGGGGGTCTCAAAACAACTCTCAAATGACCTGAAGACAAAGATTGTTCACCATCATGGTTTAGGGGAAGGATACAGAAAGCTGTCTCAGAGATTTCAGCAGTCTGTTTCCACAGTTAGGAACATATTGAGGAAATGGAAGACCACAGGCTCAGTTCAAGTTAAAGCTCGAAGTGCTAGACCAAGAAAAATCTCGGATAGACAGAAGCGACGAATGGTGAGAACAGTCAGAGTCAACCCACAGACCATCACCAAAGACCTACAACATCATCTTGCTGCAGATGGAGTCACTGTGGATCGTTCAACCATTCGGCGCACTTTACACAAGGAGATGCTGTATGCGAGATTGATGCAGAGGAAGCCTTTTCTCCGCCCACAGCACAAAAAGTGCCGCTTGAGGTGGGCTAAAGCACATTTGGACAAGACAGCTTCATTTTGGAATAAGGTGCCGTGGACTGATAAAACTAAAATTGAGTTATTTGGCCATAACAAGGGGCGGTATGCATGGAGGAAAAAGAACACAGCATTCCAAGAAAAAAACCTGCTACCTACAGTAAAATATGGTGGTGGTTCCATCATGCTGTGGGGCTGTGTGGCCAGGGCAGGGACTGGGAATCTTGTCAAAGTTGAGGGACGCATGGATTCCACTCAGTATCAGCAGATTCTGGAGACCAATGTCCAGGAATCAGTGACAAAGCTGAAGCTGCGCCGGGGTTGGATCTTTCAACAAGACAACGACCCTAAACACTGCTCAAAATCCACTAAGGCATTTATGCATAGGAACAACTACAACGTTCTGGAATGGCCATCTCAGTCCCCAGACCTGAATATAATTGAAAATCTGTGCTGTGACTTAAAGAGAGCTCTCCATGCTCGGAAGCCATCAAACCTGAATGAACTGAAAAGATGTTTTGTAAAGAGGAATTGTCCAAAATACCTTCAACCAGAAACCAGACTCTCATTGGAACCTACAGGAAGCGTTTAGAGGCTGTAATTTCTGCAAAAGGAGGATCTACTAAATATTGATTTCATTTCTTTTTTGTGGTGCCCAAATTTATGCACCTGCCTAATTTTGTTTAAACAATTATAGCACACTTTCTGTAAATCCAATAAACTTCATTTCACTTCTCAAATATCACTGTGTGTGTCTCCTATATGATATATTTAACTGACATTTTTTATCGTAACAACCAACGATTTATACAGAAAAATCATGACGATTAACAAGGTTGCCCAAACTTTCGCATCCCACTGTATGCTGCCATAAGCTCTGATTCAGATTCTTCTACCATCTCTACCATATCAATCAAGTTCCCTTTTATACTTTTTTGTTTTAACTTTCCACGAATGCCTTTAATGTATAATTTCCACTTCTCATACATTCTGGTGACCTTTTTTCCTGTTAATGCTGCTTCTTGCTCCAAATTTTCCAGTATCTTTGGGGTCGGTTTTCTGACACGTGAGGAATGTCTTAGTTCATCTGTTTGGGCTATATTTGTTTGCGGCAAGAGTAATGCTGCATCAGATTCTTCTACCTCAGACAGGTTCCCTTGCTCTTCCCCCTCTACTATATCTATCTTTGTATCCTCTAACAGTGGCATGGTAATGCTATGTTCAGACATTTTACTTTAACTGTTATAACAATCAATACGAATATTAAGAGTCCTTTCACTTTAAATGCAATATTGACAAATGCAGAAATAAATGACTTTAACTTTAAAAACAACAGCGACAAATGCAGCCAATAAATGACTTTCACTTTAAATGCTTTAGAGTCCGTGTACTACAAACTGTCCTTTATTTTTATTTAAAGTCTCTTATTTCTGAACACAAAAAATGTCTCTTTATGCCAAAGCCTTTATGCATTGATAAGTAATGAAAGGAAAGCTCTGACTTTATTCTGAAGAGCAGGAACAAATGTCAATCTTAAGGGAGACGTGTCTTTTCTTGATATTATGCGATGCTTGCTCTGACTTGCGATGCTTGCGCTGACTTGCGATGCTCTGTGATGACTTGCGATGCTCTGTGATAACTTGTGAATCTCTGTGATGACTTGCGATGCTCTGTGATGACTTGTGATGCACTGGCCTGGATACGCTGCTGCAGGCTTTGGGCCTAGTGGCGAGAAACTAGCTGGCTGCAGTACGTGGTCTCTCTGTGGATAGTGGTGCAGGCACTCTAGCTCTGTATTTTGGCCTTCCACCATGCGTCTCTTTCTCTCTCTAGGGATCGCAGGAGGGTTGGCGCTCTTTCTTTGACTATTTTGCCTTTGCCATTCTGCCACTTTAAAAGTCGGCTGCAGTTTGATTAATGCACACGTTCTATGGCCTTTATGGTAGCTCAGCTGAGATGTCTTTGCGTGCTGCGCGACGGTATATGCTGGTGCTCCGCTGCTCTAATGATCTCTTTACTGTGCAAGTTGAGGAGTGCTGTCGCTTTGCCCTCTGAGGGCAAAAGTTCCACTGTGGCAGGTTCAGCACTATGAAGTGCCTTTTGCGCTGTGGCATCAGAAGAATTTTCATATCTCTGACTTTTAGTGTAACCAGACTGTCTATTACTCTGTAATTCCTCTAGCACCGTTCTATGGAAACAGTAGGTTTAAAGAGCACACCAAATGCTTCAAATAACTTCTTCATTAACATCAACTTTTCTTCATATATAACACTGCCGCCTCCGCAGCAGATAGTCCATGTACATAACACGTGGTGAAAAGATATCACAAAATGGCGGTATGATTAAGATGGTGGTTCAACTGTTCAATCTTGTCATTCAACATAAAACGTTGGATATATTTCTATCTTGAGTATTTATACTCTCACTTTAAGTTATTTAAGCACTTTATGATCTCTCTGAGAGGTATATCTGAGGTCTAACAGTTCACTTGCACTATGCAGTTAGCAGTGACTATTTGCAGATTGGTTGAGTATGATCTGGTATAGTTGTATGCAATTTGGATTGCAATATGGAATCTGAATGCTTGCAATTTGAGTTTGGTGGAACTGCAAATGAACACATATATAACTGGTTCAGTATACAGTTCTAATCACAATACTAACAATATAAACATTATATAGCTGTTCTAAATACCTATTTTGGCCTCTTGTTCCCATAAAACTGGACTCTGACTGGAACTGTGTGTCTGTTCAGCTCCTCTCTCTGGTGAGTAATGATTCCAGCTAGGGGAATTCCCCACACAGGCTGTGTGTGAGGCTGGCTGTGATTGGTGAAAACTCTTGCTGTATGAGAAGCTGGCTGTGATTGGTCTAGACTTCTGCCCAGTAACAGATTAAGGGTCCATTCACACGTCCGTTGTTTCTTTCCTGATCTGTTCCGTTTTTTGCGGAACAGATCTGGACCAGATCTGGACCCATTCATTTTCAATGGGTCCTGAAAAAAAATCAGACATTGAGCTGTCCGTTTTTTTTCAGGACCCATTGAAAATGAATGGGTCCAGATCTGGTCCAGATCTGTTCCGCAAAAAACGGAACAGATCAGAAAAGAAACAACGGACGTGTGAATGGACCCTAACACTATGTTTTCTGTTTTTGCTGTGTCACTGAGCTTACCTTACACTACAAAATGAATCTTAAAGGCATATTATCTTTTTCTGCTTCTGTGAACACAAAATACACTGCTCAAAAAAATAAAGGGAACACTTAAACAACACAATGTAACTCCAAGTCAATCACACTTCTGTGAAATCAAACTGTCCACTTAGGAAGCAACACTGAGTGACAATCAATTTCACATGCTGTTGTGCAAATGGGATAGACAACAGGTGGAAATTATAGGCAATTAGCAAGACACCCCCAATAAAGGAGTGGTTCTGCAGGTGGTGACCACAGACCACTTCTCCGTTCCTATGCTTCCTGGCTGATGTTTTGGTCACTTTTGAATGCTGGCGGTGCTTTCACTCTAGTGGTAGCATGAGACGGAGTCTACAACCCACACAAGTGGCTCAGGTAGTGCAGCTTATCCAGGATGGCACATCAATGCGAGCTGTGGCAAGAAGGTTTGCTGTGTCTGTCAGCGTAGTGTCCAGAGCATGGAGGCGCTACCAGGAGACAGGCCAGTACATCAGGAGACGTGGAGGAGGCCGTAGGAGGACAACAACCCAGCAGCAGGACCGCTACCTCCGCCTTTGTGCAAGGAGGAACAGGAGGAGCACTGCCAGAGCCCTGCAAAATGACCTCCATCAGGCCACAAATGTGCATGTGTCTGCTCAAACGGTCAGAAACAGACTCCATGAGGGTAATATGAGGGCCCGACGTCCACAGGTGGGGGTTGTGCTTACAGCCCAACACCGTGCAGGACGTTTGGCATTTGCCAGAGAACACCAAGATTGGCAAATTCGCCACTGGCGCCCTATGCTCTTCACAGATGAAAGCAGGTTCACACTGAGCACATGTGACAGAGTCTTGAGATGCCGTGGAGAACGTTCTGCTGTCTGCAACATCCTCCAGCATGACCGGTTTGGCATTGGGTCAGTAATGGTGTGGGGTGGCATTTCTTTGGAGGGCCGCACAGCCCTCCATGAGGTAGCCTGACTGCCATTAGGTACCGATATGAGATCCTCAGACCCCTTGTGAGACCATATGCTGGTGCGGTTGGCCCTGGGTTCCTCCTAACGCAAGACACTGCTAGGCCTCATGTGGCTGGAGTGTGTCAGCAGTTCCTGCAAGACAAAGGCATTGATGCTATGGACTGGCCCGCCCGTTCCCCAGACCTGAATCCAATTGAGCACATCTGGGATATCATGTCTCGCTCTATCCACCAACGTCACTTTGCACCACAGACTGTCCAGAAGTTGGCAGATGCTTTAGTCCAGGTCTGGGAGGAGATCCCTCAGGAGACCGTCCGCCACCTCATCAGGAGCATGCACAGGCATTGTAGGGAGGTCATACAGGCACGTGGAGGCCACACACACTACTGAGCCTCATTTTGACTTGTTTTAAGGACATTACATCAAAGTTGGATCAGCCTGTAGTGTGTTTTTCCACTTTTATTTTGAGTGTGACTCCAAATCCAGACCTCCATGGGTCGAAAAATTTGATTTCCATTTTTTTATTTTTGTGTGATTTTGTTGTCAGCACATTCAACTATGTAAAGAACAAAGTATTTCAGAAGAATATTGAATTAATTCAGATTTAGGATGTTATTTTTGTGTTCCCTTTATTTTTTTGAGCAGTGTATAACAGTTATATGACATCCAAAACATGATGTCACAGTAAATAACTCTGCTTTTGTCTTTAACACATAAACATAGGAACTGTATTAAGGCTATTGGCAGGTTTAGCTGTATACATATATAAGCTATACTAGCAACCTAGGACAGGTCCTAGCTGGCCAGCTAAACTACCGAAGCCAAGGATTGCAGTCCCTAATTCCATCAGGGTTTCCACTACCACCTACGTCAGTGGCTCCAACCCCCACTTCTCCTCCTCCACCTCCTCCTCCATTTCCACCTCCGAATTAACCGCGTGCAGCACCAGTCAGTAGCTGTAAGCAGTGTAGCACTGTAGTGGGGAAGCGGCAACAGGATGGGCTGATATGCTTAGGGGACAAATAGCACACCGACGCAGAGCTATGGCAGGGGATGAGAGACCAGATTGTTATGTGGCTCTGGCCACTCAACCTAGAACCAGGCATGGTTGTGTCTGGTAATTGCCGTAACTTGGTGGCAGCTTTGGAGCTCAGGAAGCTCACACACATCCCATACCAAGCCCACGTCTTAAACTTAGTGGTTCAGCGGTTTCTCAAAACCTACCCCAATTTGCCTGAGCTACTGGTGAAGGTGACTTTCACTTTAAATGCTTTAGAGTCCGTGTAGCTGTTGTGCGACGTGAGCAAGCGCTGGAACTATACATTTCACATGTTTGCCAGGCTTTGTGAGCAGCATAGGGCAGTAGTGGAATACCAGCTGCAACATGGTCGTCACCTTTCCAGTCAGCTTCCGCTATTCACAAGTGTGGAGTGGGCATGGATGTCTGACCTCTGTGAGGTTTTAAGAAACTTTGAGAAATCAACACAGATGGTGAGCGGCGATAACGCTATTATCAGCATAACCATACCACTTCTGTGTCTACTCAAATGCTCGCTGCTCACAATTAAGGACAACCCTTTGCATGTGGAAGAGGTGGAAATGGGGAAGACATTACACAGGGTGATAGCCAGACCACCCTCAGTTCGTCTTCTCAGTGTGAATTGGACGATGAAGAGGAGCAGGAGACGGTTGCCTTCGCTACAGAGAGTAGTATCAATGGAAGTTGAATTTCACCTGTTCTGCATGGGTAAGCAGAAGAGGAGGAAGTGGATGAAGAGATTGAGAGTCATCCTTCTGATGATGACAGCGAAGTCTTGCCTGTTGGTACTCTGGCACACATGGCTGACTTCATGTTAGGCTGCCTTTCCCGCGACCCGCGCGTTATACGCATTTTAGACACGGATTACTGGTTGTTCACCCTTCTCAACCCCTGCTACGAAGACACCTTCTCATCTCTCATTCCTCAGGTGGAGAGGATGAGCAAAACGGTGCAATACCAGAAGATCCTTGTTGAAAAATTGCTAAAAAAATTTCCATCTGACAACGCTGGTGGCAGAGTCCGTAGTTCCTTGGCCAACCGAGGAGAGGAGACGAGGGGAAAACACAGCAGTTCCAACAGAGTCAGGGCAACACTCTCCAAAGCCTGGGACAGTTTCATGACATGAAGGCCCTCACATATAATGTTTTAGAGGGTCAGCTCACCTGCAGGCCCTCATCTACAACCTTTTAGAGGGTCAGCTCACCAGCAGGCCTTCGCATATGATTTTCTACAGGGTCAGCTCACCAGAAGGCCCTCACCTACAATCTTTTACAGGGTCAGCTCACCAGCAGGCCCGCACCGAAAATCTTTTACAGGGTCAGCTCACCAGCAGCCTCGCACCTCAAATCTTTTACAGGGTCAGCTCACCAGCAGGCCCTCGCATATAATGTTTTACAAGGTCAGCTCACCAGCAGGCCCTCGCATATAATGTTTGACAGGGTCAGCTCACCAGCAGGCCTTCACCTACTATCTTTTACAGGATCCGCTCATCTGCAGGCCCTCACATATAATGTTTTAGAGGGTCAGCTCACCTGAAGGCCCTCACCTACAACCTTTTAGAGGGTCAGCTCACCAGCAGACCCTCACCTAAAATCTTTTACAAGGTCAGCTCACCAGCAGGCCTGCACCTAAAATCTTTTGCAGGGTCATCTGACCAGCAGGCCCGCACCTAAAGTCTTTTACAGGGTCAGCTCACCTGCAGGCCTTCACCTAATTATACCTAATAGGTAATTTGCGTGCTGTCTTGCTTGGATGTGGTAGCTGTAGCTGTTTCTCAGGCTCCCTATTTGGAAACAAACCCTGATTCCTCGTTACCCATGGTCACCATGTTTTGCACTGAAAATAACATGGAAAGTTGATAGGACAGACATCCGAATGGATCGTCTCCATCACGTGGACGTGTGATCGGCCCCAGGTTATCTAGTGTCACCAAAGCGTCAGATCACCTGCAGGCCCTGGCATATAATTTTTTAGAGGGTCAGCTCAGCAGCAGGCCCTCAACCATAATTTTTTCGATGGTCAGATCAGCAGGCCCTTGCTCCAAATGTTTTTGAGAGTCACCAGCAGGCCATCAATCATAATTTTTCAAGGCTGTGTATGATGCCCTCCTTTATGTTTAAAAAAGGGTGTATTGGAGTGTCGGTTCCTTGTAACTTTTGGCAGCCCTTTCACTTAGTGCATATGCTTTATGAGTGTAGGAGTCCCACTACATGAACAATTGTACCACAATGTGAATGAGGCCCTCCTTTGTGTGATATACAAGTTGTATCAGAGTGCCCCTTCCTTGTAATTTTTGGCAGCACTTGCACTTTATATACAAGTTAATATACAGGAAAGAATGTTTCCTAACAATTTTTCCTCTAAAATCGATTTTATCTTAGGTTGCGTATTATTGTCAGTCTGTAAAAGTGGCGTACTACTTGGACAACATTGTTCCCAGCAGCGACCTGGGAGTCCAAGATGCCTCCAGACATCCTACCCATGCTGTTCCCGAACCATTTTGGTGGTGTTTCCATCAATTTCTGACCTTTTCCTATGAACTAGGCACCCTCCCCTCTTCAGAGCAGGTGCCTGGTTTAATGCTCGCGTTCTCCCATTGACTTCCATTATACTCTGGTGCTCGGTAGAGCACCCAAGCATCCCGATGTGTTCGGCAAGAGCACCCGAGCACTTTGGTTCTCGATCGACACTAGTGAGAACTGATTACCTATCACCACTAGAACACCCTGCTTATCACTGTTTAGAGTATAAGGGACAGGACAGAACACAGGAAACGGGAGAACCGATTATCTATCACTACTGGAACATCGTGCTTATCACTGTTTATAGTATAAGGACAGGAGAGAACACAGGATAGGTGAGAACCGATTATCTATCACCACTAGAACACTATGCTTATCACTGTTTATAGTATAAGGACAGGGGAGAACACAGGAGAGGTGAGAACTGATTATCTATCACCACTAGAACACCCTGCTTATCACTGTTTATAGTATGAGGACAGAGGAGAACACAGGAGAGGTGAGAACTGATTATCTATCACCACAAGAAAACCCTGCTTATCACTGTTAATAGCATAAGGACAGGAGAGAACACAGGTGAGCACCGATTCTCTATCGCCACTAGAACACTTTGGTTATTACTTATGACTCTGCTTATCTTAGATTGATAGAATATAAAATATATTTATGACTAACATTTCTGAATGTTTCTAAATTAATATGAAAGGTAGAATCTGATTGGCTGCTATGGGAAACTAAGCTAGTTATCCGTCACAACAGTTTGATATATTTCCTCCACTGTTTGCTAACACTGTCAGCCACGCACTTCCCCATAGCTACAGTATACATGTCAGTGTTACTCTGACATTATTTACTATGGGTGTCATTGAATTCAAAAGCTTAAAGGGGGTCTGTCACAAATATAACTAGCAGTATTTCTCCACGAAGATTGCAGACACATTCCAAACATATCTGTGTGTACATACCAGGAAAAACACTTTAATTTTGCTGAAAAACATCTCCCAAGTGCCCAGCTTTCAGCTCCTTCCTTAACCTCCCAAGGCTTCTTCTTCTTTCCCCTTGCAGCACAGGGAGCATGTGCGAGGTTTTGAGATGCTGCTCCATGACTTCAGGTGAGAGAGCCTTGGGAGGTTAGAGGAGGAGATGAAAGGTGGGAAAATCAGCGTTAGGGAGGTTAGAGGAGGAGATGAAAGGTGGGAAAATCAGCGGGCTTGGACAATTTGAACAGGAACGCCCACCTAGCTTGTGCACTTGGGACAGCAAAGCTCGCCCAGCCTGTCACTTTGGAGACTTTTTCAGTAGAATAAAAGTGTTTTTCCTGCACATGGAGTAAATACACAAAAAACACACAGGTATTTTTGGAATGCTTTTGTAATCTTCTGTGGGGTAGTACTGTTAGTTATATTGGCAAAAATGATATGACAGACTCCCTTTAAAAAGGGAGAGGGGGAGCAAATATTTGTTAAAAAAATATAAAATAGATAAAAGATATTTAAAAAATCTGAGTCCTAAGAGACCTCAGAGTGTCATATATTAATTTTTAGGTCAGTTGGAGCATATTTGATTAATGTCAAATCCAATTGGACATAAACCCATTTTCTTTTAAATCCACCAAATCGGACAAGAAATTCATTCATCTTTAATCTGTATTTTCTTCCACATATAGCACCATCAATAAATAGTTATTAAAAGTGTATTTCACATATAGCTAGAAAAAAAAATGGCGATCTTCATATTTTTTTTTTTGCTGCAATCTGGTGTTCTCTGCATGTAGATTCATATATTATGTTGAGTTCCACCGTAATAGTTTTTCATAATTACGTGTTTGCGACAATGAGTGCTAAAAGGATTGGCTTCAGGATGTTTTATTAGTTTATATATCAGTGATGCCTTAAAATCCCATTGCTGCTTTCAAGTTTGGAAATCTGCCACCATAGAAGGTTTTGGCAGTCGGGACCTGAGGCATGTAAAGGACATAAAAGGTGTGATGTAATAGTGCATACTGAAAATCAACTATAAATGGGAGATATGTCTGCTCAGCAAGTACTAAATTTATAAGACCCTGAAGGCTACTCAAAGAAGACTGAACTGTAGACTGTAGCGCCAACTCTTCCAGTATAATTTGAAACTGGGACTTTGAAAGTGTTGGACTGTAGAAATAGCAAATTATATTTTGCTGATATTTTATTAGCACTGTGTGCAGTATGTATAAATAGACAGAGCAGATTAATACAGTTAAATGTTTTGTCCCACCAATAACTATCTTATTCACTTACATAGTATGATGCCATCTAGTGTTCAAAATGTAGAGTTTTGTGCGCACCCACCTAATGAACTAATTACTGATGGACATACATGCTTAGGCACTGTCCCAAAAGTCTCTGTACAGTAAACTTCTCTCTATGTTCGATGCAGTGCAGGCAGTAGAAATAGCTTTCAGGGACGGACCAGAACCTCTGCATTAACGTGGTAGTATAGCTGACACTCCTTGAGTGAGGAATGTAAAGAGGGGGAAGAAGGGGGAAGAAGACTTGGGAAATTACTTTAAAATGCCTATAAACAGCCTTTCAGTATTTGAGAATCATTAATTTGATAACTCCCTTCAATGTATTCATAGCTGGCCTCTCTCTACATCACATTTGATAAGGTTAGATAATTATAGAACTTGATGTTACAATGCCTGATGAGCTAGTTGCTACGGTATCTTGGAATAAATTCACATGTTGGCCATTAACCCCTTTGCACTTAGTGATGTACTATTACATCACAGAGCACAGATAGTTAATGCTCTGTAGATAACTCTGGTGCCACAGTCAATAGAGGTTTGAGAGCTTAGACACTTATTCACACTTTCCTCCCAAAAATGCTTTTAAAAGTTAGAGGTACTCCAAAATAGTGGCATTTAAAATTCAACTCATCGTGCATAAAGCCATAATACAACTATGTGAATGGAATAAAAAAGTATCAAATTAGGCTATGTCCATAATGGGTTAAGTTCTTATTTCTAGACTAACACAATTGTATGCCTATACAGTTGCCTGCATCTGTTTTAGATTGCCATTTAAAAAAAAAAAACAGTATAAAGATTTGGCTTGGGGCTACTGCTAAGGGTGTTACCGTATGTAAGTGGTCCTTGAGGTCTTTACACTTTAACCCTTGTACTGGGATATGGATTTAGCTGCAGTGGAACTAAAAGTCTGGTAGTCTATATTCAAGTGACTTTGAACCCACTGGAGTCTAGAGACAAGGTTCAGGCAAAACCAGCTGGGCTCAAGGTAGGCAGAGTAGGTGCAATCGAATAAACAGTCTGAGATCAGGGTGGGCAGCTCTGGATAAGTACAGAGAAAAGGCAGAAGTCAGGTCAGACAGTGAAGGGTCAAATCCAGAAGTCAGGCAGCAGTTTGTACATGGAACAAGCAAATAAACACATGGCACACCTTAGCAGGAAACTAGCAAACTAGAACCTAATGCTCAGGGACCTTCCCACAGGAGAAGGTCCCTAAAATACATTAAGAAAGCCAGCCATAGGCTGGGGAGAAATATGACGTGTACGCTAGCCCTTTTAACCACCTCCGGACCGCTGTACGCACAGACGCGTCCTGGAGGTGGTTGATTGATTCCGAGTGTACGCGCCGGCGCGTCCTCTCGCGAGACACGAGATTTCCTGTGAACGCGCGCACACAGGCGCGCGCGTTCACAGGAACGGAAGGTAAGCGAGTGGATCTCCAGCCTGCCAGCGGCGATCGTTCGCTGGCAGGCTGGAGATGTGATTTTTTTAACCCCTAACAGGTATATTAGACGCTGTTATGATAACAGAGTCTAATATACCTGCTACCTGGTCCTCTGGTGGTCCCATTTGTTTGGATCGACCACCAGAGGACACAGGCAGCTCAGTAATATGTTGCACCAAGCACCACTACACTACACCCCCCCCTGTCACTTATTAACCCCTTATTCACCCTTGATCACCCTTGATCACCCCTGATCACCCTATATAGACTCCCTGATCACCGCCCCTGTCATTGATCACCCCCCTGTCATTGATAACCCCTGTATGGCTCCATTCAGAGGTCTGTAAGAATTTTTACGGATCCACTGATAGATGGATCGGATCCGCAAAACACATACGGACGTCTGAATGAAGCCTTACAGGGGAGTGATCAATGACGGAGGTGATCACCCCATATAGACTCCCTGATCACCCCCCTGTCATTGATCACCCCCCTGTAAGGCTGCATTCAGATGTCCGTATGATTTTTACGGATCCACTGATAGATGGATCGGATCCGCAAAACGCATACGGACGTCTGAATGGAGCCTTACAGGGGAGTGATCAATGACGGAGGTGATCACCCCATATAGACTCCCTGATCACCCCCCTGTCATTGATCACCCCCTGTCATTGATCACCCCCCTGTAAGGCTGCATTCAGATGTCCGGATGATTTTTACGGATCCACTGATAGATGGATCGGATCCGCAAAACGCATACGGACGTCTGAATGGAGCCTTACAGGGGAGTGATCAATGACGGAGGTGATCACCCCATATAGACTCCTTGATCACCCCCCTGTCATTGATCACCCCCTGTCATTGATCACCCCCCTGTCATTGATCACCCCCCTGTAAGGCTGCATTCAGATGTCCGTATGATTTTTACGGATCCACTGATAGATGGATCGGATCCGCAAAACACATACGGACATCTGAATGGAGCCTTATAGGGGGGTGATCAATGACAGGGGGTGATCACCCCATATAGACTCCCTGATCACCCCCCTGTCATTGATCACCCCCCTGTCATTGATCACCCCCCTGTAAGGCTGCATTCAGATGTCCGTATGATTTTTACGGATCCACTGATACATGGATCGGATCCGCAAAACACATACGGACATCTGAATGGAGCCTTATAGAGGGGTGATCAATGACAGGGGGTGATCACCCCATATAGACTCCCTGATCACCCCCCTGTCATTGATTACCCCCCTATCATTGATCACCCCCCTGTAAGGCTGCATTCAGACATTTTTTTGGCCCAAGTTAGCGGAATTTTTTTTTTTTTTTCTTACAAAGTCTCATATTCCACTAACTTGTGTCAAAAAATAAACTCTCACATGAACTCACCATACCCCTCACGGAATCCAAATGCGTAAAAATGTTTAGACATTTATATTCCAGACTTCTTCTCACGCTTTAGGGCCCCTGGAATGCCAGGGCAGTATAAATACCCCTTATTAAAGACAGATTCAATGCGTAGTGGGTAGTTGTACATAGAAGAGTGTATCACAGAAGCCAACTACCTAAAATATAACTTTTAATATAGACGTTTTAAAATTTACACAAAATCCCTCACGTGGGGACTAATAAACATACGACACTTACAAACAGACACTGGAGGCCAGTTGAAAGTGACAGACAGGGTGGCTAATCGTGATGGTATACCCACAAGACAAACCATCTGGGTCACTAGTGTATCCCTATGGTGTCCCTGACCTTGACTCAGCCCAGAGATGCACCCTGATGGTGGGAACACTCCATCCCCGTGCCTAGCCTGTCTGTCCTTAAAAGGCCCTTGTAGCAAAAAGACCCATATGGATGTCCGGGTCCTGCATCAACGATGATAGAAAAATACTAGCAGAAATAACGGTTATTCCACAGCAGTCAATAAAGATAGTAATCACAGCTGTGTAAATGTTGGAACGTGCTAAAAAAACGGCAAAATTTATCAAGATAGATAGCACTCTACCAACAGCAAGAAGTATTATACTTTGTATGGGGTCTCTACACACGAGCAGAGATAACGGTTATCCCACAGCAGTCAATGAAGATGATAATCACAGCAGTGTAAATCAATGACCAGCCATGTTAGGGGGGTGCTAGAGGATGACAGGGATGATACATACAATTTATCAAGATAGATAGCACTCTACCAACAATAAAAAGTATAACACTTTATTTTTAAGTCTCAGTCTCAACGCGTTTCCCCTTCATTCCAAGGTTCATCAGGAGACTATATCAATAAGTATAGAGAAAATAAGTTACTGCTACAATGAAGCGGCTACATGGCACCTATTCCAAAAAAGGTAAAAGAAAGGAACCAAAATAGCTGGAGCACCCCGAGGCGGTGTTCCACCAATATAGACCAATATGATAATGCAGGAGGGGACAGGGTGATAAGGATGAAAAATCATATATCTATTGTACTTATCCGGTCCTGAGGTCTCTCCATACTGTATAGTGGTCCGCAGTCAGGGGTACTCCAGGGGGCTGAAAAATGATGCTCCCTACATGTGACCCCACATGTGACCCCATTTCGGAAAGAAGACACCCCAAGGTATTCCGTGAGGGGCATATTGAGTCCATGAAAGATTGAAATTTTTGTCCCAAGTTAGCGGAAAGGGAGACTTTGTGAGAAAAAAAAATAAAATATAAATTTCCGCTAACTTGTGCCAAAAAAAATAAAATTCTATGAACTCGCCATGCCCCTCATTGAATACCTTGGGGTGTCTTCTTTCCAAAATGGGGTCACATGTGGGGTATTTATACTGCCCTGGCATTCTAGGGGCCCTAAAGCGTGAGAAGAAGTCTAAGATCCAAATGTCTAAAAATGCCCTCATAAAATGAATGTGGGCCCCTTTGCGTATCTAGGCTGCAAAAAAGTGTCACACATGTGGTATCGCCGTACTCAGGAGAAGTTGGGCAATGTGTTTTGGGGTGTCATTTTACATATACCCATGCTGGGTGAGATAAATAGCTTGGTCAAATGCCAACTTTGTATAAAAATTGGAAAAAGTTGTCTTTTGCCGAGATATTTCTCTCACCCAGCATGAGTATATGTAAAAAGACACCCCAAAACACATTGCCCAACTTCTCCTGAATACGGCGATACCACATGTATGACACTTTTTTGCAGCCTAGGTGGGCAAAGGGGCCCACATTCCAAAGAGCACCTTTCGGATTTCACAGGTCATTTACCTACTTACCCCACAAGTGACCCCATTTTGGAAAGAAAACACCCCAAGGTATTCCGTGAGGGGCATGGCGAGTTCCTAGAATTTTTTATTTTTTTGTCACAAGTTAGTGGAAAATTATGATTTTTTTTTTTGATTTTTTTTTTCTTACAAAGTCTCATATTCCACTAACTTGTGACAAAAAATAAAAACTTCCATGAACTCACTATGCCCATCACGAAATACCTTGGGGTGTCTTCTTTCCAAAATGGGGTCACTTGTGGGGTAGTTATACTGCCCTGGCATTCTAGGGGCCCAAATGTGTGGTAAGAAGTTTGAAATCAAAATGTGTAAAAAATGCCCGGTGAAATCCGAAAGGTGCTCTTTGGAATGTGGGCCCCTTTGCCCACCTAGGCTGCAAAAAAGTGTCACACATGTGGTATCTCCGTACTCAGGAGAAATTGGGGAATGTGTTTTGGGGTGTATTTTTACATATACCCATGCTGGGTGAGAGAAATATCTTGGCAAAAGATAACTTTTCCCATTTTTTTATACAAAGTTGGCATTTGACCAAGATATTTATCTCACCCAGCATGGGTATATGTAAAATGACACCCCAAAACACATTCCCCAATTTCTCCTGAGTACGGAGATACCACATGTGTGACACTTTTTTGCAGCCTAGGTGGGCAAAGGGGCCCACATTCCAAAGAGCACCTTTCGGATTTCACCGGGCATTTTTTACAGAATTTGATTTCAAACTCCTTACCACACATTTGGGCCCCTAGAATGCCAGGGCAGTATAACTACCCCACAAGTGACCCCATTTTGGAAAGAAGACACCCCAAGGTATTCGCTGATGGGCATAGTGAGTTCATAGAACTTTTTATTTTTTGTCACAAGTTAGTGGAATATGAGACTTTGTAAGAAAAAAAAAATCAAAAAAAAAATCATCATTTTCCGCTAACTTGTGACAAAAAATAAAAAGTTCTATGAACTCACTATGCCCATCAGCGAATACCTTAGGGTGTCTACTTTCCGAAATGGGGTCATTTGTGGGGTGTTTGTACTGTCTGGGCATTGTAGAACCTCAGGAAACATGACAGGTGCTCAGAAAGTCAGAGCTGCTTCAAAAAGCGGAAATTCACATTTTTGTACCATAGTTTGTAAACGCTATAACTTTTACCCAAACCATTTTTTTTTTACCCAAACATTTTTTTTTATCAAAGACATGTAGAACAATAAATTTAGAGCAAAATTTATATATGGATGTCGTTTTTTTTTGCAAAATTTTACAACTGAAAGTGAAAAATGTCATTTTTTTGCAAAAAAATCGTTAAATTTCGATTAATAACAAAAAAAGTAAAAATGTCAGCAGCAATGAAATACCACCAAATGAAAGCTCTATTAGTGAGAAGAAAAGGAGGTAAAATTCATTTGGGTGGTAAGTTGCATGACCGAGCAATAAACGGTGAAAGTAGGGTAGGTCAGAAGTGTAAAAAGTGGCCTGGTCTTTTAGGGTGTTTAAGCCATAGGGGCTGAGGTGGTTAAAGCTGAAGAGAGTTTCACCCTACTGGCAGTAAGGGGCAGTGCTGGCAAGAAGCAACTATAGAAACAGGCTGCTGCCATAAAATCACTCTGTATACATTTTCCTTGCAGTCCATTTTGCTAAAATTATGGTCGACTAAGTTTGGAGGCTGTAGAACTCAACCTAAGCTAGTGAAATATTTCTAAAGTGTAGCCTTTGGCATATTTTGCCCATTTGGCGGCCCAGACCCACCTCTTGCTACCTTCTACCTCATGGGTCTGGCTGCTGGGTCTGTTCTGTCCCTTGGTGCAGGCTCTGGCCTAATTCCTGGCAACTCTTCTACTCTTTTGCCCATAGGGCGTGAGTCCGTGCTTCCTCCAGCATGTGCATCCTCATCTTCATCAGTCAATGGCTGGAATCCCTGGGATACTTAAAGCCCCTGAACCAGTAGGAAGATGCGTGAGCAATAGGTTCCTGTAAAGGTCAACCAATATTAACCGGACAGAATGATATCAAAACATCGGACCCCCAAGGAGTCATAATAATCACCAAAAAAATTAAACTAACTTTCGTATGTATGAAAATACAAAAAGCTTTATTGTAAATATATATATATATAAACAGTACATACATGTATTATAAAACAGGCAGCACAAGGCGGGACACACAGATGAGGAGCAGGACCCAAGAAGAGTCCGGGAGATCAGTGCAAAAAACTACAGGGAAAAAGAATACTAGCTGAAAGAGCATACCTCAGAGTCTCATAGCAGCAACGCCCCAAACACAATGCAACAGAGGCGATTGTGGAGACTGAGGTTTAAGATGGAAGGAACACAAAGGAACACAATTAAACATACCCTGAATGATGCAAAGATCTCTCGGCCAACTCCTGACCCAATGCCGTTTCGCCAGTAGATCTGGCTTCTTCCGGGGATACGGAAACACATAAAAACATCTCCCCTATATAGTGCCCACACAGGTGTGTGGAAGATAATTAAGATTGCAGGACCTGAATGACATCAGCACCAATGGAATTGGAGCCCCAGTACTTAAGAGCCAATCAATAGAACCAAAAGCACCTAATGGGGGCAGGACTAAGCTGACAGAGCGAGCATGTGAGCAAGCACATGACCGCAGTGTCAGAGGTGCATCATAAGACACGCCCTGACCATGCCAGGAAAGCCAATCAGTAGCCCATGTAGTCATATGGAGGAGGACCCGGGGGCAGTACAGTAGGTGCGGCCAAACGTCTGAGTGACAGCGGCACCAACAAAATATGAGGCCTCAAACTCCAGGGGGTGGAGGGATAGTGATGCGGCGATCACGTGACACAGCACGTGACCGCAATGTCACGGGCGCTGCCAAGGCAACGCCCCCACTGCAACACCACAAGCAGTGGTGGACGCCCCACCCCAGCAACGCAGGCAAGCCTTAGTGACGGAGCGGTCACGTGATGCGGCACACGACCGCGGCGGCACACTTAAGGCTGCTTTCACACCTGCGCTCAGAGCGGATCCGTCTGGTGTCTGCACAGACGGATCCGCTCCCACAATGCAGATGTTGGGATCCGCTCAAAACGGATCCGTCTGCACCATAGCTCAGAAAAATTCCAAGTGTGCAAATTAGTCAGACGGACCCGTCCAGACCCCACACCGAAAGTCAATGTTTTATAATACATGTTTGTACTGTTTATATATATTTATATATTTACAATAAAGCTTTTTGGATTTTCATACATACGAAAGTTAGTTTCATTTTTTTGGTGATTAGGTTCCTGTAAAGGTCTACTGTACTCATTTGTCTACCTGTGTACCAAACTCTGCCTGTTTTATGGATTCTGACCCGCCCCTGCCTGACCTGTACCTGACCTATATATTGACCTGTTGCTACAAGCCATAACCTGGAAGTATTTACCGTGAAGCACATACTCTGCCTTCCCAGAGCTCGGCCTGTCCCTGACTTTGATTTTGCCTGACCCCTAATGTCTTGCAGGGGTGTCTCTGACCTTTCTGGGTCAGCCATTAAGCACTCAGAGACTTTACTAGGAGGTAGCAGCCTGGTGGTTCCTCTGCAGTGAAGTCCAGATCCCAGTTAAAGGGTGAAAAATAGGTAAGTGCCCTTAGAAATAGCCTAAAGTCAAATCAGTTGGTTAACATAGTGTTTCCACACCCACTGCTGTAACAATAGGTAAGATTATTTCAGTACCTTGTTATCTGCAAGTTTTGATATGTGCTTCATATATGTTTCTTGCTACTGTCTGGTTGTTGTATAATTGTACCGTACTGTAAGTCCTGGTGGTATCTGAGTACCAAGCAACACATAGTACTTGGGAAAGATGACTGCTAAAGGTAGGTAAGTTCAGTTCTGCCATTTTGTGAACAGCCAGTGTTGTTATGCTCTATGTAGTCAACTTTTGCAGCACTACTCTATTTCATATGTTCTCTGCTTTTTGTTGTATATTTTTGGTAAGTTAGCAAAAAGTAGAAGACTGATGGTATGGAATATGACTACAGGATCAGACTACGCAGGCTTGGTTTGTAAGGCTACTTTCACACCTGCGTTCGGGTGTCCGCTCGTGAGCTCCGTTTGAAGGGGCTCACAAGCGGCCCCGAACGCATCCGTCCAGCCCTAATGCATTCTCAGTGGACGAGATCTGCTGAGAATGCATCAGTCTGCCAGCGTTCAGCCTCCGCTCCGCTCAGCGAGCGGACACCTGAACGCTGCTTTCAGCGTTCGGGTGTCCGCCTGGCCATGCGGAGGCGAGCGGATCCGTCCAGACTTACAATGTAAGTCAATGGGGACGGATCCGCTTGAAGATGACACCATATGGCTCAATCTTCAAAAGGATCCGTCCCCCATTGACTTTCAATGTAAAGTCTGGACGGATCCATTCAGGCTACTTTCAGACTTAGTTTTTTTTTCAAACTATAATGCAGACGGATCCGTTCTGAACGGATACAAACGTCTGCATTATAGGAGCGGATCCATCTGAGCAGACATCAGACGGACCCGCTCTGAACGGCAGTGTGAAAGTAGCCTAATATTGCTAGGGACACATATGTCAGTATAAGAGCTATAAGACACAAAATGATAGGATTTTTTAAATCAAGACAATTTGCAAAGTTGCTTCATTTTTCATTTAGATACAATGTAAGAATACAATATTGGTTCCAAAGGTGGACATAACCCATGAGTCAGCTCAAAAAATCTCGTTTGAAGGGCAGATAGCTTTTAACCATTCTAGAAGTAATAATCATTAAGATTTAAAAGTCACTTTTCTATGATACATTTTATCACTGAGTAAATCAGTTCTTGCGCCTGACATGTACATTATGGCCTTAACAAGTCTTAAAAACACCAAAGAACAGAAGTTTTATTATTAAAGCTATATAATAAAGTGGACTGACTTGCCTATGAGCAAGGTTAACGGCTTTAAGGGAGGACAACCGTGATTGCTGTAGTGTAAATCTGCCAGAACAACAATATGTGACTTAAACAAATCATTTACTCCATGGTTTATCACATGATGATTTTTCCTTTAAGGCCAGAGAGGCAGCACATATTCTCAGAAAAAAATGAAAAATAAAACCTTTTTGTTTTATTAAGATAAACATAACCTTCATTCTTCTCAGGCTTCTCTCTAAAAATATTTTTTTAAATTAATTTAATTATCAGTAGAGATAAGTGAATTTTTTTTAAATTCGATTCGCCGATTCGTAGAATTTTTGGCGAAAAATTCAGTTCGATCCAAATTTATTTGCGGCGATATGCATTAAAAAATGGACGTCACTGTATTAATTTTGTACTGTATTGACGTCACTGATTAATTTGCCCTTCCTCTGATCCGTCAGAACAATAACCCCAAAATAATGGATCCTGTCTGGGGAGCATACGCCTTCACTCGGTCAGCATTTGCTCAATAATCCATGATTATTGCTAATGCCCAAAAAAACAGAAGTGGATATAAAACAGAGATGACACGTGAATGGAATATTTGCATGTCTTCTGTGTTTTGTACCCACTCCTGCTTTTGGCTACCAAATCATAAGCCAATTCTGATGGGACCATACAGGCCTTACAGCTGCTTCATAGACAGGATCCGTTGTGCGTCTAATTTTTCTTCCTTCTGACAGATCAGAAGAAAGGTAAAAAATATGATAATGTCAGCCAAGCCAAAAGGCAAAATAGTGGCCCAGTCATGAAGTGGGGAGGATGGGAAGAGCATGAGAAGTCCAAAGAGTGGACCTATGACATAGCATTGAAGTGGAAGCAGCATAAGTAGACCACATAGTGGCCCAATGACAGGGTCTGGAGGTGGAAGCAATATGAGGAGGCCACCGAGTGGCACAATGAGAGAGTCTGGAGGAGGCAGCAGTATGAAGAGGCCACTGAGAGACACAATGACAGGGTCTGGAGGTGGCAGCAGTATGAGGAGGCCACCGACTGGCACAGTGACAGAGTCTGGAGGAGGCAGCAGCAGCATCAGGAGAAGGCCACCGAGTGGCACAATGACCGTATGGAGTTTGCAGCAGTATAGGGAGGTCACAGAGTGGCACAATGACAGACTCTTGAGATGGCAGCAGTATGAGGAGGCCACCGAGTGACACAATGACAGACTCTTGAGGTGGCAGCAGTATGTGGAGGCCACAGAGTGGCACAATAACCGAGTCTGGAGGTGGCGGCAGAATGAGGAGCCCACAGAGTGGCACAATGACCGATCCTAGAGGTGGTGACAGCATCAGCACCAGGAGGATACCACAGAATGGCAAGGTGACATAGTGTGGATATGGCAGCAGCAGCAACATCCGGATACAACAGAGTGGCAAGGTGATATAGTGTTAATATGGCAGCAGCATCAGGATACCACAGAGTGGCAAGGTGACAGTGTGGAGATGGCAGCAGCAGCATCAGGAGACCACAGATAGTGAAGGTGAAATAGTGTGGAGATGGCAGCAGCAGCATCAAGAGACCATAAAGTGACGCGTAGAAGTAGGGAGGCGGTGGGTGGCAATACCAGTACCCGCTGACGAAGGTGGGTGAAAGAAGGAGCACTTGGCATCAGATGTGTGGCATCAGGCGGGTGGCAGCATTAGAGTAGTAGCTGAGGCAGGTAGCCAGAAGAAACCAGTCTCTTTTATCAAAGTGTTGATGTGGCACCATGGATGATCTAGTCTGATGCATCAGAAATTGTTGGTTGGAAATCCTGACTGATCCACGCCTGATACATCTTGACAAAGGTTAGTCTCTCCACATTTTGGGTGAACAGTCGAGTTCTCCTTGGGGTAACTATTACCTAAACACCCACTCTGATGCCACACTACTGGCCGGGCAGGACAGCTTTTACAGGGCAAACTCTTCTAGTTGCTGCCACAAATCCAGTTTGGCTGCCCAGTAGTCCAGCGTATCTTTAATGTGGGTTGACAGGGTGCTGTCCAAGTATGCCACCACCTGCTTGTTCAGGTCCTGCTCCAGGTCTACCTGCTGGTGAGTAGTTTATTCTCTATGCGGGTAAAGAAAGCTACTCATCAGCGACTGTAGACTCAGGCTGCTGCTGATGGAGCTTCTACTTCTCCTGCTAACCCAACCCCTCCCCAGCAGCCATGGCAGTGGAACTTGAGCGCAGAGGGCCCCCCCCCAGTCAGACCTGCGAGAGAACAGACGATGGGGCCGATAGGCAACGGCCAACTGACTACATAGGATGTCTCTGTAGTCAGTTTGTCCTCCCTCTCAGTGGGTGTAAAAAGGCCCCCATTTTGGACCGGTAGCGAGGGTCCAACAAGGTGGAGAGCCAGAAGTCACCCCTCTGCCGAATGGTAACAATTTGGCTGTCACTATGCAAGCAAATGAGCATGCATCGGGCCATTTGTGCAAGTGACTTGGAGGAACTCCCTGCCTCCATCTCCACTGCATACTGCCATGGTGTGTCTGGGTCCTCTGTCTCGTCTTCCTCATCGCCCGGTAGCTCCTCTGGCTGCTCCTGCTCTTCCTCTCCTGTCAGCTGAGTAGAAAAACACCCATTTCGCTACACATTGCCTGTGCTCCAATGTCCTCCTCCCCCTCCCAAAAATTACAAGGAACCGGCGCTCTCAAACACCCTTTATTACACATAAGGAGGGCATCATACACCCTTGTAAAATTATGATTGATAACCTGCTGGTGAGCTGATCCTCTAAAAAATTATATGCGAGGGCCTGCAGGTGAGCTAACCCTGTAAAATATTGTAGGTGAAGGCCTGCTGGCGAGCTGACCGTCAAAAAAATTATATGCGAGTGCCTGCAGGTGAGCTGACCCTGGAAAACATTATATGCGAAGGGCATTTATGCGAGGGCATTATATGCGACAAATAAGCATGTTGATATGATGGAAGAGAAGGAGGATGATAAAAGGAAGATTCAACCATATACCCTTGTTTGTGGTGCGTGGGAATACAGTGTATTCAGTACATTATAAACAACACATTTAAAGTGCCTTTAGTTCAGCTGCTTTCCTCTGGTGAAGTCGAGAAGTTATAGTCAATCCAGGCTTTGTTCATTTTTATAAGAGTCAACCTGTCAGCATTTTATAATGCTGGCCTGCCCTGCCGATCAAACAAAACGCTGGCGGCAGGGCAGGCCAGCACCTCTAATGCGTAAAGCGCCAGTTCATGCCATGTGTCCAGCTTGGACACCCAGTAGTTGTAAGGCACTGAGGGATCATTTAGGACGCTGGCACGGTCTGCTATGTACTCCTTCACCATCTTTCAATTTTTTTCCCTCCTTGTGACACTAGGCCGCGAATCACGGTGAGGGTGCTGGCAGGGTGTCATGAAACTGTCCCAGGCTTTGGAGAGTGTTGCCCTGCCTCTGTTGTAACTGCTGTGTCTTCCCCTTGTCTACCATCCTCGTTTTCCCAAAGAACTACGGACTATGCCGCCAGCGTTGTCAGATGGACATTTTTTGAGCAATTTTTCAACAAGTATCTTCTGGTATTGCACCATTTTGCTCATCTTCTCCACCGGAGCAATGAGAGATAAGAAGTTCTCTTTGTTGTGGGGGTCGAGAAGGGTGAACAACCAGCAATCCATGTTGTCTAAAATGCATATAACGCGTGGGCGTTATATGCCCACTCCTCACTTGTGAATAGCGGAAGCTGACTGGAAAGGTAACTACTATGTTGCAGCTGGTATTCCTTTACTGCCCTCTGCTGCTCACAAAGCCTGCCCAACATGTGGAACGTAAAGTTCCAGCGCATGCTCACGTCACACAACAGCTGTTGAGCTGGCAATTTGGTTAAGTTGACAGACCGGCTGAAGCTTTTGATGACTTTCAGAAATGTGCACACACGCGGAGCACCTTCACCAGTAGCTCAGGCAAATTGGGGTAGGTTTAGAGATGCCGCTGAACCACTAAGTTAAAGACGTGGGCTAGGCATGGGATGTGTGTGACCTTCCCGAGCTCCAAAACTGCCACCAAGTTATGGCCATGATCAGACACAACCATGCCTGGTTCTAGGTTGAGTGGCGAGAGCCACAGCTCAGTCTGGTCTCTTATCCCCTGCCAAAGCTCTGCAGCGGTGTGCTGTTTGTCACCTATGCAGATCAGCTTCAGCACGGCCTGTTGATGCTTCCCCACTGCAGTGCTACACTGCTTCCAGCTACTGAATGATGGTTGAAGGTGCTAATGGTCAGGGCACGAGTGATGGTACGGGACACATGTTGGTGTAAGACAGGCACGGCACACCTTGAAAAATAGTGGCAGCTGGGGACTGCGTAACGTGGTACGGACGCCGACATCAGGCTGCGGAAGGCCTTAGTGTCCACATGCCTAAATGGCAAAACTTCCAGGGCCAGTAATTTGGAAAATTGCGCATTTAGTGCTATGGCCTGTGGGTGGGTGGCTAAGTATTTGCACTTGCGTTCAAATGCGTGGGGTAAGGACATTTGTACGCTGCGCTGGGATATGGAAGTGGATGTGGTTGCTGATGGTGCTTGTGAAGGTCCAGGTGCAGGACGGGAGGCATCCGGGCCTGCACCTTCGACAGCAGATTGGCCAGCACAAAACACATGGGAAGAAGAGGCAGTGGTGTGACCCGCAGACACAGACTGTGGACCCAGGTGTTCGGCCCACTTATTTCGGTGTTTCGATGCCTTGTGGCGGATCATGCTGGTGGTGGTGAGGTTGCTAGTGTTCACGCCCCGGCTCACAGGTTGCAAACTACTATTCTTTTGTCAAAAAAGCACCATACTGCGGAACACCTACCCCTTAAAAAGGGAGATTTCTGCAAGGTGGTGCTCCATGGAACAGTTGCCGGCCTGTTTGGTGTGGCCTGCCCTCTCCCTTTTGCCACTGCACTGCCTCTTCTAGCCTGTTGCGGTGCAGCAGATCCCTCCCCCTCTGTAATGCTGTCCTCGCTCGGCTTTCTACCTTCCCAGGTTGGGTCAGTGACTTCATCGTCCACCACCTCCTTTTCCACTTCCTCACCCTGCTCATCCTCCTGACTTGTTGACCTAACCACAACCTCAGTGATTGACAACTGTGTCTCCTCCTCTTCATCAACCTCTTGATTGCGGTTGACTTATTGACAACTGTGTCTCATCATCATCCACCTCATTAAACAGTAATTGCCGTTCCCCACAATCATCATCTTGTGACTGTGGATGCTCAAGAGTTTGGGAATCAGGGTACAAGATCTGTCCCTCTTCAAGCGTGCTTGGTGAGAGGGCCAAATCAATGAATGGCACAGAAAATAGCTCCTAGGAAAATCCGAGTGTGGGATCACTAGTTTGCCCAGACTCTCCATGGTGGGAAGAAGGAGGATCAGGGTGAGGGTTGTGTTGAGCAGACTCTTGGCTACCGAGACAGGACTTGGTGGAAGACAGGGTGGTGCTTAAGCGACTGGAAGCATTATCTGCTGCAATCCAACCGACCACCTGGTCGCACTGGTCTAACTTCAAGAGTGCTGTCCTATGCTGCCCTGCAAACTGGGACATGAAGCTAGGTATCGTGGATGATTACTTTTCTTGTGCTCTGCCAGCAGGCACAGTTTCACCGCGCCCAGGGCCACGGCCTCTGCGTGCACCATCAGCATCACGGCCACTTCCCCATCCCTTACTGCTTGCCTTCTTCATATTAAATGTTATATATGCTTGAAAGTATGTCACACGTACAGTAGCGTAGACTTTGGAAGTGTATGTGCAACAAAATTTACAAAGACATTTGGGATGTGGAAACGTCACACAGGAGATATCCTGCAGATAATGTCAATGATGTTACCAGTGACTAATAAAAAATGACAGGGAATGTCACAGGTATTTGGGATGAGGAAATGTTATACAGGAGAGGTACCACCAGTAATGTCACTGTCCAAAGCAGCTACATAAAAAGTACACTATGTCACAGATACATTTTTTTAAGCGCACACGTTACACTGGAGATGTGGCATTGGTAATGTCACTGTCAGAAGCAGACACTGTCTATTGAAAAAGTACACTGGATGTCACAGATATTTTTTGGATGTGCACACTTTACACTGAAAATGTGGTGTGGCAGGCGCAGCACTATGAAGTGCCTTTTGCGCTGTGGCATTAGAAGAATTTTGATATCTCTGACTTTTTAGTCTAACCAGACTGTCTATTACTCTGTAATTCCTCTAGTGCCATTCTATGGAAGCAGTAGATTTAAAGAGCACGCCAAATGCTTGAAATAAATTCTTTATTAACATCAACTTTTCTTCATATATAACACTGGCTCCTCCGCAGGAGAAAGTCCATGTACAAAACACGTGTTGAATAAAGTATCATTAAATGGCGGTATGCATAAGATGGTGGTTTATCTGTTCAATCTTGTCATTCAATATAAAATGGTGGATATATTTCTCTCTTGCGTATCTGTACTTACACTTTAAGTTACTTAAGCTGTATGATCTCTTATGATCTCTCTGAGAGGTATATCTGAGGTCTAACTAATAGTTCACTTGCTGAATTTGGTCACAATTTGCAATATGCAGTTAGCAGTAACTATTTGCAGATTGGTTGAGTATGATCTGGTATGGTTGTATTCAATTTGGATTGCAATATGGAATTTGGATTGTGAACTTTGTAGTTTGCAATTGGTGGATCTGTAAGTAAAAACACATATAACTGGTTCAGTATACAGTTCTAATCACTATATTAACAGTAGGAACATTATATAATTGTTTCCTCTCTGCTTCCATAAAACACAGCTCTTAGTAGAGTGAATGTCTGTTCAGCTTCTCTCTCTGATGAATAATAATTTCTAGTATCTCCTGCTAGGGGAATTTCCCACACAAGCTGTGTGTGAGGCTGGCTGTAATTGACCAAGACTCCTGCTGTGTGTGAGGCTGGCTGTAATTGGTCTAGACTCCTGCCCAGCAAAAACATTTTAACTCTATGCTTTTTGTTGTTTCCGCTGTGTCATTGAGCTTACACCTCACATTACAGGGAGTGCAGAATTATTAGGCAAGTTGTATTTTTGAGGATTAATTTTATTATTGAACAACAACCATGTTCTCAATGAACCCAAAAAACTCATTAATATCAAAGCTGAATATTTTTGGAAGTAGTTTTTAGTTTGTTTTTAGTTTTAGCTATTTTAGGGGGATATCTGTGTGTGCAGGTGACTATTACTGTGCATAATTATTAGGCAACTTAACAAAAAACTAATATATACCCATTTCAATTATTTATTTTTACCAGTGAAACCAATATAACATCTCAACATTCACAAATATACATTTCTGACATTCAAAAACAAAACAAAAACAAATCAGTGACCAATATAGCCACCTTTCTTTGCAAGGACACTCAAAAGCCTGCCATCCATGGATTCTGTCAGTGTTTTGATCTGTTCACCATCAACATTGCGTGCAGCAGCAACCACAGCCTCCCAGACACTGTTCAGAGAGGTGTACTGTTTTCCCTCCTTGTAAATCTCACATTTGATGATGGACCACAGGTTCTCAATTGGGTTCAGATCAGGTGAACAAGGAGGCCATGTCATTAGATTTTCTTCTTTTATACCCTTTCTTGCCAGCCACGCTGTGGAGTACTTGGACGCGTGTGATGGAGCATTGTCCTGCATGAAAATCATGTTTTTCTTGAAGGATGCAGACTTCTTCTTGTACCACTGCTTGAAGAAGGTGTCTTCCAGAAACTGGCAGTAGGACTGGGAGTTGAGCTTGACTCCATCCTCAACCCGAAAAGGCCCCACAAGCTCATCTTTGATGATACCAGCCCAAACCAGTACTCCACCTCCACCTTGCTGGCGTCTGAGTCGGACTGGAGCTCTCTGCCCTTTACCAATCCAGCCACGGGCCCATCCATCTGGCCCATCAAGACTCACTCTCATTTCATCAGTCCATAAAACCTTAGAAAAATCAGTCTTGAGATATTTCTTGGCCCAGTCTTGACGTTTCAGCTTGTGTGTCTTGTTCAGTGGTGGTCGTCTTTCAGCCTTTCTTACCTTGGCCATGTCTCTGAGTATTGCACACCTTGTGCTTTTGGGCACTCCAGTGATGTTGCAGCTCTGAAATATGGCCAAACTGGTGGCAAGTGGCATCTTGGCAGCTGCACGCTTGACTTTTCTCAGTTCATGGGCAGTTATTTTGCGCCTTGGTTTTTCCACACGCTTCTTGCGACCCTGTTGACTATTTAGAATGAAACGCTTGATTGTTCGATGATCACGCTTCAGAAGCTTTGCAATTTTAAGAGTGCTGCATCCCTCTGCAAGATATCTCACTATTATTGACTTTTCTGAGCCTGTCAAGTCCTTCTTTTGACCCATTTTGCCAAAGAAAGGGAAGTTGCCTAATAATTATGCACACCTAATATAGGGTGCTGATGTCATTAGACCACACCCCTTCTCATTACAGAGATGCACATCACCTAATATGCTTAATTGGTAGTAGGCTTTCGAGCCTATACAGCTTGGAGTAAGACAACATGCATAAAGAGGATGATGTGGTCAAAATACTCATTTGCCTAATAATTCTGCACGCAGTGTATATAATGAATCTTAACGGCATATTATCTTTTCTGCTTCTTGTGAACACAATATATAACTGTTTTATGACATCCAAATATTAAGTCACTCTAAATAATAGGAACTGTATTAAGGTTATTGGCAGGTCTAGCTGTATAAACATATAAGCTATGTTAGCAACCTAGGAGAGGTCTTAGCTGGCCAGCTACACTACCACCAAAATAACCTATAATTCTATGTTCTCAGTAGTAGGACTTAAACATGAATTTGAGGAATTTTACATCATGTTCTCAACTTCCAATTGTCTTTTTTCACTCTCAAGTAGAACAACTAACTTCTGTATAGGACATTCCAACTTGAGTGAAGATTACTTGTTGAATTATTGATACTGCCAGAGGCCCACAAAATGAAATGTGGGAAAATATCCTTTTAAAATATAACCTTTATAAGATATA
Organism: Bufo bufo; assembly: GCF_905171765.1. Classification (NCBI taxonomy): domain Eukaryota; kingdom Metazoa; phylum Chordata; class Amphibia; order Anura; family Bufonidae; genus Bufo; species Bufo bufo. The sequence continues at coordinate 56,845,036 of NC_053393.1, forward strand.
CGATAAAATATACACCATAGGATGCATCAACAATACAAAACATATATAAGGGGTTGCTGTGATAGATACCCCACTGCTGGTAAAGCTAAGGTAAGCAGTGAAACTGCTGCGCCTGTGTGGACGCACGCAGTCCTACCTAGAGCAAAGGCAAGTAATAAAACTACTGCGCCCAAATGGACGCAATCAGTCTCACCTGACCAACAACAATACAAGACATAAAATTGAGGGGTTCCGTGATAGATACCCCACAGCTGATTGAAACAAAAGTAAGTATTGAAACTGCTGCGCCTGTGTGGACGCAAGCAGTCTTACCTGACCAACCAGGTGACCAGGATCGGCGTGACGGGGAGTGATGCTTTGGTAAAGCTGGGTGTACAACAGAGAAGCAGTCACGGGAGTGTGGATACTGTGCCCTATATCACCCTATACACTTGGTAGGAAGGGGGCTGCTCCCATACTGCCTGTCTACACAGAGCACTCGCCCTGAAAAGGACGACCCCGTCAGGATACCTGTCCCTAGTTATGGACCTGATCACTAGTCTATTGAACAAAGAATAATAATAACTACAGACCTCCCGACGTGGCACGTTTCTGTCGTGTCGACTCCTCAGGGGGATTCAGTACATGTAGAAAAGAAAAAACAATAGGTACCACATATAACTGCAGATAGCAGGTAAGCATATCCTGCAGTCAAATGGTTACACTAAAAAGGTAGGCTCAAACACTCGATATAAGAGCCTGAGGGCAGACATCCATGGTGCAGGATTGTCATGCTGCAGAGGGATAGATGCTCCTCCGCTTGTTGGTGTGTGAGGATATAGTGATCCTCGCTAAAGGTAATATCCCTATGGTTTTAGGGGGTTCCTCAACCAATACCAGCCACACTGACACATACCTTATTGGAGTTTAAATAGAGCCCAAACGCGCCTCATCTTGGGAGACCGCCCTGTCAGCATCTGCGTCGGCGTCTGACGTCACGCGCATGCGCCGCGACGCACCAGACGCCGCCGCCCATACCACATGATTACGGCGACCAATCCTTATCAAGAGGCGGAGGGTGTAAGCGGTTTCCTAGGAGACTATATCAACAGGAAGTAACCACACAGTACGTCTCTTGGTAGAAGCGTCTGTGATCATGCTATGACACAAAATCATAGCAAGATTAGACTGACATTTATTGCAGGAGATGCAAGGACAAGGACAGACAACAGAGAATTATGGACATGAGGCCAAGTAGATTTAAAAAGATAAGGAAATAGATGTTTTATTTGAGTTCATCCCATCACTTGGAAAAGGATGCCACCATTAACATGGGATATACCCTTTTTAAAGGGGCCATCACCGCAATCTATATGAAGCACCCATAATCTAGCCTTTCATTGAGGCCTCGAGGTGCAGATGTTTTGAGATGGAAAATCCATCTGGAGGTGAACAAGTTTTGCCTTATCCATCACCTATCGTTTCCGAAGGGATCGTCAGCCATTGATGGTATTGACCCCGCACTGTGTTCGGTAGTGTATACTTCCTTTGATGCGGCAGTTACCTGGGTGAAGCGTTGTGGGAGGGGGGCGTTGCTAGCGAAAACGGATATCGAAGCAGTGTTTAGGTTACTGCCAGTGCATCCGGATTGTCACCATTTGTTGGGGTGTTTTTGGGATGTGGGGTTTTCGTTGATCATTGCTTGCCTATGGGGTGTTCCTTGTCGTATGCCTATTTCGAAACGTTCAGTTCCTTTTTGGAATGGGCGGTGGTGGACTCGTCGGGTTGTGAATCTCTGATTCATTATCTGGACAATTTTTTGTGTATAGGCCCCCATGGGTCGCGGGTGTGTGCATTGTTGTTAATGACGTTGCGGTAATTTTTTGAGCTGTTTGGGGTTCCGTTGGCGACGGAAAAGACTGTGGGTCCGGTAACGGAATTACGTTTTTTAGGGATAGTGATTGATTCAGTGAAAATGGAGTGTAGATTGCCCGAGGATAAATTGGTGGATTTGAAAGGGGAGGTTGCAAGGGCTTTGCGGGCGAAGAAGCTGCAGTTACGGGAGATTCAGTCACTGCTTGGAAAACTTAATTTTGCGTGCCGGATTATGCCCATGGGGAGGGTGTTCAGCAGGCGTTTGGCTGGGGCGACGTCGGGGGTGGTAGCCCCGCACCATTATGTTCAATTGGGGAAGGAATTGCAAGCGGACTTACTAGTGTGGAGCTCCTTTTTGCAGAGGTATAACGGTCGCTCGTTATTCATGGGGGAGGTTATATAGACTCATTTGATTTTGAATTGTTTACTGACGCAGCGGGAAGTACTGGTTTTGGGGCGTTTTGTGGGGGGCAATGGTGTGCTGGAGGTTGGCCAGTTGCGTGGTTTGAGCGAGGCTGGGTGAAGAATTTGGCTATGTTGGAGCTCTTTCTGATAGTGTTAGCGGTTCTGCTGTGGGGTGACCGTTTTCGGAATAGGAAAGTACGTTTCCACCGTGATAACTTGGGGGGTGGTTCAGGCGATAAACGGTTTGTCGGCTTCGTCGCTGCTAGTGGTACGGCTCCTTCAGCGGTTGGTATTGGAGTGTTTGTTGCTCAATGCCTGGGTGGTGGCGGTGCATGTGCCGGGGGTGGAGAACTGTGTTGCTGACGCACTTTCTCGTTCGCAGTGGGATCGTTTCAGGCGACTGGCTCCGGAGGCAGAGGTGGTGGGGTTGCAGTGTCCGACGTGCCTGTGGGACCTGTTGGAGGAACCGTAACGGGGCTCATTCAAGCATCTTTGGTGCCCGGTACGTGGGCTATGTATTTGAAAGCATGGAGTTGTTGGGAGGCTTGGTGGGGTGATCTGGGCGGGGAGATAGGGGAGTTAGAGTTTTCTTTATTGACGTTCGTGGGCCATTGTAGGGAGGAGGGCTGGTCGGTGAGTAAGATGAATGGTTATATGGCGGGATTGGCATTTGGGTTTAAGTTAAGAGGGATGAATGATTTCACCAAGTCGTTTTTGGTGACCCAGGCATTAAAGGGATGGCGTAGGTTGAGGACAGGGGAGGATACCAGGAGGCCAGTGTCGTTCGCTTTACTTTTACAGTTGGGTGACCAGTTGAGTGGAGTGTGTAGTTCGGGGTGGGAGGTCCGGTTGTTTAAATTGGTGTTTTCATTGGCATTTTTCGGGGCACTCCGCTTGGGCGAGCTGGTTTGTCCGTCGACGAGGAGGATGGGGGGGTTGATGAGAGATAATGTTGATTTGTTTCCAGACAGAGTGGAATTTGTGATACGTTGTTCGAAGACAGATGTAGAAGGCAGGGGACGCAGAGTGGTTTTGTTTGGAATTGCGGAATGTGATATGTGTCCAGTCCATTGCTTTCGGGAGTTCGGGGTGAGGGTTGGGGCTGTCTCCATTGCTGACACACGCTGATGGATCCTTTTTGTCCCGTTTCGTTTTCAGCAGTATTCTCAAAATATTTGAATCAGTTGGATCAGTTGGAGTTGGATCGTGAGGGGTATTCGAGCCACTCCGTCAGGATTGGAGCGGCGACTGAAGCGGCACGGTTGGGTTTGGGTGAGGAGGTCATTAAACGGATTGGGCATTGGGAGTTGATGCGTTTTAGGTCCTATGTGCGTTTGAATCGCTTGTAGGTGGTTGGTTTGGTTTACGGCGGGGGCAGGTGGGTACGGTCTGTTTGTTATATGCAGTCTTGTTCTTGCATTATATTTTCTCGTTTCAGGTGCAGCACCCGCCCTGGTTTGGATATTAGGGCATTCTTATGTCTTTTGGGGGGCCATCCGGGCAGCGGTTCGGCCGGACGTTCAGCAGCTGGGTTTCGACCGGGAGTCGGTCTTGGTAAGATGGATAGGGCGTAGGGGCATGGTCTGGAAGGGGGTGCTACCTGAGGTGCACCGTTTTGTAAGGATGGATAGGGCGCCTGATGTGTTGGTGGTCCACGCGGGTGGAAATGATTTGGCGGCAAGGCCTATCAGGGAGCTAGTGAAAGATGTTAAATTTGATATGTTGCAGTTGTGGTCGTTGTTCCCTGGTTTGGTGGGAAGCGCGTTCCCGACGCAGGTTTGGAGGAAAGCGCGGTCGGTGGAGGCGGTGAATAGGGCGCGTATAAAAGTTAATCGGGCCGTAGGGCGTTTTATGGCGAGGAATAGGGCTGTGGTGGTCAGACACAGGGAGTTGGAGAAAGGAGTCGGTGCCTTTTGGAGGTCGGATGGGGTACATCTGAATGCTGTGGGGCTCGACATGTGGTGTTTGGCGCTGCAGGAGAGAATTGAGGGGAGGCCCACATGATGGGGGGTTGGTTTAGAGAGCCCCGGAAGGTATGAGATTGGTGGGTATGAGATTGGTGGGGGGGGAGAAGTGGGTTGGTTAGGGGACCGTGGGGGAGTGGATTGGATAGTTTAAGCAAGGGGGAGGAGTGAAGGGGGTTAAATACAGGAGGGTGGGAGAATAAGGTAGCCATTTTGGTAAAAGAGAGAAGCTCCCACCCACCCTCCCTATTTTGAGGAGATTTGAGATGGGGTGGACGTGTGTGTGTCAATAGGGTTGTGCATGTCATGGCGGCTGTGGCGTGGGGGGGTCCTTGGAGTTGGTTACATTGGAACTTGAGGACATTGGGAGGGCTCCACGGTTGGGGCTGGACTCCCCTGGTGGCCGAGCTGTTGTGGTGGATCGAGGGAGCCATTCTGTGGTGCTTCTGAGCTGGGGGTAATGGCTGGAAGCAAAATAGCTCACCCCGGTTCGGCAGCTCGGGTTTTTGGGGCTTCAAGGACCTCCTCCTGTTAGGTTGTTCTTGGTTGGGAAGTTCTGGTTATTTATGTATTTATGTTAATAAACGGCTGCTGTGGCCAATACATTTCCAGTTGGTTGTCAGAGTCTTATTTGTGGCTTATGGGGGAGGAAGTGTATAAGGGGAGGCGGGATGTATTGGTGGTTATTAATTGAGGTTAATAATGGGATGTATAAGTAGGGGAAGGGGCGAACGGCATATAACCAATACCCCCGTCATGTCACTGTCAGAAGCGGACACCGTCTATTGAAAAAGTACACTGGATGTCACAGATAAATTTTTGGATGCGCACACTTTACACTGGAGATGTGGCGCAGCTAATGTCACTGTCCACAAAGTACACTGGATGTCACAATTTTTTTGGGGGATACGCACATTTTACACTGGAGATGTGGCGCAGCTAATGTCACTGTCAGAAGCAGACACTGTCTATTGAAAAAGTACACTGGATGTCACCTAATTTTTTTTTATGCGCACACTTTACACTGGAGATCTGGCGCACCTAATGTCACTGTCACAAGCGAACACCATCTATTGAAAAAGTACACTGGATGTTTCAGAATTTTTTTGGGATGTGCACGCTTTACACTGAGATGTGGCGCAGCTAATGCCACTGTCCGCAGCGGACAACGTCTATTGAAAAAGTACACTGGATGTCACAGATAATTTTTGGATGTGCACACTTTACACCGGAGATTTGGCACAGCTAGAAACACTGTCCGCAGCGGACACTGTCTATTGAAAAAGTACACTGGATGTCACAGATTTTTTTGGGATGCTGTAGGAAGGCGCAAGGGTCCGTCATTGACGGAAGGTATGTGTTACCGAGATTCCTGGCCTCGGTGAGGTAAGAGCCGGTAATTTTAAGTGTCAGCAGCAGTTGCTGCTAATTGACACTATTTGTTATTTAGTATGGCTGTAGAGCCGTTTTGGGCCGGCTCTTTCTGGGCGCACCCAAAGTGCAGGGTGGGTGGCTTCTCCCCACGTTCCAGGCCGGGTTTTGGTTAGGGATATAAAAACCCAGCCAGCAGTCTCAGCTGTGTGGATTATCCTCCATTTCACAGTGAAGCTGTGGTTTTGGGATCTGCATGAGGTGTGTCTTGCTAAAGGGCTAAGAGCCGCATTGCTGGAAAACAGGCCCCTAAAGCCTGCTGTGGATGGCTGATGAAAAACTGCAAACAAGGTGAATGTTTGTGTTCTGTGGACTTTCCATGGTGTGAACATACACCAACACTGTGAACTGTTATTTTGTTTTTCCTTCTGTGTGAATAAACACTGAAATATTTAAGTTAAAGACTTTGTGATTGCCTCTATACTGCGTTCGCTAAGCTGCCTACCAGAGCAAATCCCCACAATGCGCAAACTTTACACTGGAGATGTGGCGCAGCTAATGTTGCTGACTGCAGCGGCCTAGGTATTGTATGCTATTTAGCGCTAGAGAAGGCCTTGTGGTTTGCCTGGTGGTCATTTCGTGGCAAACTTTGCTCGTTCGTGGTTCGCCAAATGGCGATGTCCGCCTGCATCATATTCTTTTACATTGTGAAGAACTTTGACCCATGACACATCCATCAGGTGGTACAGGACAGCCTATTGAGATGTTTCAGCACATGAACATACCCCCTACCTTATAGATAAACCTGATCTGGCCGCCATTTTACATTCAGTACACTTTTGCCAGTGTAGGGAGAGGTTGCTGTGTGGAGCAGGGACAGACTGTGAAGGACACCAAACGCTAGCTAATAGGGCCACAAAAGTCCTTTTAAGGACTGGTACAGTTGTGCTATCGATAGGTGTGACTTACTGAGGGGTGTAATATACTTATAATATACTTTCTAACATAGAAAGTATATTATAGTGCATTTGTATTGTGCAGCAGTTGCGTGCGGTTCTGCTGCGATACTGCAGCTACACAGAGTGCCAAACGCTATTGGAACAAATAATTTCTACTGGTGTGATTTACCAGTTGCCCCCCAAAAATACAGATTGAAGCAGGGGTGTTACATACCAATAATATACTTTCTATATACTGCATTTAGGTAGTGCAGCATTTTTTTGCGGTTTAGCTGTGTTACCTCAGCTACAGATCGTGACAAACGACATTGGAACAAATAATTTCTACTGGTGTTTTATACCAGTTGCCCCCCAAAAAAATTAAAAATAAAGTGGCCTACAGTAAAATTTTTATCCATTGACAGCATAATGTACCTTGAGCCACATAATCACAATTTCTTTTATGTCAGGTGAATGCCTAATTTTAAGGCCCGTACTCATGTGGCCTTAAATAAAAAAAACTTCTAGGCTCCAACAGGTCACATTTCAGAGAATTTCCCTTTTAAGACGCATAATAATCTCCCCTGATTAAGATACATATTTTTTGTTGGAATTTTTGTCACTGTCCATGTTGTGGGACTATTTGTACACTTCTACTAAGTATTTGGTGGCTGAAAATATGAGCTAAAGTTTTTCAGGTTTGCCTGCCATTAAAGTGAATGGCGCTCGCCGATGTTCGTCCATCACTATTTAGCGCAGGATGCGCTAGAAATAGATATTGCTGCCACACACAATAGTCCTTAGAAGGACCTTTCGGTCTGTAAAGTATTAGCTATTTAGTGCAGTTTTCCCTTAAAAAAATGATATTTCTGCTGCCACACACCGTGTCCTTAAAAGGACTTTTGGGTCTTTGAAAAGTGTTGGTGGTAAAAATATTCTTAAATCACTCCCTGCACTCCCTGTCCCTTCCTCAGAACAGCTCTCCCTGACTAAGAATGAGCCGAACATGCATCATCAGGTGCAATATAGCACCCGATGAAGCATTCCAGCCAGCCAATCACTGTAATGCCAGCAGCCAACATGGCTATGGCATTACAGTGAGGTCAGTACCTACCTGCAAGTTTATTGGCTGCGTAGCAGACAAGAAACGTGCAGGGCAGAGACTCGAGCATGTTCGGCAGAGCATGCTTGATCATCACTAGTATTGTCCCTGACCGTAGTTACAGCTCCACACTTCGGCGCTCCCGTGCACTTTGGAAGACACTAACCGGCTCAACGACTGGCCCACCTTCTGTTCTACATATTTGTGCAGGGCTAGTTCTGCCTTTTTCGTAAAAAAATTATGGCTTGGGACTCTCCACCTCGGCTCGGCACAAGCCATCAGTTCTTTGAAAGGTACAGAGTCCACTACTCTGAAAGGGAGAGACTGCAGCACCAGCAACGTGGCCAGGAGCACATTCAGCTTCTGCGCCATTGGGTTGAGTGCACGCATACTGCTGTCTCTTGGCAATCGCTTTGGTGATTGACGAGGAAGAGGAGCAGGAGCAGAAGATGGGTATGACAGACAGCTCCCTTTGGTTGAAGTGATGGAACCTTGACTGCCTGATACTGGGTGCTTGCCAGTGGGTTATGCAGCGGTTGCTGCGGCAGGCTGGACCACCACATCGGAGCCACGGTTTTTCCAGGCCACTTTATGGTGACGCTGCATATGTTGACGCAGGGCCGCGGTGCACACATTGGCAACCTTGCCACGCTTCACCTTCTGCCCACATATTCTACATATGGCCATGTTAACCTCCTCCAGCGGCTTAACAAAAAACTGCCACACCGCCGAGTAGGTGATTTTGGAATCTACCAGTGCTAATCTGTAATCGCAATGCGATAATATTTGCTATTATTAACCGCATTGCGAATCCAAATTTTATAATGCACTATTCTGACATACAGTACTATATTTGTTTTATTAGTTATTTCTACCAATACCACCTATAGCAAAATCGCCAAAGCTGGAATTGCAATGCAATAATATTCGCTATCTTCGTTGATGTAGAATACTTCGCTATCTTCATTGATGTAGAATACTTCGCTATCTTCGTTGATGTAGAATACTTTGGTATTTTCGTTGATGTAGAATACTTCGCTATTTTTCGTTGATGTAGAATACTTCGCTATTTTCGTTGATGTAGAATACTTCGCTATCTTCGTTGATGTAGAATAAAGAATACTTCGCTATCTTGATTCTTTTATTAACAAAGACATAGAATATAGCGCTATATTCGTGTTAAATCTAGATCTCCAAGATTAAAGAATAGGAAAGTTGCCTTATTAAGTTATAAGGCAATTAGAAGTTATAATTTATAACTTCTAATTCTAAGCTTAAAAATCGCAATATGCGAATGATTAAATCGCATATTAATCGCGATGAATACAATAATGACGAATATTCGATTTCTATGAATATAAGACGAATATTCGCGAAATGTCACGAAATCTAATATGGCACCTCCTGCTCAACACTAAGCAGGTGGTCTACCCTGGAACATTTGGCTCACGACCTCCCACTGCTGCAACCCTGCTAACTCCCAGCCATGCTACCATCTTGCTGGCTAATAGTGATGTCGCGAACATAAAATTTTCAGTTCGCGAACAGCGAACGCGAACTTCCGCAAATGTTCGCGAACTGGCGAACCGGGCGAACCGCCATAGACTTCAATAGACAGGCGAATTTTAAAACCCACAGGGACTCTTTCTGGCCACAATAGTGATGAGAAAGTTGTTTCAAGGGGTCTAACACCTGGACTGTGGCATGCCGGAGGGGGATCTATGGCAAAACTCCCATGGAAAATTACGTAGTGGACGCAGAGTCGGGTTTTAATCCATAAAGGGCATAAATCAACTAACATTCCTAAATTGTTTGGAATAACGTGCTTTAAAACATCTAAAAATTAAATGCCTTATTTATCGGCAAGCTACTGTGCCACCCGGTATCAGTGGTTGGCACTGGCAGTGGGCACACTACAGTCAGTGGAAGCGGGCCTGACACACACTGGCAGCAGGCAAGCAACTGAAATTACACTAAAGTGTAAAAATTAAATGCCTTATTTATCGGCAAGCTACTGTGCCACCCGGTATCAGTGGTTGGCACTGGCAGTGGGCACACTACAGTCAGTGGAAGCGGGCCTGACACACACGGGCAGCAGGCAAGCAACTGAAATTACACTAAAGTGTAAAAATTAAATGCCTTATTTATCGGCAAGCTACTGTGCCACCCGGTATGAGTGGTTGGCACTGGCAGTGGGCACACTACAGTCAGTGGAAGAGGGCCTGACACACTGACTGGCAGCAGGCAAGCAACTGAATTTAGACTACTGTCTAAAAATTAAATGCCTTATTTATCGGCAAGCTACTGTGCCACCCGGTATCAGTGGTTGGCACTGGCAGTGGGCACACTACAGTCAGTGGAAGCGGGCCTGACACACACTGGCAGCAGGCAAGCAACTGAAATTACACTAAAGTGTAAAAATTAAATGCCTTATTTATCGGCAAGCTACTGTGCCACCCGGTATCAGTGGTTGGCACTGGCAGTGGGCACACTACAGTCAGTGGAAGAGGGCCTGACACACACTGGCAGCAGGCAAGCAACTGAATTTAGACTACTGTCTAAAAATTAAATGCCTTATTTATCGGCAAGCTACTGTGCCACCCGGTATCAGTGGTTGGCACTGGCAGTGGGCACACTACAGTCAGTTGAAGTCGGCCTGACACACACTGGCAGGCAACTAACCTTAGATTAAAGTGTAAAAATGAAGTGCCTTTTTTTTAAGCAAAGTCCTGTGCCACACGGGATGACAGGGGTGGGCACTGGCAGTGGGCACACTACAGTCAGTTGAAGTCGGCCTGACACACACTAGCAGCAGGCAAGCAGCTGAAATTACACTAAAGTGTAAAAATTAAATGCCTTTTTTATGCAAAGTCCTGTGCCAGCCGGTATGAGTGGTGGGCACTGGCAGTGGGCACACTACAGTCAGTGGAAGTCAGCCTGACACACACTGGCAGGCAACTAACCTTAGATTAAAGTGTAAAAATTAAGTGCCTTTTTTTAAGCAAAGTCCTGTGCCACACGGAATGACAGGGGTGAGCACTGGCAGTGGGCACACTACAGTCTGTGGGCCTGCAGCTCCTCACACACAGGCAGGCCAGGCAACTGCAATATGTATATAAAGGAAAAAAAAAAAGCAGACTAATGTTGCAGCCCTAAAAAGGGCTTTTTGGGGTGCTGTCAGGACGCTGTCCTTACAGCAGAGATCAGATGAGTCTTTCAGGACTGGAGTGGACACTGAATTCACTAGCCTAGCTATCGATTTCCCAATTAAATCAGCAGCAGTTACAGTCTCCCTCCTCTCACTAAGACTGCAGCTTCAGAATGAATCTAAAATGGATGCTGTGCAGGAGGTGGGAGGGTCTGGGAGGGAGGGTATGCTGCTGATTGGCTGGAATGTGTCTGCTGACTGTGAGGTACAGGGTCAAAGTTTGCTCAATGATGATGTATAGGGGGCGGACCGAACATCGCATGTGTTCGCCCGGCAGAGGCGAACGCGAACAAGCTATGTTCGCCGGGAACTGTTCGCCGTCGGATAGTTCGGGCCATCTCTACTGGCTAAGCCACTGCCTCACAGCAAAGCTGCCAACCTCTTCTACTGATGATGATGAAGCCCCTTTTGCACCCGGCTCCGAAGTGTGATCGGCTTCCTCATCATTGAGTAGTATCTGCACATCACTAATGTCCTCCTCAACGATCACTGGTTCAGGAGCCTGAACCCTCGCAACACCACCTCCCACGCCACTCTCCTCATCACTACTTGCCTGCCTAGCGGAGGTAGCGGCAGTTGTCTCCTCCAAATCTTAGCTGGGCAGTGGCTGCTGACTGTCCTCTAGTAGCTCGTCCTCGCTGTATAGTGGAGCTGAGCCTACACCATACAATGCCTCTGTGGCTGAGGGAACAGCAAAGGACAGAGGCAGGTTGAGGACAGGTGAGGGCACAGGGCTTGCTCCCGGGCCATGCCAACTAAGGGTTGTGTCTGACGAACCCACCGGCTGTTGGCTGGGGGTGTCTGATGTCACTTGAGATGAAGTGGATGACCGAGTTAACCAATCAAGAACCGCTGGGTTGATAGTCAAGACACGACCGCTAGATGACACGGGGAGCTCGGGCCTCTCGCTGCGACTCCTGCTGCCTCACCCCCTTACTCTGTTTCGACCTCTGCCTGCTCCAGAAACATTCATGCCTCTGCCACTCCTCTGTGCATGTCCTGGTACTTCTATGTCTGACATACTTTTAGCTGAACTAAATAAATTTGAAGCAAATTAAAACACCCCTAAAAGCAATGAATATATTTTTCTTTTTGTACTGAAATAGACCACTAAACGCTTTCAACACATTCAGTATAACTGCACAAGTGAACTGAGAATATATTTTTCTTTTTGTACTGAAATAGGCCACTAAACAATTTCACCACAAATAACTGCAAGTGAAGTGCGTATATATTTTTCTTTCTGTGCTGAAATAGGCCACTAAACGCTTTCACCACAAATAACTGCAACAGTAAAATGTGTATATATTTTTCTTTTTGTACTGAAATAGGCCACTAAATGCTTTCACCACAAATAACTGCAACAGTGAAATGAGTATATATATTTTTTGTACTGAAATAGGCTACTAAACGCTTTCACCACAAATAGCTGCAACAATGAAATGCATACCATATTTTTCACCCTATAAGATGGTTTTAGAGGAGAACAATAAGAAAAGAAAAAAATTCCATTGCACCTCAGGTTAGACCAGCAATCAGACCCCCAAAGTTAATCAGACCTCAGATCAGACCCCTTAACCTTCAGCCATCTATCAGCCCCTATATGTCAGCCAGCAGCCCCTATATGTCAGCCAGCAGCCCCTATTCAGCTCTTCACCACAAACAACTACAACAGTGAACTGCATATATATATTTTTCTTTTTCTACTAAAATAGGCCACTAAACGCTTTCAAAACATATAACTGCAGAAGTGAACTGAGAATATATTAAAATTTTTGTACTAACATAGCCACTAAGCGCTTTCACCAAAAATAATTGCAACAGTGAAATGCGTATATATTTTTCTTTCTGTAATGAAATAGGCCACTAAACGTTTTTTCCACACATATAACTGCAGTAGTAAACTGAGAATATATTTTTATTTTTGTACTAAAATAGGCCACTAAATGCTTCCACCACGAATAACTGTAGCAATGAAGTGCATATATATATTTTTCTTTCTGTACTGAAATAGGACACTAAAGGCATTCGCCACAAATAACTAGTGATGGACGAACATTGGCCAAGATGGTTCGCGAATGCGATCAAATGTTCGCAAACCGCAAGTTCGCGGCAGGCCCTATTCACTTTAATGGCAGGTGAACCTGAAAAACCTTCAGCTCTTATTTGCAGCCACCAAATACTTAGTAGAAGTGTACAAATAGTCCCACAACATGGACAGTGACATACTAGAGGGGATCAATGACAAAAATTGCAACCAAAAATATGTATCTTAATCAGGGGACATTTTTATGCGTCTTAAAAAGAAATTCTCTAAAATGTGCCCTGTTGGAGCCTAGAAAAATGTTATTTTAGGCCACGGGAGAACGTTGTTCCAATGTAGTTTGTCACTATCTGTAGCTGAGTTAACGCTGCAAAACCGCAAACCAATGCTGCACTACCCAAATGCACTATATAGAAAGTACCGCATTTTTTGCCCTATAAGACGCACCGGCCCATAAGACGCACCTAGGTTTTTGAGGAGGAAAATAAGAAAAAAAATATTTTGAACCAAAAGGTGTGCTTTTGGTGGGTTTTGAACTAATGGTGGTCTGTGGATGACACTATTATGGGGGGTCTGTGGATGACACACTATTATGGGGGTCTGTGGATGACACACTGTTATGGGGGCATCTGTGGATGACACACTGTTATGGGGGCATCTGTGGATGACACACTGTTATGGGGGCATCTGTGGATGACACACTGTTATGGGGGCATCTGTGGATGACACACTGTTATGGGGGCATCTGTGGATGGCACTGTTATGGATTCATCTGTGGATGGCACTATTATTGGGGCATCTGGGGATGGCACTATTATTGGGGCATCTGGGGATGGCACTATTATTGGGGCATCTGGGGATGGCACTATTAATGGGGCCATCTGGGAATGGCACTGTTATGGGCGCATCTGGGAATGGCATGACACTGCTATGGGGGGATCTGTGGATGACACATAGCATCTTATGCTATGTGTCATCCACACATCCCCCCATAACAGTGTCCCTGTGTAGTGAATGACCCCCAATACAGGGGGTGGGGGTCGGCATCTTGTTTTGTAATGGCAGAGGGGCCCAGTGCAGTCACTGTATTCTACTACACCAGGCCCCGCTCACTGTAGTAATCATATAGGCAATGTCAAACTGTAAATTCATCTCCAATCCAGGCTGTAGTATGGTACTAACTTCCATAGCAGGCAGGAGGACGGGCGAGCGGGTGGGAGGCGGCAGCACAACTCACTACGTCACACGCCTGCTTCATTCATATATTGGGCCGAGCAGGCGCGTGACGTAGTGAGTTATGCTGCCGGCTCCCGCTCGCCCGGCCTCCTGCCTGCTATGGAAGTTAGTAGTAAGTACCGTACTACAGCCTGGATTGGAGATGAATTAACATTGCCTATATGATTACTACAGTGAGCGGGGCCGGTGTAGTAGAATATAGTTACTGCACTGGGCCCTGCTGCCATTACAAAACAAGATGCCGGCCCACAGTCCCTCCTCCCTCCCGCTAATACACACGCCGGCCACGCTGTGCAGCAGCGCGGCAGCGATGTATCAGTGTAAAATTACAGCATTCGCCCCATAAGACGCAGTGCTATTTTCCCCCCACTTTTTTTGGTGGGGGAAAATTGCGTCTTATAGGGTGAAAAATACGGTATATAATTGGTATATAACACCCCTGCTTCAATCTGTTTTTTGGGAGGGCAACTGGTATATCACACCAGTAGAAATTATTTGTTCCAATGTAGTTCGTCACTATCTGTAGCTGCACTACCCAAATGCACTATATAGAAAGTATATAATTGGTATATAACACTCCTGCTTCAATCAGTTTTTTGGGGAGCAACTGGTATATCACACCAGTAGAAATTATTTGTTCCAATAGCATTTGGCATTCTGTGTAGCTGCAGAATCGCAGCAGAACCGCACACAACTGCTGCACAATACAAATGCACTATAATATACTTTCTATGTTAGAAAGTATATTACACCCCTCAGTAAGTCACACCTATAGATAGCACACCTATAAGAGTCCTTAAAAGGACTTTTGTGGCCCTATTTAGCTAGTGTTTGGTGTCCCTAACAGTCTGTCCCTGCTCCACACAGCAACCTCTCCCTACACTGGCAAAAGACTGAATGTAAAATGGCGGCCAGATCAGGTTTATTTATAAGGTGGGGGGTATGTCCATGTGCTGAAATGCCTCAATTGGCTGTCCTGTACCACCTGATTGATGTGTCATGGGTCAAAGTTTTTTACAATGTAAAAGAATAAGGCGCCGGCGGACATCGCCATATGTTTGCACGTTCGGCGAACCGCGAACGAGCAAAGTTTGCAGCGAAGCGACCGCCGGTCGAACCGCAAGGCCATCTCTACAAATAACTACAAAAGTGAAAATGCGTATATATTTTTATTTTTGTACTGAAATAGGCTTTCAACACATGTAACTGCAGAAGTGAACTGAGAATATATTTTTATTTTTGTACTAGAATAGGTTTTGTGGCCTATCACCACAAATAACTTCAACAGTGAAGTGGTAAGATATTTTTTTTTCTGTACTGAAATAGGTCACTAAACGTTTTCAACATACGTATATAAAGACAGAAAGGAACTGAGAATATATATTTCTTTTTGTACTGAAATAGGCCACTAAACGTTTTCACCACAAATAACTGCAATAGTGAAATGCCTATATATTTTTCTTTTTGTACTGAAATAGGCCACTAAATGCTTTCAACACAAATACAGTGCCTTGCAAATGTATTCACCCCCTTGACTTTAATCGTGTTTGGGTGCCTCACAACCTGGAATTAACATGGATTGTTTGAGGATTTGCATCATTTAATTTACATAGAAACATAGAAACATAGAATGTGTCGGCAGATAAGAACCATTTGGCCCATCTAGTCTGCCCAATATATCTGAATCCTATTAATAGTCCCTGGCCCTATCTTATATGAAGGATAGCCTTATGCCTATCCCATGCATGCTTAAACCCCTTCACTGTATTTGCAGCTACCACTTCTGCAGGAAGGCTATTCCATGCATCCACTACTCTCTCAGTAAAGTAATACTTCCTTATATTACTTACAGAACATGCCCACAACTTTGAAGATATTATTATTTTTTTTATTGTGAAGCAAACAACAAATTGGACAAAATAACAAAGTCAATGTGCATAACTATTCACCCCCTAAAGTCAATACTTTGTAGGGCCAAAGTATAAGTCTCTATGAGCTTGCCAAATCTTACCACTGGGATGTTTGCCCATTCATCCCCGCAAAACTGCTCCAGCTCTTTCAAGTTGGATGGTTTGCGCTTGTGAACAGCAATCTTTAAGTCTAAACACAGATTTTCTATTGAATTAAGATCTGGGCTTTGACTAGGCCATTCAAATGCATTTACATGTTTCCCCTTAACCACTTAAGGACCACAGGTTTATACCCCCCTAAAGACCAGGCCCTTTTTTACAAATCGGCACTCCACAACTTTAGCGGTTTATTGCTCTGTCATGCAACTTACCACCCAAATGAATTTTACCTCCTTTTCTTCTCACTAATAGAGCTTTCATTTGGTGGTATTTCATTGCTGCTGACATTTTTACTTTTTTTGTTATTAATCGAAACTTTCAGTTGCAAAATTTTGCAAAAAAAACGACATCCATATATAAATTTTTCTCTAAATTTATTGTTCTACATGTCTTTGATAAAAAAAAAAATATTTGGGTAAAAAAAAAAATGGTTTGGGTAAAAGTTATAGCGTTTACAAACTATGGTACAAAAATATGAATTTCCGCTTTTTGAAGCAGCTCTGACTTTCTGAGCACCTGTCATGTTTCCTGAGGTTCTACAATGCCCAGACAGTACAAACACCCCACAAATGACCCCATTTCGGAAAGTACACACCCTAAGGTATTCGCTGATGGGCATAGTGAGTTCATAGAACTTTTTATTTTTTGTCACAAGTTAGCGGAAAATGATGATTTTTTTTTATTTTTTATTTTTTCTTACAAAGTCTCATATTCCACTAACTTGTGACAAAAAATAAAAAGTTCTATGAACTCACTATGCCCATCAGCGAATACCTTGGGGTCTCTTCTTTCCAAAATGGGGTCACTTGTGGGGTAGTTATACTGCCCTGGCATTCTAGGGGCCCAAATGTGTGGTAAGGAGTTTGAAATCAAATTCTGTAAAAAATGACCTGTGAAATCCGAAAGGTGCTCTTTGGAATATGGGCCCCTTTGCCCACCTAGGCTTCAAAAAAGTGTCACACATCTGGTATCTCCGTATTCAGGAGAAGTTGGGGAATGTGTTTTGGGGTGTCATTTTACATATATGGGTATATGTAAAATGACACCCCAAAACACATTCCCCAACTTGCTGGGTGAGATAAATATCTTGGTCAAATGCCAACTTTGTATAAAAAAATGGGAAAAGTTGTCTTTTGCAAGATATTTCTCTCACCCAGCATGGGTATATGTAAAATGACACCCCAAAACACATTCCCCAACTTCTCCTGAATACGGAGATACCAGATGTTTGACACTTTTTTGCAGCCTAGGTGGGCAAAGGGGCCCATATTCCAAAGAGCACCTTTCGGATTTCACTGGTCATTTTTTACAGAATTTGATTTCAAACTCCTTACCACACATTTGGGCCCCTAGAATGCCAGGGCAGTATAACTACCCCACAAGTGACCCCATTTTGGAAAGAAGACACCCCCAGGTATTTCGTGATGGGCATAGTGAGTTCATGGAAGTTTTTATTTTTTGTCACAAGTTAGTGGAATATGAGACTTTGTAAGAAAAAAAAATAAAGAAAAAAAATCATCATTTTCCGCTAACTTGTGACAAAAAATATAAAATTCTAGGAACTCGCCATGCCCCTCACAGAATACCTTGGGGTGTCTTCTTTCCAAAATGGGGTCACTTGTGGGGTAATTATACTGCCCTGGCATTTTCCAGGGGCCCTAATGTGTGGTAAGTAGGTAAATGAACTGTGAAATCCTAAAGGTGCTCTTTGGAATGTGGGCCCCTTTTCCCACCTAGGCTGCAAAAAAGTGTCACACATGTGGTATCGCCGTATTCAGGAGAAGTTTGGCAATGTGTTTTGTGGTGTCTTTTTACATATACTCATGCTGGGTGAGAGAAATATCTCAGCAAAAGACAACTTTTCCCATTTTTTTATACAAAGTTGGCATTTGACCAAGATATTTATCTCACCCAGCATGGGTATATGTAAAATGACACCCCAAAACACATTGCCCAACTTCTCCTGAGTACGTCGATACCAGATGTGTGACAATTTTTTGCAGCCTATATGCGCAAAGGGGCCCACATTCCTTTTATGAGGGCATTTTTAGACATTTGGATCCCAGACTTCTTCTCACGCTTTAGGGCCCCTAGAATGCCAGGGCAGTATAAATACCCCACATGTGACCCCATTTTGGAAAGAAGACACCCCAAGGTATTCAATGAGGGGCATGGCGAGTTCATAGAAATTTTTTTTTTTTTGGCACAAGTTAGCGGAAATTGATTTTATTTATTTTTTTCTCACAAAGTCTCCCTTTCCGCTAACTTGGGACAAAAATTTAAATCGTTCATGGACTCAATATTCCCCTTACGGAATACCTTGGGGTGTCTTCTTTCCGAAATGGGGTCACATGTGGGGTATTTATACTGCCCTGGCATTCTAGGGGCCCTAAAGCGTGAGAAGAAGTCTGGAATATAAATCTCTAAAAAAATTTACGCATTTGGATTCCGTGAGGGGTATGGTGAGTTCATGTGAGATTTTATTTTTTGACACAAGTTAGTGGAATATGAGACTTTGTAAGAAAAAAATAATAATTTCCGCTAACTTGGGCCCAAAAAATGTCTGAATGCAGCCTTACAGGGGGGTGATCAATGACAGGGGGGTGATCAATGACAGGGGGGTGATCAGGGAGTCTATATGGGGTGATCACCCCCCTGTCATTGATCACCCCCCTATAAGGCTCCATTCAGATGTCCGTATGTGTTTTGCGGATCCGATCCATGTATCCGTGGATCCGTAAAAATCATACGGACATCTGAATGCAGACTGACAGGGGGGGTGATCAATGACAGGGGGGGTGATCAATGACAGGGGGGGTGATCAATGACAGGGGGGTGATCAGGGAGTCTATATGAGGTGATCACCCCCCCTGGAAGGCTCCAGGGAGACGCCTGTATGTGTTTTG
Source organism: Bufo bufo (assembly GCF_905171765.1). NCBI lineage: Eukaryota > Metazoa > Chordata > Amphibia > Anura > Bufonidae > Bufo > Bufo bufo. The sequence continues at coordinate 56,864,133 of NC_053393.1, forward strand.
CGGATCCGATCAATCTATCAGTGGATCCGTAAAAATCATGCGGACGTCTGAATGGAGCTTTACAGGGGGGTGATCAATGGCAGGGGGGTAATCAATGACAAGGGGGGTGATCAGGGAGTCTATATGGGGTGATCACCACAGTCATTGATCACACCCCTGTAAGGCTCCATTCAGACGTCCGTATGCGTTTTGCGGATCCGATCCATCTATCAGTGGATCCGTAAAAATCATGCGGACATCTGAATGGAGTTTTACAGGGGGGTAATCAATGACAAGGGGGGTGATCAGGGAGTCTATATGGGGTGATCACCACAGTCATTGATCACGCCCCTGTAAGGCTCTATTCAGACGTCCATATGCGTTTTGCGGATCCGATCCATCTATCAGTGGAGCCGTAAAAATCATGCGGACGTCTGAATGGAGCTTTACAGGGGGGTAATCAATGACAGGGGGGTAATCAATGACAGGGGGGTGATCAGGGAGTCTATATGGGGTGATCACCACAGTCATTGATCACGCCCATGTAAGGCTCCATTCAGACGTCCGTATGCGTTTTGCGGATCCGATCCATCTATTAGTGGATCCGTAAAAATCATGCGGACGTCTGAATAGAGCTTTACAGGGGGGTAATCAATGACAGGGGGGTGATCAGGGAGTCTATATGGGGTGATCACCACAGTCATTGATCACGCCCCTGTAAGGCTCCATTCAGACGTCCGTATGCGTTTTGCGGATCCGATCCATCTATTAGTGGAGCCGTAAAAATCATGCGGACATCTGAATGGAGCTTTACAGGGGGGTAATCAATGACAGGGGGGTGATCAGGGAGTCTATATGGGGTGATCACCACATTAATTGATCACGCCCCTGTAAGGCTCCATTCAGAGGTCCGTATGCGTTTTGCGGATCCGATCCATCTATCAGTGGATCCGTAAAAATCATGCGGACGTCTGAATAGAGCTTTACAGGGGGGTAATCAATGACAGGGGGGTAATCAATGACAGGGGGTGATCAGGGAGTCTATATGGGGTGATCAGGGGTGATCAAGGGTGAATAAGGGGTTAATAAGTGACAGGGAGGGGGGTGTAGTGTAGTGGTGCTTGATGCAACATATTACTGAGCTACCTGTGTCCTCTGGTGGTCGATCCAAACAAAGGGGACCACCAGAGGACCAGGTAGCAGGTATATTAGGCGCTGTTATCAAAACAGCGTCTGATATACCTTTCAGGGGTTAAAAAAAACACATCTCCAGCCTGCCAGCGAACGATCGCCGCTGGCAGGCTGGAGATCCACTCTCTTACCTTCCGTTCCTGTGAGCGCGCGCGCCTGTGTGCGCGCGTTCACAGGAAATCTCGGCTCACGCGAGATGACGCCAATCGCCGTTAGTGTGACCTGGGAGCGCCGCAGAAATGACGCCTTTCGGCGTTAGCGTGGCGGGAAGTGGTTAAACCACTCAAGTGTTGCTTTAGCAGTGTGTTTGGGGTCATTCTCCTACTGGAAGGCGAACCTACGTCCTAGCCTCAAATCATGCACAGAGTGGTACAGGTTTTGCTCAAGAATATCACTTTATTTAGCACCATCCATCTTTTCCTTAACTCTGACCAGTTTCTTAGTCCTGGCTGCTGAAAAACATCCCCACAGCGTGATGCTGCCACCACCATGCCTCACTGTGGGGATGGTGTTCTTTGGGTGATGTGATGTGTTGGGTTTGCACCAGACATAGCGTTTTCTTTGATGGCGGAAAAGTTTAATTTTAGTCTCCTCCGACCAGAGCACCTTGCTCCATACATTTTGTGAGTCTCCCACATGCCTTTTCGCAAACTCACAACGTGCCTTTTTGTTTTTAGCTGAAAGTAATGGCTTTCTTCTGGCCACTCTACCATAAAGACCAACTTTATGGAGCGTACAGCTTATTGTCGTCCTATGTACAGATACTCCAGTCTCTGCTGTGGAACTCTGCAGCTCCTCCAGGGTTACCTTAGGTCTCTGCTGCCTCTCTGATATAGCCCTCTTTGCCCGGTCCATGGGTTTTGGTGGGCAGCCGTCTCTTCGCAGGTTTTTTGTTGTGCCATGTTCTTCCCATTTGGTTATGATAGATTTGATGGTGCTCCTGGGGATCATCAAAGATTTGGATATTTTTTCATAACCTAACCCTGACTTGTACTTCCCAACAACATTGTCCCTTATTTGTTTGGAAGGTTCCTTGGTCTTCATGGCAGTGTTTGGTTAGTGATGCCTCTTGCTTAGGTGTTGCAGCCTTTGGGACCTTGATCATGTGACACTTAGATTGCACACAGGTGGACATAATTTCACTAATTATGTGACTTCTGAAGGTAATTGATTGCAACAGAGCTTTTTATGGGCTTCCTAACAAAGGGGGTGAATACATACGCACATGCCAATTTTCTGTTTTCTAGTTCTAAACAATAGTTTTATTTATATATTTTTTCCATTTCACTTCACCAACTTAGACTATTGTGTTCTGATCCATCACCTAAAATTCAGATTAACAAAACATTGAACTTAAATCAAACGCTTTCAACACATATAACTGAGAATATATTTTAATTTTTGTACTAACATAGGCCATTAAATGCTTTCCTCACAAATAACTGCAACAGTGAAGTGATTATGTATTTTTCTTTTTGTACTGAAATAGGCCACTAAAAGCTTTCAACACACATAACTGTAACTGTGAAATGCGTAAATATTTTTATTTTTGTACTGAAATAAGCCACTAAATGCTTTCAACACATATAACTGCAGTAGTGAACTGAGAATACGATATATTTTTATTTTTGTAGTGAAATAGGCCACTAAACGCTTTTACCTCAAATTACTGCAACAGTGAAATGTGCATATATACTGCAGTAGTGAACTGAGAATACTATATATTTTACTTTTTGTCCTGAAATAGACCACTAAATGGTTTTACCACAAATAACTACAACAGTAAAGTCCTTTTTTTATTTTTGTACTGAAATAGGCCACTAAACTCTTCCAACACATATAGCTGTAGAAGCAAACTGAGAATATATTTATCTTTTTGTACTGAAATAGGCCACTAAAAGCTTTTACCTCGAATAACTGCAACAGTGAAATGCGCTTATTTTTTTACTTTTTGTCCTGAAATAGACCAATAAATGGTTTTACCATAAATAACTACAACAGTAAAGTGCTTTTTTCTTTTTCTTTTTGTACTGAAATAGGCCACTAAACACTTTCATCACAAATAACTGCAACAGTGAAGTGCATATATATTTTTCTTTCTGTACTGAATTTGGCCACTAAACACTTTCAACACAAATAACTGCAACTGTGAAATGCCATATATATATTTTTTCTTTACTGAAATAGGCCACTAAATGCTTTCACCACAAATTACTACATTAGTGAAATGCGTATATATTTTTCATTTTGTATTGAAATAGGCCACTAAACGCGTTCAACACATATAACTTCAGACGTGAACTGAGAATATATTTTTATTTTTGTACTGATATAGGCCACAAAAAGCTATCAGCACAAATAACTGCAACAGTTAAGCGAGTAGATATTTTTCTTTCTGTACTAAAATAGGCCACTAAACGCTTTTTTCACGTATAACTGCAAAAGTGAAGTGCGTATATATTTTAATTTTTGTTCTGAAATAGACCACTAAATGCTTTCACCACAAATAACTTCAACCGTAAAGTGCTTTTTTCTTTTTGTACTGAAATAGGCCACTAAACTCTTTCACCAACAGTGAAGTGTGTATATATTTTTATTTTTGTACTAAAATAGGTCACTAAAGGCTTTTCAAAATAGAAAGTGCACCCCAATAAACAAATTGCTGGAATAACAGAGCTGTATAATGGCAATTTGGATCCCGAAATAATCTTTCCCTGCACTTGTAAATCATTTTTCTCGCACTGTTCCTAATGCCTTCTGATGTCTTTCCCTGCACTTAGATGCTATCAAATGATTCCTCCCTATCCTTTCCCTGCACCTTTTAAATAGTTTAAAAAAAAAATATTCACAATGAGGTTTTTCCTTTTGCTGTCCCTAGCGCCTTCTCACATCTGTCCCTTCACTGAGAACGCTGGAAAATGTCTGAATCCAAGATGGCCGCCATATTTATAGGGCTGTGACATCATAGGGCTGGCTGGCTGCTTATTGGCTGCATGCATGGCGGTCATCCTGCCTTCCCAGAGTTCCTTGTCCCATGTCCTCACACGTGTAGCCACCATTTTAACCTCCATTTTAGAAAAAATTGTGATTCGTTGCCACGAATCACGAGGAAATACACATTCGTTACGAATCCAATTTTTCCTGAAATTCGGATTGAATTCCACTTTGTCAGCTTCGATTCACTCATCTTTTATTACCAGTATGTATCGAAGATGTGATTGATTTTTCAACATACTTTAGTCTGTTTTATTTAAAAGTACAAAATAAAAGGTCTAGTGCTCACATTTGATTGTAAACACTCTTCTTACGACCATAAGGAAAGCAATAAGGACCCAATGGATTCACATTGCACAACCATAGACACTCCAGGTGTTGCTGTATGGTATCTACGCAAATCGCTGTATTCTGCCCTTGAAACATGAAGAGTGCCTCCGTAATATGACATGCAATTGTACATGTCATGCATGAAATCAGTGGCAAACAGACTAACATGCATAGAGTTTAATGGGTGCACTATTATGAATCTGTAATGGTTCTGTGTATAGTCGCTAAAAACAAGTCCCAAGCTCTTGATCGCAGGACAATGAAATGCTAACATTGTGTTCTACTTCTTTCTTTCTGGTTGCAAAAAAAAAAAAAAAGAAGCATAGAGCCCTTCATAGAGCCCTTCTGGACTGTGTTCTGAGGTAAAGATTGTGATTTAAGGCACTTGACTATTTGTCTTACTTTGACCCTTTAAGGACCTTGCGATTTTCAGTTTTTGTTTTTTACTCCCCCTTTCCAAATTGCTTTTTTATTTTTCTGTTTTATTTTTCTATTTTTTTCTTTCTAATGGCACCATTTATGGTTGCATACCATGGAGTGGTAAGCGGTAAAAAAAAATCCAAATGGGGTGGAATTGGGGGAATAAACGCAATTCTGACAGATTTTTATGGGTTCACTGTGAGGTAAAATTGACCTGTTGCCTTCATTCTCCAGGTCAGTACGATTACAATGATATCACAATTGCTCAGTTTTCTTGCATTTTAATACTGGGAAAAAAATAAAAACCTTTAAAAAAAATAAAAATTCAGCACCATATTCTTCTGACCACTTTTTTATAGTCATGTGTACGGAGCTGTGTGAGGGCTTACTTTTTGCAGGGCAATCTGTACTTTTCAGTAATTTTATTTTATACATTTTTTTATTGTTAATTTACTACATAACAATATCAGATTACACAGACCCTATAACAGTGTCACTTAGAATTGGGGTACGCAGACCAAAAAACAACAGTGATATAATTTAAAAGTGTGCGTGACTTTATGATAACTTTTTTTCATTTTGTTTAGGGAGCTGAAGTGACAAAATAATGGTGAATTTGTCCGTTTTTATTTTTATTTCCATTACTCCATTCGCCATATGGGATTAATATTGTTATATTTTAATAGTATGGGCATTTTCACACACGGTGTGTGATGTATATTTTTTG